>NW_024704748.1:8508339-9708339 GCF_018977255.1 Callorhinchus milii
GTGCCAGTCAGTGTCATTATCTAAAATCTTTTCAAATTTACAGAGATTAAGGTCCATTTCTTCGCTCTCTGACTGTATTTCAATCTCTTCAATATATAACAAACTGTTCTCCATCTGTCAGTAACTGTATCTCTTTCTCAGTAAATGTCCCTCTCTCTCACTCTCTCAGTACTTGTCTCTCTCTGTGTGTCGGTAAATCTCTCTCTCTGTAAATGTCTCTCTCTCTCTCAGTAAATGTTGCCCTCTCAGTCAACCTCTCTCTCTCTCTTTCTTTAGGTATCTCCCTCTCTCTCACTCACTCTCTGTAAATGTGTGTGTCTCTCTGTTGTAATGTGGTGCGCACATCTGTCTCTTTACTCCATTTGGAGGCTAATTTAGCTCTTCGAAGGGGGTTCTGCTCAGCCAGAGGGGTAGAGGGGGAGCAAGGGAGAGTGGAACCGAGAGAGAGTGAGGGAAAGAGAGAAAGAGAGAGAAGTGTTTTGAGATGTCTCGGTGACGTGATAAGGTGTTATATCAAAGGCAGGGATTATTGTTAATATTATTATCAAAAGAAAGAACAGGACGAGGAAAGTCAGTGTGGCGACTCCAGCGTGCAACGAACATCAAACCGAATACCAACCTCTGTCTCTTGTCTCGCAAAACATCTCTTTGCCAATTCACTGTGGGTAAACTCCTGTCTGAATTCACAGACACAATCTGCGGCAGATTCCAGATCACAGTTCCTGGTGGGGGGTGTGGGGGGGGGGGGTTGTGGGTGGAGAAATTCCCCTTGAGGCTAGATTCTGTTTTTTATGAAAAACAGAATTTAGCAAATAACTTAGACATCTCAGAGCGCTGTATAATAATAATAATCCTTGCATTTGGTATAGCGTCTTATCACATCGTTGAGACGTCTCAAAGCGCTTCAGGGTATACTGTAATGTGGATCTACTGTTTATTTTGTGGACGACATGCGACAGCCAGTTTGCGCAGAGCAAAAAACCCTTGACAGTCCACTAACAGCCATGGAGTGAGTGACTGATTTTTTTTATCTGTGAGATTGGCGGTCCGAACACCGGGAGAGAGAAACTCCCTATAACATCCTCTTGGTTTAACATCTCATCCAAAGGCTAATGCAGCACACACATCACTGCGTTGGAGTGTCAGTCTAGACAAAGTGATCCCAAGTCCCAACATGGGGTTTGAACCCACAACCTCCTGATTCAGAGGTGAGAGCGCTACCACTGCGCCTCTTTAGACACATAGAGATAGCGAGGGGGTGAGATGGAAGGATAGAGGCTTCAGAATTAAGTGGGGATTTTAAGAACTGGCCAAATTCTGGATCTACTGAAATGCTAGATAAATATAGTAAATCCGGGCTCTTGTGTGTAACGTAATTCAATACGATTCAACATAATAAATGTAATAATTATACATTTAACGCAAGGGCATTAAACACCATTTGTTATGTTATGGAGACATCTCAAAGCGCTTCACAGAATTTACTATGAAGTGTAGAAGGGAGTAACCCCCTTCTCGAATAGTGCTATACAGGACTCTACAATTCCCTCTTTTTGAATAGTCCCAATGGGATCTTTACCATCCACCTGAACAGATGGGACCTTGGTTTAACGTCTCACCCTAAAGGAGGGTATGTCTGATGATACAGAGCTCCCCCAGCACTGTATCGGAGCGTCAGCCTAGACTGTGGGCTCAAAGTCCTGACTTGGGGGCTTAAAATTCCACCTGAATCCAGATTTGTTCAACAAAATATACTGAATAATTTGGTCACTCAATCTACAGCTGATTTTGGGACACTGCTGGGCAGCACACCTCTGTGTATGTCAATGTATGTAACATCTCTGTATCTTCATGCATATACAACCGTTGGTGTCCCTGTATATGCATGTTAATTGACAGGAGGCCTCAGTGACGGATGCGCAGCACCATCACATGTTCCCGACGGTAGATGTGCCAGACCACGCCCACTACATCATCGGAGCCACCATCCTGGCCGTGGGCGTGACCGGGATGGTGGGCAACTTCCTGGTCATCTATGCATTCCTCAGGTACCACTCCCTCACACACACACACACACTCACGCACTCTCCCAGCACACACTTACTGCAGCTACACAGACTGCAGATGGAGTCCCGTAGTGTAGTGGTTAGCACGTGCGTCTCGCAAAGCGAGAGGACCCCGGTCGATTCCCGGGCGGGGCGAAATCTTAGGCAAATTTCATTACTCCACACCTCTCTGTATATCCAGCAGTAAGTAGGAACCCGGTTGTTCGTCGATTGGAGGATCGCTTCCCAGCCTCAATAATGCCTCAACAAAACAATTTGGTCATTGAATCCACGACTGTTTGTGGGACATTGCTGTGCGCAATTGGCTGCCGCGTTTGCCCACAAACATACAGTCAATTCACTTTACAGTGTGTTCTGTGAAGCGCTTTGGGTCGTCCTCCCAACGTGAAAAGCGCTATATCAAATGCAAGGATTATTTATTATTAAGACTTTTCTCTTCAGCTGCACCTTTGGTCATTCTCACACCTCCACACCCTGAGCCCACCACTGCTCTTGATTCCAACCCCCAGCACAGATGCAAACCCTTGACAGTCCAGTGCCTTGGGATGCCTTCCCCATGTGAAAGGCACTGTATAAATATAATTTGTTGTTGTTCTGGCAGGTGCAAAACCAAACGCAAGAATTATTATTATTATTTTTTCCTTTGTTGACTCTCGCTTCCCCTCTCCACCCCTCCCCTTCTCTGTCACTATTCTCTCCTCAGAAGCAGAAGTCTCCGTACGCCAGCCAACACCTTCATCATCAACCTTGCAGCCACCGATTTCCTCATGTCGGTCACCCAGTCCCCAATCTTCTTCATCACCAGTATCCACAAGCGCTGGATCTTCGGAGAAAAAGGTGACTTTCCCCTTCTCCTGTCCTCCCTTCCTGCAGCTCGGAGCCACCCTCAAGGTCTTGGCACCCAATTCCTCTCTGGGACATGGAAGCACACTTTATTTTGGTCGCCGGGAGTCTGACACATGCAAAAAGCCATCACCTTGCAACCAAACCAGTCTTAGTGTTTTGCATACATATACATACGCCACCTACATATGGAAATTCCTGTGTTTGGAATGCAATGCGCACTCTCTTCCTGCAATTCCTGCGATCCACCAATTGACTAACAACCAGGTTCCTACTTACTGCTAGGTAAACAGAGGAGTGTGGAGAAAGGAAACTTGCGTAAGGTTTTACCCTGCCCACGATTCAAACCCGGGTCCTCTCGCTTGAGTAGCTTGTTATTGAGGTACACTGGCTTCCTGTTTATCTAATTCCAGAAAATATTAGTTGCAGGTTGGCAAAAAAACCAAGGCTTAGGATCCCCAGAATGTGTATCAGGACAACTGCTGAAGTTTAACCAGATAAAATAATACTGTAATCCTTGCATTTTGATATAGCGCCTTATCATGTTGTTGAGATGTCTCAAAGCGCTTCACAGAATATGCTGTAAAGTCAATTAACTGTGTATTTTGTGGGCGAAATGTGGCAGCCAATTGTGTACAGCAGTGTCCCACAAATAGTCTTGGATTAAGCAGCCAATTTTTTTTAGACAATTATCAGCCTCGGAAAGCGATCCACCAATTGACTAACAACCAGGTTCCTACTTACTGCTAGGTAAACAGATGAGTGTGGAGAAAGGAAACTTGCGTAAGGTTTTGCCCTGCCCAGGATTCAAACCCGGATCCTCTCGCTTGTGTAGCTTACGCTGGCTTCCTGCTGCTTGTCCAGCTATGACCATCCTGCCAGTTAGTCCTTTGGCTTGCAGGGTTAGCAGGAGCTGAGTGGGAAAAATTTCTGCCCCAGTATGCCCTTACAAGTCCTGTCGATGAGCCACACACACTCACGTGTCCTACGTCCTTTATGTCTATTTCACTTGCATAATGTTAGGTGTTATGCAACGATCAACATCTTTATTCAGCTTGTCTCAGTAGCTGGCACTCGCGCCTCTGAGTCAGAAGATAATCAGTTCCAGCCCCCCATCTGGATTTTGAGATCATGCAAATTCTCCAAGATCCCATCTGCCCAATCAGGTAGATGTTAAAGTTTCCATGGCGCTATTGAAAGAGAAGAGAGTTTCTCCCGGTGTCTTTGGCCTTCGGAGTCCTGTAACATTGTGGTTGGCACGTCGCTTCACGAGTGAGAGGACTCGGGTTTGATTCCCGGGCGGAGCAAAACCTTAGGCAAGTTTACTTACTCCACATTCCTCTGTTTACCTAGTAATAAGTAATAATTTGGTCACTCAATCCACGAATGTTTGTGGGACACTGCTGTGCACAACTGGCTGCTGCGTTTCGCCCACAAAATACACAGACAATCCACTTTGCAATATATTCTGTGAAGCGCTTTGAAACGTCTCAAAAACATGATAAGGCACTATAATATAATATTATTATTATTATTAAATGGACAGCTTGCTCTGAGACCTGGTGCAGACTCGACAGTTGAAATTTCGGTGATTCTGTGACAGGTTAAAGTTAACTCACAAAATGCAGTGCGGTACCCGCTTGACAGTCATTGGTGTCATGCATCAAGTACGTGACTCTCTTTTTCTGCAGACTGTGAATTGTACATCTACGGTGACTTTCCCTATAGCATCATAGAATCCTACAGCACAGAAGGAGACGACTCAGCCCATCGTGCCTTTGCCGGTTCTTTGAAAGAGCTACTCAGTCAGTCACACCCCATAGACCTTCAAATTTTTCCTTTTCAAGTACATATCCAATTCCCTTTTGAAAGTTATTATTGAATCTGCTTCCACCATCCTTTCAGACAGTGCATTCCAAATCGTAATAACTCGCTGCGTAAAAATGTTCTCATCTCCCCTCTGGTTCTTTTGCCAATTATCTTAAATCTGTTTTCTCTAGTAACTGACCGATCTGGCAAAGGAAACAGTTTCTCCCTATTTACTCTATCAACCCCTCATAATTTTGATCACCTCGATTAAATCACCCTTTAGCCTGCTCTACTCTAAGGAGAACAATCCTAGCCTCTCCAGTCTTTCCACATATCTGGAGTCCCTCATCCCTGGTATCATTCTGGTAAATCTCCACAAAATTCCTCATAATTTTGACCTGGTCTCTCTCTCTCTCTCTCCCTCCACAGGCTGTGAGCTCTATGCTTTCTGCGGCGCTCTCTTTGGCATCACCTCGATGATCACGCTGATGGTGATCGCCTTGGACAGGTACTTTGTGATCACACGACCCCTGGCCTCCATCGGGGTCCTCTCCCACAGACGAGCTGGGCTGATCATCCTGTCCTTGTGGCTCTACTCGCTGGCCTGGAGCCTCCCTCCTTTCTTCGGCTGGAGTAAGTCACATCCTGCAGCTTTTCACCACCTGATAATAATAATAATAATAATCCTTGCATTTGATACAGCGCCTTATCATGTGGTCGAGATGTCTCAAAGTGCTTCACAGAATATATTAACTGTGTATTTTGTGGGCAAAACGCAGCAGTCAATTGCGCACAGCGGTGCCCCAACAAACAGTCGTGGATTGACTAACCACATCATTATTTATTTAATTATTTTTGAAAGGATAAATACCGACGGAAAGTGATCCACTTATCGACTAACAACTGGGTTCCTACTTACTGGAACCCAGGTCCTCTCACTTGCGAGGCGAGGGCGCTAATCACTATGCTACTGGACACCATTGTTCAGGTGGATGTTAAAGATCCCGGACACTATTCAAAAAGAAAAGGGATTTTCTCTCTCCTGATGTTGTGTCCAACAATCCCCCCAAATAAAATTGATCACTCACTCCGAGGCTGTTTGCGGGACATTGCTATGTGCAAATTGGCTGGTGCATTTCGCTCACAAAATATAGTCAATCCACTTTACAGTATATCCTGTGAAGAACTTTGAGACGTGATAAGGTGCTATATTAAATGAAAGGCTTATTGGTTCTAAGATTGCAAATTAAACACTCACTTATTAATCCCTGATATGCACGCACAAGGAACGAGACACAAAAATGCCTCTCCAGATGTTTCTGAGCTCTGAGCATGTGAGAGCCTGAACGATAGGGAAACAATTATTTTCTGGAAGTGATAAACTTGTGTTCCCAAATCAGAAGCCTACACTGGGATAAACTCACATCGCAATGGCATTAATCCATCACAATAGGCTTCAACGACTGCAGTGCTCTTTGACACCTGATGCACAAACCCCCACACAGTTAGTAACACAGCCACCCCTTCACACACACACACACACACAGTCAGTAATGCAGCCACACACACACACACGCACATACATACACAGCCCCCTCCTCCCACTCTCTCAGCAGTGGGCAGAAACCCTCCCCAGCGCTGGCCAATACTTGGCCAACTCCAAACACTCCAAAAAATAAAACAACGAGAAACATAGACATAAACCGAGATATTAAAACTGCTAAAAGTTATTTGCAATTCTTTTCGCTCAGTATAAAAGGCTCCCGCGAGGTGCTGGCAGGGGGGAAGTCGACATCTTTTAGGACTCCTAGTGGCTAGACTTCATACTGTGGAGACCGTCACAAATTAAAAAGCCAATGTAATTCATAACATCTGGGCTAATTGTGTAATTGTACCCAGGCCACAGGCATTGTTAGTTCAGAGGAAGGACTGAGGCAGAATCCTGCTTCTTGTTTCTCTTTAACCAGAGACAGTCCAGTCCACACCTCAGAGTCTGTGGCATCCCATAGCGTAGTGGTTAGAGCACTCACCTTACAAAGAAGAGGGCCCGGGTTCGATTCCTGGATGGGGTGAAACCTTAGGCAAGTTTCCGTACTCCACATACCTCTGTCCACCTAGCAGTAAGTAGGAACCTGGATTGGCAGATCACTTTCCGGAGGTAAAAATCCCTTCAATAAATAAATTAATAAATGAATAAATAATTTGGTCGCTCAATCTCAACTATCTGTGGGATACTGCTTTGCTCAATTGGCTGCCACGTTTCGCCCACAAAATATACAGTCAATTAATTTTACAGTATATTCTGTGAAGCACTTTGAGACCTGATGTGGAAAAAGTGCTATATCAAATGCAAGGATTATTATTATTATCAGAGTTCTCGGCTAATGCTCTGGCCTCTGAGCGTGGAGGATATTTGAACCGTCCTGATCCAGGTTACACCAAAACCCCAGAGAGTGCAATGCATCCTCTGGTGAGGGGTGGGTTGAGAAGACCCGAGTCTGAGTGTCTCTGCCTCTTATTGATTAGGTCTGATGCAGCCTAGGTTGGAGGCCTCCAAGGCCCTGTGAGGGCAATGCTCAACAACAACTTGCATTTACACAGCGCCCTTCACGCAAGATGTATAATAATAATATACAAAAATAATAATCCTTGCATATGATACAGCGCTTTATCACGTCATTGAGACGTCTCAAAGCGCTTCACAGAATATACTGTTAAGTGAATTGACTGTATATTTTGTGGGCGAAATTTGTGAGGCAAGTGCTCTAACCACTACACTACAGGACTCCATAAGACAGAATCTCGGAGCATGCACAGTGGCAAGTTGAACACCGAGAAGTTACCATAGTCCCTCAAGGTTATGAAGGGTTAGGATGGGATAAACAGTGATAAAATTATTCCACTGATCAGGAATGAGAGAGGGCACAGATTTCAGAAAAACACAGAAAGAATTAAAGGGGAGGTTAGGCAAATAGGCTCTTTACGCAGAGGGTGGTTGGAATGTGGAATTCAATGCCAAGAAGCTTTGTTGCAGCAGAATCTATAAATTCTCTAACAGGGAGTTAAATACATGTTTATAAAATGGGAATATCAGAGGGTAAAGGGAAACAAGTAGGACTGCAATGAGAATAGGTGGTCAAACTGTGCTGTGCCTGACCTGGGAATTTGTATGGACAGCGTAGAAGGAGCTTTATTCTGTTGTGACGTCCTCCCGACGTGAAAGGCGCTATACAAATGTCATTTTGTTGTTGTTGCTGTTGTCTCCAACCTTTGCTGTCGCTGACTGGGAGTGTGTACGGACAGTATAGAGGGAGCTTTACTCTATCTCTAACCCACTGACCAGGCAGTGCTGTGGGGTACACATGAAATACGCTGAGGCTAGGTGTTGAGTCTATTAATTGGCTTGATGGCACGTGAAACTGGATACATGGATCAGGTTTGCACTTGACAACATTGTACAGAGAACAGGGATAAGCGCATTTTCTGCCTTTCACCTCACTTACAGATTTGGGTTGAGTTTGATCTAATAAATTTCCTCAATAAAAGGATCTCAGAACTCCAACAATACCTTGTTCGCCTCCCTTCACATTTCGAATAGTGCCATGAGATCTTGAACATCCCCATGAACAGGCAGATGGTGACTCAGTTTAGCATCTCAACCAAAGGACAGCATCTCCATCAATGCAGCACATCCCCAGCACTGCATTGGAGTGTCAGCCTAGACTGCATGAGATCCCAGCCATGACATGGAGCTTGAAACCACCACCTTCTGGCTCATAGGCGGTGTGCTGCCGACTATGTCGGAGATGGACTTTTGACTAGGGTGCCCACATTGAGGTTTGATGAAGTACTGGGGAACTATCAATGCCCATATATCATACTCCAGTTGTTTTTTTTGGTGGGGTGGGGTTGGTCAGCCTGGTGTCTGACACATCCAGAAATCCACCACCACTCAATTCACGACTGTTTGTGGGATACTCCTGTGCGCAATTGGCTGCTGCGTTTTGCCCACAAAATTCACAGTCAATCCAATTTACAATATATCCTGTGAAGCAATGTGTCTCAATGACTTGATAAGGCGCTATATCGAATGCTAGGATTGTTATCATTATTACTCTGCCCCCAACACAGCCAATGCCCTTGGGAGAGAAAATCGGAGCAGAGAAAGAAAACTTAAGCTAAGAAGGAAAACCACAGAAATCTGGGAGCTTGATAACCTGAACAAGTTTGCAGAAGTCTTAAGATAATGATTGGGATAATCCACTGTATTTTACATTCTGTCCTAGATTTTCCTTTAAATCACTTTGCGTGGTCTGTGTCTCTCCGTAGATGTGTGATGATTCTTTATATTATATCCTTTGATGCTCTTTGAAATGTGTCAATAAAATGCTATATAAAATGCAAGGATTATTATTATGGTTATCATGAAGTTAATATAATGTAGGGTTTACTGGATGTGAATGTAATACTTTTCAGGTAATATCTGTTACACAATAAACCTCGTCAGGTTTGCCTCTATAGAATAGATCTGGTAGAGAGACTAGGGGAGCAGTGAGAGGCTTGCCAGACAGTGCTATCAATGGCAAGCTATGCGGGTTTAGATGGTGTGGTTTTAGCTGGTTCGGCTCCAGCAGTTACCCCAAGGCACACTTTGAGGTCCCCAAGCCTTGGCTTTTGCCAACATGCTTTCTGGATGCATTTCTTCAGGGAGAGAGTGCGCATTCCATTCCAACAATCTTTCTGGTATTTCCACTTCTAGGTGGGATGCATGGAATTCTCAGTTTAGTTTGGATATTCTTAAGCACGGTGATGGTTTTCTAAATGTTTTACAGATCCGGCTGGCCAAACAAATATAGGGTTTATTGGATGTGAATGCAATACTTTGCAGGTAACATCTGTTACTCAATAAATCCTGGCAGGTTTGCCTCTATATGATACACCAGCCACTTCAATACAGGCCTTGGAGAGAACAAAAGTATTTGACGTTCCATGTGTCTCTCTCACTCTTCCTGTCCAGGTGCCTATGTGCCTGAAGGCTTGCTAACCTCCTGTACCTGGGACTATATGACATTCACACCATCTGTCCGGGCTTACACTATGCTTCTCTTCTGCTTTGTCTTCTTCATCCCACTGGGAGTCATCATCTGCTGTTACATCTTCATCTTCAGGACCATCCAATCCACCAACAAGTGAGTTTTCAATGTGTTTAAACCTGTTTAAAAGTCCATGTCAGGACTTGAAATCACATAGTCTAAACTCACACTCCAATGTGGTGCTGGTGGTGTGTTGTCGGAGGTGCCGTCCTTCAGATGAGATGTTAAGCCGAGGTCCCGTCTGCCTGTTCAGGTGGACATTGACGATCTAGGTATCAAAAAAAGAAGGGAGTTGCTCATGGTGTTGCCAATAAATCCTCCAAATAAAATTGTTCACTCAATCCACAACTATTTGTGGGACACTTCTGTGCGCAACTGGCTGTTGCGTTCACCCAGAAAATACACAGTGAATCCACTTTACAGTATATCCTGTGAAGAGTTTTGATACGTCTCAACGACATGATAAGGCGTTGTATCAAATGCAAGGATTATTATTATTATTATTCTTGGGAGAGAATTGCACTTTGAGACATCCTCCTGGTTGAAAAGTACAATGTAAATGTAAAATTGTTGTTGTCGCCATATCAATGCCAGGTATCCAAATTCAACGCATGGCATGAGCTTAAGACTTTTTCTATTATAAATCAGTATTAATTCTAGAAATAAGGCTGTTGTCAGTCTGGCTCAGTTAGTAACACACTCACGTCTGAGTCAGAAGGTTATGGGTCCCACATCAGGACTTTGAGCTCACAGTCCAGCATTCATAATTCAGTGCTGAGGGGTGTGTTACACTGTCAGAGGTGCCATCCTTCAGATTAGATGTTAAACCAAGGCTCTAATTGTCTGTTGAGGTGGATGTTAAAGATTCATGGCACCACTCAAAAAGAGAAGGGAGTTTCTACCAGTGTCCTGGCCAACAATCTCCCTGAATAAAATTGATCATTTACATCATGGTTGTATGTGAGACATTGCTGTGTGCAAATTCACTGCCACGTTCACCAACAAAAATACAGACAATCTACACTATCATAAATCCTGTGAAGAGCTTTCAGACAGCTTCATGATGTGAAAGATGCTATATCAAACAAAAGAATTATCATTACGTTTTCCAAATCTCTTCATTCCTCAAATTAGGTCAAATCCAAATGCAGCTGATAAATATTTCAATCTGCCCTGACTCTTCAACTCAACATTGTTATGATTCTCATGTGTAACACCCATCAATTCCAGTCAGTGATTCACTGGCACTCAATTTATAATAATAATAATCCTTGCATTTGATATAGCGCCTTACCATGTCTTCGAGAAATCTCAAAGCACTTCACAGAATATACTGTAAAGTGAATTGACTGTATATTTTGTGGGTGATTGCACACAGCAGTGTCCCACAAACAGTGGATTCAGTGACCAAATTATTATTATTATTTTGAAGGGATTATTACCCCTGGAAAGACGATCCGCCAATTGACTAACAACTGGGCTCCTACTTACTGCTAGGTAAACACAGGTCTGCCTAATGTTTCGCTCTGCCCGAGAATCGAACCCAGGTCCTCTCGTTTGTGAGGCGAGTAACCACTGTGAAACAGGACTTCATGACTTCAAGCTCCATAACTCAATTTCCAAATTCCCATTGTAGGCAAACCCACTTTCCAACATTCTGTAGTTCAACTTTTAACTGTCTACAAGTGAAACTCAACTCACTCCGCGACTTTCTATTCAAAACAGCCAACCTCCCTGCAACCCAGCCAACTCGAATGCAATTTGGCCAAATCTCTCCCAACTCACGACCCAAATATCTGTAACGTGGCCAACTCTCTCTGTTTTGTTTCCAACTATTCGTAAAATGATATCCAATTCTATGTAACTGAACTCCAAACCCTTTGTAAATCAAATTCCATCTTGTCTCTTCACAAATCTCTTTGACCCAAAAAATGCCAACATTTGAGAAATCAATATTCCATCTCTGCATCTAAACATCCAGTTTCCACTGATGATATCCAACTTGCTCCAGCTGTCTTCTCAAACTTCAAAACATAGAGGAACTGCACAATGCCAGCACAACATACAGTCAATTCAATTTACAGTATATTCTATGAAGTGCTTTGAGACATCTAGAAAGGCGCTATATCAAATGCAAGGATTATTATTATAGAACAGTTTATAGATCTTAAAAATGCACTGAATGAGAAAATCCCACTTATTCTGCAGATACAGCAGATACAATCTACTCCATCATGGTCTGAATTCAACCTGTTCATTGTTCTCTCTATCTATCCACTAGTCACTGGGGGCAGGGAATCCTCCCACTCATCTCCCATTAACCCTGAAACCCAAAGCCCTAATGGGTAGGTGGTCCTAGCTGGACAAACAGTGGGAAAATTTGCTGGACAGCGAAATCTATCAAACTATGTGGCTTTAGCTGGTTAGACTCCAGCAGTCACCCCAACGCACACTCTGGCGTCCCCAATACTTTTGAGAATTAGGTGAGCAGGATGCATCCCTCCAGAGAGAGAATGTGCATTCCATTCCAACTATCTCTATGATTTCCATGTATCAGATACCTAGCTGACCAAAAAAAATCCAACCTATTCAACCTCCTGAAGGAATCTTCTGCATATAAATACTATCTGATGTCAAGAAGTAATTGAGCAAAATTGCAGAATATTTATTCATCTCCACCATTCAACCATCATCTCCAACTCACAATTCCTTACAGAGATCTATTCTTCTCCACCGCCTCTCCTCTCAGTTCCACCTTCACGGTTCTGACCTGGTTTTGTTCTTACGTTTCCTATCTTCTCCAATTTGTATCCACCAACGGTTTCTCCTCCAGCTCTCGCACCATCACGTGCGGCGTTCCTAAGAGCTCTGTCCTTGGTCCTCTCCTCTTTAATATTTTCATGCTCCCGTTCAGTGATATCATCTGCAGGCATGGGGTTAATTTCCACCTATCTCTGCCTCCACCTTCAACTGCATGACCATTGCTGTCCTGACACAGTGTCAGACGTCAGGTCCTGGACGAGAGCCAATGTTCCCAGTTGAATACAATAATAATCCTTGCATTTGATATAGCGGCTTATCGTGTCGTTGAGATGTCTCAAAGCGCTTCCCAGAGTATACTGTCAAGTGGATTGACTATTTTGTGAGCCAAATGCTGCAGCAGTGTCCCACGAACCGTCGTGGATTGAGTGACCAAATTATTTTGTTTTTGGGAGGGATTATTATCCCTGTAAAGTGATCCATCAATCGACCAACAACCAGGTTCCTACTTACTGCTACGTAAAGAGAGACTTGTGGGGTGAAGATACTTCCTTAACGTTTCACCCCGGCCTGGAATCGAACCCGAGTCCTCTTGTTTGTGAGGTGGTTGAACTAACAACTATGCTACGGGTCTACACATGCAAATACTCCTTGCAATTAATGTGATGTCTAGAATAATCATCCTCCACAGGTCTCTGTTTCCCAAGCAATAAGTAGGAACCCGGTTGTTAGTCGATTGGCAGATTTTCCGGGGGTAATAATCCCTTCAAAAAAATAATTAAAAAAATAATAATAAATTGGTCACTCGATCCACAAGTGTTTGTGGGACTCTGTTGTGCTCAATTGGCTGCCTTGTTTCACCTAGAAAATACAGAGTTCACTTTACAACATATTCTATGAAGCACTTTAAAACTTCTCAATGACACGATAAGACGTTATATCAAATGAAACGATTATTATTATTAATTCCACCATGACTCAGTTCACTTGTTAAGGAAAGAAGCAACAACAGTTCTGATCCTTTGTGCACTTTGAGTAAAATTTAAAAATTCTTACTTTGACTTCAGGGCTGTGGAAAAAGTCGGGGGAAGCACCAACAGGGAATCTCAGAAACAACACCAGAGGATGAAGAACGAGTGGAAAATGGCAAAAATTGCCTTGATAGTCATCTTGCTTTTTGTTATCTCCTGGTCCCCATACTCCACAGTGGCTCTCACTGCATTTGCTGGGTATGAACTTTCAACAACAACAACTTGCATTTATACATTGCCCTTCACGTGGGGCAGTGACTTGGAGTGGCAAAGCCACAGAGACACAGAGAGAGACACACACTCACAGACACCAAGAAACACATTCTCAGGGAGAGACACACACACACACCGACACACACACAGATACAAAGAGGCACAAACACATACATAAAGAGGAGAGGGAGAGAGAGACACACACACACGCACACACACACACAGGAGAGAGACACACACAGACAATCTCAACAGTGTAGCCCATTTCCCGCTTGCGCCACATGGCCCAGAGTGACATTGAGTAAACAGTAATGAGAGGCCTGGGGGCCAGAAACTCCATGTTTAGTGGGTTTATAGCAGAGGTGCTGTTTAGAATATTACATGTGGCCGCACTTTTCTATTGGCCCAACTCATCGCTCATATCTTTAACACTGGGGATCTTCTCATTGCTCCCCTCTGCACTGCCTCTCGTGCCTGGGCATCCTCTTTATGTTGCAGTAACCAGAACTGTATGCAGTGGGCTCAAGACTAATGTTGATTTGTTCCCTATTGTCCACTATTTTTTGTGCCATTTGAATACATATTTCTGTGTGCTCTGTTTTTTAGATACTCCAGTATTCTTACTCCCTACATGAACTCTATCCCAGCCGTCATTGCCAAAGCCTCGGCCATCCACAACCCCATCATCTACGCCATCACCCATCCTAAGTATAGGTAAGCGACAGTATTAATAGTAATAATAATCCTTGCATTTGATATAGAGCGTTATTGCATCATTGATACGTCTCAAAGCGCTTCACAGAATATATTGTAAAGTGAATTGACTGTATATTTTGTGGGCGAAATGCGGCAGCCAATTGTACATAGCAGAGTCCCAGACACTATTTGGTGATCCACCAATCAACTAACAACTAGGTTCCTATTTACTGCTTGGTAAACAACAACAACAATTGTTTTAATATATAGCAACCCTCACGTAAATTAGCATCCAGAGCGCTTGACAGTGGAGTAGCACAACACCAAGCCGGGGGATGGGGGAGGTGACCATAAGTACGGTCAAAGAGAAAGGTCTTCAGATGTGACCTGAAGATGGGGAAAGAGGAGGCAAGACAGAGGGATAGAGAAAGAGTGTTCCAGACTTTCGGGGCATTGTTGCTGAAAGTCCGGCCACTGCTGGTGGAACGTAGGGCACAAGGGACATGCAAGAGGTCAGATCCAGTCAAGCAGAAGCAGTAGGTAGTGGGTTCGGGAGTAAGCAGATCGAATAAGCAGATGCCAGGGAATGAAGGGATTTGAAAACGTGTATGAGGATCTTGAAATTGATCCGTTCGGCAATAGGGAGCCGGTGGATCCTGACTAGAACTGGTGTGATGGGGTTATGGAGTTTAGAATGGGTGAGTATGTGGGCAGCAGAGTTTTGGATCAGTGCAGAGGTATGTGGAGTAAGGAACCTTACGTAAGTTTTTGCTTTGGTTGGGAAGCGAACCTGAATCCTCCCATTTGCGAGGTGAGTGCTTTAACCACCACGCTATGGGACTCCGGTACTGTAGCTCCGGTAGAGTCCCGTAGCATATTAGTTAAAGCATTCTTTAGTGTATGAGGGCTGCGATCTAATGGGGATAATTTGGAACTATCAAATCTGATTTCTCATTCGGTTCCTCATTCATTTTCAGAATGGCAATTGCTAGATACATTCCATTCCTCCAAAGTCTGATGCGTGTGTCTCAGAGGGACTACAGGTCCTCAGTCAGCTACGTTTCAACCAGACGTTTCACTGTGACCAGCCAAACCTCTGATGGGCATCAGCGGGTCAGGAGCCGCGCGTCTTCTGCTTCAGAGAGCGAGTCGGTAAGGCCGACCAGGAGTGGAGCCTCTGAAAACCATTGGATGGATGCTTGGAGTGTTAAATGTCTTGGGGAGCGAGTATGAGTGTGGGATAGCGCAGTAGGTGACTCGCCTCAAATGGAAAATAATAATCCTTGCATTTGGTATAGAGCCGTATCACGTCGTTGAGACGTCTCAAAGCACTTCACAGGATATGCCTTAAAGTGAATTAACTGTATATTTTATGGGCGAAACTCAGCAGCCATTGGCACACAGCAGTGTCACACAAACAGTCGTGGATTGAGTGACCAAATTATTATAATTTTTTTTAATGGTTTATTACCCTCGGAAGGCAATCTGTTATTCGACTAACAACTGGGTTCCTACTTATTGCTAGGACTGGTGTGTGGAGTAAGATGTGTGGAGTAAGGAAACTTGCCTAAGGTTTTGCCCTGCCCAGGAATTGAACCCGGATCCCCATTATTATTATACATCTTACGTGATGTATTATTGCATTTCCTTCCTAGAACTGGACTGACATTGAGGGAGACACCTCCAGCACCAGCTCGAGACCAGCCAGCAGGCAGGTGTCCATTGAGTTCAGTAAAGACACAGCCGAGCTGAGTGACAGCAAGGCCAAGATCAAAAGTCATGTCTCCGGCATCTATGAAAAGGTAAGGACTGGGATTCCAGCAGCCCTAGCAAGGGACATGGAGATTGGTGACGAGGGAGGAGGGAACAGTGAAGGAAGGAGGGAAGAGCAAGGGAGTGAAGGAGCCTGAAAAACATAGATCTTAACATAATTCCATTGTAGATTCTGTTCTAGAGTCCAGAAGGCAGGACTGAATGAAGGAAGAGTGAGGGGAGGGGAGGAGGGGGAATAGCGAGGGGAGGAGGGAAGAATGAGGGAGTGATGAAGCTACAGATGAGACAGGGGGACTTGGCGCATCAGCTGAACAAATTAACCAATATGCGAGAGAAGCAAATTTCTAGCAAATCTCGTTCTAGTCAGGAATGCAGAGGACATAAAAGCGAGTTGAGTTAAGTGCGTCTCCTGGCGTGTTTTATTCCAAAAGGCCCAAGTCTGGCCAGTACACCTTGTGGGTGGCAGCCACAGTGAAGGAAAGGGATAAAAGAAAGAGTTGGTGTGCCCATGCCGGAACACCGAGCCAGGCTGATCCCCAGTGTTAGGCCCATGAGCTGTAAGGAACCACAGTACTCGATAAGATCAGGCTCTTCAACCTTGAAAAGAGATGTCAGAGAGGGGACCCTCGAGCAGTACATAAAATCCTAAATGAGATTAAGAAATTAAATCCAGAAAAATGCCAAAAGAAACGCACAACCTTCTGACTCTTGAGGTGAGAGTGGTAGCACCTGAGCCAGGCTGACACACAGGAGATGGGAGGATAATAATAATAATAATCCTCGCATTTGATATAGCGCTTTTCACATCGGGAGGACAACCCAAAGCGCTTCACAGAATATACCGTAAAGTGAATTGACTGTATAATTGTGGGCGAACGCGGCAGCCAATTGCGCACAGCAATGTCCCACAAACAGTCGTAGATTGAAAATGACCAATTTATTATTGTTTTTTGGTTTTGGAGGGATTATTATTAGGCGTGTGGAGTAAGGAAACTTGCCCAAGGTTTCGCCCTGTGCCTGGAATTGAACTCAGGTCTCTCGCTTGCAAAGCGAGTGCTCTAACCACTGAGCTACAGGACTCCAGGATGAGATGAGATGAAATGAGCCAAACCAATGCTGTGATCTCTGTAGCTTGTGGCCTGCATCGCCTGCCTCTTGTAACAATCTGGTGCTTTACCTGCAGACATCGGCCGATGCGGACGACATCTCAATGGTCGAAATGGCTCCCCGAGAGCGTAACAGCTCCCCCCTCTATGTAAGTAAAGGTCTCTTAACTATTCAGAGCAAAGGGTGTGGCTGATTCTGTAAGTAATAACAGGCACGTGCTTATGTTACCCATAAGCAACCTTGTCTTCCATCACCCTCCTACCTCCACCTTCCCTGCCCTCCACCCCTCCTGATCCTAACCACCAGCTCGGGTCCAAATCCCTGACTGTGCAGGAAGGTGCTGTAACATCTTGTAAGGTATCTTGCAATACATTGCAACCAGTGGCATTGTTCCTTTAATGCTCACTCTGTTACAGTTACTTACATAATAGATGGGAATCGAATTAAGAAGTTACAGCTGCTCTTAAGTGGAGATGAAGCTTTAACGCTCGATTTGAGTCTCTGACTGATTTGCAGTGAAGCATTGATATTGTTTCTGATTTGTCTTGTTGTCTGCTCAGGCAGCGGAAAGCCTGGCTGGTGCTGGGCTGAAGAAAGGAGACTTCACGTTCCCAAAGGCTCCCTGGATCCCCAGTATTGTAGTCACTCACAGCAAAATTTCTGGGAGCAGCCAACCTCAGGATCCAAGCTCTCTCCACATGTATCCAGCCCTCAGCACTGAGGACAGGGGAAGCTACAAGCAACTCAGACCTTTCTGTAAAAATATAAACAGCCCAGTTGCTCCAACTGCTATTGAGACCACAGCTCTCTTCAGTCCAAACGTGCACAGCAAACATACTCCACACAGAGGTAGACCAGGACCTGGCTAGTTGAGGATTGAGGCTATATGTGCTCGTTTGCAGTCCAAACCAGCCATCTTGTGCAATTCATATTATTCCCTACACTCGCCCTCCACTGCATGCAAGCACACCATCCTACAAGTAAGTGACCCCATACTGACCTGCCCGCTCCCTCCGCTCAGCGGGCTCCGGCCTGTTCCACGTACCCACCCTATCTACTCCACGATCGGTGGTCAGGCTATCAGCTTTTCTGCCTCCACCTTCTGGAGCTCCATCCTACAGTCCCTCTGCCTTGCTCCCTCCCTTGCCTCCTTTAAGGCCCGTCTCAAGACCCACCTCTTCGACCACGCCTTCAGTCACCTTCCTAGCCCCATTCTCCCTGCCCTCCACTCTTCCTGATCCCAATCCCCAGCTCGGGTGCAAATCCTTGACTGTCCAGAGCCTTGGGAAAGGCGTTATACCAACGTAATTTGTTGTTGTTGTGACAGGTGGCAATCTGAGTACCATGGAAATTTATAACTCAGAAGAAGGTCATTCGGCCCATCATGTCTGTGCCAGCTCCCTCAAGAGCCATTGTTTCAGTCGTAGTTACCTGCTCTTTCCACGTACCCCTAATAGCTGACTTTTTTAAGGTATCCTGCCAATTCTCTCTTGAAGACCAATATGGAGTTTGCCACCTCCACCACTCCTGGACAGAGCATTACATTTACTAACTACTCTGTGCGTGAAAACAATTTCTTCTAACGTTTGTTCGTTTAAACTGATGCCTTTAGTCACTGATTGACCAACCAGTGGAAATAATTTTTCCTTAGTGACTCTATCAAAAACCAAAATTTTAAAATTTTGAGGGTCACCCCTCAAGGCTTCTTATGAAGTTAAGCCGTGGTCCCTTCTCCCTGTTTAGGTGGATCCCATAGCACTATCCAAAAAGAGAAGAGAGTGTCTCTCCCCCGGTGGCCTGGACAACAATCCCACCAATAAAATTGGTCACTCACTCCATGGATGTTTGTTGGACATTGTTGTGAGCAAATTGGCTGTTCAATTGGCCCATAAAATACAGTCGTTCAACTTTTCAATAAATCCTGGGAAGGATTTGAGCCGTCTCCATGATGGCTCTAGAACAACAACTTGCATTTATATAGCACCCTTCATGTGGGGTAGTGTCCCGGAGCACTTAATCCTTGTGCTCTACATCAAGGATTAATATTATGTAACACCACCGAGGACCTGGCATCTGATGCTGTGTGTTCCAACAAGGCAAAGTTTGCCTGGCGAGAAAATAGAGAAATTCCGACACTCATTAAACAAGACACGTCGGAAAATCTTACTTAAAGGAGCTCAATGTCAAAATTCAAATCACTACGCTTCAGTGATGGTCAGACCTACCTTGTGCAAATCTGTTACACACGACTTTGCATTCAATAGTAAAAATATCAAGTTATTCCAATTTGTTAGTTGCGTTCACACCAGGTATCCAGACCATGTTGGGTGTCAAGTTCACTCATTATTTACGCAGCTTGCCTTTGATAGATGGCTTCCAAGCGCATTCCAGTTCATTACAATGACCCAGAATACAAAGGTAAGGAAACTATGCTTCAGTTGCACAGAGTCTTGGTCAGACCCCATCTGGTAGACAGGACTGTGTTCAGTTTTGGGCACCACACCTCAGGAAAGATATATTGGCCAGTTAAAATGATAAAGGAATTCACTACCACCAACAACAAATTATATTTGTAGAGTGCCTTTCATGTCGGGAGGACCCCCCCAAGGTGCTAGACAGTCAGGGATTTGGACCTGAGCCGGGGGTTGGGGTCAGGAGGGGTGGAGGGCAGGAGCATTCGATAAGGTAGCTACAGAGAAATTTCCTTTGGTGAGGGAATCCAAAGTAAGGGAGCCTAGTCTTAGATCAAGGCCATTTAGGAGTGAAATCAGGAAGCAGTGTTTCACTCAAAGGGTGATGGAAATCTGGAACTCTCATACCCAAAAGGCTGTGGTTGCTGGATCAATTCAAATTTTGAAGACTGAGGTGGATAGATGTATGTTAGGCAAGGGGATCAAGGGATACAGGGCAAAGGCAGGTATTTGGATTTGAGGTACAGATCAGCCATAATCTAATAGAATGGCGGGCCAGGCACAAGGAGCTGAATGTCCCACTGTTGGTCCTATGCTTCTATGAGGAATGTGCTCTTTGGAATAGCAAATGCTGGTGCAGATGTGAGATATCAATAGTTCAACATTGGAAGATTACTAGGGAAGTGGCACTTGGAGGAAATGCTGCATTGAAAATCTAGGCCAGTTAAGCAGACAAGGAGCAGATAAGCCAAATGGTAGCAGATAGATATTTAATGCAACGTAATATATGTTGCAATAGGAGATGGTAAAGGTGTATAAAATGCAGGGACCATTAACACAGAGGGAGAGAAGGAAAGGATTTCTCTGTGATTATTGAAAGTTTCCAGTCAAGGTCCAATCTAGTGTAAACAAAGTTAATCTACTACAGGGACGTAGTCTTAAAATAGAGTTAGAAGTGAGATCAGGAAACATTTCTCAAACAGAAAAAGTGTCAACTGAACTTCGCTAAAAGGCTGTAGAGGCAGAGTCTTCTGGGACGTTTAGAAGAGAGATAGACAGATACTTGGGAAGGAAGGGGCTTTTAAAGGATGTGGAGACAAGGTGGAGAAATGGGGTCAAAAGTAACCTGTTCCACCATATTACTCGGACAATGGAGCGCTCCTCTCCCTCCCCCACCCCCAGCACTGCACTGGAGTGCCACCCTGAACTATGAGCTCAACAAGCACACAATGTGGTTAACACAATATCTGGTGTTAACCAGATCTGGTAAGCTGGCAGTGCAGGCTTAATGGGCTGAATAGCCTCCTCCTGCTCCTATGTTCCAAGACCAGGTGGACACATTGCATCTCAAAAGGCATTGGACTATAAGTCAAAAGGAGTTTCCTGTAACTGTCAGGGACCACAGTAGCTCTTTGGTACAGTACTGATCCAGATGGATTAATATTACAGAGTGGTACTTTTCAATCTCACATTGTGCTAGTGACCAACCAGTGACTATCCTCCTTGGATGGAAATAAATGGGGTCTCCTTGCGGCTGAGCAGGCTCCGAGGTGATCTGTTGGGCAATGGAATGTCAGAATCGAGTCATCCCTTTGTGGTGGTCTTTAGTCCAGTTCCTGAGCCAGGTGGGTTCAGGGCACTGCTGATGACAGCACAGCCAGCCTGGCTCATCGGCAGGACTTAGAAGGGCAGACTAGTCACTGGGTGTAGGAATTCTTCCCACTCAACTTCCATTAACCCTGCAAGCCAAAGCCCTAACAGATAAGGTGGTCTTAGCTTGTCAAGCAGCAGGAAAGCTTGCCAGACAGTGCTCTCAATGGCAAACTATGCGGGTTTAGCTGGTTGAACTCCAGCAGTTATCCCAACGCACACTCTGGGATCCCCAGTCTACGTGTAATAATCTCTGGAATTAGTTAAACAGGGAGCTGGCCTTCAGAGAGAGAGTGCGCATTCCTCATGCATCCATATTAAATGCGTAGGTCAACATGCTTCCCGATCTTCTCTAGCTCTTTATTATGTATGTTGTAGTCACTTGAATAGCCACATCAATAATATTGCATGTACAATCAAGTTGTTTTTCATGATGCTCCCTGGTTTATTACATATTACTGTTCTTATCTGTATGAACTTGTGAGTCCCAGATTATTGTGATGTTACCTTATTACTAATAAGTTCTCAGTCAAGCAGAAGCAAATTTGTTTCATATTGAGCAAACCAGTGGGATCCAGGGTCAAGGCAGCACAAAGAAAAAAGGAGTTAAGACAAGTGGTTAAATGTCTTAAGAAAGGTGCAAGAAACTGAAGGGGAGTAAATTCAGAACAAATCTGCGGAAACACTACTTCAGCGAGCGAGTAATAAACATATGGAACTGGCTCCAAAGGGAGACAGTGGAAGTAGAAATTATTGTTTGTTTGAAGAACAAATTCGATAGGGTTCTGTTAGAAAATAATATCGCGGGACACAGTATATAGTTACTGCCAGGATGGTGGAAGGCAAACTGGATGGTTCTTGGTCTTCTTTCGCCTAACAAATTCTTATGTTCTTATTTCAGCACACTTTATGTCAGCCAAAATGCAATGGTTAAAACATAAAGTTGGAGTAATACAATGAACATTTGAGTAAATGGAGAAACAAGGGAAGTGTTTTGAGTAGTTTTTAAAAAGTGCTCATTTTAATTCTATAGGTTTAATATTTCAGTAACATAGCTATAATAAGATAAGATTTATTCTGGTCGTATTAGTGTTGGTGTCAGTGTGTGGGCTGAAATCTTGTCTAAAAAAACAAAACCAGATGCTCTGGGGAGAGTAGAAATTCCCTGGACGTGTGTAGCCTAAGTGGGTCCAGTTAGATACCTACCTAAAAGGAGGAAAAAAGTCTCCTTGGACGGAGTGTACTGTATAGTTAATGTGATACTTAATCTGTAAAAGTACTTAGTTATTATAGGCTATAATGTTCCACTTGCTTCACCGTCCCTAGGCTCCTGCTGTGTGTCTTGATCAGTAAATGCTTTGGGGGCTCAGCTGCCTTGTCACATAGGATGGATCAACTGTTTCTAATTTTCTCCCTTCATCTGGTGAGAGCAATCTTGGAGGGGGGAGGGAAAGATTTTCATTGGCTCTAAAAACACGCCAGTAATCCACCTTTCAGGCATGTTTATCTGGGCCACATGTATCAGCGGATAATTCAACTCCAGGGCAGTGATAACAGCACAGTTGGCTCAATGGGAGGACTTGGAAGGGCAGACCAGTCACTGGGGGAAGGGAATATTCCCACTCAGCTCCTGTTAAACCTGCAAACCAAAGCCCTAACAGGTAGAGTGGTCCTAGCTGGACAAACAGCGGGAAAGCTTGCCAGACAATGCTCTGAATGGTAAGTTATGTGGTTTTAGCTGGTGAGACTTTAGCAGTTAGCCCAACGCACACTCTGGGGTCAACAATCCTTGACTCTCGTCAGCTCTGAGACTAATACTCTCCATAATTAGGTAAGCAGGATGCATCCCTCCACAGAGAGAGTGTACATTCCATTCCAGATACAGGGAAATTTCCATGTGTAAGCGGCATATACATGTGGAACTCCCAATCTGGTTTGGATACTCTTAGGCATGGTAATTGGTTTCTGCATGTGTCAGACACCAGGCTGACCAAAAGAAATCTTAAGCTCAGTGTGAGTCAAAATGATAATGGTTACAGCTGGAAGAATAACATGGAAATCTCAGTGATTAATACTGCGGAGCTACACAGTTAATGTGATACTTACTCTGTAAAGAAAAACAACTTATTATAGGCTATAACATTCCACTCGCTTCACCATTGGTATAGCCTCTTAAAGGGACAGGGTGTTTCTAGACTGTTATTGTTGTGTTGTGTACGTGATATAGTACAACACTATGTTACCCTGCGTGTAAAGTTATTGAATAGATTACCTAGTTGTACTTACAAATCCCTCCAACAAGTTACAATATGTTTCTGTTTCTAGATAAAAAGTATTTCTATTTAATGCTATGATTAATGGTCACTCACTTCACAGCTGTTTGCAAGACGTTGATGTGCACAAATTGGCTGCCCGCTTTCAACTACAAAATAGTCTGCAAAATACAGTCACTACACTTTGAGGTAAAATCCTGTGAAGCGCTTTGAGACCACCTCCTGATGTGAAAGCCACTGTATCAAATGCAAAGAAGAAATATAAATGATTTATGTATCAATCCGAATGTCTCAAATAAAAGTATCTGCAGTTGATTGATGAGTTCTTGGTTTGCCTTTGTACTTGCTTATCTGGCAATCGATGTGGTTTTAGCTGGTTAAACTCCAGTAATTACCTCAACGCACGTTCCAAGCTTTGGTTCTCACCAACCTGCACCTAATACTCGCCAGAATCTAGTAAGCAGGGTGCGTTCCATTTCAGAGATAGGGAAATGTCCACCCATATGTGGAATTCTCAATCTGGTTTGGAAACTCTTAAGCATATTGGTGGGATGAAGCAGCAGATCATTGCTGCGTCAAGGACAAAACCAGTTGAGTTAGGCTTGAGATTCCCAGCCGTTTAGCATTTCACTCACAGAATGTCACAATCAACACAGGAAACAGGAGCACGAGCAGGAGGCACAGGATAGCATCCCAGAAAGCTTGACAGTGGAAAGTCTGACACCAAGCCAGAGGGAGAGGGGAGGTGACCATAAATATGATCAAAAAGGAAGGTCTTTAGATGGGATTTGAAAGTGGTAGGGAGGGGGCAAGGCGGAGGCATTGAGAGAGAGAGTTCCAGAGTTTCAGGGCATAGTGGCTGAAGGTACGGTCACCAATGGTGGAACAGAGGGGACGAGTGACAAACAAGAGGCCAGAGCCAGCCGAGCGGAGGCAACAGGTGATGGAGGTGGGATAAGCAAATCGGATAGATAGGGAGGTGAGAGGGCATGAAGGGATTTGAAAACAAGTGAGAGGATCTTGAAATCGATCTGTTCGGTGATTGGGAGCCAGTGGAGCCTGGCAAGGAATGCTGTGATGGGGGTACGGAGTTTTGTGCGAGTGAGTATCCGGGTGGCGGAGTTTTGAATTACTCGAAAAACGTATTTTGGCAGAAAGATCAAAGACAATTCAATGTCTGGAGTCTTGGAACGCAAGTGTGTTCCTGGATCTTTCAATGTAATTAAGTCAAATTATAAACTGATGCCAATGACATTCATATCTGCATGTTAAAGAGGACTAATTAAACCAGAACCCCAAGGAGTTCGGAGCCCAGCTTACTGAAAAGAAATCAGTATCTAATGACTTTCGCATGATGTGATCTATGCTGGACAGGGTGGTGTTACAATAAGAGAGAGCGAGAGAGAGAGATCCTTAGAGCAGAGAATGTTAAGGAGAAATTTAATGGAGATGTTCAAAATTATGAGGAGTTTTAATGGAGTAAATAAGGAGAAGCGTTTTCCTCTGGTGAATGGGTCAGCAACCAGAGAACACCGATTTAAGATAATTGGCAAAAGAATCAGAAGGGAAACGAAGAGAAATGTTTTTACCCAGCCTGGAAGGGTGGTGGAAGCAGATTCAAAGCAGCTTTCAAAGGGGAATTGAATATGTACTTGAAGAGGAAAAATTTGTAGGGCTATTGGGTAAGAACGGGGGAGTGGGACTAATTGGATAGCTCTTTTCAAAGAGCCAGCACAAGCACGATGGGCCGAATGACCTCCTTCTGTGCTGTAGGATTCTATGATTCTATGATATGCTGTACTGTACATCTCAGAGACTCTGACTTCTTTTCTTGTTTGTTTTATTTAAAGCAAAAATCCTTTGACCGTAGCGATGGTGAAATGAATCATTTGATCCGAGAGCTCTGATAATCTAGCTCTGTCAACATTCAGTGAACTCTGAGCCCCTGGAAGCTGGTTATAGAGCGTAACTGACTCATAGCAATACTTAATGGATACAAATAGCAAGATGCAGTCATCTGCATGGTTTGCCATTGATAATTTAATACACTTCCCCACTTCTCCTCTCATGCCACATGCCCCCACACACTTTGACCTGGAGGGAATCCACTCTCAAATCACTCTAATTATAAACCAGCATTTATATAACAATAATCCTTGCATTTGATCTGTAATGACAAAAGGTCTTCAAGCTCTTCACAGGGTAAGGAAAGAGTTAACATAAAATGCAGCAATCAGTTGGGTACAGCAGTGTCCCACCAACAGTCATTGAATGATTGAGAGACATGGATTGAGGGGGATTATTACCCCAGAAAGCAAAAAATGTTAACTGCAGCAATCAGCTGGATTCAGGCACAGATCCCAGATATGACATTATGTTGAATGAGTGTGGCAAGAGGTTCTTGAAGGTCCTTATCTCTGTGATCTCGTCCCTCTCTGTGATCCCCTCAGCACAGTGGTGAGCGCACTCACTTCGCAAGCAAGAGCACACAGGTTTGATTCCCGGGCAGGGCGAAACCTCAGGTAGGTTTCCTTACTCCACATGCCTCCGTTTACCTAGCAGTAACTAGGAACCTGGTTGTTCGTCGATTGCCAGTTTGTATTCCAAGGGTAATAAACCCTCAAAAAAAATGTGGTCACTCATCCACGATCGTTCGTAGGACATTCCTGTGCGAAACTGTTTACCGCGTTTCACCCACAAAATACATAGTCAATTCACTTTACATTATGTTCTGTAAAGAACTTTGAGATACAGGAGGAGACCGAGTGAGATTTCAATGTGGCTCAGTGGTAGCACTCTCGCCTCTGAGTCAGAAGGCAGACCTTGAACAAATGTAGCTGTACTATATTATACATTAAAAACAGAGTTTAACAAGTCTTTGTGGACACCTTGTAGAGTTTCTGAGCTGATGCAAGTTACACCTGTTTTCATCCTCTCTCCCATCTTCAGTTGGCAGCACTTTCGCCTCCGAGACACAATTGTGGGTTCACGCCCAATGTCAGGAAACTGAATTCACAGTCTAGGCTGATGCTCTATTGCAGTGCTGGGGAAGAGCTACATTGTCGGAGGTGCGCCCTTCACATGAAATGTTAAACCAAGGTCCTGTCTGCCTGTTCAGGTCTCATGGCACTGTTCAAAAAGAGAAAGGAGTTTCTCTTGGTGTCATTCACTTCTTGGCTTTGGTGGGACATTGTTGTGTATAAATTGGCTGCTCTGCTTGACAACAAAATAGACAGTCACTACACTTTACAATAAACTATGTGACATGCATTGATACATCCTCCCGATGTGAAAGACTCTACATCAAATGCATCGATTCTGCTTCTTATTATTAATGATAATATTATGAATTAATCTCTTTCCGTGAAACAGTTCGAGACATTTTATTTGAATGAAGGTCGCGATATAGAGTCAACTGCTGTACTCACACAGCCTGGAAATTGCACTTTTTACCTTGAATTACCCAAACTGATGTTCTCAAGCAATAATCCAACAAAACTTCATTTCCAGCGCATGTGCAAAACCATCACAAAACCTGTAACATCCTAGAATACCATCTCCCAGCATAACTCAATTGATAGTTACTGAGCCAATATATTCTGTTGCCATTCCATAACCTGTCAGGCTAACTTTATGTTCACTAAGAATGATGTTGATGGCCAACAACAACGTAATTTATATAGCACCATTCACACCGTCTTGGAACAGTGGTGGAGCCTGATGCCAAGACATGGTACAGTGACCAATGCAAATTCATCTCTCAGTGAGACAGCCACGTGTTTATAACAATCACCCTTACATTTGAAATAATGCCTTTTTATGTTGGGAGGATGTCTCAAAGCATCAAAGTGCCTCACAGGATTTCCTGTAAAATGAGGTAAATGTGTGCTTTGTGAGTGAGCGTGGCTGCCAATTTGTGCACAGCATTGTCCCACAACCAGCCATTCATCTGACGGTTGGTTGTGGGACATTGCTAGGTGCAAATTGGCTGCCCGGTTTGCCTATAAACACGCAGTCACTACACTTTACAGTAAATTCTGTGAACTGCTTTGAGATATCCTCCTGACATGAAATACTCTTTATCAGATGCAAGGAATTATTATTAACATTAGCTCCTTATCACATCACTGAGACGTCCCAAACCGATTCACAAAATATTTTGTAAAGTGCAGTGACTGTGCATTTGGTCGTTGAAGAAGGTTTGTTGTTTTATGAACGGTCATAGAATGTTTTACGTTTCCAAAAATAATTCATCATCGATTTAACAGAGCCTCTTTACTGGAGAATGCTGAAGTGAAACATGGCAATATGTTCACAGTGAGATGCTGTAAAGCGGTCTCAAGAGGTTTCAACAACGTGACAAGGCCCTGAATCAAACGCCAGGATTATGATTATGAAATCCAAATGTCAGCTTTCACTTGGGTAAGAACTTGTAAGAGAAGGTTACGCGGGGACCTGATAGAGGTCTTCAAGATCATGAAAGGTTTCGACAGGCTAGATAGGGAAAAGCTGTTTCCACTGGTAGGTGTGTCTGTGACTCGTGGTCACAGTCTTAAGATATCTACCAAAAGAAGCAGAGGGGAGGTTAGAAGAAATTTTTTCACTCAGCGAGTTGTTCGAATTTGGAATGATCTGCCCGAAAGGACAGTGAAGTCCGATTCAATAACAGCTTTTAAGAGAGAACTGGATAATAATAATAATAATAATAATCCTTGCATTTGATATAGCGCTTTTCACGTCGGGAGGACGTCCCAAAGCGCTTCACAGAATATACTGTAAAGTGAATTGACTGTATATTTGTGGGCGAACGCGGCAGCCAATTGTCCAGGATAGGTATCTGGAGAAGACAGGTTTGCAGGGTTATGGGGAGAAAGCTGGTGAGTGGGGTTAATAAAAGTCAGTTGCTCTGTCAAAGAGCCGGCACAGACTCGATGGGCCAAATGGCCTCCTTCTGTGCCGTAACATTCTATGATTCTATGAAGTCTGTGAGCATTTGTCTGAGTACGTTCAGGATTGGCACGCTCACTCCACACACCAGCGAACTGATAAATACTGCAGGTCACCGAGGATCAATCTGAGTGTGTCGGCTGATCGATGTGGACCAACAAATGAGCTGTCACTTGCTGGAGTGGATCTGGTGAAGGAATGAATGGTAACAAATGATAGTAAGGATAGTAAACGTCAGCTTGGCACGACAAGTGTGTGCCAAGACCTTTACTTAAGTGTTTCATTTGCCTGGCACCAGACTAGGAATTTATTGACCAGAGGACTTTAAATTCCAATCAGTACGAGTCACTAACCTCTCAGTTCAACCATAGCTCTCAAAATGTTAGTGTGACACCGGGGAAACTGGGCTTGTTTTCACCAGGACAGACTTGAGGCAGGTGATTTAACAATAATTCTTGTGCTGGATATAACACCATCACATCATCAAAATATCTCAAAAGGCTTCACAGGACTTTATAATAATAATAACCCTTGCATTTGATATAGCACCTTATCGGGTCATTGAGATGTGTCAAAGCGCCTCACAGGATATATTGTGAAGTGGATTGACTGTGTTTCGTGGGCGAAGCGCGGCAGCCAATTGCACGCAATGTGGTTGGCTGCCATAGGACTTTACTATAAAGTGCAGTTACAGTAGACTACGCCAACATAGTATGACCCCTGGGGATCCCTGGACTGTGACCAGGAGAGGGATCTCCTGCTGATTTTAATTTAACAATAATCGTTGAATTTAATATAATGCCTTTCAGGTTAAGAGGATGTTTTAACACGTTAAAACAGGATCGACTGTGTATTTTGAGGGTCAACACAGTAGCCAATATTGCATACAGCAACGTCCCACAAACAGCCATGGAGGGAGTGACAAATTTTAGCTGGGTGATTGTTGCCAGCACACCGGAAGAAAGACTCCTTTCCCTTTTTGAACAGCACCATCTTTAACGTTCACCAGAAGAGGCCAATGGGGAGCTTGGTTAAATGTCTCATCTGAAGGACCGCACCTCTGGCAATACAGTGCTCCCCCAGTACTGCAATGGAAAGTCAGCCTAAACGCAAGATAAATCAGAAGGAACTATGTCCACTGGTGGGTGAGCTGGTAACTAAAGGGCATAAATTTAAAAGCATTACCAGAAAACAAAACAATGGGAGTGGGAAGGAGATGTTTTTAGAGACATGGGATGCCCAACAAAACTTAGTCGTTGAAGCAAAATCTGTAAAAATGATAATAATAATAATCTTTGCATTTGATATAGTGCCTTATCACATTGTTGAGATGTCTGAAAGAACTTTGCAGAATAAAGTAGATTGACTGCGTATTGTGGGCAAATCCGGCAGCCAATTGCGCAAAGCAGTGTCCCACAAACAGTCGTGGATTGAATGACCAATTATTTTTTTTAGGAATTATTACTCAAGAAAAACAATCCGTCGATTGACTACCAACCGGGTAATAGCATTTAACAGGGTTTAGTTTTTAAAACAAAAAATAGATAAAAGGCAATAGACAAAAGAGAATGTGATGAAATGGACAGCTCCTTCAGAATGCCATTACCTTGGTTGTATTAAATAATAATAGTCCTTACATTTTGTATAACGCTTTTCAAATTGGAAGTACATCTCAAAGTAATTCACAAGATTTGCCGTAAAGTCTTGTCTGCCTGTAGGCGAATCCTGCAACCAATCTGCATACAGCGATGACCCACAAACAGCCATGGAACGAGTGACCAATATTATTTTGGGGGGATGATTGAACCCACAACCTTCTGACTCGGAGGCGAGAATGCTACCGATGAAGCTAGGTTGACTCACCTTGGCCAAAATATCTGCAAAAATAACTTCCTGTGAACTTTACTTAAGTATTTTAGCACATTTTAAAACATTTTTACACCTTTGACAGAAATTACTGTAAGGTGTCAGAACTGTGTCTTTTTGTAGGTAAGCACATCAGCCACTTTACACATATCAACATCTCACAAACTCCCATGAGGAGAAATGTTTTATCTGAGAGATTGTCAGCCAGGGGCACCAGTAGAAAACTCACTTCTCTTTTCGAATCCTATGATGAGAATGCTAAGGTCCACCTGAGGAGCAGGTGGAGAGGATTTCAGATCAAGGTTTCATGCAAGGGATGACATCTCTTAAATAATAATAATAATCCGTGCATTTGATATAGCGCCTTATCGCGTCGTTCAGGCGTCTTAAAACACTTCACAGAATATACTGCAAAGTAAATTGGCTATGTATTTTGTGGGCGAAACGCAGCAGCCAATTGCATACAGCAGTGTCCCATAAACAGTATGGGATTGTGTGACCAAATTATTATTATGTTATTTGGAGGGATCTTCGGAAAGCAATCCGTCAATCAACCAACAACTGGGTTCCTACTTACTGCTAGGTGAACTGGTATGTGGAATAAGGAAACTTGCCTACGGTTTCACCCTGCCTGGGAATCGAACCAGAGTTCTCTCGCTTGGACTGCAAGCACACTAACCACTAAGCTACTGAAAAGGGCAGGTAAATGGGACTGAAAGGATTGCTCTTTAAAAGAGCCAGCACAGACACAATAGGCTGAATATCCTTCTTCTATGGTGCAAATTTCTGTTTGTTTTAATGGATAGAAACTCTGATAATGCAACGCTCCCCCAGTACCGCAGGCTGCACTGTGAACGCAATGTGGGTTTTGAACCCACAACCTTTCTGACCCAAAGGCAAGAATTCTACCAACCGAGCCAAGCTGACAACCAGCAATGGAACATTCCGAGAGCTGACATTGCAGAGCTGCCAATATGAATCATGAGTCTGACATGTAATTAGCACCAAAGCACAGTTCTTCTGTACAGCTGGTCTTGTTCAATATCATTAAAATCATTTATTTAGCCCTGGGTGACACATATTTGAAATTTTCTGTTTTGCTCTCCAAGATATTAGGCCTGATATACTCCTCTCGCTCCACATTGGGCTGGCTGACTCACATCCATTGAATCTCCAACAGGGTTTTTTGGCAGTTAGTTCGGGATTTGCACAAATATCCACGGGATATGTGGAGTCCTGTAGCTCAGTGGTTAGAGCACTCGCTTTGCAAGTGAGAGACCTGAATTCAATTCCAGGCACAGGGCGAAACCTTGGGCAAGTTTCCTTACTCTACACGCCTAATAATAATCCCTCCAAAAAAACAAAACAATAATAAATTGGTCATTTTCAATCCATATGACTGTTTGTGGGACATTGCTGTGTGCAATTGGCTGCCGCGTTCGCCTACAAATATACAGTCAATTCACTTTACAGTGTGTTCTGTGAAGCGCTTTAGGACATCCTCCTGACGTGAAAAGCGTTATATCAAATGCAAGGATTATTATTATTATATTATTATAATATGGAAAGGCTCTTTCTTCTCCGACTGAAGAATTTTTATTAACAATAAACGGAGCGATGCAGGTGTCCACTCCCCATGCGCTCCCTTTGGAGATTCTGCTCTGAGCCCCGTTCCTCCCCCTAAGGCAAGTTTCCTTACTCCACACACTTTTGTAGAAACTTAAACAGTTAGCCTACAAAATGCACCATCAAGCCACTTTACAATATATTCTGTGAAGCGCTTTGAAACGTCTCGAAGACGTGATAAGGTGCTTTGATCACCTGTCCTGGCCTGACACAATCGAAGGGTTTGGAGAACTATCTCAGACTGATGGGTGAGTCTCTCCTCTTTGTGCCGCTGTAAGTAGAGTCGAGGGCTCGGACTTGACTCAGTTGGACTTGGCGGGAAATGTGTCTACAATGGGTGATAGTAGTCATCTTCCTGTCATTCTATGTATATATTTATTGGCAGAACAGCTAAGCCTTCCTAAGATGAGTATTCTGTGGATGTTGCCAGTCGTATGTATTGAGTTACACAATGTAAGCTCTTAATACCTCCTCCATGAGGCTGTCTCCCTCCATCCTGAAGCTGAACTGTTTATTCACAGATCCATACAGAAACGTATACCTTTTTCTGAAGCAGATGAGGCCCATTATATTTGTGTTCTCTAAACGATTTTTTTTTAGTTAATCTCATTTTCCAGCTCTTTCCCCAACACAATTGAATGTTTTTTTGCTGCTCAGGTGCTTACAGAACCTTGGGACGTCATCCCGACATGAAAGGTGCTATACAAATGTAATTTTGTTGTTGTTATCCATTTCCCTTTGGAACAATTCTGTTGATCTGGCTTCACTAGCTATTTGTGGGAAATAATTCTTGACATTAAAAAAGCTCTGAGTGAAGAAATTCCTTCCAGTCTCTCCAATTTTTCCACTAACAATCTGGTGACCGTGTCCCTCTTGGCACCGATTTCAACAACAATGTGCATTTATATAATGCCCTTCCCCATGGAAGGAGTGCTACCCACTGCCAGCCTGTCACAGTGGGTAGCACTTTAGTGTCAAGTTTGATCCCCAACTTTTCTTTCTACTCCACATCCACTCCCTCACCAGGACCACTTTTTTCCACTTCCATCACATTACCCAACTCCGTCGGTACCTCGCAACCAAAGCAGCCAAAACCCTCGTCCATGCCTTCATCACTTCTCGGCTGGACTATTCCAATGCCTTCCTTGCTGGTCTCTCCAGCTCCACCATACACAAAATTGGACTAATTCAAAACTCTGCCACCCAGATACTCACCCGCACAAAACCCCCATTACACCAGCCTGGGCTCCACTGGCTCCCATTTACCAAACAGATCGATTTGAAGATGCTCTCACCCGTTTTCAAACCCCTTCATGCCCTCGCACCTCCCTACCTATACGATTTGCTTACCCCCCACTCCACCACCCGTTACCTCCGCTCGGCTGGCTCCGGCCTCCTGTTTGTCCCTCGTCCCCTCCGCTCCACCTTCGGTGGCCGTGCCTTCAGCCACTACGGCCCAAACCTCTTGAACTCTCTCCCTCAATCCTTCCGCCTTGTCCCCTCCCACTTTCATATCCCGCCTTTTTAATTGTGCTTACTGTCACCTCCCCCTTCCCTCTCCCCCTGGCTCGGTGTCAGACTCCGCCACTGTCAAACACTCCGAGACGGTGTATCACGTGAAGGGCGCTATATAAATGAAAATTATTGTTGTATAACAAATGCAAGGATTATTATTATTGTTTTACCATCTTGGAATTCTTAACACAAACTGGGTTAAATCCTGAGAAGGAGTCCAATTTGATTCCTCAACTGAAGGAAATCATTTTGACTATTCTCCCTGTCACACTCCTTGAAGATTCAAGCTCAGCCATCAATGGTGAGATGGAAGAAATGATTGATGTGCAGTGGACCAAAGACTGAAGAGCAGGAGCAGGACAATATTACCAAGGAAGGGAAGGCAAGATCACAGACATTTAAAGATCATGACAAGGATCTTGAAGTCAGCCAGTTGGTAGTCCTCTCGCTCTGGAGTTTGAAGTTTGTGGATTCGAGCCCCATGTCCAGACTCACAGTTTAGGTTGACTTTCTAGTGCATTACTGGGAAAGTGTTGCATTGTCCAAGGTACTGTTCTTTGAACGAAACATTAAATCGAGATCCTGTCTGCCTGTTCAGCTGGTTGCTAAATATACCATGGTGCTACTCAAAAAGAGAAGGGAGTTTCTCTCTCCCAGTGTCCTGGACAACAATCCCCCAGGTAAAAATTGGTCGATCACTTGGCTGTTTGTCAGACATTGCTGTGTGCAATGTTGCTGAGGTGTTCCCCCACAAAATACACAAACACTACATTTTAAAGTAAATGCTGTGAAGTGCTTTGAGTCTTGCTCCTGATGTGAAAGGCGTACTGTCAAATATATGTATTATTGTTATTATTGCAGTTCAGAGGTAGTTTCTAAGTGGTTTTCAATGATGCGTCAACCAGACTAAAGTTTGAATTGCCCCAAATAACTATTTTCTGTAGGAAGTGGACATTTTGTGTGACGGGTATCTTGTCAAGCCATTTCTGAATTATCTTATTAAAAGTTCCAGTTGCACCAATGATTATAGGAACTGTGCTTGTCTTATACATCCATGTGCATCCGCATTCAATATGTAGGTCAACATCCTTCCTGATCTTCTCGAGTTCCTTATTTCTTATCTGAAAGTCACTTGGAATATGCCACTTGGAGCTGCCAGGAGGTGAAGGGTTATGATGAAAAAATAAATGCAATCATGTTGTTGTTGTTGTACATGGATGAGAGGATCTTGAAATCAATCTGTTTTGAGATAGGGAACCAGTGGAGGCTGGCGAGGACTGACGTGTCAGAGGACTGGGTTTTAGTGTGGGTGAGTATACGGGCAGCTGAGTTCTGAGGCATATAGGCATACAACGAGGTGGGGGTGTGGGAGGCTCGGGTGGAGATGGGTGTATGGCTTCCCTCTGATCTTATCCAACATCCACATTTTACAGCGGAATTCACAAGTTAGTCATCAAAAGCAGGAATTCTGGCAGGATCTCTGAGACCTAATCCCTAGGCTTCTCAGCCAACTGTGGAGCCAGAATATTGACCCACTGACAATCGAAGGAGCTCATTGTTTCCTTATTTACCAAAATCCAACTGGCTTCCTTTCGCATTGTGAATCTGAAACAGATAATTCCTGGATGATGTTAAATTAGAGAGACTACAAGGCTCATTAATTGTCAAGAGGGACATTTTCCGAAGAGTCTGTCTGTGCTCAGTTGGTTGGGGGCATTGCTAGCAGGTTGTGTTCACTAAAAATAAAAATAATAATCAATGTATTTCATATAGTTTTGCCCACACAAATACACAGCCAAATCCACTTTACAGTGTATCCTGTGAAGTGTTTTGAGACATCTCGATGACATAAGACATTATATCAAATGTAAGATTTATTATGATGAATATTATTGGTGCCTTATCACATATACATAATATCTCAAAGCGCTTCACAGGATTTCACTGCAAAGTGAAGCGACTGTATTTGTGGGCAAACATAGCAGCCAGTTTTATGCACAGCAATGTCCACACAAACAGCAATAAAGTGAGTGACCAATTTTTATTTGGAGGATTGTTGGTTGGGACACCAGGAGACAGAAACTCCCTTTTCTTTTTGAATAGCACCATGGGATCTTTAACATTCACCTGAACAAGTAGATTTGGAGTACAAAACACACAAGACACGACTTCGCCGTAAACTCTGTGAATGACTCTGTAAGTGCACTGGGATGCTGCCCTGTGTAAGGGGCACTATATAAATGCAAGGTGGTGTTGTGGTTAAAATGTCTCCACGACATGATAAGGCATAATATCAAATGCAAGGATTATTATTATTGTTGTCAGTTCTTCCATTGGTCACTATTAGCTTCATCCTCCTTATACCACTTTGGGTCCCTCCACATCAGTCTATATTTCATTGTCACTATACCCCACCCCCAGGCATCCCCAGGCTTCAGTCTTGTTGGCCAACTGCGGGTTCAAAACCCACGTTGGCACATCGGGACTTGGAATCACATGATCTGAGATGACACTCCAACACAGTGCTGGGGGCGTGTTGCATTGTCGGAGGTGCCGTGCTTTGGATGAGATGTTAAACCGAGGTCCCGTCTGCCTGTTCAGGTGGACGAAAAGAGAAGGGAATTTCTGATGAGCCAAATGGTTTGTGTGCGTGCTGCAACATTCCCTTAATCTGTGACAACCAGAGAGAGTGGGTCTTTGAGAGAGCAGAAAATAACGAGCAAGGAGGTTGCTTATCAAAACGGCTGCACATTCGGTTTGAATGGGATGCACATGGTCCCGCAATAATATCACACAACAGTATACACGGTGAGTAATTGAACAGAGATGCGCGTAGTTGGGTAACGTGGCTGCACTTTAAGCGACCTCACCAGTTGGATATGGCACTTTGTGACAGCCCACTGGGAGATCATTAAAAATATAATTGGCTCTTTAGTCTTGGACCTTTTCCCATATTCCAATGGATGTGCATTGGTTTTCACAAGCACTTCTCTTACTTCTAACCTGTGTCCCCTGTGCACTGTTTGCCAGCAACAACTATTGCATCTGTGGTACTTGGAGCGAGTTTAACAAAACTCTTCTCACCCTCCACAAGCTGTAGGTTATTCAGAACTCTGCAGCTCGTGTCCTCTCCCACACTAAGTTCCATGACCCTATCACTCCGATCCTCACCTGGCTCCCCATCCCCCAGAGGAACGAGTTTAAAATCCTCGTCCTCACTTTGAATCCCCTCCATGGTTGTACTCCTCCCTACCTCTGCAACCTACTCAAATGTTACCAACCTGTTCACTCCTTCTGCTGGCCTGCTCCACGTCACCCACCCTGCCCACCCCACTATCAGCGGTCTGGCCTCAGCTTATCTATCCCACCCTCTGGAAATCCATCCTAAAATTTTGTTGCCTCTTCCCTTCCCTCGCCTCCTTCAAATCCCGTGTCAAGACCTTACTCTTTGACCATGCCCCCCCTCCTTACTTTTTGACCATGCCTTCGGCCACCCTCCCACCACCAGACCCCTACCCTCCACCACTCTTCATTGCAACCCCCACTTCGGGTGCAAACCATTCATTGTCCAACGTTAAGGGTTGGGAATGATGCTTGTTTTCCAGGTTCAAAGTTGTCTAAAAATTAATGAACAAGCCTATGTTATTCTATGTCTAATAGAATTAGAGTCCTGTAGCTCAGTGGTTAGAACACTTGGCTCGCAAGCGAGAGACTTGGGTTCAATTCCTGGCAGGGTGAAATGTTGGGCAACTTTCCTTACTCCACAAGCCTCTCTTTACCTAGCAGTAAATAGGAATCCAGTTGTTCGTTGATTGGCAGATCACTTTTCCGGGGATAATAATCTCTAAATAAAAGTAATAATTTGGTCACTCAATCTACGACTGTTTGTGGGACACTGCTGTGCGCAATTGGCTGCTGGTTTTCACTCACAAATATACAGTCAATTCACTTTAAGGTATATCCTGTGAAACGCTTTGAGACGTCTAGAAGATGTGAAAAATATTATATCAAATGCAAAGATTATTATTATTAATACTTCTTAGCTGAATTCTTTACCAAATAGTTGTCTTGAATTTGCCGATGCTATCTGACCTCCCATGGCCCTCTCTGAGCAGTCTGTTCCAACTGTTTATCCACCTTCCCTCTTCTGAGCTTGAGAAAACATTTCTGGACTTAGAAAGTGTTACCGGGAAAGTCGGGCGAAAATTTAGCCAGAACCAACAGAGCCTGAAGGAACTCGTGAGAAAGCTATACAACAATAAACATGATTCAATCCTGCACTGAGAGAATATTTAATCTTCACTCACTGGTGATGAAAGGATTGGTCACTGGCCTAATATGACCCAAAACTGAGAGATGTTTCCCCCACCCCCCCATCTCATCAGCCTGGCATTGTTCTTCCCTCCCACCCACCCCCACCCACCCACACCCCCCGCATTTAGAAAACAGCTTGACATTGTAGTGGGAGGACGATAGGATAGGTGTTCTGATGGAATGACATCAGATGGAGTGAAAGGCAATGTTTATCCAGGCTGATCCTATGAATCTGTGGATGAATTTGGATGAAGGACACTGGGAGAAACTCCCTTCTCTTTGCCAGTAATACCACAGGAACTTTGACATCCACCTGAGCAGGCAGACTGGATCTTGATTCAACGTCTCATCAAAGGAAGGCACCTCCGACAATGCAAAATCAGTCCTGCCCAGCATTGCGCTGGAGTGTCAGCCTGCGTCAGATTGTGAACTCAAAGTCCTGACGTGGAGTTCGAGGCTGCAACCTTCTGATTTGCGCTCAACATGGCCTCTTCATTCCAGTTCAGGGGCTGAATGTTCTGTGAGCTGTAGTGTGGACTGTCGTGTGTCCCTGAGCTGAGGCAAGATGATGTAACCGTGTTAGACACAGATGAGCAGGGGTAGAGCCGAAAGGGGCTGCAGTCCCAGCCCGTGGTCTTAATTAATCCAATTGATTTACAGCTTAATCAAGCACTTTGAATTATGGAAATTATGGAAATAATTAATCTTATTAAAGATTAATATTTCCATAAAGTCACTACTGTGTGCACGACAATTGGGGAAATACTATATCTGCGTGCACTTCCCAGGAGTCCTGTAGCTCAGTGGTTAGAGCACTCGTTTTGCAAGCGAGAGACCTGGGTTCGATGCCCGGCAGGGTGAAACCTTGGGCAAGTTTCATTACTCCACACGCCTGATAATAATCCCTCAAAAAAACAATAATAAATTGGTCATTTCAATCATCGACTGTTTGTGGGACACTGCTGTGTGCAATTGGCTGCCACATTTCGCCCACAAATATACAGTCAATTCACTTTACAGTCTATTCTGTGAAGAGCTTTGAGACGTCTAGAAGACATGAAAAGCGCTATATCAAATGCAAGGATTATTATTATTATTATTTACTCAGCCTCTCCTGGTATCCCCGGCTGGCACTGAGGTATGGGATAATAATAATCCTAGCATTTGATATAGCGCTTATCATGTCATTGAGACATCTCAAAGCCCTTCACAGATTGACCGTGTATGTTTGTGGGTGCAACAGGGTTAGCAAATGCGCACAGCAGTGACCCACAAACGGTCGAGGATTGAATGACCAATTTTTTTAAAAAAGTGATTATTACCCTCGTAAAGCGATCTGCCAATCGACTAACAGCTGGGTTACTGTGACTGCTCGGTAAACAGAGGCATGTGGAGTAAGGAGACTTGCCTAAGATTTTGCCCTGCCCGTGAATTGAACTTGGGTCCTCTCGCTTGCGAGGTGAGGGTGCTAACCACTGTGCTACGGGACTCCACCTCTCTTTACGCACAGGAAACGGTCTGAATGGAGGTTGTGATGTTTCTTGTGCAGTTATTCACAGAGTTTTGTTTTGTGTTCTTGTGGGGCAAGAGCACTGTAGCGGGACCAATTGGATAGCTCTTTTAAAGAGCCGGAGGTAGGCACGATGCTTCTTTCTGTACTGTAAGATTCTCAGATTCTAGGATCTGAACATTGGCTGTGGACTCCTAGGGGAAGATGATTGAGATGAGCTCTGAACATAAATGTCACACAACATCTCCCTTTCATTCCAATCCAGCCCATCAGCTCTGCATCTGACCCAAATTTCATAACAAAAGAGCTTCACTCCGATATCCAATTGCTGAGGATAATAAGACTATTTTCAGGAAATTGTTCCCATCTTGGTCTGTGTTTATTCTTTGTTAAGGTGAAATTGAAGCTTACTGTAAATATACTTTGGGAGCGAAAGCAAACCTACATCTAGGGGAATGTTTCATTGCTTTTATTGATAAATGGTTTATTGGTCCACTCGGGTTTTTTTTTTGCAACATGCATTAATATTGAACTTTACTGTTGGACTTTGAGCTCATAGTCTCGGTCAAACCTCCAATGCAGTGCTGGTGGGGGGGGTGGGGGGAGTGCTGCATTGTTGGAGGTGACAACCTTCGGGTGAGACGTGAAGCCCTGCAGCATATTGGATAGAGCACTCGCCTTGCCGAGCTAGAGGACCTGGGTTTGATTCCTGGGCAGGGCGAAACGCTAGGAAGTTTCTTTACTCTGCTCAGCTGCCTCTGCCATTCCATCTGCTACCCCCTCGCCATCTCCTTCTCCCACCCCGGCCCCTACTCATCCCTCCCTACACACTTTCAAACGTGTCTCCCCCTCCTCTCTCATCACCACTATAACCCGTATGAAACTGACCACCTGCTCCCTCAACCCCATCCAAACCCCTCTCCTTACCCCTCTACTAACTGAGGTACTGTTCCCACCCCATTAAAAACTGCCATCATCACTCCTATTCTTAAAAAAACTCTCCCTGGACCCATCTTTATTCCAAAACTACCTCCCCATCTCCAACGACCCTTTCCTCTCCAAGGTTGGAATGAGTTGTTGCTTCTCAGCTTCGCTCCTTCCTCTCCCGCCATTCCCTTCATGAACCCTTCAATCGGGTTTCCGTGCCACCCACCCCATCTGCGACCAGGGCTCCCTCTGCCTCTTTGTCCCGCTTGACCTCTCTGCTGCCTTCGACTCCATCGTCCACTCTATCCTCATCCACCGCCTTTCCTCTCACTCAACCTTCACGGCTCTGTCCTTGACTGGTTCAGATCGTACCTCTCACCCTGTCTCTACTTCATCTCAACAAACGGCTTCTCCTCTAGCCCCTGCACTGTCTTGTGTGGCGTTCCTCAGAGCTCTGTCCTTGGTCCCCTCCTCTTCAATATCTATATGCTCCCTCTTGGTGACATCATCTGCAGACATGGGGTCAACTTCTACATGTATGCGGATGACACCGAATTCTACCTCTCTGCCTCCACTCTTGACTCCAGGACCACTGCTGTCCTGACAGAATGTCTGTCGGACATCAAGTCCTGGATGAGAGCTAACTTTCTTCAGTTGAACGTCAACAAGACCGAGGCTCTCCTGATTGGCTCCCGTCAGCACCTCCTCCCCTCAGGGGCTGACAGCATTACCATCCATGGTCGGGAGGACCAGCCTTACAAATGTAATTTTGTTGTTGTTTGTATTTGTTGTACTCCGCACGCCTCTGTTTACCTAGAAGTAAGTAGGATTCCAATTGTTAGTCAATTGGCAGATCACTTTCTGAACAGGAAGAGAGGATCGGAGTATAACTTAGTCTCATCTTAAGGTGGCGTCTCCGACAATCCAGCTGCCCCCTACATCCAGCGTCAGTCTGGACTGCAGAGCTCGAACTTGCAGACTTCTCTCAGAGACAGGAACATGATAATGTGGTTGCTTTTACGCACCTCATCTAGCAAAGTATCTCTGAGATTTTGGAAGTGGAATCAGAGTCTGAACTGACTTTCCAATTCAGCCCTGGGGTTGTGTTACATTGTCGGAGGTGCCATTCTTCAGATTAAACTTTAAACTAAGGTCCCGTTTGCCTATTCAGGTGGATGTTAAAGATCCCAAGGTGCTCTTTGAAAAGAGAAGGTAGTTTCGTCCACAAAATATACAGGCAATCCACGTTACAGTGTATCCTGTGAAGCGCTTTGAGAAGCCCCAAAGACGTGAAAGACGCTATATCAAATGCAAGAATTATTATCACAAAAGAGGAATGAGGCACGTCATGTCTTGTTAGTATCTCACTCTGCTTTTTCTTGATCCAGTACTGCCTCCCAGTGGTGCCAATTTGCAACTACATATACAACAACAACAACAACTTGCAGTTATATAGCGCTCTCCATGCAGGGTAGCATCTCAGAGCGCTTAACGGTGGCGGACCCTGACTCTGAGCTGGGAGAAGGGGGAAGGGGAGAGGTGGCTATAATCACGGTCGAATAGGAAAGTCTTCAGGCGGGACTTGAGAGAGGGGGCAAGGCGGAGGGATTGAGGAAGAATGTTCCAGAGTTTTGGGGCGTAGTGTCTGAAAGCACGACCTCTGATGATAGGGCGGAGGGTGCGAGGGACGAACAGGAGGCTGGTGAAAGTCGAGCGGAGGTTCCGGGTGGTGGATTGAGTGAAGAGGTCGGAGAGCTAGGGGGGTGCCATGGAGTGAATGGATTTGAACACGAGAGTGAGGATCTTGAAATCGATCTGTTCAGTGACGGGGAACCAGTGGAGCCTGGGCAAGAACTGGTGAGATGTGGGTACGGAGTTTAGTTCGGGTCAATATGTGGGCAGCAGAGTTTTGAATGAGCTGGATCTTGTGAATGGTGGAGCTGGGGATACCAGCGAGAAGTGCATTGGAGTAATCCAGGCGGGAGGTGACAAACGCATGCACGAGGGTTTCGGCTGCATTTGGGGTAAAGTACAGTCGGAGACAGGCAATGTGGCGGAGGTGGAGGAAGTCGGTCCTGGTCAGGGACCGGATGTGGGGGAAGAATGACAGTTGGGGGTCGAACCGGACGCCTAGGTTGCATATTGGTTCGGTAAGTCTGAGGGAGAGCCGAGGGAGATTGAGGAGTTTAGATCCACAATATATATAAATTTTATATAATTTATAAAAATTTTTATATAATAATTTTTTATAATTTTATATAATATATAAATTATATATAAATATATATATAATATATATAAATATATACTCCTTTTCTCTCCCTCCCTCTTACTTTCTCTCCCAAACCAGCACCATAACAATTTAATTTAATAATTCTGCTAATTTAATTGGTATCACTCTTTAACGTTTTGGTGAACAGATTTGAGGTGGACCACTTGGGCAAATTATTTTAATTGTACACTTCTTATCAACTGGCAGCAATGACAAGATCTGTGTATCCATTAGCTGCTGCTGTGTAGACTTTTCTTTTAAACCTTTCATCATACCCCTTAATACCTCTACCACTCAAGTCTCTGTCTATTTCTCTTTTAACTTCAATGCAGCGTTGGATTTATTGGGGTGTATTGCATTGTCGGAGTTGCTGTCCTTTGGATTAGACGTTAAACCAAGGTCCTGTCTGCCTATTCAGATGACCATTAAAGTTCCCACAGCTCTATTTGAAAAGAGAAGAGAGCTTGTCTCTCCTGGTGTCCTGACCAACAAGCCTCCAGATAAAAATGAGTCACTCACCCCATAGCTGGGACAACCGGTTGCCACTTTTCGCCCCACAAAATATACAGTCAATCCACTTTAAAGTATATTCTGTGACGCGCTTTGAGACGTTTCAACAACATGATAAGGCACTATATCAAATGCAAGGGTTACTATTATTAAAACACAGTTGCAATTTAGACAGAGATCTTATTTGAGAAACATCCCCGATATTATTATTATTATAAAGGGATGTCCCATATCTGATCAAACAGCTTAATAATAATAAAAACATTTGTGTAAACATCCCCAAAATAGCATCAAGGAACAGTTTGATTGAGGCTTAGTGACACAAATATACTATTGGCTGTGGTACCTGAGGAAAAGGGGAAGGTGGATGAACAGCACTAAGACTCAAGATTGGACAAGGATCAACAGCTAAATCCAGATTAATACATAGGGTCAGACAGCAAGAGCTCAGCTTTGTCATTAGAACAGCTTATGTATATATTTTTTTAAAAATCTGACTCTAACCCTCTGAGTATATATAATGATCCTTACATTAGGTTCGGCATTTTATCACCTCGTCGAGATTTCTTAAAACACTTGATTTTACTGTATGGTGTATTTTGTATTTGTGTATTTTGTGGGTGAACCAGCAGCCAATTTGTGCACATCAGTGTCCCACAAACAGCTATGAAGCAAATGACCAATTTTATCTGGGGCGTTGTTGTAGTTTCTAAAAATATATATGGTGTAATTCATTCATGAAACATCTGGAAATGGTAACCTTGTTTTTTTGGTCAGTTAGGGTTAATGTTAGGGGTTAAGTTTAAGCGCTCCGAGACACTACCTTGTGTGAAGGGCCCTATATAAATACAAGTTGTTGTGACCTGGTTATGGACTCACCAACAAGTGGAAAAGCCCTCCAATGTCTGTCTACCTTATCAAATCCTTTCATAATCTTAAACACCTTGATCAGGTTCTCTCTCAGCCATCCCAGCTCTAGAGAGAAAGGCTTAAAGTCTGTCTAATCTTTCTTAATAGTTGTAACCACTCATCCCTGGTAACATCCTTGTAAATCTGTGCTGTATTCTGCGTAATTCTATAATATCCTTCATGTGATGGAGTGGCAACCAGAACATTACCCAGCCCTCAATATGTGGCTTAAACAAGATTTTATATCAATTTAGCATCACTTCCCTATTTTAATACTTTATTCCTCTGGACATCAACTACTGTCTAATGTTGGGATTGTTTTTTATGGACCACCCCGGTAATAGGGGGGGCGTTTAAGTGTCTTTACCCCCTGCTCCATCTCTCCTCCCATCACTCTCTGTGCTGCCCAATCCCTTGTAGAATTTCAAGGGAGGCAGCAGGAAGAGTGACGGTAAGAGAGGTGGAGCGGGAGGTTGTTAATAATAATAATAATAACCCTTGCATTTGATAAAGAGCCTTATCACATCTTCGAGACATCTCAGAGAGCTTCACAGAATATATGGTAAAGTGAATTGACTGTGAATTTTGTGGGCGAAACGCGGCAGCCAATTGTGCACAGCAGTGTCCCACAACCAGTCATGGATTGAGTGACCACATTTTGTTTTGGAAGGATTATTACTATCAGAAAGCGATCGACTAACAACCGGGTTCCTACTTACTGTTCAGTTAACAGAGGCGCGTGGAGTAAGGAAACTTGTTACCTAAGGTTTTGCCCACCTGAGAATCAAACCCAGGTCTTCTTGCTTGTGAGGCGAGTAATTTAACTCCTGGTACGCGGCAGCGTGGAAAGCAATGGGAAGGTGGCACCATTAATCACCCATTGACCCCCCAGTTGCAAAACTCGGCTGTGCCACTAGTAGCTATTGACACATTAAAGTCCTCCAGCCAGGTACAGGATTAAATCTGTAGGGTTGTTGTCCTGGAGAGAAACTCCCTTCACTTCTTGAGTAGTGTGACAGATCTTTGACTTACAGATATAACACACATAATACATTCACATTGCACTCTTGGCAATCAAAGAGCTACATTCTGCATGTGCATGTCTAGCAAATCTGGATTAAGCGGATAAGAGAAAGTACCATATGTGCTCAAAAAAAGGGTTAAAGGCCACACAACTCACTACACGTAAATTGGGTAACATTTCAATTGGAAATGACAGATGTTTTCACAGCATCAAGGGAATGTGGATCAAGAGGAGATGAAAATCACGTTTTATTGAACACAGCTATTAAAAAATGGCAAATGAATCACACGTCGTAGTTTCTCCAAGTGGAAAAGGTTATTGTGAACTTTGGTACTAATTGCGACCAGTTAAAATTACTCGGTATAACTTAGCGAATTACTCGGATCAGATCAATGTGGATTGCCTTTGAGCAAAGGAGCACATTGAACAACAACAACAACAACAAATCACATTTATGCAGCACCTTTCATGTCGGGAGGACGTCCCAAGGCGCAGGACAAGGGCTTGCACCCAAGCTGGGGGTTGGAATCAGGGGGAGTGGGTGGGTGGGGGTAGGAGGGTGGCTGAAGGCACGGTCGAAGAGGAAGGCTTGGGACAGGCCTTAAGGAGGTAAAAGAGGGGGTGAAACGAAGAGACTTTGGGATGGAGTTCCAAAGAGAGGTGGCAGAAAAGCTAAAGGCATGATTGCCGATGATGAAGCCAGTAACATATAAGGCTGATCTGAGAATCCCACCAAATTGGCCATCAACGGTTATCAGTTTGCTTTTTGGTCAACTGGGTGTCTGATGTGTGCAGAAACCCATCACTGAGCTAAAGAGTATCCATAACAGACAGAGAATTCCATGTACGCCATCTGCACATGGAAATTTCCATGGATCTGGAATGGAATGCCCACTCTCTTCATTGAGGGATACATCATATTTACTTAATTCGAGAGTGAATTAGGCACAGGTTGGCAAAGCCAAGGCTTGGGGACCCCAGTCGTGGATTGAGTAACCATTTTTTTTTTTTTGCAGTGATTATTACCCCAAGAAAATGATCAGTCGATTGACTAACAAAAACATCAACAACTTGCATTTACATGGTGTCCTTCATGCCATATGGGTTCCTACTACTTAGGGGCATGTGGAGCAAGGAAGGTTTCGCCCCACCTAGGAATCAAACCCAGGTCTCTCTGGCAAGGCGAGAGCGCTAACCACTTCCCTACAGGACTCTGAGTAGAACAAGTGGATGCAGATTTAGAATTGCAAAGGGGCAATTTCAGGGCAGACACCAGGAATTTTGTTTTTATCCAGAGTGTAATTGACGTCTGGAACAGGAAGGGTGGTTGAGGTCAGAAGTGATTTAAAAAGCAGCTTGCTGCTGTTTTGGGGGGTGAGATCGGACAGACCACAGAGCTTTCTTTATCCGAACTAATGTGTGAGGATGTCTATCAGGATTACAGTGGAGAAAAGTTCAGACCATAAACTACATCATTGTAAAGGTCAACTACAATGGTTCATGTTTACTTCTAATTGGAAATAAAAAAAGCACCAATATTGCTGATCTAATTTATTCATTATAGAGTTGTTCATCTTGTTTATAGTCTTTTTGTGATCTTATGCTCAGTAATGCTCCTATTAAACTATATGAAGTTGTAATTGGCTTGTGGGGTAATTGTATTTTGCCAATAAAGTTTTTTAGTGAGAATAAATCTGTTCTGACATTCTTTTTCTTTGAACAAATGGGAGGTTTTATTAAAGCAGGAATACTCTGTTCTGTGAGTCGCTCAATGATCCGTGTGTCAGCCTGACTCAGTTGGAAGCATTCCCACCTGGGAGTCAGACAGTTGTAGGTTCCAGAAGGTAGGTTCACATCGGGACTTTTTGCTAGATGGAGCTCTGCATTTTTGTGTCCTCTGGATAGGACATTAAAAACGAGATTCAAATGCAAATGGTTTTGTAATGTTGCCCTCTAGTGTTGAATAGACATCATCGCTTTACTTGGGAATTGGGAGCAAAGGGTAAATTTGATTCTTGCCATTGCTCAAGGCACTGATATATTGGTCGATGCTCCAAATATTTTTCAATAATAGATCACACCACTTTGTATATCTGGTACTATGTGTCAGCCTAGCTTATTTGGAATCCCTCTCATCTCAGATTCAGAGGGTTGTGGGTTCAAGCCACATGTCAGGACTTTGACCTCACAGTCTAGGTTGACACTCCAGTGCAGTGCTGGTGGAGTGCCGTATTGTCAGAGGCACCATCCTTCAGGTGAGATGTTAAATCGAGGTCCCTTCTGCCTGTTCAGGGGGACGTTAAAGATCCCGTGGCACTATTTGAAAAGAGAAGGGAGTTTCTCCCGGTGTCCTGGCCAACAACCTCCCAGATAAAATTGATCATTCGTTTCATGGCAATTTGCGGGACGTTGCTGTGTGCAAATTTTCTGCCGTGTTTCGCCAACAAAATACACAGTCACTTCACTTTACAGTATATTCTATGAGGTATTTTGAGACGTCTCATCTCCCAACCCGGTCGCTGGGAGAAACAGTCACTACACTTTACATTGAGGGCCGTAAAGAAACATCCCCTGTGGATGGGAAAGGGTCAAAATGATAGTGTACAATTTCTCAGTGAATTCTTTTATGTGTTTGAGAGATATAGTCTGACAGCTTTCAACCACAGCAACAACAACTTGGATTTATATAGCGCCCTCCATGCCAGACGGCGTCTCAGAGCGCTTCACAGTAACAGATCCCGGGTCCCAGCTTTCAATGGCTTTTGCAGCTCAGCCTAATCAATAAAGTGTTTGAGCAGAAACTAAATTACCTTCAGGCACCAGCCAGTTTCAGTTACAGAAATAAATTAACCAGGGCTGTAAATCAAACTTATTTCTTTCGCCTCTCGATATCAGTGATCTCAATACCAGTCACTACACTTTACAGTAAGTCCTGTAAAGCGCTATATCATATGCAAGGAATACTGTTACAATAATAATAATAATGATCCTTGCATTTGATATACCGCCTTATCAAGTCGTTGAGATGTCTCAAAGTGTTTCACAGAATATATTGTAAAGTGGTTGACTATGTATTTTATAATAATAATAATAATAATAATCTTTGCATTTGATATAGCGCTTTTCACGTCGGGAGGACATCCCAAAGCGCTTCACAGAACACACTGTAAAGTGAATTGACTGTATTTTGTGGGCAAATGCGGCAGCCAATTGTGCACAGCAATGTCCCACAAACAGTCGTAGATTGAAAATGACCAATTTATTATTGTTTTTTGTTTTGGAGGGATTATTATTAGGCGTGTGGAGTAAGGAAACTTGCCCAAGGTTTCGCCCTGCCTGGAATTGAACTCAGGTCTCTCGCTTGCAAAGCGAGTGCTCTAACCACTGAGCTACAGGACTCCGCTATAGGCAAATCGCAGTAGCCAATTGTGCACAGCAATGTCCTACAGTAGTGGATTGAGTGATTACATATTCTAAAGATCATTTTGGAGGGATTATTACCCTGGAAAGTGATCCACCAATCAACTAACAACCAGGTTCCTACATATTGCTAGATAAACAGAGGAGTGTGGAGGAAGGAAACTTGCCTAAGGTTTCGCCCAGCATGAGAACCGAACCCGGGTCCTGTCGCTTGTGAGGCAAGCACACTACACTACAGGACTCCACAATAAACCAATGAGTTGGAGTGAATGCTGAAGCAATAGGACATATGACCAGTACATACCAGCTTGATCTGCATGGAAGAAAAGGCTCTGGCAGTTGGAGAACTTCACATCAGCTGGTTGATTATCACAGATATTGTTAGATTTGCCCACCATTGTTCATAGTGTGGCTCTCCTGCCAAATTAAGAACAAGAGGTGGGGATAATAATGCAATTGATATAGTATCATTTCATGTTGTTGAGACATCTCAAGAATACACTGTAAAGTGGAGTGACTGTGTATTTTGTGGCCGAAATGCGGCAGCTAGTTTGTGCGCAGCAAAGTCCACAAACAGCCATGGACTGAGTGATCAATTTGATTTGGAGTATTTTTGGCCAGGACACCAGGAGAGAGAAACTCCTTTCTCTTTTCGAATACTGCCATTGGGATCGTTAACATCCACTTGAACAGGCAGATGTGACCTTGGTTTAACGTCTATAGCAATACAAGCACCCCAGCATTGTACTGTCATTTCAGACTATGTGATTCCAAGTCCCGGTGTTGGGCTTAACCCACAAGTTTCTGACTCAGAGGCGAGAGTGCTACCACTCAGCCAGACTGGCACACAGATGAAGCCAAGAACTGAGATTCCAACAGCTGAAAACTTTCCACGAATCTGCAACCATCTTTAAGCAAATATCTGTCTCAGAATTTGGAAGAAGTTAAACAGTTGTCGTGTTTGGAGTCCTGGCCAGACGTGAAAGTGTGCACATATTGGACTGCGGATAGTCTGTAAAGGTAACTTATTCTTTGGCAGGCCGGGGTCTGAATGAGATCACTCTCCTATAGCTATCGCAACACTTCATCTTTTTTATCCGCCCTGCTCTTTGGTGCCAGTTTGTGATAGGTCACATAATCCCATCCTGCTCAGGGAATATTTTAGCAGATCCTGAAGGACAGAAAGATGGACAGAAACACTGGGGGAAACATTTATTGATATCCAGTGAGGCAGTGGATCCAAAATAAAAATGCCATTTGTGTTGGTTGATGAAGGGCCAAGGAAATGGAACAGGATGTTCTCTCATACAGTACAAAGGAGAACAAGTCTTCAAACGCTGGTGGGGCTCCCGCTGACCAATGGAGTCCCGTGGCATAATAGTTAGCTCACCTAGCAAGCAAGAGGACCCGGTTCGATTCTCGGGTGGGGCAAAACCTTAGGCAAGTTTCCTTACTCCACACACCTCTGTTTGCCTAACGGTAAGTAGGAACCTGATTGTTAGTCGATTGGCGGAATGCTTTCCGGGGGTAAGATTCACTTCAAAATAAAAAATAATTTGATCACTCAATCCATGAATGTTTGTGGAACACTGCTATGGCAATTGGCAGCTGCGTTTCACCCATGAAATACACAGTCAATCCACTTTACAGTGTATATTGTATTGTATATCCTGTGAAGCGTTGAACAACAAATTGCATTTATAAACCACTTGTCACATCAGGAGGATGACCCAAGGCGCTGTACAGTGAGGGGTTTGCACTCGAGCTGAGGGTTGGGATCAGAGAGGGGTGGAGTGTGAGGGGGGTGGGGTGGAGAGTGAGGGGGCAGGGGGTAGAGGGTGAAGGGGGGTGGAGGTTGGAAGAATACCAAAGGTCTTGAGACGAGCATTGACAAGCCCTCAGTTGGTGGGGCATCCCTAGCAGGATAGAACGAAAACTGAAATGGAAGTTTGCTTCCCACATTGTTAACCTCAGCTCTTCTAAGGTCTTCCTCCCAGATGCATGGGATCAGCACCCGGTCATGTGGTTAGTGATTGATCACTTTGTCAGGTTATTTCTGCCTTCTTAGGAGTGAAACTGGTTGGGAGATCAATGCAGTCGGAGCGAGCCAGTGGGGGAGGGGAGAGGAGAGAGCACATGATTAATAACCAGCTCATTATGTGATTGGTTGACTTTCCGAGTTAACCATGACCCAAGTCCCCTTGACCCAACCCGTTCCATTTCCCAACAGTGACCTCCCCAACCCCAATAAACACTAGTGAAACTGACCCGTGCTAGTATGCCCCTGTGTCGTAACATACAGTATTTATAATAATAATCCTTGCACTTAATCACATCTCAAAATATCTCTAAGCGCTTTACAGTCCTTTCCTGTAAAGTGTAGTGACTGTGTATTTTGTAGGCGAAACACAACAGCCAATTTGCGCACAACAATGTCACAAAGAGTCATGAAGTGACTAATTTTGTATCTGGGGGAATGTTGCCCAGGACACCAGGAAAAACTCCCTTCTATTTTCGAATACACCATAAGATCTTTAACATCCACCTGAACAGGCAGATGAGGTCTTGGTTTAACGTCCAATCCGAAGGACGGCACCTCTGACAATGCAACATACCCCAGCACCGCACTGGAGTGTCAGCCTGGACTGTGAGCTCAAAGTCCTAACGTGGGGCTTGAAACCACAACCTTCTGACGCAGAAGCGAGCGTGCTTATGATATCTACATGGTTGAAGTGGATCCTTGCTATCACATAACATACAGTGACTTCACTTTACAGTATATTCTGTGAAGCACTTTGAGATGTCTGAAAGATGTGATAAGGTGCTATATCAAATATATATGTGATAAAGGATATTTTTATATATATATAAAGGATATTAGAAAGATATTATAAATGTAAAGATGTTATTATATCTGCCAGGTTTGGAGGGGGCAGGGGAGGGGGAGGGGGGGGGGCTGTGGAAGGAAGAGGAGAGAGGGGAGAGGATTTGGAGTGTGATTTTTGGCACTGTCACATTATGATCTGACTTTACAAACCTCCCTGTTTAACATGGTCCTGTTTTTTTTTACCACTTTAAAGATCCGGCTGTCAATGCCCATCAGCTGACGTCAGCCCAGGGGTTGGGAGCTGTTAAATGCGCTTAGTCTAAATGATCAGCTTCGCTCTAACGCGCAGAGGAGAAGCAGCCATCAGGTACACACCCAGTGCTGCAAACTTTCATTTGATTTCCACCTCTCGCTTCGTCATTTTCTTTTTGCTGAACAAAAATGAAGCTACGCAGACGGTCAGAGTGTGTTCTGTGTGCAGAAATGTGGCAGGATTTTGCAAACAGACAGACACAGACAGACAGACAGACAGACACTGTGTGTATATGTGTGTGTGTGTGTGTATGTGGGTCTGTGAGAGTGACAGAGAGGACTTAATGCAAAGTGAGTGAGAGATTTGGGTTGTTTTAAAGGGGGTTAATAACTTTCTTTAACGGGTTATAAACCCACAAACACAGTTCTTAGAGGGATTTGGAAGATGCAATAAAAGAGGAAAAGCAGATATGTTGCAATCTTGTTTAACCCCTTATCTCACTGCTGGGTTTTGCAACCTATTTTGAAATACTGCATGCTGTATTTTCACAAGGAGCAAAGGATTAGTCTTTTGAAACTTTATTAGTGAGATGCTGTCTATGAAAGTAAATCAACTGATCACATTTTAATTGTTAAAATAATAACAATTATAATAATCCTTGCATTTGATACAGAGCCTTATCATGTCATTGAGAAGTTTCAAAGTGCTTCACAGGATATACTGTAAAACGGATTGACTGTCTATTTTGTGGGTGAAATTCTTAAAATAATAATAATCCCTGTATTTGACATAGCGTCTCACCACATTGTCGAGCCGTCTCAAAGCGCTTCGCAGAATATATTGTAAAGTGGATTGACTGTTTTGTTAACATAAACTTTGATGGTTTTGCAGTTTTCATGTTCTGTATTTCATTTTTTTTGGTACATTATTTTTTTTGCCAGGAGGGTGTGTGTGTCGGGGGAAACAGCATGAACACTTTTCTTGGGTCAGTCCTTTTAAATGGTCTGAAATGCTTGGTGTATTATAATCCTTCTTGAATTCACAACTTATCTCAAAAAAGGAATTGCACTTTGAGCAGAGAAGAAAAAGTTAGCAACTTGCCTTGTTGTACCTTATAACTTTTTTTTATATGTGGGTTTATACAGGGTGACCAAAAAGTCATGATACCATTACAATGTCTAATAAGTCTCAAGGAAATGTAATATTTTTTAAGCTAATAAGGTAGATATTATGACTTTTTGCACACCCCGTGCATTGGCATTATTTAACCAGTCTGTTTTTTTATTAGATTTTATAAAAATATTAATGCTTAGCTGATTACTAACCAGTTAATCTTCATTTTACAGAATTATGTGTGTGTTTGTTTGTTTCTCATTTTGGAGGCTGAAATCATCAAATCAACAGATCTGTTGAAATCTAAAAATCTAATTGCACTGAATTCAGATGCGTATCATTTTCAACATGCATTATTTGAATGCCTTTTTTTAAAAAAATGAAATTAAAAAAATGTTTTAAAGGGGTTCTGAAATAAAAATTGATGTGCCTATATTTGTGGTGTGACTCACACAGGCTTGGCATTTAGGCGGCGTTCTGTTACACACCTTATATGGACCCTATTCGTGCTGTGATATCTGCACCTGCATGATTCCTTGTTGCTATTCTTAGTCCCACTTGATTCTATAATGCACTTAAGACATTAAATTAAGATGTTTTCATTTTTTTTAACAAAAAATCATCTTCATACTTTAAATGAGAAGTTAAACCCAGGTCCCGTCTGTGTCTGTTCCATGGCACTCTTCGAAAAGAGAATGGAGTTTTTCTCTCCTGATGTCCTGGCCAACAATCCCCCAAATAAGATTAGTTGCTCACTGACTGTTTGTTGGACGCTGCTGTGCAAAACCGGCTGCTGAGTTTCACCTACAAAATATGCAGTCACTTTACAGTATATCTTGTGAAGTGCTTTGAGACAACTTGATGATGTGATAAGGCACTATATCAAATGCAAGGATTATTATTATTATCTTCATTAACCTGTTTCATTTCCTCTTCCTTTCTCCTTCTCCTCAGCCCTTTTCTTTCTTAGTGGTGTTGGCATCTGATGTAAGAGAGCGAGATGTCTACATACTCCGTGTCTCTGACCGGTCCTGCTCCGTGGGGCTTCAGACTGCAAGGAGGAAAGGATTTCAACATGCCTCTGACTATCTCCAGAGTAAGTGGGGTGTCTTGACAGGGTGGGGTATGTGTGTGGTGGAAATCTTTTCTTTTGTACAACAACAACTTGCTTTCATAGAGCGTCCTTTTCTTGGAGCAGCATCTAGGAGCGCATAACTGTGACGGAGCCTGATGCTGAGTCGGGGGGTGGTGATCGTAACCACGGTTCAAGACAAAGATCTTGAGATGTGATCTGACGATGGAGGGGGCATGGCGGAGGGATTTAAGCACTCTGGGATGCTATACTAAAGCAAATTGTTGTTGTTGAGGGATAGATTTCCAGAGGTCAGGGCATCATAGCCACATGAAATATTAGATGTGTGAGCTCCGCTCACGTTTGTGATCTGGATACAGGTCAGTTCCCCAGCTCTGATTTCAGATCTGCTCCCCTCCAACCATTTTGATATGCTCCCCTCCAACCATCCATTTCATTGTGGAATTTTACACAGCCCCATGTATCAATGTGTTTTCCATATTCCCCACAAGCTCCAACTTATTTGGAGTTAAAATTAGGTTTGCAACCCATTTATTCCCCACTTTAGTGTGTCAGCCTGGCTCAGTGGTAGCACTCTAGCCTCTGAGTCAGAAGGTTATGGGTTTGAGCAACACGTCGGGACTTGGAATCACATCGTCTAAACTGATACTCTAGTGCAGTGCTGTCCTTCAGTTGAGACATTAAACCGAGCTCCCATCTGCCTGTTCAGGTGGATGTTAAAAATTCCATGGCACTATTTGAAAAGAGGAGGGAGTTTCTCCCTCCTGTACGGCACCCTGGCCAACAATCCCCGCAAATAAAAATTTGCATCACTCACTTCATGACTGTTTGTGGGATATTGCTGTGCTCGAACTGGCTGCCGTGCTTCTCCCAAAAAATACACAGTCACGACACTTTAGAGCATCTACTGTGAAGCGCTTTGAGACATCTCAATGGTGTGATGAGGCGTTATACTAAATGGATTGTTTTTGTATCAGGAGGCCGTATCAAAGTGCTTCACAGGATATACAACTGTGTTTCATTGGTGAAAGATTTTTGCTAGCCTGGTTCTGAATAGGTACCTCTCCACAGGATCTAACAAGGCCAGGTCTGTAGGTGCTGACCCTGAATTGGAGTTCAGTACGGAGGGAGACCAGTATGAGTCTGCTCACTGGTGTTATCTACACTACTCCCAATTCCCTGCTCCTTCTTCATGCCCTTTTATGTTCTTTCCCTTTGAAATATTTTATCAAACATTCACATGATCTTAGCTTCAATTAGAACTGATGTCAGGAAGCATTTCTTCACACACACAGTTCTGAAGGGTGTGGAATGCTCTTTGCCAGAAAGGTAGAGACTGAATCAATAGGGATGTTTAAGAGAGAAATACCTGGACAGTAGAGAAATTGTTATAGTGAAAAGGTGAGTCATTAGGATTTAAAGATTAGCCAAGATCTAATAACATCATTATTGTGTTATTGGATTCCTTGGCACAATTGTAGGAATATAGGAAAACCTGTCCTTCGGATGAGACGTTAAATCCAGGTCCCGTTTGCCTGCTCAGCTGGATGTTAAAGATCCCTTGGCACCATTGGAAAAGAGAAGGAAATTTCTCTCTCCTGGTGTCCTGGCCAACGATCCCCCCAAATAAGATTGATCACACACTCCATGGCGATCTGTGGGATATTGCTGTGGCCAACTGGCTTCCGTGTTTTGCCTACAAAATACACAGTATATTCTGTGAAGCGCTTTGAGACATTTCAGTGACATAAGGCGCAATGTCAAATGCAACGATTATTATAATAACCTCCCTTTCCCCTCAGTTCCTCACAGGTTTACGCCACAATGTCACATTGGGCAATAAGGGATACGCATTTCATACTGGGATTAGGGAAAGAGAAGGACAAGCTTTATCCTACACCTGACATGTGATATAGTGGACTTAGGATATAATATTCAGTAACTAGATGCAACGCATTTGCAAATGTTCCCTTCCTCCCAACTGAAAAGCACTAAAGACTACAGTGTTTTGATGCACAATGTGCTCTGTACCTCACCAGTGTCTATACCAATGATATTCTTGATCCAAATTGGTGTCTTACATTGTTGACCAAGGCACAAGTTGAGAGTTAAGCAGGGCATGTTCATTGTCAGGTCAGGTTGGTTCTACATCTCCAGTGATAGCTTGAAAAAACTCTCATTATGAAATGCAACAAGTGTGGAAACTTCAAAGTTTTGTCCATTGTGTTAGACATCACAGCCAATGGAGTCATGTACGGTAGTGGTTAGCGCACGCGCCTCGCAAGCGAGAGGATCTGGGTTCAATTCCTGGGTGGGGCGAAACCTTAGGCAAATTTCCTTACTCAATTTTACAGTATATTCTATGAAGCGCATTGAGATGTCTCAAAGACGTGATAAGGCGCTATATCAAATGCAATGATTATCAAACTTGGTTGTTGGATTATTGGTGGATCACTTTATCCCTCAAAAAAAAATGTGGTCACTAAATCCACGACTGTTGTGGGACACTACTGTGCACAATTGGCTGCTGCGTTTCGCCCACAAATTAATCCATAATCCATTTATATTATATCCTGTGAAGCTCTTTGAGACATCTCAACGATGTGATAAGGCAGTGTATCAAATGCAAGGATTATTATTTATTGATTTAGCTGCAATGATGATCCTTGTCCGCTTTGTTCAGGTTTGAACTCTTTTCCCTTCTGAAAGCCATGAGCTCTCTGTCTCCACCACCAGCCATTGTCCCATTTAAAAATGATCCTAACTTGTAGCCAGTGAGTGAAACTTTAAAGCTTTCCACCTTGGCTTTGTCGCACCAAAACCACTGGTGTTCATGTAATTTCATTTCCTCACAGAGTAGACTCTCTGAGCCTGCTGTGCAAAATTGGTGCAAACTTTACAGAAAGTCCTGTGAAGTGCTTTGAGATTTTCAAGATTAAGGGTCAACCCCTACACAACTGGCCGCAATGTGTCAGCCTTGCGCAGTGGTAGCATTCTTTCCTCTGAGTCAGAAGGTTGGTCACTTGCTTCATGGCTGTTTGTGGGGCATTGCTGCGTGCAACTGGCTGCTGCGTTTCTCTCACAACATACAGTCAATCCACTTCACAGTCTACCCTGTGAAGTGATTTGAGACATCTTGATGACATGAAAGGCGCTATAATAAATGAAAGGATTATTATTATTTGATACTGTGGAGCCTGTCTTATTGAGAACCTGTCTTAACACTGCCCCACTGTTTACACACAGCAGAGATTAAGCTTTGAATACTGACCTTTTAAGGCAGTGGATTTGGTAGGGCCCTCATGAATAAAACTAAGAACTGCTTATTTTTGTTGAATTATTTGGTATTGTGCCCTTTTAAGAGAATGCTTCGCAAATAAGCTCTAGCTGTCTGTTGCTAACTCAGGAAGATGAGCTGTTGCTGACATGAGCTTTCGTGTCCTGAGCCCTTTCTGAAAGAATGAGCTTGGTTTGTAACTGACTCCAGTCCCAGTGGTATCAACCACTTGGGATACAGCCAGCATTGACCCGATTGCAACTCAATGAGCCAACTGGCTCTTCTGAGTGTTCGGGAACGCACTTTTTAACTGATCGGTATCCTGGACAACAATCCCCCAAATAATATTGGTTATATTTAGCTTATTTCATGGCTTTGGGATATTGCTGTCCAAATTGGCTGCCTCATTCACTTACAAATTCAGTTACGCCACTTCACAGTACTGTATTATCCTGTGAAACGCTTTGAGACTTCCTCCCGATATGAGAGGCACTATACCAAATGCAAGAAATTAGTCGTACAGTGAATCCAGTGAAGCACTTGGAGACAACTCGACAACCCCATCTGAAACTGTATCAAATTGAAGGATTATTATTATGCTCACTAGTTTTAATAATAATAATAATAATAATAATCATCGATTATTGAAGTTGCAATGAATGTGTTTGAAAGAAACCAGTCTGAGGAATATGAGGACTTTGAGATGAGTGGTGTGAAGATGGCCCCATTCTCCTACTCAGCTTTTGTTTCTGTTTGAAGAGGTTGTCAATTGCATTAGCCAGTACGCACAGTTGCAGGAATATTCAACAGTAACAAAATGACAAAAACCTAGATCTTTAACATTCCCCTGAACAGACAGAAGGGCCTCAGTTTAATGCCCTGTCCAAAGGAAGACACCTTTAATGATGCAATGCACCCCAAGTGCTGAACTGCAATGTCATCTGGTCTGTGAGCTCAAAGTCCTGACATGAGGTTTGAACCCAAAACCTTATGACTTGGAGGTGAGAATGAGTCCAACTAAGCAAGACTGACACCTGAAAACAACAACTCAACTTGCGTTTATATAGCACTGGTCGTGTTGGGTATCATCTTAGAGTGCGATATAAGTTTGGGGTTGGACAGGTGAGCAAGTGAGTAGAAGGGTGGAATTAACCATAGACAGTGTTTGGGTGGGATTTCAAGACAGATAGAGAGGGGAGCAGACAGAGGGGTAGAGGGAGTTACACAGGTTAGGAGTGTAATATTCAGGCCTTAACAACTGATGGTGGTGCGAAGGAGGCAGAGGATATACAATAAGCTTCATTTAACTGAGGGGAGGGCGTGAGCAACAGGAAAGGAGAGGATCAAAGAGATGGAGAGGTGATGGGGTGTAAAGGGATTTACAGGCGCGGGGGGTCCTTGAAATCGATCCGCTGGGACTCAGGGAGATGGTAGAACTTGGAGAGGATTGAGATGCTGGTTTTATGGGTGAGGATGTGGGCAGGAGAGATTTGGATAAGTTGGAGCTTATGAATTGTGGAATTATTTGGATGGGGATTTCTGAGGAGCCACAGTGCAAGTTATAATAATAGTAGCATTTGATATAGCACCTTATCATGTCATTGAGATGTCTCAAAGCGCTTCACAGGATATGCTGTAAAGTGAATTGACTGTATTTTGTGGGGGAAACCCGGCAGCCAATTGCACACAGCAGTGTCCCACAAACAGTCATGAATTAAGTGACAATTTTTTGAGGAATATTATCCTGGAAAGCGATCCGCCAATCGATTACCAACCAGGCTCCTATTTATTGCTGGGTAAGCAGAGGCGTATGGAGTAATGATATTTGCCGAAGGTTTCTCCCTGCTCGGAGACGAGAGTGCTACCAATTGAGCTAACCTTCACCTTTAGTTAGGCTGGTTGGAGGTGGAGAGGGTGAAGGAAGTAGGAGTAGATCTCATAAACTGATCAGTGATTCAGGTTCTATTTTTTACCGCCTGTTTCCTTTGTGAATTAAAGTAATACAGTAACACAGGGAAGAGGTATGAGACAATAATCGCCAGCAAATGCATCCTTGATGTGTCATCTCTTGAGTTGTCCATTCAAATACCATTGGGGCTGCCAACCAAACCTACTCTCCCCTTACGGCAGCTCAAGGCTGGTGCCAGTTTCACAAACAGTCATTGCCAGCCTGGCGACATGCTGTCTCGTTTCTCGTACAATAACTATTTTTGACTGGTCACATAATTAATTACCAGGATTACGATCGACTCCTGTTTCACTGTCCTGTCATCTCCCTAGGTTTCGTTTGCACTTTTATTGGGTTATGAAATGTGCTGTAGTGCTTGGAAGCTCATTCACATGGCTTTCACTGTGTCAGCAGACTGGCTAAATCTCAAGTGATATATCGACAGGAGGTGGACTTTAACCTGGTTGAGTCACTGGCCTGAGGTCATTGTGTCCATATCGACCTGTCCGCTCCCTCTGCTCAGTGGGCTCTGGCCTGCTCCACGTCCCCTGCTCAACCCGCCCCACCGTCAGCGGTTGGACCTTCAGCCTTTCTGCCCCCAACCCTTTGGAATTCCATTCTACAGTCCCCTTGTCTCCCTCCCTCCCTTGGCTCTTTCAAGGTCTATCTATTTTGTGGATAAAACTTTGATATTCAATTGCTGGGGTGTGGAGGGGTGTGCTGCATTGTCAGAAGGGCCGTCCTTCAGATGAGACCTTAAACCAAAGTCTCACCTGCCTGTTCAGGAGTCCGCAAAGAGAAAAGAGTTTCTCTGTCCTGATGTCCTGGCCGTCAATTTCCCAAATAAAATTGATGATTCACTTCATGGATATTTGTGGGACTTTGCTGTGGGCAATTCAGCTGCCTCTTTGGTCTACAAATGCATAGTCACTCCATTTCACAGTAAATCTTTTGAGACGTGAAAGGCGCTGTACCAAATGCAGACGCAAAAAAAATATTAGGGCCCCTGTTCAAAGAATGCGAGCTCTGTGTAGAGCAGAGATCAGTCAGAAGCTGATCTCTCAGTGGCTTGGCAGATTCCCATTTAGGCTGTTTTTCTCACTCTCCTCTCCCCGCTGGCTATCCAGCAGCAGCTATCCTGTGTATTAGGAATCAGGCGTCACTGCTGGGTGGTGTGAAAATGATCCCAGTACGTTCTGCTAAGAGGGCTCTTAATTTTTAATGATGATTAAAGCACTTGAAGAGAAGTGGGTTGCATGGAGATGTCACCTGATTCTGAATGTTAGAATGTGAACTATCTGTGCACTTAACTATCTGACCTCCGTCGCTCTTTGTCCTTGTGTTTTCTGTGTTGCAAATATTGCTGGTTAGAGACAAGACTAGAAGAAATCTATTTCTTAGTTCAATATAGTTATTTATTGGAGGTTGCAGGAGCTGGTGCATTGGGGATTCTGTGCAATGGGATTAATAGATGCTTGATATCATTCAGATACAATAGGATTGACTGGGAAAGGCTTGTTTTAGATTCTACAGTGGAAGCTGATGGGAAAGGGTTGGGATGATTGTGAGCAAGGGAATTGAATGAAAAATAATTTGGTTATGCTATCTCCCTGCTTGTCAGTCTTTCCAATTCTTTCTTCCACAAGCTGCGGATTATTCAGAATTCTGCAGCTCACGTCCTCTCCTGCACCCAGCTCCGTGACCCTATCATCCCCACCCTCGCCTGGCTTCCCATTCCCCCAGAGGATAGTTCAAAATCCTTGTCTGTAGCTTCAAAGCCCTCCACAGCTTGCTCCTCCCTACCTCTGTGACCTGCTAACTCCATACTGGCCTGTCCGCTCCTTCTGCTCAGTATGCTCCAGTCTGCTCCTTGTCCCCTGTCTTGACCATCCTACTATTGCCTCGCCCCCTCCATTGCCTGTCTCAAAATCCTCCTCTTCGACCGTGCATTCTGTCACACTCCTAACCCCACCCTCCCTTCCCTCCACATCTCCTGATCCCAAACCCCAGTTCAAGTGCAAATCCCTGACACTCCAGCACGTTTGGACTGTCCTGACTCGAAAGGCGCTTTAAAAAAAGTGTAATTTGGGGTGGAGGAGGGGAGGGATTTCAAAAAGTGGGGATGAAGCAATGAAAGGCGGATTTGTTCATTTAAACAGGGGGATTAGGTGACCCACTTCCCTTTGTGTGCATAAATGATAATTTGCCCTCCTCCCCCTACCCCCAATAATTATTATTTAACTGTATTGCTTGGAATGGTGGCTTGCATGTAGTTGGCAATGCTGATGTTTGGTGGAATGCAGTGATGTGACCTTAGCATTTCAATTTCTGTATAATGCTGACACAGAGGTATGAGGTGATAATGGGGCCACGTCTGATGGTACTTGGAATGTGTCCATTTCACGTGGCTGTTTTCAGCGTAATTGTTATTTCCATTTGGTTTGTTCTTGTTTTTTTTTCTCCTGGGTTTCACTCAGAGAGGGTAAGAACAAGGGGACCCGAGACATTGCAACTCCTATTGACAGTGCAGATTAATAATCCTAGCATTTGATGTAGTGCCTTCACAGAATGCGTTGCAAAGTGGATTGACTGTGCTTTTTGGACGAAACGCAGCAGTCAGTTGCACACAGCAGTGTCCCACAAACAGTCATGGATTGAATGACCAAATTATTTATTTTTTTGAAGGGATTATTACTCCGGGAAAGTGATCCGCCAATCAACTTTGTCTGACACCTGGGGAAACCCATCATCATACTTAAGAATATCCCAAACAATCTGAGAATTCTATGCATCTCATCTACACATGGAAATTCCAGAGATACTTATTGGAATGGAATGTGCACTCTATCCCTGGAGGAACGCATTCTACTTACCTAATTCCGTAAAGTATTAGGCGCAGTTTGGCAAGAGCCAAGGCTTGGGAACCCAGAGTGTGCACTGGGGGTAACTGCTGGAGTCTAACCAGCTAAAACCTCATAGTTTGCCATTGATAATGCTATCTGGCAAGCTTTCGCGCTGCTTGTCCAGCTTGGTTGGAACACTTTAATAAAAAGTAATTTTTAATAAAAAAAATTAGAATCCATTTTGGCTTTCGAGAAGGAAATCAGTGGATAGCTAAAAAAGAGCAATTTGCAGGGGTATTGGTGGGGGTGGGGGGGGGGCAATTAAATAGGACTTGCATTTCTATAGCATCCCTCACTCAGAGTAGCATCCCAGAGCGCTTGACAATGGTGGAGCACAAAGCTGAGCCAGGGGGATGGGGAGATGACGATAGGCACAGTCGAAGAGGAAGTTCTTCAGGCACGACCTGAAGATGGAGTAGGAGGGAAAAAGGCGGAGGGATAATAATAATAATCCTTGCATTTGATATAGCACTTTATCATGTCCTTGAGCCGTCTCAAAGCGCTTCACAGAATACTGTAAAGTATATTCTGTGGGATAGAGGGAGAGTGTTTCAGGAAAAATGAAATAAAAATGGGACAGAGCAGATTGCTTTTTTTTAAAAGGAGCAGCACAGACATGATGGGCCAAATGGCCTTCTGAGCTACACATTACTATGGATCTGAATCCCTTTAAATGGAATTGTAGTATTTTCTGGATAAATGGATGTAGAGAAAAGGTCTATCTGCCTGGGATACGGCAAAATCCTTGTATCAATTCGCAGTGCTTGATGCAAGGGATGATGAGGGAAATGTTTTATTCACTACATCAAGAGGGAATTAGCAACCTAGTCTCTGAAGTGTCCTTCAGCAATGATACTGACTCGCGAGGCAGAAATTCCTGTTTCCACATTGGCAAATGAATCATTGGCTGAACCAATCAATCCAACTTTCGAGTTGGGAAGCATATTCATCTTAACTCCACAGAAAGGTTCAGGGCTGTTCAAACTGGAGGCCTAGCATAGTAGTTAGAGCGCTTACCTTGCAAGCGAGAGGACCCAGGTTTGATTCCCGGACGGGACGAAACCTTAGGAAAATTTCCTTACTCCACATGCCTGCTTACCCAGCAGTAAGTAGGAACCTGGTTGTTGACAGATTGCTTTCTGAGGCTAATAAACTCTCTGCTGAAGCCCTTTATTTTCGACCGCGCCTTTGGTCACCTTCCCACCCCTCCCCCTGGCTCAGTCCCAGGATCCTAAACTGTAAAGCGCTCTGAGACGCCGTCCGGCGTGGAAAGCGCTATATAAATCCAAGTTGTTGTTGTTATAAAGCCTTCAAAAATATTACAATAACAATTTGGTTAATCAATTCACGACTGTTCATGGGACACTGCTGTGTGCAATTGGGCATCACATTTCACCAATACAGTCTATTCACTTTATAGTATATATTCTGTGAAGCGCTTTGAGATGTCTCAATGACGTGATGGCACTATATCAAATACAAGGATTATTTATTATTATTTTATTATTACTTGAAGAGGAGGAATATGTACATGTGAGACAGGGGGGAGGATGGAAGATCGAGAGGGAGTGAGAGTAGACTAAATGACTCAAGGAAGCTAGCTAAATGGTCTGATTTCTGTGCTCCGGTATTCTAGATATTCAGATACTATGGGGGGTGACGGGAGGTTGGGGGAGTTGATCATTGTTGGCACATATGATAGACTCAGATAGAAAAGAGAGAGAGAGAACCCTGGACAGCGCAGGGTCTAGGTGGGCTGTGTGCCCACCGCTGCTTGTGTATACGTGACTGGAGTGAATGGTGAAGTCCTGTTTGATGAATGGGGGCTGTGATGGGTGCTCTCTCTATCTCTGACCCGGAGTCAGAGTGCTATTCGCATGTTGAATTTGGGAAGGAGTGGGTGGTGGGGTGGAGAGGTTGGAAATGGTGAGTGGGGGGGAGTGGGTTTCATGTTTATTTCTGCTCTCAGCTGTTAGTGATGACAGACAAAAGCTTTTAATAGCAGGGATATGAAGGTCAGCGAGGCGCTGCAGATAACCAGAGCTAAACATACCGCCGTGTGTCAGAGCTCCAGGCTATAAAGAGACTCCAGCCTGCATCCTTTACAGAATAGAACAGATTTTTTATACTGTACCGGGCCCTCACGTCATTTCCATTGAATATTCCGTAAGATTTGACGGTGAAGCAACCTTGCGTTTTCTTTGGAACTTTCTCTGGCGGTCGTCGCCTTGGGACGTTCTACCGAAGTGAATGGAATTATAATAATCCTACTAATCCTTGCGTTTGATATAGCGCCTCATCACGTCATTGAGATGTCTCAAAGCGCTTCACAGAAGATATTGTAAAGTGGATTGACTGTATTGCAAAACGCAGCAGCCAATTGTGCACAGCAGTGTCCCAAAAACAGTTGTGGATTGAGTGACCAAATTTTTATCAGAGGGATTATTACCCCCGGAAAGCGATCCACCAATCCACTAGCAACCAGGTTCCTACTTCATGCTAGGTAAACAGAGGCATGTGGAGTAAGGAAACTTGGTTTCGCTCTGCCCGGGAATCAAACCTCACTGACAGCCTCGCATGCTCCTGTAGCATATTGGTTAGCGTGCTCACCTCGCAAGCGAGAGGATCCGGGTTTGATTCCCAGACAGGGCGAAAACTTTGGCACGGTTCTTTACTCTGCATGCCTCTGTTCATCTAGCAGTAAGTAGGATCCCGGTTGTTAGTCAAAAAAGAATATTAATTTGGTCACTCAATCCACGAATGTTTGTGCAGCTGTGCACAATTGCCTGACCCATTTCACCCTAAAAATACACAGTCAATCTACTTTACAGTATATTCTGTGACGTGATTGTGATGTCTCAACAAAGTGTTAAAGCGCTATGTCAAATGCAAGAATTATTATTACTGTTAATAATCTGGGTCTGATCGTTTCATGGGGTTTAATTGTTAATGATAGTAATGACGTGGCAAATTGACTACACCACCCCACAGATACACAGTCACTTCACTTTACAGCAATTTCCTGTGAAGCTCTTTGAGAAAGTTCAGATGCACATGTAAGGATTGTTATTAAACTGTGTCACTGGGTTCAAATTTTATTTCAGTGGTTCACACTAGGTAGAGGTTGATATTTCTTTGATCACTCTTGGCTTTGTGAGTGCTCCCTGATTGTGTTTAAAATAGCAATAATCCTGTGCAATTAATATAGCACTTTGTAACATTGTTGAGTTGTCTCTAAACAAAGTGTAGTGCCACAATGTCCCCAAAACAGACACGGAGTGAGTGACCAATTTTATCTTGGGACACCAGGGTGTGGGGTGGGGATTGTGGGTGGGAAGAAGTGTGCTACAAAGTGGGTCAGGCTGACACCTGAGTTAATAAAGAGGGTGAGAGAAGAAATAGCACTGGGGTAGCAAATCCAATCAGCAAGGAAGAACGTGTCACAGTTCAGTTGTTCTCTTGCTGAGGAATGTTAACTGATTGACTTTCTTTCTCTACCAGCATTGAGCACTCCTAGGTCAAACTCCTTACTCCTTAAGTATGGATTAGATAACCAGCATTGTTTCATTTCTGTCCCAGCACTATGTCTGAATATCCTGATTACTGTTTTATTTCACGACTGTTTATGGCACATGGCTGTGTGCTAACTGGCTGCATCTTTATTCTAATAAATGCTTTGTGATGTCCTTCCGAAGTGAAAGACGCTGTACCGAATGTTGTGCTTGGATGGTAATATTAAAGATTAAAATTAATGATACTTGCATTTGATGCAGCACCTATAAAGTCAAAACGTCTTAAAATGCTTCACAGAGAATGTGTCGAGTGTAGTGACTGTTTTGGAGGCGAAGTTGGCACCGAGTTACAACAAACAACGATGCGGTGAATAATCAATATTTCTGGAGGATTGCTGCTAAGTCACTGGGAGAAACTCCCTATACTTTATTCCAGTAGGGTCGCGGTTATCTTTTACAAATGTATTGTATTGACTGTATTTTGTGGGTGAAACTCAGCAGCCAATTAAGAACATAAGAAATGCTAGATGAAAAATGCCCAAGGTCCATCTAGTTCGTCTTCCACTTCCTGGTGGTCGCATGCACATATTTCCCAAACTACCTATGTAATATATCCCATAATCTTATTTCCTAAAAGAAAACTATCTAATCTGTTTTTAAAAGAATCAACACTTCCTGCTTCAACTGACTCCCTAAGGAGCCTGTTCCACAGGTTCACTATTCGCTCAATGAAATAGTGTTTGTATAGATTGCTTCTGAATTTACCCCCCTTCAATCGCAGCCGCATCCTCTGGATTTACTACTCTGGACAAGTTGAAACAGCCTGTCATGATCTATATTGTCTTGCCCCTTTAGTATCTTAAAGACAGCAATTATGTCGCCTCTCAATCTTCTCTTTTCCAGCGTGAACATACCCAATTTACTTAGTTGCTTCTCATAGTCCAGTCCCTCCATTCCCTCAATCATTTTGGTTGCCCTCCTCTCTACCTTCTTGATTTCTCCAATATCCTTTTTGTACTGCGGTGACCAGAACTGTACACAGTACGGTAAGTGTGGCCTCACAATGATTTATACAGTAACAGGATTACCCCACTATTTCGGCTTGCTAGTGATCTTTTGATACATCCCAAAATCTGGTTTGCTTTACTCACTGCCACAGAGCATTGTTGGGACCCCCTGGGCCTTTTCATTTTCTATACATATTATTTTCCTTCTGTTCAAATAATAGTCCCTTCCAGGATTTTTTTAAGTACTTTACATTTCTCCACATTGAATTTTGTCTGCCCCCGATCTGCCTAATTCCAAAGTATGTTTAAATTCTCCTGTAACCTATTTTGTTCAGCTTCGCAATCTACCACCTTCATTAGCTTGGTGTCATCTGCAAACTTAGCCACTGTGCTTGCGACTCCTAGTTCCAGATCATTTATAAAAATATCAAACAAAAGAGGTCCCAAAACAGACCCTTGTGGAACTCCACTGGTAACATTTTCTCAGTCTGATGACATTCGCTGTACCATCCATTATAATATACCTTCACCGATTCCCGCTTTTTTTTACTTTCAGTACTAGCCTCTCAAGAGGAACTGTATCAAAGGCCTTACCGAAATCCAGATATACAACATCCACATCATCAAATAAAACTAGTAAATTAGATTGGTAAGAACTTCTCTTCATGAACCCAAATTGGCTATCATGTATGATTTTATTTCTGTCCAGATGTTCTATGATTTTATCCTTAATAAGATACTCCTTAATTTTACCCACAATGGACGTCAAACTTACTGGTCTGTAGTTTCCCGGGTCACTTTTGTTTCTTAAAATAAAAATAGGAGTAAAAATAGGAGTGAGACGTTAAACCAAGGTCCTTTCTTAAAAATAGGAGTAATTTGTGCCTTTCTCCAGGACCCCGGCACCTCTCCAGTATTCAGTGGTTTTTGAAAGATTTGTGTCTGCGTTTCTGCGACTTCTTCCCTTAGTTCCTTAAGAATCCTCGGATGCAATTTATCTGGCCCTGAGATTTATCCGGCCACTGAGATTGTGCACAGCAGTTTCCCACAAACAGTCGTGGACAGAGTGACCATTTTTTTTTGGAGGGATTATTACCTCAGAAAGCGATCTGCCAATTGACTAACAACCGGGCTCCTACTTACTGCTGGATAAACAGAGGTGTGTGGAGTAAGGAAACCTCTCTAAAGTTTTACCACGCCCGGGAATAAAACCCTGGTCCTCTTGCTTGCGAGGCAACTGAGCTAACTACTTTGCTACAGGACTCCACACTGTGGTGGAGTCTCAGCATGTATTGAGAACTCAAAGCCACAATGCTCTCTCCAGTTTGAACTGGTGGGTTGAAACTGCCTCCAAATCAGGTTTGCAAAGGTCTGTTTGGCCGAGCAAGGGTGAGGCTGTCCTCCCATAACCCTGGCCTGGCTATGCACACAAGGTGAAAGGGCACAGTTCTAACCCATTACGTTATCCTATTCCCTCTGCAATGCCCTTGATGCCATGGAATAAGCATGCGATGACTTACGCACCAAAATTGGGAGATGGATTCTTGGAAAGCCCAGAAAGTTGGTGGAACTCGCGGGGGGAATGTTCTGCAGATATGGGCACAGGTGAAAGATCAGGGCACCATTGACGCTGTAGCACGGATTGATTGTCAGCTCAGGGAGAATGCCTTTGCATTCAGTCAGAATGTGCAACTTGATATCTGAATGTTTCCAGTTGTCCGATCCGGTTGGATTGCAGAACGACTTAACTTCATCTGTCCTCAGTGAGATATCCCCGGGAGTGGGTGGTGGGGGGAGGGTGGTAGAGCTGAGGGGGTTAGACATGTTGGGAGGTTCGGGGATGGGGTTCTACCTATATGTGAGCAGAAGAAAGCTGCATCACGCCAACCACCCCTCGAAGAAAACCAACAAAGCCCGTAGCTTGCCTTGCAGCAAGAAGACCCTGATTCGATTCCCAATTAGCCCCAAAACCTTAAGCCAGTTACTTTACGCCACATGCCTCTGTTTACCTAGCTGCAAGTAGGAACCCAGTTGTTAGTCGATTGGTGGATCGCTTAACACTCAAAAAACATTGGTGATTCAATCCATGACTGTTTGGAGCACATGGCTGTGTGTAACTGGTTGCCGCATTTCACCCACAAAATACACAATCAGTTCACTTTGCAGTATATCCTGTGAAGCGCTTTGAGATGTCTTAACAACGTGATAAGGCGCAATATCAAATGCAAGGATTATTATTAAAGCAGCGTTCTCAACGCCAAAGAAATGCAAACCCCATCCAGACCGGATACTGATGTCCCATACCATCTCCCCATGTTGAGGACATCTTGAGCTGACCTGCCCGACCCTCCCCGAATTGTCCAACCGAGCCCCACCCGCCCCTACCAAATGTGATAATGTGATGCCTAAGCAAGGCAGGCCTGCTCATGCCGCCCAGTGCTGTCTTTGCGTTCTGCTGGGAGGTTGGAAGGCTTGCCTGGCTCAGGAGGGAACGGGGAATGTGACATTTTATAAATAGGAAGCAGCAGAATGCCTCGCGTGTGATAACCCACCCCATTAACATTCTGATGAGGTTTGCTCTCCAGATAACATGCTGGAAGCTGTGAGTATTCGGGGCTTGAACATTTTGCCGATTAGGCTTAAACGTCACTTTCATGAACTTAGTCTCAGTGTCGTGCGCCTGTTAAAGGAGGCTTTAAGTGAAGGTACTTAACCTTGAGTGATTCCTTGCTTGTTGGTATTTTGACAGCCTGGCGTAGTGATAACACTCTTGCCTCTGAGTCATGCGGTTGTGGATTCAAACCCACGTCGGGACTTGGAATCACACAGTCTAAGCTGACACTCAAATGCAGTGCTGGGGTTGTTGTATTGTTGGAAGTGCCATCCTTCGGATGAGACGTTAAACCAAGATTCTGTCTGCCTGTGGACACTAAAGATCTCATGGCATTATTTGAAAAGAAAAGGAGTTTCTCCCTCCCAGTGTCCTGGCTAACAATCCCTCCAAAAATAATGAAATTGTTCACTCACTTCATAGCTGTTTTTGGGACATTGCTGTGCGCAAAATAGCTGCTGTGCTTCACCACAAAATACACAGTCAATCCACTTTACAGTATATACTGTGAAGCGCTTTGAGACATCTCAACTACGTGATGAGGCGCTATATCAACTGCAAGGATTATTATTAATGATCCTGGGGGGGTTGATAAACATGCTCTTCTTGGGGGTGATAAGTGGGATGATAATATTATAATTATTATTATAAGTGGGATCTCTTTAGAGCTGAACAGGTGACTGCTGATAACAGACCCGCCAGCTGGTTCAAAGGCAGAGCTTGGGGCAGAGTGGTCACTGAGGACAGGGCTACTTCCATCATGGGTAGGGTGGTCATAGCTGAACAAACCATGGGAAATGTTACCAGACAGTGCTCTCAACTGCAAGCTGTGCAGTGTTAGCTGGTTAGACTCCAGCAGTTACTCCAACGCACACTCTGGGGTCCCCAAGCTTTGGCTCTCGCCAACCTGTGCTTCATACTTTCTGGAGTTAGGTAAGCAGGATGTGCCCCTCCAGGAAGAGATAAATTGTTGGAATGGAATGCGCACTTTCCTAATCCTGGAAAGTATTAGGCTCAGGTTGGCAAGAGCCAAGGCTTGCGGACCCCAGAATGTGCGTTGCAGTTACTTCTGGTGTCTTAACCAACTAAAACTACATAGCTTGTCATTGATAGTACTGTCTCGCAAGCTTTCCCGCTGCTTGTCCAGTTAGGACCACCCTACCCGTTGGGGCTTTGGCTTGCTGGCTTAATGGGATCGGAGTGTGAGGATTCCCTTTCTCTCATTGCCCTTCCAAGTCCTGTCCATGAGCCAGGCTGGGCAGTGACCTGGAGCACTGTGGACCCAACTAGCTCAGGGAGTGGTGTGTGGTTGTTTGGCAGCATGTCTGCATGACCGAGCAGGGACGCCAGTGGAGTGCACAAGGCTGCTCAGTGCACACGCTGATGCAAGGTCGCTTTGTCCCCTCCAGAGAGGGGATGTTCTCATATTACGCTGGTGCTTGTGCGAGTCAGACACAATGAGGGCTCTCAAAAACTGCAGCTGCCCTGGGGCAGAGGTCGGCAACCGAGCCTGTCACAGAGAGAGCTGGGGCGTGCACACAGCGAGCAGCTTGTGTTGGAGCCAGTGAGGGAGATCCATTGTCCCGCTTCATTCAGCCAGGCAAATGCAGCAGGTTAATGTGTTATTCATGCACCTGACACAAGACAGCCCTTTCCCCACTGGCATTCGATAGTGTCTGTACACAATGAGTATCGTTAGTGATTACTTTTCACCCTCTTTATTTCTCAGAAGTGCTTTAGTTAATTAAGAGTCTGGTGTAGTGACTGTTTGCAGTCACACCACTTTACAGTCTACCCTGGGAAGCAAGATGCTACCTACGTGAGGGGCGCTTTATAAATGCAAGCTATTGTTGTAGCACTTTGAGATGTCTCGCCGACGTGATAAGACGCTGTAAATGCACAGTCAGTTCACTTTACAGTATATTCTTTGAAGCGTTTGAGAGTCTCAACGACTTGATAAGGCGCTACAACAAATGCAAGGATTATTATTATCATCATCAAATGTAAAGATGGGTTTTATAGTATTTTAAGCACAGCGATATCCCACAAGCAGTCATGAGGTGAATGACCAAATATTTGTCAGAGAATCTTTCCCACGACACCAGGACAAACTCCATTCTTGTTTCAAATGGTGTCGCTGGATACTGGTTACACGTTGGACCCTGACCCGGAGTCTCCATATAGGTAGATTGTTGCAGCTATCTTGCTGGATTTGAGGTATTTCACTTGTGCAGTTGCATGTGTGTGTGTGCGCACACACTATATATCACTGGATGGAAGTCTGGGGCAGTTGTGTAATGTTTATCTAAATGGAAGAGAGGGAGGGAGGAAGAAGAAGAAGGCCACTTCACAAGCCTTTTACCCCCATCCATGCTCAGCTCCCCATCCCCCAGCTGATCAAATACAAGATTCTCGTCCTTGCATACAAACCCCTCCAAAACGCCTCGCTGCTCCCTAACTCCCACCCACACGGTCCTGGCCACTCCCTGCACTTAGCGAGCATTGGGCACTGCTTCATATCCCCCGGCTGATCCACCCCACCAACGACGGCCGAGCTGTTAGCCATCCGGCCCCCCCAGTCTCTTTCTTTTCAACCCCACTGTTAACCCATCAGTAAGTAGGAACCCGGTTGTTAGTTCATTGACGGAATGCTTTCTAGGGGCAATAATCCCTTAATTTTTTTTTAATTTGGTCACTCAATCCATTACTGTTTGTGGGACACTGCTGTGTGCAACTGGCTGACATATTTTACCCACAAAGTACAGTCAATCCACTTTACAATATATTCTGTGAAGCTCTTTGAGACATCTCAACGACGAGATAAGGCGCTATATAAAATGCAAGGATTATTATTATTATTAAGAGTATATATTGTGGCTTTGGCTTACCCACTGCTGGTTCCTCTTCATTGTTGAGGTCAACAATGGGCCACCACTGCCCCGAACCCAGGGTCCAAGACCCTCTGCTGCATCAAGAAAAGCTCATTGGCATCTGATCACATTCACTTATTAAAGATTTGCTGACAATTACTGGCGGTCACTGCGGTTAATAATAGATTCAAACCAACTCGTCCCAGCATCGTTGGTTTGATGGTTCATATCATTCTTTTCTCACATTCCCCTCGGAGGTAAATAATGAGAATGTGACATCTGCTACACTTATTGTGTGTGATGTTTATCTTCGTGGTTTTATATGTGACTATTAATAATTTACAATGTTTATTCAAATATTTCGAGACGTTCAGAATTCATCAGAGGACTCAGGTTCGATTCCCGGGCTGGGCAAAACCTTAGACAAGTTTCTGTACTCCACGCACCACTGTTTACCTAGCAGTAAGTAGGAACCCAGTTGTTAGTTGATTGGTGGATCACACTCTGGGGGTAATAATCCCTCAAAAAAAAATTGGTGATTCAATCCACACCTGATTGTGGGACACTGCTTTGTCATTTGGCTTCCGAGTTTCGCCCACAAAATACATAGATGTCTCAACGAAGTACAATGTTCATTGAGACTTGTCGTTATTAAAGGGAAGAAGAAAAGGTCTCACCTATTGGCCTTCAATCCTTTCCCAATCCATAACATTGCCTCTCATTCCTGTTATTATACCCTCTCTCTTTCTCTCTCTCTTGGTAAATGTAATAAATAATAATCCTTGCATTTGATATTGCACTTCATCACATTGTTGAGACGTCTTAAAGCACTTCACAGAATATCCTGTAAATTGGATTGATTGCCAATTGCACACAGCAGTGTCCCACAAACAGCCGTGGATTGAGTGACCACATTTTTGGGGGGATTTTTTTTGAGGGATTATTACCCCAGAAAGCGATCTGCCAATTAACTAAGAACCGGGATCTTACTTACTGCTAGGCAAACCGAGGCATGAAACTTGGAGCAATGAAACTTGCCGAAGGTTTCACCCAGTGAAGGAATCGAACCCGGGTCCTCTCGCTTGCGAGGCGAGCATACTAACCACTATGCTACGGGACTCCAAATATCTATTGTAGAAATAATTTCTCTACCTGAGAAAGTCCCTGGTTCAGTGGGCAATTTGTCCAGATTAATGATCCCTATCTTGTCACAATGTACAAAACTTTCCTAGGTCATCTCAAAGTCTCCCCTTACAAAGACAACCGGTCCAAATTCTGAAAGCATTCCTCATCACTTGAATTCCTGATACCAGGAATAATCTACATTGCTCGTCTCTCCAGCCTCCTGTGAGCCCTAATATGCCTCCTATCACTAGTGACATTCCCAGGTGTTCTGTTATTCTCTAAGTAAAAATAGTAAGTGACTGAACAAGTTTCAGATCTTCTGAGAATTTTGGCTGAGTTCCTGTAGAAACTCTCCAATCACCCTATTCCAAGACTGGCTCACGTTTAAGCTGTTTTATTACCATGTCCATGTTAAGCTTTTTTATGTAGCACTGAACAGGAGAACCAGAGGACATGGCCTGCGCTTGAAGGGGGTAAATGCAGAAACACTACTTCAGTGAGCAAATAGTAAATGTATGAAAAGGCTCCCTTGGGAGATGGTGGAAGCAGAAAGTTTTGATTCTTTCAAGAACCAATTGGATAGATTTCTGTTAGGAAATAATACCTTGGGATACAGTATATAGTTTGGGATACGACATGTGCATGCGACTCCCAGGATGGTGGAAGGCAAACTGGATGGACCTTGGTCTTCTTTCGCCTAGCAAATTGTTATGCTCTTATTGTTAGAGTGCTCTCCCACTGAAATTTCTCAAAGTGCTTCAGATTGTAATAATAATAACCCTTGCATTTGATATAGCACCTTATCACGTCATTGAGACATCTCAAAGTGCTTCACAGAATATATTGGGAAGTGGATTGACTCTATTTTGTGGGAGAAAGGCGGCAGCCAATTACACAAAGCAGTGTCCCATAAGCAGCCGTGGATTTTTTTTTGAGGAATTATTACACCCCCGGAAGTGACCCGACAATCGACTAACAAACAGTTTCTTACTTACGGCTACGTGAACAGAGGCATGTGGAGTAAAGAAACTTGCCTATGGTTTTGTCATGCCCGAGAATCAAACCCGGGTCCTCTCGCTTGCAAGGCGAGCCTGCTAACCACTACGTTACAGATCTCCATGATGAGTTTTTCCTCCACATTTGTTGGAGGAATTGTTAAGCTCTAAACTCCTTGGAAAAACAGCACCTTCAATGGTGCCCTCCCTCTCAGCACTGCGCTGGGGAGTCAGCCCTGACTGTGAGCTCAAAGTACCTGGATTGGGCTTGAACCCACAACCTTGGGATCAGAGCTGATAGCTCCACCTGCTGAGCCAAGGCTGAAATTCTACGTCAACCCCTGTGGTGTACAGTGAAGCTATTTGTCAGATGTTTGCTGTTCCCCTGATTGAAGGCAGTCGAGCGTAGAGTCCAGCTCCCTGATGGATACCGAGCAGGTGTGAGGGACGGGATTGTAACGGTGACTCACACCAGCTGGGAGACAGATCAGCCGTGTCAGCAGAATAGATGTATTTGTAGATTAACAAGACGCCGGGGGTCAGTTTTCTCCCTCAATAAATGTCCTGTGGCAAATGAGTGAGGGGGGAACGTGCTCTCGTCGTGACTGTATGTCGTTACTTGTGGTTGGTGAGATGGACAGGGCTGGGTGTGTGGTGTCTGCCTGGCATCTTGCTGATCATAGAATCCTACAGCACAAAAGTAGGCCATTTCTTCTGTACTGTAGGGACTAATATAGTGCTGTAGGGAAAGAGCTATCCAATCAATCCCACTCCCCCACTCTTTCTCTATAGCCTTGCAATATTTTTATTTTCAAGCAAAACAAATATTCAATTTCCTTTTGAAAGTTATTATTGAATCTGCTTCCACCACTCGTTCAGGCAGTGCATTCCAGATCATAACAACTCGCAATGTAAAAAAAAAAAATTCTCCTTGTCTACCCTCTGGTTCTTTTGCCAGAGCACTGTTTCAGGGGTCCACAGGCAATGGGAGTCCTAGTTCCTCACCCAATCAAGTAGTCTGTACCCGGGCAGTGGGCAGTTTCACCCACAAAATATACAGTCAATTCACTGTACAGTATATTCTGTGAAACACTTTGCGATGTCTCGAAGACGTGATAAGCAGCTATATCAAATGCAAGGATTATTATTGTTATCTCAGCTTCTACCCTCACCTCACATGTGCACAAACTTTCTGTTGGGAAACTCTCGGCAGGTCGACTTCAAGATCCTCACAGCTCATGTACAAATCCCTTCACACCCTGGCACCTCCCCACTCCACTACGTGTTGCCTCCGCTCAGGCTCCAGCTGCTTGTCCCTCGTCCCCTCCGCTCCACCATCGGCGGCATTGCTTCCGGTGACTATGCACAGAAGCTTTGGAACTCTCTTTTAAGCCCTCTGCCTTGCCTCCCCATCCCCCACTTTCAGATCACAACTGGAGACCTTCCTCTTCGACCGTGCTTACAGTAACCTCCTTCCTAGGCCCAGCTTGACATCAGACTCTGCCACTGTTAAGCGGTCTGAGACGCCACCCCATGTATATAAATACAAGTTTGTTGTTGTCTTGGAGCAGGAGATATAAGCTCTCTCTCTCTCTCATCCTCTCTTTCTTCCCTCCAGTCTAGAGGCATTCTTTGGATGAGACGTTAAGTCAAGTGCTTTTTCAGGTAGACGTCAAAGTTCCCTTGTTACTATTCAGATGAGAAGGGAGTTTCTCCTAGTCTCCCCAGATAAATTTAATCACTGTTTAATCATGGCTATTTAAGGGATGTTGCTGTGCACAGATAAGCTGCCATGTTTGCCTACAAATAACAGTCACTTTACATTAACTGCTTTAATGCACTTTGAGAGGTCTCAACAATGTGATAAGGCTTTGTATGAAATGCACAGATTATTATTATTGCAGCCAGAGGTCCGGAGCATGACTAGCTTGTGCTATTTTCTGTTGGGAGTCTCTGGTTAGGTCTTGGAGCAGGAGTCATTGCCCTCTCTCTCTCTCACTCTGGTTTTCTGTCTCTTTCTTACTTCGCCCCCCCACACCCACACACACCCGTCTGGAGTCATTCTTCAGATGAGATGTTAAATCGAGATGCCTTGTGTGCATTTTCAGGTGGATCTTAAAGTTCCTGTGACACTATTCAGATGAGAAGAGAGTTTCTCCCTTTTTATTTGGGGCATTATTGGCCCACCCATCAAGCAGGATTGTCTTCCTTGAAGAATCTTGTGTGAATCCTGTGTGGTGTGTGTTGAGATTATAGCTGTCGTGTACTGTGTTGTGTTAGGTTAAGGGAAGGCTTTATGTGTGCCAGGCTGTGAATCAGCACCATCTCCTCCAGGGCAAAGAAACAAAGTCTACTTGCACAGTGCAGTTTGTTTCAGTTCAGGCTCACCCACTGTGTTGCTAATGCTGAGTTTACAATGTGTTCGCTCACTATTTTACACACGGATCATTTCATTATCTTACGCAGGATGATTTTACGATCTTACAAATGGTTTCACAAATATATTCTGGGTGAGCTGGCAAGACGCGGAGCCCTGTAGCGTTGTGGTTAGAGCACTCACCTCGCAAGAGGTTCCCGGCAGGGCAAAACGTTAGGCAAACTTTCTTACTCCATGTGCCTCTGTTTACCTAGCAGCAAGTAGAAACCTGGTCGTAAGTCGATGGGCGGTTCGCTTTCTGGGGGTAATAATCCCTTCAAAAAAAATATGGAGTGAGTGACCAGATTTATTTGGGGGATTGTTGGTCAGGACACTTGAAAAAACTCCCTTCTCTTTTCGAACAGTGTCACGGCTTCTTTAACATCCACCTGAACAGGCAAACGGGACCTTGGTTTAACATCTCATCTGAAGGATGGCATCTCTGACAATATAATACCCCCCACAGCACTGCTTTGGAGTGTTAGCTTAGACTATGTGATTCCAAGTTCTGACGTGGGGGCTTGCACCCACAATCTTCTGACTCAGAGGCGAGAGCACTACCAACCGAGCCAGGCTGACACACTATCTGCCTCTCTGTGAAGCGTGTTGTGTTATTGTAGGAGACAGCTCCTACAGTAGACTGAGTAGGGACAATGTCTCACTGTGGCTGCTCTACAGTATTTGCCTAATGAAAGAGACACCAATAGATCCACACTTTTCCCATTGCATTATTATGGCTTGTTTGACACAAAAAAAATTCCCGACGCAAAAATGTTGCACAGTGGTGTTATGTTGTACATGTGTGCCTATGTGTAAGTGCGTCAGTTTACCTGGATCTATGTGTGTACCTGGTGAGTTTGTGAGTATCTGCCTGGTTGTGTTGTGATACTGTATTGATGAATCTTTCATGAAAAATGAACACTCCTTCCAGATAAAATTGGTCACTCACTCATGGCTGTTTGCAGGACATTGGTGTGTGCAAGTTGGCTGATTTATTCACCCTACAAAATACACAGTCACTACACTTTACGGTAAATCCCGTGAAATGATTCTCAACAATATCAAATTTGAGGATTATTTATTATTATTGTTAATAGTAATGTTGCTGTTGATCTCCAAAGTTTCCATATATTCATGTAACTTTCTAGTTTGAGAGGGCCCATGTTCGAATCCCAGGCAAGGCAAAACCTTAGGCAAGTTTCCTTACTCCACACGACTCTGTTTACCTAGCAGTAAGTAAGAACTCGGTTGTTAGTCGATTGGCAGATAACTTTCCGGGGGGTAATTATCTCTCCAAAAAATAATTTGGTCACTCAATCCATGACTGTTTGTGGGACACTGATGTGCGCTATTGGCTACCATGTTTCACCTACAAAATGCAGTCAAACCATTTCACAATATTTTCTGTGACATCTCAACAAAGTGATAAGGAGTTATATCAAATGTAAGGATAATTGTTATCATCTGGAACAGCAAATGACCAATCATACTCTTGTTTTTGCAGATAACCCCAGGCAGTAAGGCAGCCCAGGCAAACATCAGCCAGGGGGATACCATCATAGCCATCGATGGGGTCAGCACAGAGGGGATGACCCACCTGGACTGTCAGAATAAAATCAAGTCAGCCAAATTCGCCCTGAATTTGAACCTCCAGAAGTAAGTGCACTGAGGTCTTGTAGGGATTGTGTGTTATGTGCGTCTGTATGTCTGTGCACACGTGTGTGCCTGTAAATCCACGTGCACTTGTGTGCGTGTCTGTGCCGAGGAGGGATATGATTGTTCAGAAGAGATCAGTAGATAACCTGGAAACCTCACTGTCGGGTGCAGTTTATGAGCTCACAGACCAGGCTGACACTCCAGTCCAGTGCTGGGGGACTGCTGCATTGACAAAGGTGCCGTCCTACAAAAAAGATGTTAAACCAAGGTCCGGTCTGCCTCTTCAGGTGGACGTTAAAGATCCCATGTCACTGTTTGAAAAGAGAGGGGGCTTCTCGCGGTGTCCTGGTCGACAATCCAACAGATAAAATTGGTTGTTCATGTCAAGGGAGAATTTAATCTTAATAATAATAATCCTTACATTTGATACAGCACCTTTCACGTCGGGAGACTTTCTCAAAACGCTTCACAGGATTTACTGTGAAGTGTAACGTGTGTGTGTCTTTCTTGTGAATGCCAACAATATTGAGTAATTGGGTTGGGGGGTGAAGGCTTCTGAGAGCTGATAAAAACTGAAACAGAGAAGCAGAGTATTATAGGCAATAGTTAGCAAACATGAGATTGGGAGGGATTGGACTAGCTGGTTCATGTGGCAAAAAAGACCAGTACCTTGGCCTAGCCCCCCCCCCCCCCCCCCCCCCCCCACACCTCCCCAGGTGCCCCACCAAGCCAGGAGTTACTCAAACTCAAGCAGGAGTAGGCCATTCAAACCCTCAAACCTATTCCGCCATTCTATTCGATCAGGATGGCAACCAGACAGCATGTGCGGGAACAGAGGGGAGCAGTTGTGTTTGTGTTGTTAAGTAACCCAGCCCTGCGGATAAGGCCTGAGTATTAAATAAAGTGTTTGTCTATCAATATTTCAACGCTGCCGTGGGGTGGTGTTACTGTCAGCTGCAGGAGATATGTTAAGGTTTCACATGGCAACACCACATTTGGACACATTCTGAGTGTTCTCTGTTTAAATATTTAGAGGACGAGAGAACTCCCTCGAGGCCCTTCTCCAGACAACTTCTGACTCACCCTTTGGCTCACACCCCCATCTTATTATTGGCCAATTGATTCTCAACCTCACCTTCGCCAATGGATTCCTCTCCAAAGTAACTCCCCGCACTAGGTGTAAGTGCTCTGAGACGCTACACTGTGTGGAGGGCGCTATATAAATGCAAGTTGTTGTTGTAGATTGGCTGGTTAATCGGATTTAGCCATTGATCAACCCAAAATAATCGTTCCATTTGATATAGCGCCTTATGACATCTTTGAGACGTCTCAAAGCGCTACACAGAATATATCATAAAGTGAATTGACTTTTTTGGGGGGTGGGGGAGGGGAGATTATTCCCCCCAGAAAGCGATCCGCCAATCGACTAATTGTATAATTATACAACCTTCCCTGTCAAAATCAAAATTATAGGTACCAAGTAACATCAAGCAAGATGAATGTAATTTATCCTAATAATTAATGTTTGACTTTGGATGAATGAGCCTCCCATGAAGTGAAGTGGTCACCGTGAGAGCGTTGTGTGTATGTATGTGTGTGTGTGTCTCTTTCTGTGTGTACGGATGTGACGCACTCCTCTAAAGTGAGGAAAATAGTTGGCAAAGGAACTCCCTGATATCTCCTTCCCCAAAGGCTTTAGGATTGTACATCCCAGGACTATCCTCTATTACCCTCCCCCCGCCCCCCACCCATCTCCACTCTGCTGTGTCCTGGCTCTAACTGTCCTTAGATCGCTGGTGCAACCAAGGACAAGCAGAAGTGAAATATATTCTCTGGAGCAGTGACTCGGATTTACAGTACTCATCACTCGGATTCCTCCCCCCCCACCCACCCCGGTGATTGTGAGCAATGCCGGAACATGGGGATTTATTGCCAACTATGACATTGTCCAGAAGAACTGCCCCACCATAGCCAAAAAAAACTCCAGGGAATGTGTCAGACCCACATCTCGGCCAAAGCGGCACTTGATTGAAAGGCTGGAATCTGCCCTTGGGAGGCTGGCTGGTTCCTCTACGCCCCAGGTTAGCCCCATGTTGCCCCAGACTGCCCTCTGCTGGCTGGCCGGAGGAGATGGACAGGCCTCTGAGTTAATTGGTCAAAAGCAGCAATCCTGGATTCCAATGATTTGCATTTATATAATAATAATCCTTGCATTTGATACAGCGCCTTATCAAGTTGCTGAGACATCTCAAAACACTTCACAGGATATACTGCAGAGTGAATTGACTGTAATTTTGTGGGCGAAACGCAGCAGCTATTTACTCAAAGCAGTGTTCCCCACAAGTCGTAGATTGAGTGACCAAATTTTTTTTTTTTTGAGTGATTATTACCCCAGGAAAGGTAATCTGCCAATTGACTAACAATGGGGTTCCTACTTACTGCTAGGTAATCAGAGGTGTCTGGAGTAAGGAAACTTGCCCAAGGTTTCATCTTGTCCAGGAATTGAACACAGTTCTTCTCGTTTGCGAGGCGAATGCTCAAACCACTATGCTACGGGACTGTGCTACAGCAGAGAAACTGGCCACTCAGACTATTCAGTCTGTTCTGGTCTTTTTCTCCACATTAAACTATCTAGTTTGATACAATAAATGGTATATAGGAGATGATTAATTCTTGCCTTGATATAGCACCTTATCAAGTAATTGAACATCTCAAAATGCTTCACAGGATATATTGTAAAGTAATGTCCCACAAACAGACATGAAGCGAATAACTGATTTTATTTGGGGGATTGTTGGCCAGGACACTGGGAGAAACTCCCTTCTCATTTACAATAGCACCATGGGATTATTAATGTTCACTGAACAGACAGATGGGGCCTCGGTTTGATCTATTCTTATAAATACGTTGATGCACACTGCTTCACACACAGCTTCCGGCACATTCTCACCACTTTTTGCATGAAGAAGTTCCTCCTAAACTCTCTCTTAGATCAGTTACTGACTATCATATTTACAATCCAATACAAATTTACTATCACTTTTACTTAGTTTACTTTTATGTCTTTTATGGCCTTTCATGTCGGGAGATCCCAAAGCACTCCACAGGTGGCTACCCCATTTCGCCCACAGAATACACAGTCACTCCACTTTACAATACATTCTGTGAAGTCCTTTGAGACCTTGCAACAATGTGATAAGGCGCTGTATCAAACGCAAGGATTATTATAGTACAGTCCTGACTTAGCACCCGAGCTGGTGGTGGGGGCCGAGGGGGAAGGGAAAAATGACTGAAGGAGCGGTCAAAGAGGTAGGTCTTGAAACAGGCTTGAAAGAGGTGAGGGAGGGAGCGAGTTGGAGGGACATTGATTGATTGATTGATTGATTGATTGATTGATTGATTGATTGATTGATTGATTAGAACCTGCCTATTCTTTGCTCTTCAGATCAAAACGTCCAGGGCCAGTTCCTACTGCGACTCCTCACTTAATTTCCCAGATGCCAGTTATCCCTCATCAGAAGGTAGGGTCCGGGCCACTAGGCCACATTAGTTCTTGTCTGATTGATCGCGTGCGGATTCCTGCTCAGGTTATACACAAAATAGATCAGCCTTTGGTAAAATCTTTGATTTGAAGGAGAAATTTATAGCAAAGTGCTGAGTTAGTCAAATTGCACTCCTCACATGCTTTGTGTTTGTCTCTTTCCTGGTATTTTCTGAAGTTCTGTGACTAAAGAACTTTAAACATTCAGGGGCAACTCTGTCATATCTCAGTCAGCTGGGTCTGCAATTTCAGAATCTATCTTCAGCGATAGATAAAGGTCCGACTTCCTGGTCGATAGGTCACCGCTGACGTCACTTCCTCTTGTTGTGCACAATGCGTAGGAAGTGATGCTGATGTCACGTCCTTTGTGCAGGAAGTGATGTCAGTGGTGACCTGAAAACCCAGAAGGCAGCCATATTTTAGTACAGGAAACCAGCCAATCAGCACCAGAAACTGCGTGTACTGTGCTTCGCGGGTCATGAAATGTAAATGAAACGGCGCTCAGCTGGGGTGTGTTTTACCAGGGTTGCCATGGGCAGTGCCGGTAATCTGCCACCGGGAGGACGCCTGGCATTCCAGCAACTACAACAACTAATTACATTTTTATAACGTCTTTCATGTCGGGAGAACGTCCAAAGGTGCTGGGCAGTCCAGGATTCAGATCGGGAGGGGTGGAGGGCATGGAGGGTGACCGAAGATGCAGTCAAAGAGGAAGCTCTTGAGACATGCCTTGAAGGAGTCCAACCTAACAAACCGCTTCACTTTGTTCTTCAAACGGTTTCTCCTCTCGCCCCCGCCCGATCACCTGTGGCGTACCCCAGGGCTCCATCCTTGACCCACCCACCCCCACCCCCTTCCTCATCTATATGCTCCCTCTTGACGATGTTATCTGCAGACACGGTAAACTTCCATACGTACGTGGGTGACACACAAATCTACTTCTCCTCCTCCAGTTGCGACTCCAGGTCTGCCGATGTTCTGTTTCCTCGTCTGGCAGACATCAGGGCCTGGATGAGTGCAAACTTCTTACAACAAAATGTTGACAAGACAGAATCCAATTATTCCCTGAGCCTTCGCTCCCTCATGGTCCATCTGCTTTGCTGCAGTTGGATGTGGCCCCTGGGATAAAGAAATTGAAGAGAATTTGATCAGCATGGGTGATGCAGTGAAAAGGGAAGCGAATTAGTTTGATGCTTTGCACAAACTGCCTGTGGATGAGAATTGTAGTCCGTTGAAAGGTTTAGTCAGTGTATGTTAAAAGGCAACCATCCTCAATTAAAAGCAGTGGGACTTTATTTCCGGTTTGGGGTTAAAAAAAAACTTTTATTTATTTTTACTTATTTTAACCTACCTCTTTGACCCTCTTAAGTTATAATGGAATCTGCTGTGATATGGTGCATTGTAGATTTCCTGCTGCACCGCACCTTGTGAGCTGCTCCAGCCTTCTCTCCTCCAGGGCTATGATCTGATCTCAATGGACAAGGAACCTCAAATGTAACGTAGAAATGGGGGCATCATACACAGTACAAAGCCATTCTCAATCCTGTTTCCTAGTTTTCCCAGTTAGTCTGAACTTCGCGAGAGGTAAGATGGTGAAAATGACCCAGCTGGAAAAGTGCTCTTAACATTATTGGAAATGTTTTCAGACCATCAGTCAGCCCGACCTGGAACTGAGGAAATGCAACTCACTTTGAGTAGATAGCTGAGGGGAGGGCAGTGAGGGAGGTTAAGTTGTTGTAAATGTTCTGTGGACTGATAGACAACACTGGGACTTCAGTTCATTGCTCGAGTTTTTGTAATAAATCCTGTTTGCATTTGATTCCAGGTCATTGCATTTTAGGCGTTAGACAGACACCTGTTTGTCCTTTCCTGTCGGTGGGGAACTTTCAATTGGTTGTTGCTGTAGAGTAAGACTGGTCACACGACATGTCTCACTGTGTGACTGTGACTCCTCACTGGGGTCCCTGAGGTTTTCAGGTGGTATTACAGGGGTTAGATCCAGTCTGAACACCTGGTTAGTGGTATCTTCTGGCATTGAATAGATATTAAGGTCACATGCCTGTCACACGCCTGGTAAAGTCAGGTAACTTCGCAGGTTCTGTTGAGCGGAATATCTACCTCTTCAATGGGACTGGTATAGACATCTCCCGAATCCTGTGAAGCAATTGGTTTTAGAACGCTCCCTACTGCAGTATTATGAAACTCCCCGGTGTCGAGCCAACTCAGAGGGCATCAATCCAGCGACTTGGACACTGTGATTGGATTTCCTGAGTTTTCCAGCTAGTGCCTTATCCTCCACGCCAAAAGACCTACTCTTCAACCGTGCGTACGGTTTCCTCCTCCCTCCCCCCAGCTTGGCATCAGCCTTAGCCACTGTTAAGCGCTCCAAGACACTGCCCTGCATGAGGAGCGCTATATAAATGCAAGTTGCTGTTGCGGGTTCCTATCTTTAGTGAGAGCTGTGGTGCTGGCCTGTGCTCTGGTCGGTCTGGCTGAGTTACTGCGTTCTGTTCTGGAAGACATTTCTGCATGTCTACGGTCTGTGTAGTTTGTGCTTCACCAACCGGTGCTGTTTGCTTTGACCTGAGGCAAACTGTATTTGCATGTGATTTGTGATTATTTCCTTTTCTCTTCTTTTCCCTCTCTTCACACTCTCTCTCTCTCTCTACCTTTTCACTCTTTCTTGTGCTCTCTCTCCCCTCTCCTTCTCACAAGCTCTCTCTCATCCTCTCTCCCTTTCACTCCCCCCTCTCTCCCCCACCCCCCTCTCTCTTTCCGCCTCTCTCTATATCCCTCATTTTTCTCTCTCTGACCCCATATCTCTCTCCCCTCTCCGCTGACCTCATATCTCTCTTCCCTCTCCTCTGACCCCATATCTCTCTGCTCGTCTATTTCTCTCTCTCTCGCTCTCTCTCTGCCCCCTTTGTTTGCATGTTTTATTGCTGCAGGAACCGGCTTTCGATGTCCCCCCAAGAGGCATGATCACAGGGTTGATGTCTTCGGTTGCCGCCTGGCCGTCTAGTACCCCCGCTCGGCACTCTGGTAACATGCCGGCAGCCAACGGGACCCAGGAGAACAACCTAGCTTCCCCCCCGCAACTCTTGCCATCACCCGGACCCTCGACCTCCATCAGGACTTCGCAGTCCTCTCCAGCTGTTTTCCTGACCTCCAGTCTCTCACCTCAAACAGGGGGCAACCTTACTAGGGCAGTGACGGGTGGCTTTGCTGTGGCTAGTGTTAGAGCCAACACGTCCAGCCCTAGCCAACGCAGGCAGTACAACAGCCCTGTCGGCCTGTACTCCAGCCAGACTCTCCAGGAGATGGCGAGGGCCGTTGGCTGTATGACCTCGAGGGGCAGGGCCTCCATGGGTGAACTCCTCCACGGGTAGGTACTGAACAAGCAATGCAAAGTGGGCGAGAGGCCATAGCTCCTGGGGTGTGAGGGACAAGTTTAGGGCAGTCACTGGGGAGTGCTTCCCAATACAATTCCTTATCCAACTCGACCAGGGGTTAGGATGAAGCGTCAAAGCCAGGACACTGAACTCATTTGGCTGCTGGAATAGGAGGACATTGGATGAGGGTTCTAGAAGATGAGATCAAATGGCCGAAGAACCTTCTACACCCGAACCTCTGGTGAATTCAGACGCAGCAGATCTTATTTATAAGTTGCACGCTCACCTGCTATTTTACTGGCAAGTGGCTTCAGATAATCATTCCAAGCAGGGAGTGGTCGCCTGCTTAATGCATCGTCTGCATTTCCAGTGGAGCTATGAGTCTCCAGGGTCGGGCACGGTGGCAGAGCAAAGCCCAGTGCACCGTCAGAAGTGCCACCTTCCTTTCTTTCTTCTTCACCTGAGAGGTTTTGGTGAAAGTGTGGTCGCTGCTCTCAACTTAATTATGGAGCATTCACTGCTCACATCCAGATCGTGCTCGCTGCTTAACACAGAGTTCCCAGGCTTTGACTTCCAGAAGCCTCATCGGTCAGACTTGTACCAACAGTCGCAATATTCCCAGCAAACGCAACGTGTCTTAGAGGGATGTGCTAGCTGCAGGATGCCAGGTCGCTATCATCCTCTCTCTCTGCATCCTAGGCTTAAATGCAGTCAGATGGACAAAGCCGCATCTCTTGCTCAAAGGGCATCTCCATATTTGAGGGAGGTCACAGCTGCTTGGACTCTCTCCCCAGACTCACAGGAACATAGGAACATAAGAATTGCTAGTCGAAAAAAGATCGAGGTCCATCTAGTTTGCCTTCTACCATCATGGTAGTCACATGCTACAATAATGGAGATGTTGATGGCAATTCATTTTGTATGGATTAGTGTACAACAAGATTGGAAACTTTGTGAACCTTAGATCCAAAATTACCTGGTTCTTGCAAGCATTCTACATTCCATGACACCCATTTGAAGGGCTCAATAACTCGAGTCCAAATGCAGATTTTTTCCAAGATGAAGACATGAATCTTTTCCATCTCATTTGATTTACAAGCTTCACAGGATGTACAACCACCAAAAACAAAGCATATTCTTCCCATCCTTGACATGAAAGACGCTGTATAAATGTAAATTATCGATATATTCTCCTCTCCCCCCCAACCCCCAGCTTTCTTCCTGGCTCCACTTAAGTTTTGTTCCATTTAAATTTTCTCGAATCAGAGACATTCCTGATGGATTCATGGAAACATTCCCAATGCCTCAGTTCTGGCTTAATTCAGATCTCCGATGTGTTGTGTCTGCACTATTCTGCTGAATCAAAAGGGACAATGGTTAACATAACCGCTGGGAGTGTGTTACAGGCCGGGATCTAATCGAGGGCTTTGGAGAACAATATCAGCGTTGATGACTCAGAGAGTTCCTGGTTTTGCTTAGTGTCAGCTGGTTTGCTTAGGAAGTTTGCTCAGTGTGTTGTCAGCTCTGGTCCGCGTTTGATTGAGCAGTGCGTTCATGCATGATAGAACAGTGCATGTGTATATTTGATTTGGGTGAGCATGTGATAGTACACATGTGTGATGTTGCAGTGCACATGTGTGTGAAACACTGTTTGCAGTGGGCGAGCTTTTCTTGGTAATACTTGGTGGAGTCCTGTAGCGTGTAGCCTCACAAGCGAGAGGACCCAGGTTCGATTCCCAGGTGGGACGAAACCTTAGGCAAGTTTTCGTAATCCACACAGTTGTTTACCTAGCAGTAAATAGGAACCCGGTTGTTAATTTTACAATATATTCATTTTGCAATATATTCTGTAAAGGGCCTTGAGACGTCTCAACGACGCGATAAGGAGCTATATCAAATTCAAGGATTATTATTAGTAGTAGTAGTAGTATTAGTAGTAATGCTACAACTACCACCAGACTGGGTGTGGCTGATGCTCTGTTGCTATTCACCTTCTCCCTGCAGAGAGTTGAGTTCAGTACTTATTATGAGCGAAGGTAGGAAGAGAGATGCGAAGGTCCCATGACTGGCCAGGGCCATGGGGCAAGACACAAGCTGCAGGTGGAGAGAGAAGATCAGACACTCTCATACTGAGTGGTTAGAGCACTCGCTTTGCAAGTGAGAGACCTGAGTTCAATTCCAGACAGGGCGAAACCTTGGGCAAGTTTCCTTACTCCACACGCCTAATAATAATCCCTCCAAAATCCAAAAACAATAATAAATTGGTCATTTTCAATCTACGACTGTTTGTGGGACATTGCTGTGCGCAATTGGCTGCCGCGTTCGCCCACAAATATACAGTCAATTCACTTTACAGTCTATTCTGTGAAGCGCTTTGGGACGTCCTCCCGACGTGAAAAGCGCTATATCAAATGCAAGGATTATTATTATTATTGATTCTGTGAGGATATAGGAAGATTCAATTTTGCTTGATCCCAAGTTTCTTACGAACTATGAAGAACGACTAGATAATCTGAGGCAAGCGAGAGGACCTGGGTTTGTTTCCCAGGCCACGTTTCCTTACTCCACACATCTGTTTACCAAGCAGTAAATAGGGGTAATAAGCCTTTTTTAAAAAAAAGGATTTTTAAATAATCCTTTGGTCACTCAATCCATGACCGTTTGTGGAACATTGCTGTGTGCAATTGGCTACCCTACAAAATACACAGTCAATTCACTTTACTACAAGAACAACAACTTGCATTTATATGGTGCCTCTCATGCAGGGTGTTGTCCCAGAGCACTTGACGCTAGCTGGGTGGAGGGGGAGTTGACCATAGACACAGTTGAAGAGGAAAGTCTTGAGGCATGACCTGAAGATGGGGAAGGAAGGGGCAAGACGGAGGGATATTGGAAGGGTTTTCCAGAGTTTCAGGACCTAGTGGCTGAAAGTGCAGCCACCAGTGGTGGATCGGAGGGCATGAGGGACATGCAGAAGGCCAGAGTCAGTTGAGTGGAGGCAGCGGGTAGTGGGTTGGGGACTAAGCATGAAGCTATTTGAAAACGTGTGTTGAAATCGATCCGTTCGGCAATAGGGAGCCAGTGGAGCCTGGCTAGAATTGGTGTGATGGGCGTTCGGAGTTTAGTTCAGTTGATTATGTGGGCGGCGGAGTTTTAGATCAGCTGGATCTTGTGCATAGTGAAACTTGGCAGATCGGCAAAGAGGGCATTTAAAGAGTCAAGGCGGGAGGTAACGAATGCATGGACAAGTGTTTTGGCTGTGTCCTGGGTAAGGTACGGACAGAGGTGGGCAATGTGGCTGAGGTGGAGGAAGGCAGTCCTGGTCAGGGACCGGATGTGGGGAAGGAAGGACGGACATCTGGGTTGCGCACTGATTGAGTGAGTCTGAGGAATAGGCCAGAGAGGTTGAGGAGGTCCGAGCCGCAGGACAGAAGACACTGACAGGAGCCAAGGAGTATGGCTTCCGTCTTGTTAAAATTTAGTTGTTAGAAATTTGCATTCATCCAGGCCCTGATGTCTACCAGACAAGCCGACAGAACATTGGCAGACATGGAGTCGCAGCTGGAAGAGGAGAAGTAGATTTCTGTGGCATTCTTATATATGTGGAAGTTTTATGTTTAAGGAGGACATCGCTAAGAGGGAGCATATAGATGAGGAAGAGGAGGGGGCCAAGGATGGAGCCCTGGATACGCCACAAGTGACTGGGCAGGGACAGGAAGAGAAACCGTTTGAAGAGACAAAATGAAGGTGGTGTGTTAGGTAGATCTCGAACCAGGCTGGTGCAGTCCCACTAAGGTGGATGAGGGAGGAGAGGCGGTGGTGCAATGTCAAATGCAAGGATTTTTTTATTGTTATTCTAAATGGAATTGAGAAAGTAAACCAATTTTAGGATGGACACCAGATATTTTCTTTGCATAGAGGTAGAGGTTCAACAACTGAACAGGTGATGGAGGCTTGGCTGCTAGACTTTTTAGTAACAGCTTGATAATGTTAATGAGATGATCAAATGGGCCAAAAGGTTTCTTCATCTGATCTTCCCTGAACATCTCACTGTTGCATTCTAACTCGGGACAGTCAGGTTTGGGCCATTGCCAGTCTGGTTCAGTTATTAGCACTTGTGCCTCTGAGTCAGAAGGTTGTGGGTTCAAGCTCCACATTTGGACTTGGAACTTATTGTCTAGGCTGACGCCCCTAATTCAGTGCTGGGGGAGCACTGCAATATTGGAGGTGCCATTCTTTGGATGAGACATTAAACCAAGGTCCCGTCTGTCTGTTCAGGTAGACATTGAAGATTCAGTGATCCTATTGAAACAACAAACGGAATTTGTCCCAGTGTCCTGAGCGCAAATTGACTGCCAGTGTCGCCAAACACACTTTAAAGTAAAATCCTGTGAAACGATTTGAGACGTCATGACGACATGATAAGGTACTATATCAAATACAAATGGCGGAGAGCGAGGTACCTTCAGCCCAGTCCACCTCCGTTGGGATAGGGTTGTTCTGTTTGCTGTTGCCTTCACTCAGCCCAAGTCCACAGACTGTAGACCATGCAGACAGATCCTATGCGGACAGGTAACCTGCAGGATTGGGTCCAACCAAGGAGCTAGGTGATGGATGGCCACCTCCACACTCCAGAGTGGAGATGGGACATCTTTGTAACATCTCGCATTCAATGAGACATTGGGCTGAACCTTCTGGGGAAGGATGTGTGCTCCTCCAGAACGAAGTGGTTGCGGTATTCTCTCCAGTCTCTAAAATTATCCCAACGTTTGCAAAGCAGGGATTTCTATTCGGGAAAAGCTGTGTCGACCAAGCAGCCCACATTTTACTTCCAAATATAGCCACTCTCTCAGCAGCTGCTGGTGTAACTGTAGCAGGGGTAGAGGAGGGTTATTTCAGACTATCCGCAATGAACACCAAACTTGCCACCAGCCCTCACCTACCTCATTACATGGAGGGGGAGCTCAGAGCCCTGGAGAAAGGTGCTAGAAGAGAGAAGGGGGTCACTGTTCAAAGACTGGGGAGCCTCAGGGACGGGGAGAAGTATGAGGGGGCAAGGGGAAGCGGCTGAGCAACAGACAGTGGAGAGGGGAACGGCTCAGAAATGGAGACCGGGTGGGGAGGCAGAGACCAAGTGAGGGGGGAAGGGTTGGATACCCGGAGTCAATGGGAGGTGAAAATGTTCTGCTTGAATTTGCAGTATCTTTTAAAAAAAAGTGATAAATAGTTTAGCGACTTGCTCCAGCTGGTGATCTTCCCAGAATGGAGAGCATCCCAGCACATATCACTTCATATGATCCTGTGATGTGTGTATCTATTCCCCTCCATCGCACTCAGTGTCAGCAGGTGACTGACTGAGAGACATTAAAGCAAAGTACAGGTTAATTTAGGCTTGGACATTCTTCTGTTAGTTTGTTAGCCAGATCCAGTTCATACGTTAGGGTTTGCCCACTAATTCCAAAGCCCAATCATCCCGTGGAGAGTATCGACCAAATGAATGGCAATGCTGTACCTCATCTGAACCCCAAGAGGGTTCTGGAGCACTGATCATTAGCAGGCTCTAGTGGCAGCAATAAAATACTGAAGCCCAGTGTTCAGCAGAGCTCTCTCTCTCTTTGGACAGCAGTATTTATAAACACTACTTTAGTGAGCGAGTAGTAAATGTATGGAACTGGCTCCCTAGCCTGTGGAAGCAGAAAGTGTCGATTCTTTCATGAACAAATTAGATAGATTTCTGTTGGGAAAGGTGAACTGGATGGACCTTGGTCTTCATTTGCCTAGTAAATTCTTATGCTCTGACACGTTGGACCAATATCACGGGGATGTTATTAGGCTTGTTTTGTGTAGATGTTTTGTTGCTGCTTGATGACTGTCATTGGGCAGCAGTGGGCCTGAGGTGTTCATGAACGGCTTAGGTCAGTCTGTAACTGTTTGCTCAGGGCTGACCTCAGGACTAACAATAACGTCTGGGGGGTGGGCGGGAAGGTAAGTAAGGTCTTCTTGAAGCTGGACTGTCTCAACTTCACAGCACAACTCAGACCAGTAAGCTATGTTAGGTTGTAGATTCCACGCTCTTGTTACGGGTAGACGATCCGATACAGTGCCGGGCCAGTCTGCTGCACTGTTGGTGCTGCCAACCTGTGGAAGAGGCATTAAACTGAGGTCACGAGTGATACTGTTGTTAGACGCCTGGGCACTATTGTAAGAGAGAATATGAAATTCTCCTGGTGTTCTGGTCTATCTTGTTTGATTAATTAATCCTTTATTCTGTGGATGAATTTAGCCAGTCAACTACTCGCCATGTGCGGGATGTTGCCAATGCAGATTACCTGCCATGTTTGTAACACAAATCAATTCATCCTGCGAAAATATGTTTGGGATATATTCACGCTGCACCAAAATAAAATAAGGGGGCGCAGAGACGCGGGAGTTGTGGTGTGCCCTTGTGTTCCTGGTTTGCTAGCCTGCAATGTGATAAAGTACTAAACACTCTTTTCAATTCTGTTCCTTCCACAGGTCATCGCGAACACTGCAGCCAAGTCAGTGCCCAACCTTCATGTGGTAGTGTGCTGTGTGCTGTGCCGAGGGCAGCATGTAGCCCCTGTGTTGTGTTGTGCTGCTCCCTTGGATCTGCTGTCTCTGTATTGGTGTGTGGTGTGGGTCGGGAGACCCAAGTTGATTGGAATTATCTTATGATCTTAATAATGGCTGTTGCTATGATGCAGCTGTGTTTTATCTTAATGATGTCAATCTTGCGAGATGATTTATCAGGTACGCACCAAAGCGCACACACAAACACACACTCGCACTCTCATGCACATACTCACGCCCATATAAACACATTCACAACACACACATACTCATTATAAATTCATACGTACACTTGCACACTCACATCCAAACACATCCCTACGCACCCAGACATACACAACCACTCACATGTATACACTCACTTACGCACACATATGTACGCACAGTAGCACACACACACGCGCATACACACCCACATGAACCTCCAGGTACATACATTCACACTCCAGCGGCAGGACCTGCCCCACTAGCACTGAGTTGTTGCTGCAGTGAGCTTTTTGGAGAGTGTCCATCCTCATTCTGAAGACACATTGCTTGGTGACCACCTAAGGAGACAGCAAAGAGAGTGATGGAGCCTGGGTGGTTCTGCTGCTTGGGAGCCTTGTTATAGGTTTCTGAAGCCAAGGGCAGTTCACCCAGGATAGGGGGGGCGTAATCACAAACAATGCGGTACTGAACTTTGTAACTCAATGACCTGAATACCTTATTTAAGTCCTTTCTTTTGGTCACCTGTTTCCTCCTCACCTCCCCCTCCCTGCCCCCCCACACCAGCTTCACCTATCAAATACAAAGATTATTCTTATTATTAAGTGTCAGCTGAGGTTGGACCTCAGCATCTATGGCAGCTGAGATTTCACTGTGGCCCATTCCCCTCTGCGACGTACCCTCCAGCCAGGGGAAGGGGACAGCCGTAAAGCCACGCTGGTTGGGGTTATTGTTTGCCGGGCTGTGATTTGTACTCTAACACCTCGTGTCTGCTGGGCTATTCTCTCGAAGCCTTGAGCAGTTGCCTTGAGTTAGAAAATGATGGAAAGTTTAATGAGGCTGAGTTAGCAGTGGCAATGAGGTCAAGCACCCACTCGCGGTTTTAACATTTCCTGTTGTGCCTGATGTATGTGACACAGAACCCCACCACACCCAGCATGCAGCACGTCAATGTCATATGTCGAAGGATTGTGCATGAGAAACAGTTGACTATTAACACCTTCGTGTGTCAGTGCAATCAGGAGAAAATGCTTGTGATTGATTAGTTACAGTTGAGCTTTGTCAGAGACTCTGTGCTGCAATAATCACATTCTGTTTGTAACACTTTACACTGCTGGGAGGGAGAGCGGTTAACTTATCGCTAAGACTCTCTTGAGTCGTCTGATCAGGGAAGGAACTCCATGGAGTGTTATTTGCCCTGATGTCCTACATCTGTACTCTGATTGGGTTAAGACTAAGCCTTAGGTTCACATTTGATAGAGGTCAGAGCACAAATTTGATTTAAACCTCCACCACCATTCCCTTAGGGTTCCCAATCTCAGTTGATGGTGCTATTATTCCAGTTGTTATTCGATTGGCGGATCTCTTTACTGGGTTAATAATCCCTCCCAGCCCCCCCCAAAAAAAGGATAAAATTGATCGCTCACTTTGTGGCTGTTTCTGAGACACTGCTGTGCGCAATTGCCTGCCGCGTTTCGTCCACAAAATAGACAGTCAATGTGCTTTACAGTATATCCTGTGAAGCGCTTTGAGACATCTCAATAACATGCTATATCAAATGCAAGTATTATTATTATTTTTATTGGGGGAGAGGTTGGGTGTAGGGGAGGGAATAGGTCTGGGTGTAGCAGCCACAATCATCCATGCCCAATATAAAAACCCCATCAGACTTGCATAGCTTAGAGGTTGGGAGGGGGGCAGGGGTAGTATCCATTATCCTCTCATTCTTTAGTGTTTATTTGGACATCTTCTAGAGAGAAAGATGAAGATCCTTATCTCAGCAACAGAACTAAGTGGAAATGAGAATACGGAGGTTGTGCTTGCCGTTCCCTTGCTTGTTACTAACTGCTCTTTACCCTTCACTGCTTCTGGCTCTTCCTTTCACATTGTACTGTCTTTTCCTTCCTCTCTCCCTCTCCTCACCAGTAACGAATATGTGGAGCGTTTTAACCCCAATGTCCTGAAGGATTCAGTGATGTCCACGCACAAGCCCATCGAGGTGAAAGGCCCTGGTGGCAAAGCCACAATCATCCACGCCCAATATAACACGCCCATCAGCATGTACTCCCAGGATGCCATCATGGACGCCATAGCTGGTCAGGCCCATGCCAGGGGAAGTGATATCTCCAGGTAGGCCAAGAAAGACTCCGATCCGCACTTGCATGATAAGACTTTCAAGAGCTATTGAAGGGGTCGGAATTCCAAAAGAAATAGGAATTCATATCATGGAAACCAAATACTTAACAGTTGAAGGAAGGTGGATTAATTAAAGGACTTTCAACGAAAGCACTCCCGCAAGCTGCAATTGGGTGGTGGCATTGTTGGCTTTCTGGAAGGGTCATTGGGGCTACCTTGTTTGTGGTAGGTTCCTTGCGGCTTGTCACAGATGATTGTGTGTGTATTGAGTGTGTATTCCATCTGTTGTCATTTCAATGAGCAGTGATTTCAGTAAAAATCAGCACAGAATAAAACTGAACACAACTGCAGCTCATCGCCAAGATCTGCATGTGAAACCCAAGAGTAGCCAATGCCACAGATAGTTTGCTGATTGTGTTTTCAACACAGTTCCTCAAGCAGAACATCACAACTCCACAGTAAAATTTCACACAAACCCATCATGATCTTCTATGTTCTGAGTAAGATTTAAAACAACTGGGATTTCTTCTGTTAAAAGTTGAAAATTATTAGTTTGAAGGATAGCTGGGTGGCATACACAGCTTTCACCTCTTTGACTTCAATCCAATTAGTTCAGACCAAGAGAGTGAAGATCTGCTAGCCTTGAGGCTCCACAGTGAGAGGAATTTAACCAATGACATTCCAATTCCTAATAAACCAATACAAAGCTGTCCATAAATCGATACAATCAGCGGTCTTGGTCAGAGTCATAGGGTGGCAGGTGGCAGAAATGGGAACAGTTTCCTAGTACAGCAACAAGTGCTATTTTGTGGCTGGGTTTCAGGGAAAGACCTTTTCCTTGGATGTACTTCATGCTGTACTAAACCTGACTTGATAGGAACGTAGGAAATAGGAAAAGGTTTAGGCCATTCAGCCCCTCAAGCCTGTTACGCCATTGTATTAGATAATGGTTGGTCTGTACTTCAATTCCAATTACCTGCCTTTGCTCAATGTACCCTTACCTAACAATAATCTATTCACCTCAGTCTTTAAAATTTGAATGGATCCAATATCCACAACTTTGGAGTGACGTTGAAGGAACTTTATTCCGAATTTGACCCACACTGGAGCGCTCAATGCTAAGGTTTCACTAGGTTTGAAATGTCATGACCGAGTCAAGAAACAACCATTCCAAATTGTGTGCCATCAATGTTAAGGTTTCTGCATTAGGATCTCACTATTTAAACATGATCATAAAATGTGTTGCAGAAGGAATCCTTCCTCTAGTGATGTCCAAGAAAGGTAGTAGCTTTCTAGCTTGAGACTCCACATGGCCGCAGTATAACTATGGTCACAGTCTATACCATTTAGGAACTCCTTCGTGAAGGTGTGACATTGTGATAACTTCTATGGATCAAGTATCACTGTATCATGAGTCATGATTGGTAGACGAGTGGTATTGTATGCTAATTATTGTGTTACTTTCTCTCTCTTTTCATCTCCTCCCCTCTTTCCCCCCCCACCCCTCCACTCCACTCACCCTCACCATCTCTTAACACACAACAACCATCAACCTTGTAATCCGCCAATCAAACCATCATTCCTCCTACTAACCCTGGAAACGAATGATCCAAATGCCCATGTGGTGTTTGATCATGTGACTCTCAGTGGCCCTGAACCTCCATTTGCGTAAGTAGGTCCATCTTTGGTCATCAGCGTTTTTTTTTAAATATATCTTAACCCATTCTCTGTACTAAACTCACGTGGGCAAGAGACACCGTTTCAATCCCAACTCTTCAAGGTGTGAGTTTCTGTTTTCTTGGTTCTTTTTTCATTCTCATTACATTTGAAATTGTGTCATGACATCAGCAGTTTTGGGTTTTCTCCATTTTTACAAACTTATGGAGGGCTGTTTCCATTGATGACAGTGAAAAGGGCAAACATGTCATGGGTTGTGTTAGCAGAGGGAAAGAATCTAATAGAAGACATGTTTGCGGTGCTGACTTGGTGAGTTTTCATCATGGGGCAAATCCACATGATTAGAGATCTTGAGAATCTATGTTCTGAGTAAGGTTTAAGTCAATCGGGGTTGTTCCTGTGGGGAAGGAGATAATCGCAAGGCAACTGAGAGATGTTTTCAAAATTAAGAAGGGGAATTCATAGCTTATCCAGAGAAGCTGTTCACATCAATGAAGGTTTAAAGCACTTTTATAATTTAAACTTTGGGGTAACTGAGAAATTTGGGTAAAACCATTTCAAAAGAGGATACCACACATATGGAGTAAGATCATTGAAATATTGATTGGCTTTGAGATAAATTTACAGGATATCCTGTAAAGTGCTTTGAGACATCTCGACGACATGATAAGGTGCTGTATCAAATGAAAGGATTATTATTATCATAATCCTTACATTTGGCAAAAACATTTTTCATGTTGGGAGGACGTCCCAAAGCATTCACAGGATTTACTGTAAAGTGCTGTGATTGTAGGTTCTGTGAGTGATTGTTATTAACTTCAACTTCTGGATACAGAATGGGACTCCTTTTCCCCATTCATTTTGTTGTATCCTATTCCTGACAAATATGCCAGTGAGGTAGCCTAGTATTGACCTGAAAAAAATATGGTCCATCAGTTATTGCTCTAGGTTATAGTTTCTCCATTGATTTTGGTTAAATTTGGTACAAAACCTAAAAATGCCAATGTCTGATCTGAAGGTATTGCATGGAATGCTGAATGAGTGTGACCTGCTTTGTGGTTCTGAACTCATGCATTACTTACATCTACATCTAGCTGGTATTGAAGGCTTCACAGTGCTCCAGAACACAATGTCCCCTGGATTGATGACTTTTACCAGAAGAGGCAAATGATCACGAGTACAAAATCTGCTAACCTGAGCTAACTGACATGGTCAATGTTTTGTGAGGTGGTGCATAGTCTATCCGTGAGAGAATTAACTTTTTCATATTGTCTGCAGTTGTTTTGACATTGACTATTTAAACCAGGAATGCCCTGTGTGGAGGAGGGTGTTTTGCAACCAAATACAATTTGTTGTTTTTAACCATGAGATATTCTAACTGGGCAGAAAAGCGTTACAGTGTGTCTCATGTCAGAAGACACAATCAGTTACTGATCAGAGAGGGTGAGTCGCTTTGAAGACTAAGCAGAAAGAGATCCAATTCTCTGAGCAAAGGCAACAACAAAGCTGGTCAATAGGAGAATTGTTCTCAATGCAATCAGATGTTACTGGAAATCTGAAGGCTAGTGGTAGAAGAGGGGAGGTTGCACAGAGGAGTAAAACCTGAGAATGGGGCTATTCTTTGGTGTGTGTTGTTCTGGAGGCCCTTTTAACATTAATCTGTTTTAACAAGAGTCCATCTTAGCATGAGTTCATCATATTTGTATAGTTTAGAAAGCATGCATTTACCCACAGTTATCTTCCAAATTTAGCTGCATAATTTGTAACCATTTTTGGTGATACATTCATGGAATGTTTATGGTACCAGAAGATCCCAAACCAACTGCTGGTATTCCTGAATAATCTATTGCTGGGTGTCCACTGGGCAGTCGTTAGTGACTCTCTCCAAGGAAGACAACATTGCCTGGACTTCATTCGTCTTTAATTGGTCCATTAAAATGGTCCAGTTTTATCACAGTATCTTTGGATAAGATCTCACCTCTTGCAGTGGATGGCACTTTATGCTTCTGTTGCCCCTCCCAGTGGGAACTAAGTACTTCCATCAGTCCGGTGTGTGTTAATGAGAATTGACTATCTAAAACCAGCTCAAATCTGTTGAACTGGAATCAGTTATTGTTCCCTCTGACCAGTGCACCATCTATATACTGAATATCTGGCTGAGGTGTCTGTGGTATTGTCCATCATGATGTGAACTAAGCAAACAAGTGTGTGCATGTGCAGTAAGAAATTATGTCTAGTCAGTGGTGATAAGATTATCAATTATAATTGTAGGAGTGACTGGGGCTATAGGCCGAAGAGGCCATTATCTGTTTCAGGCCACATTGTGGCATTGTGTGGCACTGATGTGCTGGGCATTGTAATGGGATACAATCATAGCTTTGCTATGGATTTGTGATGAAATGGGCCCTCTGTTCACCATAATATCCCAATTTTTCAAGCCTCTCTCCTGTCTGCTGGAAGTCTAGGCTGAATTTTGTTCACTTGACTTTAAAAGATTATCAAACTGATATTGATTTGAGGAAAACATATTGCAAGGTATAAATGTATGGATCAGGTTACAAAATGGGGTGGTAGAGGGACATTCAGAAAGAAACTGGATGGTATCTGGGTAAGGGAGGGTAGCAGAAGGATGAGCTTGTATGGTTTTCTGATGGTGTGAGGTCACTTATGTTTTGTTAGGTTAACATACCCATTGTAACCATCCAAATACAGTTCCATCCCATCAGCCCAATAACTGAACTGGAATCAGTTATTGCTCCCTCTGACCACTGCACCATCGACATATATAGGGTTGAAGTTTCTGCAGTATTGCTTTGGGGGAGTCAGCCGGGTGTCTGACTCATGCAGACACCCATCACCATGCTTAAGAGTTCATTGTGATGTGAACTAAGAAAACCAAGTCTAAGTTGGAAGAATTGAAGGAAGAGGTTAAAGTTTTTTAACCTCTTCCTTCAATTTTGTTTGGACAGTAAGTGATCAGCTCATCATTGGTCTCATCTTCTACTAGTGCCCATCATGTTGGGGTGGTTGGCAGGCCAGCTTCTCTCCATTACATTGCTACTTCCATGTCGTGTCAATACCAGAGGTTCGAAATTCTCTATGAGCTTAGCCTCAAGATTGTTCATTTAAAATTTAAGATCGGGCACAAATTTCCAAAATGCTAGCCAATCTTGCATTTTAAGGCTAAGACCAGGTGAATTTTGGAATGCTTGATGGTCTTTTAGAGCCTGGAACCTTTATTTGTGACAGTTTACTTGGTATCAACATTGAGGTTTGTTTTGAGGAAGGGTGATTGGACTTATTTAACAAACATCTTGATGTTGTGATGGTAGGATGGTATTTTGGAAAGAAGAGATCTAATAGTCTTCCAGGAACAGCCCCTTCATTACACATCTGCAATTTTTGTTGATCCAAATGGCTGCCTTTGTGAGTTAGCTGTCGTTTATGAAGTACAATGGGTGTGGGATAATGATGGGACAGTACCACAGTGCCATGATGGTTGAGGGCCAAAGCCATGAAGGTGTGAGGAATCAGAGGTTGGCTGTCACAGCGGCAATGTGATGGCAGAATCTATCTATTCTAGTTAATGTCTTTGAAAGTTGTGCATAATGCAGCTACTCAACTATTGTAATGTGATGTTGATTCTATTTTATAGACAATGTTTTTAAAACAAGAAAAAGGACTATTGTAAAGCATCGGCATAGCTTGCTTATGCCCTTTGCTTAGGTTTAGTATCTTGAATTCTTTATGCTGATTCCCATTGATGGCTCGCCCACTCCGTTTAAACACCCACCACCATATTCTTTGTGTCTACATGTGGAATTTCTTCTTTACTTGTTTCTCCCATTGATGCAATGGCCTAAGACATGCCCCGGCACCAACCGAGGGGGGCAAATTCCAGCTTAACCAATGGATGAGAGTTTAACAACACAAGGCTGCCCTCTTCAACTCTGTTCCCTTGACTACCTGCATTACTCTATCCCTTGAGAGCTCCCAATCCGATGAAGCTGTCCATTCCTACAGGAATTTCATGTTGCTTAGGGAGTTGGATTGGGCTCATTCATTTCAGATCATGTCCTCATTTGAGGAAGAAAATCTCTTGAGATGATATCAGCCATTTGTGTCTCAGCCCAGACACAGTCAAGGCTTCACAATACAGTGGTCTCAGCCGCAATACAGTGGCCTCCACCGCAATACAGTGGCCTCCGCCGCAATACAGTGGCCTCCGCCGCAATACAGTGGCCTCCGTCGCAATACAGTGGCCTCCGCCGCAATACAATATTCTTCCTCAGGAACACCAAATCAAAGATACTCCAAGACCCTACAGCGCTATGGTAAGGTAAACAACCTTGAGTTATGCAAGAAACCCAGTCACATTGCTGCCGGATTCACATGAGTTGTACAACAAGAGAACAAATGTTTGTTCCTTTTCCTTCACCACGACAAGTCCTGCAAAGGTTACAGTTTTGGACTTTACACAAAAACATCTGTGATTCCCATTGATGTGACCAAGAAGCTGAAAAAAATATTAACATGGTAGATTCTCTGGGTGTTACAACACTTAATGCATACTTGCAATTACGGCTTCATACTTTATTGGCATTTTCACTGCATTCATCCAAGCAAGAGGTCAGTACGTTCCTATAGATTTTTTAAAACATTTAAAATCTCAAATGGTTTCTGTTTTTTTAAAAAAAGTAACAAAGAGAATATCATGGGGGGAAAAGACAGAATATTTCTAAGCTGAACTATTTCTTCCTTTCCCACCCACTGAACAGCCCACATGACTCGTAAGTGGTACTGGGACTCCAACAAGCCCCGTAGAGAGGATGTCTCTCATTCCATTCAGAGGAGGGGCACGTTTGTGGAAATCATTAATACACAGAATACTTCTAGAAACTTGAGCAAGACATTGAGTAAATACCAGGTAATCTGCTCTATTTAAAACAACTTGATGCTGTGATGGGAGGACAGTGGAGTGAGTAGTGTGAAGGACGAGATCCGTTGGATCCCCAGCGGGAGTTGGACCAATGGGCTCACTAGGCTGCCAATGTTCTTGAATCTTGTGAAATGCAAACGTTGCCCAACACGTTACCAGAAAATCCCAAAGGCCAGATCTTGGACCCATGGACAACTTGTTTTTCTTCAAACATTGACCTCAAGAGGACTCCACTATATTCAGTAGTCACTGAATGCAATGTACATACAAATGTTTCTTTGAGCTTCTATTCAAATGCAGCATCTCCATTCAGTTCTAATCGGATTTTGGATCTAGATTCGAACTTGCATTACGTCCAGCATCTCAATTTCAAGAAAGCATCTCGACGGCGGTTTGTTGTTGGAGGTCCTGCTTGCGACTCTGAATGAAATGCTGATCTCGGCTGCATTGCCTTGGACCAAGCAGAGGCCAGTTGCTGTAAATTTGAAGAGGGGGGTGGGGGGAGGAAGGAGGTTAGTGCCCTCAACACAATACCCCTGGTCGTTTTACACCCATAGACCAGCATTGGCAGAAACTTGGGAAATAGATAAGGGATGTGAGCTCTAACAAACAGTAAGGTTTCTAAAATTTAAGGATTTTTTTGGTTAGCGAGAGTCTGGGGACCCTCAGGGTTGGGCGTGCAAAGGAAGAGGCTACGGGGCTAAGAGGCTAATAGAGCAGTTTTAAAATAAAAATCTCTCTATTTCAGTAACCTTCATGTTAAAGATCCTCTGGTTGACAGCGCCTCGCCAGTCTACCAGGCTGTCATTCGTAACACTAACAAGGCTCAGATGGTGGGCCCCCAGAACGAGGTGGACGAGTGGGCTCGCCGGGCTGCTAACCTGCAGTCCAAATCTTTCCGCGTCCTCGCCCAGTTGACAGGAACGGAATACTGTAAGTACAGAAATCCTTTGATTCTATTTGAATGTGGAGTAAACAGTGCACTGCATCAGTCAGCTACCTCTTTACCTCTCGGACCTGAGTTTAATTCCAGCCCAAGCTGATGGGATGAAAGTCTCTTCAGCCTCTGCTGGCTGCAACGAGTCCTGGATGAAAGGAGCTGGATAGTCTGAAACTCAGTTCTCACTGGGAAACAGGCCCGAAGTTCAAAGCTCTAACTTGTCTACTTTACACAGAGATGCCATTGGGATGGCTGATATGTGAAATTATAATGCTTGGAGGTTCTCTTCTGAAGCTGGCATTGAAGGCATCGTGTTGGGCATGGTAGAGGGAGCTGTACCTTGCTTCTAACCTTTGATGGACAGAGTAAACCAAACTTTGCTCTGTACTTGACCCTGGATGCAAAAAGACTATGTCATGTAACGTACTGAATGTAATGGTGACTATAGCATTGTACAGATATTTGGTGTGTCGGCATAAGTGCAGCTGTGGTAACTTTTGCTCCATCATAAACACAATAGGAAACTGCAGGAACGCTCAACTGTGATGCGCTGTTAATGTGATGAGCCAATTTCAAAAAGGTTCAACAATGATCCAATCCATCACTGCATCTTTTCTCTGTCTCTCACTGGTCTGGGAAAAGGCTGCTACACAGTAGAGTCTGCTCTAACCATTTTACATGTGAAATCTATACACAAACTGAAACAGTCCTGTTTAAAGTCATGGTGCAATAATAAATGGTAGTGGATTGGATACAGAATTACAAGACTGTAATCTCTTTCTGGGGCCATGAATATTAAAATTACAATCACTCTCAGGTGCCCATGGCTCTGTACATCTGCACATTGTCCTAAGACATTAATGTATAAGTGGTTTCAATGGCCAGTTTTGCTCAGCCGAGTGCCTGACACATTCAGAAATCAACCACCATGACAATCTAAATCAGCCTGAATTCCATATATGTTTGTCACCAACACATGGACATTTCTGGGGGGGAAATGTTGCAGTAGATCATTGCTAATACTTTAATTGTTGTCCTGGTGACTTGTCCTGATATATTGTAGCTCGGACCATCACAGTAACTATTTGGGGTTCAGTTCATCTACCTATTTACTCAGTGATGTAATGGAACATATTGATTAGGGTGTGAACAGGTAACATCCAAACTGGGGTGGGGAATAAATCAGTATCACTGTTCATTCACCTTTTTCCACAGAGAACATAGTCTGTCCAGACTACATTAACTGGGGAATGCTTTGATTCCATATAGTTAATTTTGTGTTACTGAAACTGAATTGAATGGGTTCTTTTGAAATGAAGGAAGCTCTTCCATTTCACGGGCCTTAATAACTCAGCCCTCGGAGACGCTGTCCCATGTGAAGGTCTCTATATAAATGCAAGTTATTGTTGCACATGTCTAATGAGGTTAATGAAGTGCAAATATAGAAGTCAACCTCAGTGAGGGCCCTGGCTGCTCATTTGTGCCATGCTTCCCCAGGACTTGGTCATGTGGGGCTCTCATTCTGATGGAGTGTGTTGCTTTTGCTGAGGTGAAGGTGTGTGAATGAACGGACAGGGGAGCAGACGGTATTGCTATTCACATACAAAACCATGGAGGAGTGATGGAGCTCAATTAAAATTACAGGCGGGTGTGGGGGAGGGTCTGGACTGTGTTGTTATCTCAGAATATAGCAAATGCAATATGTTGTTGTATTCTGTATATGTTAAAAGTTTATTAAATAAACAATATTTATTTAATATTCCCTTTGCCTATTTCCCCCTCCCCCCCACCCCTACCATGTCCTCTAGCCATGCTCAGGACTCCAAGTTATCTGGTTGTCAGCTGCTGTTACTAGTTCTTAAAGTGAAACATATTAAAAGTATTTGATCTTTCTCAAGACTGAAATTCCTGAGATCCGTACCAGTTGTGAAAACAGGATGAGGACATTTTTATCAAACTTAAAATCATAGATTATCTCTTGACGTAAAGGTGAAGACAGGATGTGTTGTACATCGTGGTAATTTCATAATTAAGTTACTCGTTTTACAAACATTTTACCCTGCTTTTTGATGCAGAGCCATGTAAACTTCATGGGAATTATAGCCTCTTAGAATTAAAGGGACTGAGTGGCAAAAGGACAGTGTTTTCACACTGCCCTTTTGCCCCCGGAACTTGCGTTCAAATCTATCCCATGTGAACGAGTCTCCTTTCTCTCAGAAAGTCAGTAATATTATGTGTTAGAACACTGATCTTTTTACGAGAATACAATACTATTTACATAATGCCATTCAGGCTGGGAGGGCATCTCAAAGTGCTTTAGGTAGATGGCAGTTAACTATGACAACTTGTACTGACCCACAATCAACATCTGTGTACATGCTTTCCAGCTGAGGTGCTGGACAATCTTTGGGAACAGGGTCACTGTAGGTATCCCTTCCCTGTTTCCTCCCTTCCAAAACCGTAATCCAGGGGACTGAGGTCAGCTGCTGCCTGGCTATTCTTTGGGTCAGCCGGGTGTCTGACGCATACGGAAACCCATCACCGTGCTTAAGAATATCCAACCCAAACTGAGAATTCCATGCATCCCATCCACACGTGAAAATTTTAGAAATAGATTGTTGTAAGGGAATGTATACTCTCTTCCTGGAGAGTCCTGATTATTTAATTCAGGAATCCTGCTAACCGCATCCTGCTTACCTAATTCAGCAAAGTATTAGGCGCAGGCTGGCCAGAGCCAAGTTTTGCGGATGCCAGAGTGTGCGTTGGGATACTACTGGAATCTAACCAGCTAAAACCGCATAGCTTGCCTGGCTAAGATAGCTAATTCAACATTGAACCTGGCATTACAGCTCAGTTTTAGTCTATACAGTAGGGTTTTAACCACCTGCGCTGACGGGACACATTGTACCCAGCTATGAATAATAAAGTGTTATTCTAAGAATCTCTGGAGGACATTACCCACCCAACTGGAACGTCGCTTGCTCTTTCTGCCTTACTTCATTACCTTTCAGAAGGTAATGAAGTAGATTCCCAAGGAAGTCTGCTACTCTAACCCTCTAGCTCTAGATTCGGGGAGTGGCGAAAAGGAAGCTGCCCTTCTCAATTCAAGGACGTCTATGTTCATCTCATTCTCTTTGCTTTGTACAATCCATTAGATACATGGACACAGGGCAGAGGTTCAGTTATATTCCTGGGCTTTGAGGAAAGGAAAGTTGAGAAACTGAAGTGAAACCCATTAGACCATGTGCTGCAAGTAACCGATTTCTAATTTTTCCTGAAAACTAAACATTCCAAAGCTTGGCTGAGAGCAGATTTCAGACTGGCAGAGAAAATTTCCACAAATATCCTGCAAGTATCCCACCAGATCCGCAGTTTAACTTGGAGCCCTGTGCATGTAAAGAAGTTTTTTGTTGGCTGTATTAAACTATTTTCCCTCTTGTTTCAGTGCAAGATCCGGATGAGGATGCCATGAAGAGATCAAGGTAGGCACCTGGCGACAGCAGCAGTCACTCGGCCTACTTAACACGTACATCAAACATTTTATTGTTAATAAGGCAGTGGGACATTACACTTAATTGGTCATTAAGCTTAGAAATAATCAGGTTTCAATATATACAAAAACCTATCAATTGGACCAACCGTATACAACACACAGCTAAGGTCGGGCAGAAATCTAGGGCCGTGGGGATGTGTGTACAATTACATTGTGTAATTCATGCTTATGTATGTATCATTAATGGGTGTGAGCCTACTTTGATAGGCCATGGTAAGGCATCTGTGTTGTCCTGTAATGTAGTGTTACCCGAATGGCTTTCGCCACAGAGAACATGGTCTGTCCAGACTACATTAACAGTGACTGGGGAATGCTTTGATTCCATGGTTCGTTCTGTGTTCCTGAGACTGAATCCCGTGGGGTTTTTTTGAAGTGAAAGAGGCTTCCATTTTACGGGCCTTTATAACTCAAACCAACATGCAAAGCATTTTCCTCCTTTTTGCTGTTGTAGTCACAGTTCCATTAGGTAACTAATGTGACTGAGTAAGACTGAGTAAGTTGTTTGGTTTATAAGGCAGGGGAATGGCCATATTCCCTAATCCCTTACTCTTTCTCCTCCTCTCTCTTTCTCTCTTTCTCTACGCCACAGGGAAAAGTTTGAACATGAAGTAAAAGGTCCACGATTTGCCAAATTGCGCAATTGGCATCATGATCTGTCTGCACAGATCCTAAACATTAAAGGGTAAAATGCCCACGTGCAATAAGACAATTCAAGACGGTGACTAATCAAACTAAAAAAGCATTGTTACTGTCACAGTTGCTAAACAAAATTAGTGTAAGAACAGATAGATAACAAGTTAAATCAAGTGCTTGTTGAGTGTCTTCGATCCTTAGCCTTGTATCCCTCCTCTGTTACAATGTACTAGTGCTTAGCAGGACAGGTCTTCCCAATGTACTCAGCCAATAAAATGCTAAAAGGTTTATTTCTGTATAAGGAGTCAGCTTCTACATCTTTGAGTTCATTTAGAAAGAATTGTGAGATACTGGATGAAAAAATATCTGTTTTTTGTATAAGTAAAGGTGCAAGTTGAAACTAAGTGGTTGCTGTCAGAATATGGGGAATCCTCACAGAACACAGTTTAACTTGAACACAGCAATACATCAGGTCGTTGTAGTCAGAGGGCCACTGTCCGCAGAATAAATTAGGATATTTAAAGGAAGATAGGTAGATAGATGCCTGGAGGTAAAGGTATAAAGGGATGTGCAGAAAAAGCAGGGAGCTGGGATTAACAAAGAGTCTCGATAGACTGGATAGCCTACTCCTACTTCTGATTGTTAATAGAATGGGGAAGATTTAATGAAGTGAAGCTCAATGGCAACGAACAGCATCTCTGTTAAAAAGCTGAAATCTTAACAAAGTCCAAGATGGCTGCTTTGTGGATTCTTGAAAATCCTGCTGATTTGGGACATTGCAGATCTCACTTAAAACAGTCACTGCCTCTCACCAACATTACTCGTCACCAACAAGGCTTTAATAATCCACAGTCACCAGCCCTTGGATGCAGTAATCACCAGATCACACATGTGTTGGCAACTCCATTTAAGGTATTTTTTTTTGTCCCTCCCCTCTCCTTTTCTGTGCCTTACCCTCCCTCATTCTCCACTTCTCAGACAGTCAAACCGCTGGCAAAAATTGGAGTCTAATTCTCATAAACACTGCGTTGGTTGAACAAATTATTTGCTGCTTTATCGGGCTTCCCAAAACACAGCCTAGCTTCCTGGGAAGGGTAGTATTTTATTGTGGGTTTAGCCTAGTGTGAATCAGATTCCAGGGTAAGTGATAAGATTGATATGCAAGATGAAAATCAATTAGTCTATAACAGACTACACAACAACATCAGGGTGTTATATTAAAGTCACTTCCAGTAGCAAAAAGTAAAGAGTGATTCCTTAATAATTTGTCTACTAAATACACAGTAACTCCACTCTACAGTAAATCCTGTCAAGCATTGTGAGACATCCTCCTGACATGAAAGGTGCTATATCAAATGCAATGATTTATTATTAATAATAATAATTGCACGAGCATTCCTTCAGAAGATTGAGGAAAAACAAAATGTTTTATGAACCATTTAATGGGGGTGGGGGAGATTTAACGTAGCTAAGCTGGAAATTAATCAGGATAGGATGAAGGGATTCAAGCAAAGAAAGTTTGTCTTTAAAGACAGTTTGGTATTTGTAAATCTCTCAGTGTATTCTCATACAAGAGCAGGAGTATGGGATGGATTTTCACATTGCCTTTTCACTCTTCCATGTTTTCTTTCTCCCACCAATCCACCCCTTCCTCCCCCCCACCTCCACCCCCCTCCCCATGCCAATTTCATTTCATGTTGTGACATGGTTCTGCAGGTGCCAGCAGTGCTCTGATACCTTGCCCCAAGTCACTATTTTTCATGTGTGAGCCTAGTGAGTGTCTTTGGGCTATTCAGCCATTCAGGTCATCAAGGCAATGCTTGATCCCACTCGCTCTGTGCCACAAACAGGCACTTGCCAGTAGAGCTTATTGAATAGTGATAAGTGGAACTGTAGCTGATTTTTTTTTTTGCTTTCTTGCCACCCCAGTCAAATAATGCTGAGGCCAACTATAGCTTTGTGTCCTGCCTCTTAGCACAGACTGGGGACTGACACACAGATACAGTCTCTTATAGCTGAGTAGAATAGTGTGGAGTGCATTTTACCCACTGGGTCATCTTGGGGGGAATCTGCTTCTGTTAGTTTAATGGGAAAGGAGAGAAGAAAAATAAATAAAACTTTTACGAAGGAGAATTCATGGTTTGCAAAATAAGACTAGATAAAACAAATTATCAGCAGGATGTGTTCTCCATCAGGGGTTAAAGCACATGTGCTGTATAGAAATGCCCTGTATTAGATGTTTGGGACAATGGCTAGATGGTAGAAAGACTGAGCTGTGTGGCACTTTGCCCAAACTCCTAACTGTTGCGTTAGGCAGTGACCTGATAATATGTTTGTAGTTGATTTGAATAGAGATGACGGGTGGACATGTGACATTTGATGAGAATAGTGTTTAAGGTCAGATTTGGTGTGGGAGATTGTTTGTTTGGTGAAAGGCAGGGTTTATTTATTCGGTTCCTGTATTATTTTGTGCTTTAGCTGCTTTGATGTGAAATTTCTCTGTATATACCAGCACGTATTTCTCTGAAATAAACTAAAAATGACATTTGAAACAGACAATTAGCTCCTGTTTCAGTCTTTCTCTGCGTTGCCCTGTTAGATCAAGCACTGAGGCCGTTACTGTAAAACACAAATCCTATTACTTCCAGCAAAGCTATCTCAGTGCACTTAGAAGCCCCATTAAATAGACAGTATCAGTGTCAGACTGGCAAGGTTTATCTGTAACTCTCAGAGGATATTGTTGCAATTATAAGAAAAGAGGACGTAAAATGATCATTTCTGTGACTACTTCTTACAAAATAATCCATAAAATAAAAATAATTAAATAAAACAGAGAGTTGTTACGACTAGAATGCACTGCCTGAAATGGTGGTGGAAACAGATTTGATAGTAGCTTTGAAAAGGGAATTGAGTTGGTATGTGAAAGGAAAATATTGCAGGCTATGGGTAAGAGTCGAACAAGTTGGTAGCTCTTTCAAACAGCTGGCACAGGCACGATGCGCCTTCTCTGCTGTATGAATCTAGGATTCTATAATCCAATTCAATCCCTCCTCCTTCCTAAAACAAGCCTGCGTGAAAATCTCCGTCGAGACCTGATTGTCTGTCTCCATTGACGCGTGACTTCACATTGAAGGTCTGCAGCTGTTAAATACAATTTCAGGCCAGTTCTGCGGCAGGACTGAGCTGTCTATTGAAAAGAAAACTGATGGAATTGAGATGATAACTTAATGTTACTGTTTAATGCCCAGTTAACTGATTTAAACCCATGCTGCAGTATCTTGTAATCTGTATGCTTCAATTGTTGAATCACTAGGAGATGCTCATTTCAATTTGATATCACTGGTACAGCAAATTCTTTGAGGTTTATTAAGGCTGAATGAATGATTATAGCTGGTGAGTGTCTCCAGCTGGGAAATGAGAGAGAATTGGATTTAGAAAGGTAGTAAAACTGTAGAGAGAAGATGTATCTTCAGATATGTCCTGCATGGACCTGTTGGCTTGAACATGAGTAAGGGATACAAGGTCTGACACGTGGGCAAATAGACATCTCAGAATTGCGCACAATTAAATTGTTCTGGAAGATTCTGTCTCCGTGAGGACAGCTGAAACAAAAAGAGAGGCCTGTCAGGTAAACTGCTTGTCTGGTTGTGACATAGGGAAATACCCCATCTGCAGTGGGCTGTTCCTTTTCCAAACCAAAAAAAAACTAACCCATTTTCCACTGGATGCCTCCTTGACTGGTTGGAATACTGACTGCACGCTTTGCATGCTTGGAATTGATAACTATATGTGCGAGACTGGGCAGCCCACCTTCCATCCTCTCCCTCCATTCAACTCTGTTGGCAGCTTTTTGACTTCATGCTACCAGTAGCTCCATCGCTTACAATCATTGATACTAACTTAGCCATCACTCTACTTTACACTTCCCCTTCCATCTCCTCTAGAACTCAGATCCCAAACCATGATGCTACCAACATTCCTGTTGCATTGAATCCAATAACTATAGAGCACTACATTTTTTTTGAAAGAATTGTTTGTCAGATAATTCAAGGCCAGATGAATCTATTCACCTTTCCCTTTCTCCTAACCCCATCCCATTCTCTCTCTTCCCCCCCACCCCCACCCGCCCCACAGCCTGGAGTACAGTGGCTCTATCTGCTATAACCAATTTTTAGCTTTCACACACTGAAAAATGTATATTGCATTTGAAAAAAATGTTTGCTTTATGTGGAAAAACGTGAAACCTCCTTTATTATGTATTACCATAATAAAGGAACCATAAGCATTGTGGAGTTCTGCAGTGTAGTAGTTAGCATGCTCACCTCACAAGCGAGAGAACCCGGGTTCGATTCCCAGACAAAATCTTAGGCAAGTTTCCTCACTCCACACATCTCTGTTTACCAAGCAGTAAGTAGAAACTCAGTTGTTAGTCGATTGGCAGATTTTCCAGGGGTAATAAACCCTTCCAAAAAAAAATGTGGTCACTCAATCCATGACGGTTTGTGGGACATTGCTGTGCGCAATTAGCTGCCACGTTTCACCCACAGAATATACAGTCAATTCACTTTATATTATATTCTGTGAAGCGCTTTGAGACATCTCGAAGACATAAGGCGCTATATCATATGCAAAGATTATTATTACCATTGTCTGTGAAATCTATTTTACCTCAAACTGATGCTGGTCAAAGGCCATGAGTTTTATTGTCACGGAGCATGTGATAAAAGAACCCATGACTATGAGCATGTTACTGTCACCAGGTCAAGATGCTGTCACTGGACAAGTCGAGGGCCTGGCTGACATTGAGAGGAAGCACTTGGTGCGGAGAATTTTGCCTTCATGCAGTTTTTATACAACCAGACCTGCATGCTGAACAAACGCTGAATGCATGTTGCCCCAAATAATGTTGACCAAGAAGGTTGAGACTGGGGAGAATAGGGGATCCTTTCTGTCTAAGAGCAGTGTTTTCATCCATCTAAGCCTGTGCTTCAATCATTGTTGATTCATCTGTGTACTCTGTGTTCTAACCATAAGCAACCCAATTGACATCTGAAAGGTTGCTGCTTTGGAAACTGTGTTGGCCAATTGTTCAACTCTCAAATCAGCTCATTCCTTAAATATCCTCTGTAGTGAAGACATCCACCCCTTGCCTACTTAGGAGGGTGCTTTCAGGAATGTAGAGAGAGGAGGAGAGTGAGACTGTTGATCTTGTTCCACAATACTCCAGCTCTATTTATGAAAATAATTTCTAATATATTTTATCATCATTGTTCTAATTTTAATCTATTGCCTTTTAAAAATGCAAGAAAATAAAGCATTAAGCCCATTAGTTCTTTAAAAAATGTTAGTCCATCAGTCACAATGTAAACAATCAAAATTATAATAGTAAAATGAAAATCCTGTCTTCAATTGCAAGCATTTAGAAAACAAGATCTAAGCACTTGACAGTGCGAAGGGTTCGTAATTCAACTCATCAGCCCTAAGTTTCCCTTAGGATTCTATAGGGGTTGGTGGTGTGGGACATGGACATCTTGCAATTAAAGACAACTTTTCTCAGAATGGAGTTGAGAAGTGTTGTTTGGGCAGAGTTGAGGCAGCGTAGCTGTAATGATAATTGGGGGCACTAAAACTGGGTGAACAAAATTACATTTCCTTCATGTAATAAGCACAAAAATATCAGTCACCTAAAACAAGATATGAATTGTCTGAGAATTAGGGCATAAATCCCAAGAAATCTAGTTTATTCCTTTTTACCTGGGAAAGGGGAACAGTGGCAGTCTTGCCAACAGCAACAATTTATATCACTTGGGCCATAAAATGTAATTCAGTGACAACAAACTATTCAGTTGCCTTTATTTTAATCGGTGTAATAGATTTGTGCATATATGTAATGAAGGGCAAGATCACCGCTGACAAAAGTTACATTGACTGAGCTGAACAATGATAGCAAGAGCTTTTTAATGTATTGAATTATCATTAGTGTTACCGTTATTCATTTAACGCAGACCATACCATTTTTGCTCTTTCAAATCATTGATCTCTGACAGATTGTACTACATTAGGCTTTCTGCTTACTTAAAGTGTCCACCCTCTCAATACAGTATTTTGTTCGTGGTCCAGCTGGTATGATTCTGGCATTTTACTCTGTGTTGTCTGTGCTTTGACTCTGTTTTGCGCATGTTGATACATTCTATATCTAACGTTTGTCTTACTGGCCCCTGATTCTCATCTTCCAACCGCTGCTCGTGTCTGCACTAAATCTCTTCCTCCTCTCCCACTCCCCCACTCCCAGTACCAGCGAGGAGATAGTTATTTCCCTATGTTAGACTACAAGCAGATACAAATACAGATTAAGCTGCAGGCCTTGACTGGAGTCCTCCTGTGAGAGGGTCTTACCTCTAACCGCAGTGGCTGAGAAAGAGAGATATGGCTTTACCTGCCTCTAAAACAGTTGTGGACTAAAAACAGCATGAAATAGGCTATGTAGTTTTAACCGTCTCACCTTTCCTTTCAGCAGCTGTTGTCTCTTTATACCCTGTCACTTCTCCATTTATTGAATAACATTGCAACTCATGCAGTATCTCTTTTGGTGGCCTACCTTCTCAGCCATGGTTTTCAAAACTTGCCCTTTAATAGAGAGAGAGAGACGATCTCCTTGAAAACTAGTTTTGAGATATCCACAGCTCCTTTATTTTTGGTCAGCCAGGTACCTGACACATGCGGAAACCTGTCACCGTGCTTAAGAGTATCCAAACGGAGATGACAATTCCATGCATCCCACCTACACATGGAAATTCCAGAGATAGATTGTCGGAATGGAACCCACACTTTCTCCCTGGAGGGACGTATCCTGCTTACCTAATTCCGGAAGGTATTAGGCACAGATTGGCAAGAGCCAAGTCTTGGGGACCCCACAACTACCGATGAGGGAACAGATGTTTGTTCTTTCTCAGCTAGTCCATGCGATAAAGTAGTTTTCCATTCCAAGACGCTCCATCCAAGATGCACTGTTTCAACCTCTCTTTGATCATTACACCTTACTTTAATCATTGAAACAGCAATGATGATGCTTGTACAGTCCAAACTATTCATTTTCCTCGCATGGTGGACTGTGGCTCCTCTTAGGAAATGAAAATGTTGAAATTGGAGACAACAGAAAATGGTATAGAATCCAGTTAAACTACAGCTGTATTCCTGGGGGAGGTAAAATATGGCTGTTAGTGTTCAGGGTAGTGAAAACCATGGACATATTTATTTAGAAAAGGTTCAATGTAGGCCCAATGGAGAAAAAGATACTGCATTTCTAATTAGAAAACATAACTGCTTCAATTTTCCCAACATAGTCCAGTTTAATCTCTGTGAACTAACAATCATCAGGCGACATTGCAAAATATTTGGGAGACGCACCCAAATATCCGAGTGTACCAGCAGTGTCATGGCCACAGTCAGTGCCCCACGAGCTAGGAGCCAATGTAGATAAAGTATTGTTGCACCAAATAATCCCCATCAAGCTGTGGTGTGGTATTAGTGCTCAGGTACTGCAGTTAGTGCACCCACTCAAATCTAAATGGTCACTACATCATGACAATGCACTGTGTGTGATGAGAACTGAGGTTCTATTCATCCGTAAGAGATTCTCTTCACCCAACTTGTTTTATTTCAATGATAAGAATCCGGAAATCTCTGGTTTTATAATTTCTGTCCTTGATTTGTTTTCAATGGGATGTTTCAAACCCAAACTAATCTAACCATTTAACTCTATTCTGGTTCCCATAACCATGGGATCTAATGATCTCGTATGATGGAATAATTACTAATGATACAGCTTCACCAAAGCAAAATTCTGATGCCACCTTCTCGAGTACAAATTCAGATTTACAGCTAATTGATTGATCTGGATTTGCAATGACTAGTTGGTTCCCTCTTAACCCATCAGTTCAACCTGTTTCTCTGTGTGGTCAATCTAAGTAAAGCAGAACATCCGCAATACTATCGGAACATTAAACATTGCATGTGTCTGAGATTGCTGTATGTGAACAAATATAAGATCTATATCTATGTTCGTATTGTCCATATGTGCAAAGTCATCCTGTGTTGTCCTCCATTCCATGGGTGTTTGTTTAAGGCTGTTGCTGGAAAATGGTAATTTTTCATTGTGAATAGTTCTCAATATTGACACTCCAGTCCTTGGTTAATAAAGCCTCTGTTGTTTTGCTTGTGATCTAGAATTTCTCCAAAACATTCTCATCTTCAAAATTACTGTTAAATGAAAACTATAAATCACGCCTCCAGATTCAATAGATGTTAGGTGTCTTCTTGACAGTTTTCACGAGCCCTCAAATTCTTCCAACAGCCTTAGATATTCCATTTCCAAGGCCCATTTCTCAGCCTTTTAACTCTCACTTCAGCTTATCTCCTCAGCCCTAACACACCACCAATTCACGGTCATTTTCCCATGTCAAAGCACACAGTTTGCCTTAGCAATGATGGGAGGGAGGGCTTGGTAGGTAGTGAGCCTGCTGCTGCTCGAAGCTTGAAGAACCACTGTCTCCCCTGGTGCCTACCTTGGTCATTCCCCCAAATGATTGTCATTTTATTAGAAATAAAAAAAATACCCACAATGTGTTTACGGTGAGTGTGTTTCTTTGTGTGTGGACTAATGCTGTATTTCCACTGCACTGAATTGTATTTCATTCAACATTCTCATTCTTCACTATTTTTATTTTGCCATGTTTGTAATTTTAATTTGAACAGTTTTATCCTCAGTGTATTTGAAGCACATCTATTCCTTGTATCTCCCAACCATGGCCATATTTACTCAACCTTGATGAAGCACAAAAGCTGTGTTTTTTGTACACTTACATGTGGAGTCCTGTAGCTCAGTGGTTAGAGCACTCGCTTTGCAAGTGAGAGACCTTAGTTCAATTCCAGGCACAGGGCGAAACCTTGGGCAAGTTTCCTTACTCCACACGCCTAATAATAATCCCTCCAAAAACAATAATAAATTGGTCATTTTCAATCTACGATTGTTTGTGGGACATTGCTGTGCGCAATTGGCTGCCGTGTTCGCCCACAAATATACAATCAATTCACCTTACAGTGTGTTCTGTGAAGCGCTTTGGGACGTCCTCCCGACGTGAAAAGCGCAATATCAAATGCAAGGATTGTTATTTATTATTATTATGCATGCACACATACACACACTCACTAACCCACCCCATCAACAAAACTGGTGGCCTCACTCCCATACTTGCTTCTCCATCATCATCTAACCTGTCCCAAAACAACATTCTTTAAGGAGATGGCCAATATGAACCAGACCTGTGCTTGTTGGATACAGGAACAAAGTTGATCCTTGGTTTAGCATGGTGTAAGTCCAGGTCACAGTGAAGGTAAACAAAACCTAATCGACAAATAATACCTCAGAAGCCTGAACTCAGACAGTCAGTGCACTCGGGTACCTATAGCTGTTAGGACGTGGAGATATGTTCCCAGGATTCTGCCAAATCCTGCTCTATTAGTAGTCTCAGGAGATAAATGATGCTGCTCTCAGGAGACCTCCTGGAGTTTCCCCATGGGGAGTATCTGGTCTTTCTTTCTTGGTGTGTTTTTTTTATCCGACTCCCAATTGACCAGGTTTGTAACTTCTGGCAATGATCTAGTGGAGTAATCCGTGTTTTCAAAGAGGATTTATTTTCCGGAATCCGGTATTTGGTTCTTTCGAGCTTAGCTTATGGCGTTTGCATTTTTCCTGTTGTGGTTCTTCACTTTGCTTTTCAGTGTCACTTTCCTTTAAATGTACCTCTGTCTCTCACTACTGCTTCTCTGCACACTCCTCTCCTCACTCCAGTAACCTGACGAAGCACAGCACGGAAACCTCCGAGCCCAGGTAACACCATCTCTTTCTGCTTCTCCTCCTCTGCTTCTTCTCCTCTGCTTCACTTCACACTGATCTCTTACACTGTGAGGTTGTGAGTTTAGGGGGAGCAGTGAGTGCAGAAGTGGCTGTTTGTAGTGTAGGGCTATATCGGGGACATACAGTTGGACTTGCATCTTTCACTGTTGGCACTAACTTATATATGTTCTACCTTTTAAAATATTTTAAGTCAATCTCTGAAATAACATTTTCGAGAGTGAAAGTGGTACTACATGCTGCAGTCCAACTGCCTCCCTTTCCCCCTTCCAATCTCTGTGCTACACACAGAGTCATCAGTCATCAAGCTGGCTGGTGGGTATTTTCTCTAGGGTTTTTATGGACACTATTTTTGGCCTTGGCCTGACATTATTTTGGAGCAGCGTACTTTGCTTCAACCAGCAAGGATTCTCATCTTACTCAATAAATAGGAACTACGCATTTCTAGGATATTGCAATTAATACAAGGTAGTGAACAGTGAGGAGAAACCCATGGATAACTATTTGTATGATGGTAAATTAACATTTAAATAATTGTGTATTGAATTGGATACAAGTTCTGTAAGTGTTTATCTTAGAAACCAGTCAATCTGAAAAAAGTACTATGACAGTAATGAATATCCCATTGAAAATAATACCATTGATTACATAATCACTGTATGCCAGGACTCATAACATGCATTCGCTGACCTGACTCGCCAAGATCTGAGTTCTCTCTGAATGCTTGAGGGAAATCCTGGGAGATTTGGTGTCTGCAACTACAAATCTGATACCTTTTAAATTGCATTTCCATTGTTGGAATATTTTGTGTGTACTCGGTGGAATATTGGGAGTGAGAATTGCCTTTGTACTTATCAGTCCAGTGAGAAGGAAGGTCCATTGTTCCATGCTCCCTTGCTCATGCTGACCAGATTCCCTACAGCAAGTACTTGGCGTCCTGAGATTTGGTACAATTGCACCTCATACGTGTTCACCTGTTACAATGTGCCTGCAGTGAAGGTATGCATTTGCAGTTTAAAATCTACTCAATGGCAAGGAGTGTGCCAGCTCAAGGGACTAGATTCTCACCAGTAAGTTGATGTAGGTTGGTTTAAATGTTTTTAAGTGTTTTATATGGTGGCACATAATTGTTACATGAGTTATTCTTTCTTTCAGGGGTAACTAACTTGGGGGCATCGATGATTTTTTTCTGAGGGGTCAGCCAGTTGTCCGATTCTTGCAGAAACCCATCACCATGCTTAAGAGGTGATGGTGATTAGTTTCCGCATGTGTCAGACCTCCAGCTGACCCAAAAAAATTCATGGCATCCCATGATGGTGACTGTGCATATTGTATGCATTTCTTGGGAAGGAATGGGCTCGCTGACATGTTCTCATTCTGTTTCATTCCTACAATTCGCCTACAAAATACACAGTTGCTCCAATCTAGATTAAGTCCTGTGAAATGCTTTGAGATGTTTTGATGTTGTTATAAAGTACTATAATCAGATGTAATTTTTATTATTATCTTTACATGTTTCTCAGGACATGTTTCGGTAGGCAATGCATAAATTACATACGTAAAAGTGAGACGAATTAGTTAGCAAATGAGATGAGGAGAATTTTTTTCTTACACATTGTTAGGAATGCCCTGCTGGGAGCAATGGTTGAGGCAGAATCCAGCTTAGCTTTCGAAAGAGAACAAGATGAGAATCTAAAGAGGAGTAAACTGCAGGGGAATGAGGAAAAGGAACTCAAAGGATTGCTTTTTAAAAGAGCCAGCACAGGTTTGGTGTGGCTGTAAATTGCTATGGTTATACCAGCCCAAGCAATCTCTTCCTTTGCTGTGGAATAACAGAGTTGCCATGTATTACAATAGTATAAAGCTTGAGAAGGGATGGAGGCAGTAGAATGGGCAGGAGCCCATTTGGCGATTGTTCCTCTCCAGTCACAGTTGCTGAGCTGCTCTTCTTATTCCCAGTTTAGCTGTCGTTCTCTAAAATATGCCCTTTTGCCAGTCGTTTCATGCACAAATTATAGTCACTCCACTTTACAGTATATTCTGTGAAGCGCTTTGAGATGTCTCAAAGATGTGATAAGTCGCTATATCAAATGCAAGGATTATTATTATTATGTTCACACTGATCCAGCCCTCCAGCCTCTTTATACCTTATTTTTCCTCTGAACTTCTTGCCCTAACCCACTCCTATGCTCCATATTTTCTCCCTCTGACCATACCCCCTCCCCCTTTAACTCTTTGCCCCACCGCCACTGTGTGCCTGTCATCTGCTCCTGTCCCCTGACTCACCAGAATAGTGATTGCAGTTCTCAGTTGCTCGTTCCATACCACCATTCACTGTCAATCCTCCCACCACCATCCCTTTACATTACAGCTCACCCAAGCTTGGCACATTTGATTTCATCCTTGCAGAACAGCCACCCTACCATCTTGTCATCTAAACACTGGGAACCAAGTACTCACATTTTAAATCATGGTAAATAAAATAACAGTGGTAGGTCGGGGGGAGAGATAAAGGTCTTTATGTAAAAAGGCATCTGGGGAGAGAGAGAGGGTGTTTTTGCCTTCTTGGAAATACTGCGGCTAATTTAATTAGCTAAGTCTGGATTGTGTTATAAGGTAAGAAGATGCCAGCACAGCTGACTAACCTTCAGAGCCTCCATCACATTGTCTCAATAGTGAGAGTGAAATTGACGCCTTTCATGCTTTTTGTGCAACACAAAATGCAAATTTAAATTTATATTGGGCCTTTCACATCGGGAAAACATTCCAAGTCAGATGTCACCCGCTTTCCAGATTTTTCCAGTGAGCTATTTAAAATAAAACAACCTTCGCACCATCCCACCATTCCATGGACAGACCCCCCCCAACCCCCCCAAAAAAGTGGGGGTGGGGGGAAATTGTCATAAAATCTTAGATCAATGAAAGCTAAAATGCAGAGCAATTTTTTTTCCATTTTCATCAAACTGATTCACTGGGTCGGTCAGAAATACCAAGTAACAGATGGAAAGTATTAGAGTTTGGCTGCCAGCGAAATGCAGCACTTTACCTCCAGACTCAACCTTTCTCGGTTACAGGGAAGTGATTACTAAACCTGCAACGCAGTGGTTAGGGCAGTATTGTAAGAAACATGAAAGGAATTACAGCACAGAAGGAGTCCCCTCAGCTCCTCTTCCAGGCCATTCACCTTACCGTCTTCCCATCACAGCATTAAGCTTTTTGTTAAATACAGTAAACCCCATCTTACCAGCTAACTGGAATGCGACCCCAGGGTTGGAAAAGAAAAACTTTTTTTAAAAAGATCCAAAGCCAAAAATTTCCGCATTAACCTTTAACAACGTGTTTGATTTTATGTAAATGATTGCGACTAACTCTCAGTGCTGCACAGCACACTTTGCATTGTAGCTTTGTTGTGTAACTTTGTTCAACTTGCTAAAGTATTGACCCATTAATTGAGGTATCTGAAGCATCTGTGGACCAAAGCTGCTGTGGTACTGGGGAAGAATGTCCACCTGCAGGTTTGGTTTGTCCAACGACATTATTTCCTCTGTCATCACCAATCAAAAAAACAAGTAAGGTTGAGGACTCTTGTTCCACTTGGGTTAGGATTCCTGTAGTTGATATCCATCGCTTCATAGAATCATAGAATCTTTCGGCACAGAAGGAGGCCATTCAGCTGTGCTGGCTCTTTGAAAGAGCTATCCAATTAGTCCCACTCCCCTGCTCTTTCCCCATAGCCCTGCAATTTTTTTCTTTTCAAGTATATCTTTAATTCCCCTTTGAAAAGTCAATTGCGGTCCACAGTACCTTTCTTCCCTCTCTTCACTGTAGTTGTGAAGATACCCTTTCTTCAGGCCCTTTTCTTTGACCATTGGATTCTTAATGCCCACTCTCTATACAGTTGCTTTGGTTGCCGAAAATAATGGATGTTTAGAATTCTATTGCTGTGCCAGTATAGGTTCCAAGCTCGCTGGAAAATTTTATCAGACGCGACGAGTAAAACTCTTTAACAAATTGTTTTTTCCTCTTCTTTTTCTGTAATGTGGATTAGTACTCCTATTGAGCATGCTCAGTCAGCTTCGTCAGCATCCAGCCCTGCCAATGTCGCTATGCCTGTCGCTTCGGCCAGTCCGCCTGCTGCCGCCACTAACATGATGCCCACGCCGCTGCCTGCTGTCGTCAATCAAGAGCCTTCTGCCTCTCCGGTGGCTGCCTTTCCAGTGACAGCTGCTCCACTGTTTCCTGCTGCAATGTCTCCTGCCCCAATAAGGTATTGCATCTTCTGCAAGGAAGAGTCCTCATGTGCATTTGCAGATATTCAGGTTAGACAGTGCTTGCTTCAAAGAGATGTTAGCTCTTCGGAGGGAGACCTGAGAGGATCCATGCTGTTATCTCATTCTATGTATAGAGCTGCATGCATGAGAAATGTCTAACTGTGTACATTGGGCATGATGTATGTACTTTCATGTTCTCAATTTCAGGCCATTCTGAATTAGGAGAAAGAGCTCCATTAATTCTGCTTGGGTTTTTATGATGTTTTTGGAGTGGAATGTTGGTTGAACAACTTGAACAACGAACCATTTTTTTTGCCAAACAAGGTGTAAGGTGTGGCCAGCAACCTGTGTCTGAGTCCAAACATTCACACACCTCTGCAAAGGGTGGTGAGCTTACAATTTTCAGTGGGTGAGAACAGGATCTTGGTGATATGAGTTTGTGTAAGTTCCCACACTGCCAAATCACAAGTTTACCAATCCTCATCGAGTCACCTGTAATAAATCCTGATACAATGATCTTGGGCATAAATGCCTATAATTTCTAAGACATGGGTAACACACCTGTTTATTAAAAGCACTATGTTCCTTAATACTTAAGTTCTGTTCCTTTATGTTGTATGTTGTCACTTCACTTGTGGCATATCCGATCAATAATCAGTTTCAGTGATTTCAGGATCTGCCTGAAATTACTGCATTTATTTGCTGAATTATTTGAATTTGTCTTTTTTGTTATTTGTTTGAAGAGAAACCCTGTACCCCTGTACCCCTTTCTACCCCTGTAGAAATGAACACTTTCTTGTTTCACCGGTGTTAGCGAAAACTCTTTAAGTTTAGAGTTCTTAGGATTCAGATAGTGGAAACTGATGTGAAACCTTCTGTTATCTTGCTATTATCCCGTTCATTCTATCTAATCAAACACCATAATCCTTCACCCTCAATGCTTGCATAGTGGTACTGTCTCGCGCTATTCATTTAGGTTATACTCTTGCTTGCTTAAGTAGCCAGACTGGAAGTTTGGCATGCTTTTCATGGTAGACTGGTAGTTTTTACTGAACTAAGGTCCTGCCTTGAGTCATACTTTGGGAAATGTACTAATGTGCAGTTATGATATGGATAATGAAAATTCAAGATTTCAAAGAAAGCTTTGGAGATGTATCTAAATTTCTGCTGCTCAGTTATCCTTAACAGAGACCATATGATCAATCAATAGGAATGGTTCAATTTCCATTATGGTATCCCAACTAACAGCAATAGCCACATGCAAAATTAATAATCTGTAAGAAATATTGGGTGACGTAGACCAACAACAACAATTTGGATTTATATAGCGCCCTCCATGCCGGGCAGCGTCTCAGAGCGCTTTACAGTAATGGATCCCGGGACCACTAACATTTACACAATAGGGGATATATCACAGCACTCTTAGGGATCAGAGTTTCTGTGACTAATTTAGTCCTAGCCTGGAGAGTACCTAAACTTTCCCAATACTTGGCTGCGTAGGACTAACATAAGTTGACATTAATGATTGTTGTGGCTGCAGTGTTTGTGGGATCTCTCTACCTGTTGAACAGAACCAGTCGTTCAAGCAGATGTTCAGCCTTGTGTCAATCACGCCAACCCATAATACTAATACTATTAGTACTACTAATAATAATAATCTAAAAGCAGCTAAAAACTCCATATAGGACAGAGAGGTTCCACTAAACGTAATGGTTACCTGATTTCTTTAAATTAAAAATTCTACAATTTGAGATCACGATTCAAGCAACCGCTTGAATAGATTTTTGTTGACACCCCTGAAATGGAGAAATTACAGTAATTATTTCCACTAGGAGAGCCTACAGAATTCTTCATAGCTCATCAGTGTTAACTGTGACAGAATACACACAGTCACAGTGTATCAATACCTTTCCTGTGAAGTGCTTTGATGCATCACGACGACATAAGGCGCTATATCAAATGAGAGGTTGTTATTATATTGTTAGTCTTATTATTTAATGAACGACTGCAAGGGTGGACTCTCCAGTGCACCTCAATCTGCAAACCCCTAGTTAAACGCTCGTCTTTCAGTTTATCGTTGTTATTTAGATACTGCCTGTCAACAGCTTTGTCTTTTCCTGTCTTGTCTTCACAGCAGCTGCCTTGAAGCCTCTATAATGCGCTGCTTCTCCCTTCCATTTCACTGCCATGCCTCTTGCACGTCATTTAGGTTCTGTCAGACTGGCAGGAAAATCATAGAAAATAATCTCCAACAAACGAGAGAGCGCTGTGAATAGTTTCTGAAACTGCAGAATGCCATAATCTGACTGTATCAGGAATCAACATGGAAAGTGAATGCACTCTGGATACATCTGCGCTCTCCTAGCTGCTCTGGAACATGAGCTAGTGGCACTTATAAATGGGTTACAAATTGCAAAACGATGAAGGGGTGGGTGCCCAAAACCACGTGCATGGTGCAGGTTTTATAATGCCTCACAGCTCGTCAAAGCACTCTTTAACCCATGCCCATTATTCAGTGTTCGTTTCAGTAATAATCTGGTCTGGCAGATGTCTGCTGCTGTGTTCAGCTGTTTGTCACTGTGTGTTGATGCTTTACTTCTCTCTCTGTGCTCTGTGTCCTCTTCAGAGTGGCTACACCTTCCATTGCTCCGCCCATGCAGCCTGGAATGCTTGCTGGCTCCAGGACCACATCCCTGGCTGCTGCCACTGTCTCTGCTGCTATTTCTGCCCAAACTAGGTACATCCATCTCTCTCCATATTCTCTACATCTGTCTGTGTAGATCTAGTTTGCATCATGCTGCTGCAGAAAGGGGTTTATTCAGACACTAAACATAGAAAGTCCGGAGAAGAAACTGCTTTGGTGGGCTGCATACCACCTAAGTACGACTCCCTCCCACCCCCAGGAGAATGCAGGAGTTTCCTGGTTTGCAGCTATGCTTCGCCCATGCCCTGGAAAATTCCCAGAAATCTTACAAAGTCTAGGATCAATTTCACAAACTTTCCAAGTCTCCTTGGGTCCAGATGGGGAATAAACATGCCAATGGGCAATTGATCCAAAACATCCCAACTTCCCCTGCAGTTGATTCCTGTAAATGTATTATAAAACATGAGCTCCTTACCATTAGCGAGACAGCTTGGCTAGTCTGCGTTGTAAGTTACTGCACAGATCCTATTTTGCTGAGTGCTTGTTGGCACTCCTAAATATTTCACTGTTAAACTACATGTTAATTCTTTTTAACTGTACTGAAATGGCTTGATGCCTGAAACATTCTGAATTAATGACCTAAATTTGCACTGGAAAATGTTTGGCTCCATTGTGCTCTCCAACAAAATGGCACTAAGTTGGCAATGCTCACTCCGAGAGACCACGAGGATTTGCTGAGATTGGAAATTAAATATTCCACTAGTGCAGCGCGGATGAACATGGCATTGAGGAATGTTTAAATTAAAAGTGTTTCATCATGTACCTGATTTGGAAATGCTTGATGGGACAACATACCATTACTCTGTTTTAACGAAACAAAACCTGACCCAGTAGTGCTGAATGGGATCACGTGAAGGGAGTTTTACTCTGTAACTTTCAATCTAACTCGTGCTGTCCTGAGAATGCTGCATAGACAGTGTAAAAGGAACTTTCATTCTAACTAACCCATGCTTTAGGTAACCTGGGAGAGCTGGATGGCTATACTGTTTTGGTAAGAATTATATAAATAGTCTAACAGAAAGGGATGGTCCTTCAGTAACAGCCCAGTGTGACAGATGTCTGACTGATTAGTTTTCTCTTCATTAATGCAGGAAAGGTGAGTGCAACTGTCGTCCTTGTTTTCTTTCCCATCACTCCTCCCAAGTTGGTTAACATAAACCAAAGATTACACTTATTCACTGCTTCTCTCAGGCACATATTTATTCTCCTCTGAATTGCTCAATATCATAAAAAGAAGTTTAAATTGTCCTCGACTTGATTATGCTTGGTGAGCTACACCTTTCAACCAACATCAGTTGACCATAAGGTGCTCTTTTAACTGCTCAGTCCCTTATATGATGACTTTCACTTTAGGATTAATACCAATGTTATCGCGTGTTGCTTTTCTCTTCTATGTTTCACAGACGGAGGCCAGAGTAAAACAACACAACCAAGTCATCACATAAGGGTTGTCAGGAATGCTTGTAAATTATAAGGCTGACATTAACTAGACAGCAGTACATGTTTAAAAGCAATACTAGAGGAACAGTTGTTAGCCTGAGGAGAAAAAGCTACGCTTGCAAACATCGAAAGGGAACTATCTTGAGTGGAAGCGACTAAAGGAGATAATTGCTGTTTGGGCGTAATTTAAACCACTAATCCCATGATCACATTACACATTTAAAACGCTCCAAAGGAAGCGATGCTACTTTTTGTGCTAAAGGCCTTTAGTCTGGGTTTACAAAAGCGATTTTCTTTTCACCCTTTTTTTTTGGAGGTGAAAGTGAAACCTGCTTGGAAAAGTAAATAATACAACAACAACAACAACAACAAGATTCCATTTATAAAGCGCCTTTCACGTCAGGAGGACGTCGCAACCATTTCTAGGTTTTATTGCGAGTATTTCGACCACAAAATATACAGTCAATTCACTTTACAGTATATTCTGTGAAGCACTTTGAGACGTCTGAACGACGCTACATCAAATGTGAGGATTACTAATATTATTATAATATGCAAATGACTCCACTGAGCTGTCAGGCCAAGGACATAACAGTTTTTGGCTCACCCCACCACCAGAACAAAAGTGAGGGGAGATTTTTACGCTTGTCTTGTATCGAGCAGCTTTTGGTACTATTGTAACTGATTTTTCTGGTACAAAGTAATGTTTGCTTTTCATTGGTTGGTAAAAATTTAAAGAAAAAAAATTGTTCACTCAACCTACGACTGTTTGTGGAACACTGCTGTGCATAATTAGCTGCCATGTTTCGCCCACAAAACATAGTCGATTCACTTTACAGTATATTTTGTGATGAGCTTCGCGACGTCTCAGCGACGTGATAAGGCATTATATCAAATGCCAGGATTATTATTAGATTCATCCCTGAACCATTGTGGATTCTAGCTGTATAATCTGGATCCTCTCTTACTCGATGGGCAGGTGAGGTGTGAAAGAAATAATTTGATCGTTTTCACAATGTTTGTTTTTAATCCTTTGTGGGGTAGATCCGGTGTCAGCCTACCCAAACCAACGACTGCCTTGGAGGCGATTCGTATCACTCCCATCATCAACTCACCATCCTTACCCAAACGAACCAGGGCTAGTTCTGTTCCTCTGGGGAAATCAAACGTGAGGTACCGCAGTTCAATAGAAACTAACCCTGCCACACATACCCACATGTGCAGAACATATACGGATAAACCTGAACTTCTAAATCCACGGGCAACCCTAGAAATATATTACTATTTTAAAAAGACATGAGGTACATAGCATATAAATTGCACAGTGAAACCAAATATGTGTGAACTAAGGTGTTGCAGATATATTTCAAGTTTGTGCACTGAGGACATATTTGGTGGGAGGGATCCTATTTTTAATTAAACATACACAGCCAATCTCCCACTAAAGGGAGCATTACATGGTCAGGAGTCCTCTTTATCCAACCAGTAGGACATGCGGAAGAGCAACTTAGGTTGACCGCACCCTCATGGTTCTTTTTTGCCTACAAATACACAGTCACACCGTTTCACAGTAATTCCTGTGAAGTGCTTTGAGACATCTTCACAACTTGATAAGGCGCTATACCAAATACAAGTATTATTATTATTCTTTCCCTCCCTGTAGGCAGCCTCAGCTTCAGCATGATCTAGGCTTTGTCTGTATGAGCTCACTATGCAGGCAATAGCACAAGGGATTTGATAAACACACACACACACATATTCACACATATCCTCCACTCCTGGTCTAGGTCACTGACGTGTCAAAGTGCTGCCAACATGCTTGCATTCAACTTCCATTGAAATTTTCCTCAGAGGAGTTAACATGTCTACTTATTGAACAATACGAAGGGCTAAATCACACAGAGTCAATTAGCTTGATTAAAATGAAGACAGATACTTGGGAAGTGAGGGAATTCTGTCTCAATATACCATTCTGAGTTCTAATACATGATGCATGGAATTAACCCAAATTTGACCGCACAGTGACAAACCCTTTAGATCACAAAGAAGTCTTAATAAGCACAATGGCACATATAAATTAATCGGAATCCCGACTGGTGACACTGCAATACTGGAGATAGAATATAGGAAACCAATTATTTTCATGAGCACTGAACAGTAAAGGTCCATTTTACAACCAGATGGCTATTATAACTGTACAGTGCCATTGTCTGCTATGTTCTCTAGAAGTATGAGTTTCCAATCTTTCAAGGATGTGCTGTGAATGATACTGCAGAGCATAGCGTATACAAAATGTATGCTCCATGGAGCTGGGCACTCACGAACTTGGTGGTTGGCCACAGTTGCAACAAGTGACTTGCCTGAAGGCCACTTTCACAAACCCAAAGTAGACGAGTTTCATGCACTTGTTTTGGCAATACTATATTTGCCCTCTGCGCATAGTTAAAAGGAAAATAGAAACAAAAAGTATTGGCTACTCGTTCTCAGCAACAAGCGGCTACAAAAGCTTCCATACTACTTTTCAGTGCTCAAAAATATTTGTGCCCAACGAGCCCTGAATGATCCAGTCGCAGATACCTCGAAATATGACTGAAGAAGGGGACAGAATCACGACTAGGGAATATGGCAGTAGGATCTGCGGACCACATACTAAGTACCTTTGCTGCACAGTACTTTACAATGGCCTAATCTCCCTGTCACGGTGTTGAAAATTAATCCATATATCTGCAACACAGTTTACCTATAAATTGTTACACATTCTAAGATCCTTCGCTGCTAGATTTGTAGGGTTTTATTTGAAGATTTCAGTAATTCTTTATTTGGAGATATATTTCAGGGTGCTACTATTTTGCAAGTTTAGAAAGGTTTATATCTCCATCCTATCTCCATGTGGACAGTGTGACAGCAATTCCATAACTCCTTTGCCTAATTTTCACATGTAATCCCTAAACCATCAATTCAGTAATCTCTCCCACTCTGGGAAGGTTTTGTATTTTTCTGTGTTAGCAGTAACCGAGTTACCATAACATGCTCATAATCGAATTGCTTAATCCTCAGTGCCACTAATTGTCTTTCCAAATACTCTCTTTTTCACGGTAATCTGTGCCGAATCTAATTGTAGAATCTAATTATTAGACACCGTCCTTTTGTGTGCTTTTTACCAAAGTTTACCAAAGTGCCATCGTCACTTGCTTTTGCCAAATTTCTTGAAACAGCAACATTGGTTTGGGTTTTAAGCCAGTCCAAATGGATCAAGTAGATGAACCAGTTGGTCTGTCTCAGGTTTGGATGGTGCAGTGCACTAGAACATAATATCAATCCACGTTTCAAGCAGACGGAGTGAATGAGTGTCTCTTCTCCAATGAGTTTTGTGTCATTGTGACATAGAGTAAGGTTCTTTTGTTTCTTGTGCCTGAGTTCAAATTCATCCCTGGACAGAGATGTTAAAAATCTCTTCTCTAGGAATAGGAAATGAATGGTGTTACGTGAAAAGAACAGTGTTCTTTCACATTTGGAATATGGATTGAACTACAAACCAGATGATATGCTTACAGTCCACTCAGTTCCCAGTGGATGTGAGTCCACAAAGTATCCATTACATGCTGTAGTAATTCCAAAGCAAACACTTGAAAAAGTGAAAAAGGATAGAAAAAGTGAAATGTCAGACGTATATTGTGGCCCTGGTGGAGGTGTTTGCTGAAAAGGCATCAGCAAGACCTGAAATTCAACAGACTGATCGTTACCTGAGTCTAGAGTCTATTTGCTCACATTGATCATAGAGTAAAAGGAAGAAAATATTCCAGGTCCACTTCCTTTCTCCATTTTTAATTCAAGGTTTTATTTATTGCTGAGAACTAAAAGGGTAACCTGGACAGTTGTGCTCAAATTAAGCTACATAGTGATGTTGTGTGCTATCCCGTCTGTATAATAATACATGAGAAGTGCAAAGAATGTGTTCCTTGGTTTAAGACATTGTTTTCGAAAATGCTGAAATAACTGGAGTTGAATTGTTGAAAGTCCGTAATGTATCCGAGGTGCAGTAATCTAGTATCACCTCCTTTGAGAAGGTAGCATGTGTATGTATTCTTCTTATCATCCCGAGAAGGTAATAACACTGCTTCGTTGCTTTTCGTTGCAAGTATTTTGTCAGCTTTCTCTTCTAATCTCTTTTAATTCACAGTGTACTTCAGAACCCCCAAAACAGGCAGAACCTCCTGGTCTCGGACATCTACGTTCTTTTCTGGAGATCTAGAACTATGGAAAGCAGATTAAACCCTTTGGTCTCATCTTAGGCAGTAGTAAGGATGCTACACTGTGTTTGAATACCCTTGGTTAGGAAGGGGATTAAATAATAGTTCCCCTCCTGATTGTTACTGGGACAGTGATTGGAAGCCACAAATGTAGTGATAAAAGAATTGAATAGCTTCATGAAATGAAAAGGAAAAAATTGGCGGCGAGGGAGAGGAAATGTATATTCAGACTGAAGTGTAAAAAGTTATTACACAGCATCATTGAGAAGAATATTACTCGTTGACTTCAGTGCAGATTAACTGACCACTTGTTGAGTTCTGGCTAGTTATAACATTTAGGCAAATCTGAGAGAGCTGTTATAGTTCTGTATAAGATGGCATTTGCATTTAAAAGCCCTTGCCGGATTTTGTCTGTGAATGGGTGAGTAACTGCAGTGCTCTCTGAAGTTTGAATATATTGCATGAAAGAAAATGAGTGGAAGTTTAACACCACAAGGGAGAAACCAAGCATCATTGCTCTTCATGTATTGTGCTGGGAGGAGAGAGGGAGGGGGGGGTCTATTCTTTCTTTGTTGTTCAATGCATTTTGTCTCCTTTTAGCTACAACTGGCAGCAGAAGACTTCATCTTCTTTCAACTACCAGTCTCAGTCAGCATACACTGCCAATATTAGGTATCTGCTTGAGTTCTGTTACTGAATCACTAGAGATTCTTAACACAGACCACTAATGCTACAAATAGTGTGGCTCTGCTATATTAACCAGTCAATATGTAGTCACATCCTCATAAAAATGATTCACATTTGCCATCTAAAATCTCAGCTTAGGTCGTATGTTGCAAATTCCTCTTAGTTAGTAGATGGTGTTCCTGTTTGTTCAAGTGTTTCTCCCCCATCTCATCACTTCCTCTCCCCGATCTACCAACCTATTCCTATTCTCCTTTCATCACCATCCAGCTATTCTATCTTCTCCTTCCTCCCTCCAGTCTGTTCGGGTCTAAAAAGATTCAAAATCATTCCCAAACTAAACGATTGTAAAATATTCATGTATATCTTGTTGCCCTCTAACAAATCCTCAAAATAAGGTTGCGGTTTGTTCTGTCCGTGGATAGTGTGATTTGTTGGCTTAATTTTAACCTAATTGAGTTAATATTGATCGGAAACGCCTTTAAAAATAAAAAGCACCTAACCCTCTGGTAACACTAAATACTTTGATCCTCATCTCGTTTTTCGGAGCTGGAGCTTTACAGATTGCCAGCCAGATCATTGGCACTTCTAAAACACTGGAAAGAAAAGCTACACAGTCTTGATCATGCAGAAATGGCATCGCTGAGAAGAGATAACTCTCCATTCTCTGTGCTGAAATAGTCGTAATGGGGCTGATCTTACCTAATTGTAGGGATAGTAAAGGATGTGGAAATCTGAAGTCCGATGCAAATGTAGAAGGAAACAAAATCATAATATACATTGATTGGGCTCAAGTCTGAAAACCAATACAATGTTTTAAACACTAAGGAGATTTATTTGGGTCAGACAAGAGTGTCTGATGCCTGCAGAAACCCATCACCATTCTTAAGGGTATCCAAACCAAACTGAGAATTCCATGCTTCCCACCAACACTTGGAAATTCCAGAGATAAGGAACGTAAAGCTAAGGAGGAGGGTACAGTTCAATATGGAAAGCTCAGTGAAGTACATCAAACCCCAGCACCCACCATCCTTTGTTTTTTAAATGTTTTCATCTCTCAGAGTGTTTAGTTCACGCTGCTTGAGGAAATGCTCACATCCACAACTAATCAAATATTTTGGTTCCGATTTCCTTTTAAAAAAAACGGAATCACATCATTTCCTGCTGCTTATCTTTTTAAGGCTCCTCAGTGCATTTTTCTTTCTGAGTTTAATGAAGATTGAACTTTGAGCTGTGCACATCTCCATAATTAAACAATAAAGTTTTAAAATTGTTTTCAGAGTGGATCAACTCTCAGGTCCTTCAACAAGCAGGAGTAAATCATTCAGTTACTACCGGCACCAAATAGGGTCTCAACAGTGAGGGACTATAACCTTAACTTACACTTAGAAACGTCTGCCCTGATACCAGAATGATTGCAATTCTCACTCATTTACCACTGTTCCCCTACAAAATACACAGTCCCGACATTTTACTCTGAAGGACTTTGAGACATCCTCCTGACGTGAAAGTCGCCATATCAAACGCAAAGATTATTATTTGCACAAACAGTAACCTTGCAGTGAACTCCATTTGGATGCAGAGGAGAAGGTTTAATTGTCCAGCTATCCAAAAGCTTACTCACTGGCTAACACCGACAAATGCAGTCTAGGTTATCTCACCTTCACCTCTGAACGGAGGTAGGAAATCTAACACAAAGACAAAATTTAGAGAATTGACACATATATTTATACCATATCTCACAGTGATGAGGTGAATGATCAATTATTTCTTTAGATACCTGGGTGAGGGATAGCAATGGACAGGACACCAGAGAACCCCCAGTTCTTCTTTGAAATGGCATCTTGTATCTTCAATATCCACCAGTTAACGTAATTTCAAAAACAGCATCTCCAACAATGCACCAGCCTTATCAGTACTGTCAGCCTAGCTCAAATCCTAGTCTGCGTCTTGAAACCTCTGATCCAAAGCTAGGAATGATACTAGTTACGACTTAAAAGTAAGTACAAATGAGCTCCATCTGAAAGCTTCAGATTAGACCAGTGAGGAGAGAACACTGGACCCCACCTACCTCCAATGAAGCAATTGAAAGGCAAATATTGATCATGATTTATTTCTGCTGCTGTTACAACTTATTATATTTTGCTGCTTTTAGGAAGACTATTTGATGAATCAGTAATTCTACAAAAGCATTTCGATGTATTGATACAGTTGCTCGTGAGTTAAAACATCTGCCCACTTGTTGAACATCTGTGACATTCGTGTCTTTGTTGATTCAAGGACTGTGAAATCAGACGCCACAGAAGTCAGCACTATTCCTCGCAGATGTGCATACTTTCCAAACCACATGGATTTCACAAACTTGCCTGTAGCATTCCATTTCAAGGCTAATCACTTAATCCCATTTATTTACAAACTTGCTCTCTGTTAATTTTCCCAGTGAAGGCTTTGCCAGCAGTGGCGCCATCGTGACAAGCCCACCGAAGCTTCCGCCTTCAGTGCCTTACCCAGGCCCGGCTGCTGCTCCTTCTCCTACACCAAAGGTTGTCAGCACAGCAAGCATCAGGCCTGCAACCTACCAGCCAATCGCAGGTAATGAGAGCATTAACAACAATAATAATAATAATCTTGCATTTGATATAGTGTCTTATCACAACTTCAAAACGTCTCAAAGCGCTTCACAGAATATACTGTAAAATGGAGTGACTTTGCATTTTGTTGGTGAAACATTAAAACAGTCCTTGTCCTGAATGAGGGAGGGGATTAGCTGGGGGATCCATATAAAGGCTGAGGGGTTCTCAATGGGGTGTTGTAGCACATTGTTTAAGTTGGTACTGAATCTCTCTTTTAAACTGTATCATTGCATCCCTAACTGTTTGGGTAATTAGGTTGCCAAAGCCAGTTTAGAGAACTTGTTTAAAGAGGATGTTCCAAAGCACAGGCTGCAGAACTCTGAATGATTATGGATCTTGTGGAGCTGGATGCAATCCTCCTGGGAGAGAGTGTGCATTCCACTCCAATAAATATCTTCGGAATTTCCATGTGTAGGCGGGATGCATGGAATTCTCAGTTTGGTTTGGATACTCAGGCATGGTGAAGGGTTTCCGCATGTGTCAGACACCTGCTGACCAAAAAAAAAAAGAGCTGGAGAAGCTGGCAAGCAGAGAATTGGAAGAATCAAGTCTGGAGGAGGGTTTTGAGTGCCTTGGGGGTGAGGTAGCAGCAGGGGCTGGGCAATTTTGCAGGTGAAAGAAAGCGAACTCGGTCAGAGCGAGCCCGGATGAAAATTCTGAAGGGGAGTTGAAGGTGAAACAAAATGTCAATGTTCTGCGCAGGCTCCGTGAGTAGGAGTGAATTAGTGACCCCGCGAGGCCAATGCAGTCGGTGCCGGAGGTGGGGAAAGAGCTTCAGTTTGTCAATGTAGAATTTGAGAGTGAAATGTATGACCAGGGCTTGATATCCTTGTGCCTAAACTGCCTGAACCATGGATGCAATGTGCTTTATGCCTGCGCTTCACAATTTGGCCAGAGGGTGGCATCCAAGAGCCATGTCTTTCAACCACACTGCCCCATTGTCCGCTGCACCACAGCCCCAACCCTGAGCCGCTCACTCACTGCAGAGTCTGAGTGGTAACAGTCGCCTGATTATCTTTGCGGGATTGAGTGATGTTAAAATCCTGACAAATCAGTAAGTTGTTGTGTTTTTTTTTAACCCAGTGAATAGCTTAAGACGTACAAGGCTAAATACTCTGTTCAGGGTCGCATCTTGGCAATGCAAGACTGTGATGAGAAACAACAACAGCAACAACTTGCATTTGTATAGCGTCCCTCGCGCAGGGTAGGCTCCCAAAGCACTTTACAGTGGCGGAGCAGGACTCCAAGCTGGGAAGTGGGTGGGGGGGGGGGGGGGTGATTCCCATTGATGGCCAACATCACCAAAGGCCATACACGTAATGTTTGATGGAATTTTTACCCCACAGACGGGAAGATACCAGTGACAATGACAATCTGTGCTGAGTTGACTAATCCCACTGAGGCTGCAGTAGGGATTGGAGACCTAAGCTCCGCTGCCAATACTGGCCTAGCTAGGCTCAAGCATGAATAAAAGGCACCTGGCAAATATTTTGGAGTTGGTGTAAATGGAGGGAGGGACTGTGATTTGTTTTTGCTGCTTATTCCACGATACCTTTTTAAATCCAGGACATGTTCTGGATGAGACATTAAACCAAGGTCCTGTCTGCCCTGTTCAGGTGGATGTTAAAGATCACATGGGGCTATTCAAAAAGAGCAGGGAGTTTCTCATGGTGTCCTGGCCAACAATTTCCTAGATAAAATTAGTCATTCGTTTTATGGCTGTTTGTGGGACATTGCTGTGCTTAAATTGGCTGCCGCATTGGCATATAAAATACACAGCCATTAGCATACTTTACAGCCATGAATATAGTGTGAAGTACTTTGAGAAGACCTCCCGACGTGAAAGGCACTATATCAAATGCAAGAAATTATTATCTAACTCTCCCCCCACCCCTCAGCTCCCACTCGCAGCACAGGTGCCCAGCCAGTGCTGTTCAGTGCTTTGGAACATCCTCCTGACGTGAAAGCTGCAGCCTTCATTCGGGCATTCAGCCTTTTTGCCCCAACCCTTTGGTACTCCATCCGACAGTCCCTTCACCTCACCCACTCCTTTGCCACCTTCAAGGCATGTCTCGAGAGCTTCCTCTTCGACCGCGCCTTCGGTCACCCTCCTACCCCCAGCCCCCCTGCCCTCCACCCCCTCCTGATCCCACCCCTCAGTTCGAGTACACATTCTTGACCTTCCAGCGCTTTAGGACATCCACCCTATGTGAAAAGTGCTACTCAAATACAATTTGTTATTGCTATATACATGTAAATTTGTATTGTATTATTAGTTGGAAGCCTGATCTTACGTCCTCTTTGTTTATGGAATAATCTTTCACCATGTTGGTAAGAGATAACACCCTAAGTTCATTGTTGCTCTGTTATTTTCCTTTCATTTTCTTCAGAGCCTATGCATAGCAGCACTGTGACTTTCAGTGTTCCTCAGCCAGCTCCAGCAATGCAGGCTGCTGCCCCCGCTTCCTCTAATCGACCACCATGGATAACCGATGACAGTTTCGCACAGAAATTCCAGCCTGGCAAAAGCACGACAGCCCTCACCAAACACGTTCAACCTCTACCACATTCAGCACCGCCAAAGGCACCAATCGTGCCCCAGATACCTGCCCCAGGTCCTCCTCATGCTCCTATGCCAGGGCAGAGTCCTGGAGGTGTTCGCAATATTATTCAAAGAGCAGAGAGATTCCCTGCCAGCAGCAGGACTGCTCTTTGTGGACAGTGTAACGGTATCATCAGGTAAGGACCCTTTATCTATCATACCATCACTCAGCTTTGTGTGATGGAAAAAACAACTGAAGTGCTTTTATTGCACATGCATATCTTGCTACACACCCTCCCGACCTGCTGAAGATAAGCTGAACAAAGGCAAGCTGCCAAGCTTGTGGTCAGTGTATTTTTTGGGGGTCTTGACACATGCAGAAACCCATCACTATGCTTAAGAGTATCCAAACTAAACTAAGAATTCCGTGCTTCCCATCTACACATGGAAATTCCAGAGATAGATTGTAGGAATGAAATGAGCGCTCTCTCCCTGGCCAATGTAGTTCTGTGATCAAACAGTCAAAAAGACCATTGTGGCAAATCCGATGTGATGAATTTTTCTCCACTAGAAAATTGGAATTGGGTCAACTCTGAGTCGGACCCATCCAGCAGTCCAATGGCCACTACCTGCACTTGTCCGTTCTGTCAACCTGACTCAGTTGGTAGTACTCTCATCTCTGAATCAGAAAGTTGTGGGTTCAAATCCCACATCAGGACTTGCAACTCACAGTCCAGGTTGCCACTCCAATGGGATGTTGGGGGAGGCACTGCATTGTTGCACGTACCATCCTTCAGATGAGGTGTTAAAACCAAGGACCCATCTGTCTGTTAGGTGAACGTTAAAGATCCCATGACATTATTCAAAAAGAGAAGAGAATTACTCCCAGTGTCTTGGCCAAACATCGTCTAATCAAATTTGGTCATTCAGTTCGTGATCATTCGTGAAGCATAGCGATATGCAAATTGTCTGTGCTTACAAATACACCATCATTATACTTCAAGGTAAAAAAAATCCTGTAAAGTGCCTTGAGACACCTTGACAGTGTGATAAGATGCTGAATGGGCAATGGATAATGTTGAGCATTTTTGACACATATTGACTTTATACTCTTTTTGACTCTGTCTCCAGAGGTCCTTTCCTTGTGGCCTTGGGCCGCTCCTGGCATCCAGAGGAGTTTAATTGTGCTTACTGCAAAACTTCACTGGCTGATACTGGATTTGCAGAAGAGCAAAACAGCATTTACTGTGAAGGATGCTACGCACAGTTCTTTGCTCCAAATTGTGCCAAGTGTAGTGCAAAGATTATGGGGGTAAGTGAAAGTAGGGAGGACAAGGACAACCATTTCAAGACCATTCAGGTAGAAGGAAAGGAAGTGTCTCAATGAGAGAGGGCATAATCAGACAATGCTGATCCATGGTTGTTGAAGGAAAGTGGGTATGGCAGTGGTTGCCTATGGTGAAATAGTTTGCCAGCTCACACTGGAAGAATGGCCACTTGGGGTAGGTCTATAGAATGGTGCTCTGGCATGAGTGGCATCTTCAGATGAGGAGGGAGGTAATTTCAATGCCTATTGACATAGGAGACCGTAAATATGTGTTGAATACAGGGGGTGACTTGTGTGTTCACAGGAAACAACAGAGGGAAAGGTTTGTAAATCACTAGTTATCATTGATTGAAAGTTGTCAGTGAATGTCTATAAACACTTGCTCTCCGGCAGGCACTCGGTAATAACAGGAATGGGAAGCTTATTTCTGTCCACCCTAGTTGAGATTGCTTAAGCCTATTATGGCATTACACTTAAGTATTAAGGATACTTGACAGTATCCTAGTTGAGATCATCTAACTCGGCATAGATCAAGGACAAAATCTTGCTCTGTCTTGGGTAGTGTGTTTACCAACTAATCCAATGGATCAATGACCTTACATTTATATAAAATTAAAATTCTATGGGAAGTGTGTTAGTTGCCATCTATCTGCCTTATATTTGTCACCATGTGACATATTAGCATCTCTATCTTTGTATATTAGAAGTACTCCCCCTCAAAATCATACATAAATTATATGAACTGCAGAAAAAACAGAACATAATGTGCAAAACAATGCCTCGCATCCAAGCACTCCCTATTTATCATCAATCCTCGAGCTCACTTGTTGTTCATTCTAAGAGCCTTACCCTATTATTAAGGTGTTGCATGTAGTTTATCAAATGCCCTCTGAAAACCCAAGTAAATTATATCCACCATATAGTCCTTGTCCACGAGTTTAGTTACCTCCTCTAAGAATTCCATTAGATTTGTGAAGCATAGCTTGTGGCTTTCTAATTCCACGCTGACTACTTTATGGCTCCCGCACTGACTGCTTTTGTTTCACCTCCTTTGTCAATCCTAGTGGAGTCTCTACTGTCAAATTTCCTTTCAGCTTCAGCCTTTCTGTGCACCTCGTTTTTCTGTTAAAAAGTTATCATAAATCAGAGCACCTCTGCAATGGTCAGACATGTAAACATTGCTGGGGTAAGGGGTGGGGAGGGAGAAAGAGATTAATTTGGGCTTTTGTTCTCTTCAGAGGAACAGAGAAACCACTAGTAAAACCTATGCAATTTCTTTTTCCCCTGTGTTGTGACTGCAGGAAGTGATGCATGCACTCCGAACCACATGGCACACCACGTGCTTTGTCTGCGCTGCCTGTGGGAAACCCTTCGGGAACAGCCTCTTCCACATGGAGGATGGAGAGCCTTACTGTGAAAAAGGTACAGTGGCTTACAATGTCATATAATCCCTACGTATGATTTAGCGCCTTATCACTTGCTGAGACACCTCAAAGAGCTTCACAGGCTATATTGTAAAGTTAATTCACTGTATATTTCTGGGCGAAACGCAGCAACAATTGCGCAGAGCCTTATCCCACAAACAATCGTGGATTGAGTGACCAAATTATTATTGTTGTTATTTTTTTAAGGGATTATTACCCCGCAGAAAAGCGATCCGCCAATTGACTAACAATCGGGTTCTTACTTACTGCTCGGTAAACAGAGGTGTGCGGAGTAAGGAAACTTGCCCAACGTTTCGCCCTGCCGGGAATCGAACCCAGGTCCGCTCGCTTGCGAGGCGAGTGCGCAAACCACTAAGCTACGGAGTGTCAGAACTGAGAAGGAAAAGAGTTCTTTGACTCAGTCCAAGGAATATAGAATATTTCCATTTGTTCTAGTGTAACTTAGTCCCTCGCATATGGACCTGCAAATACGCCACAACGACGGTGTCACATTGCCATAAGTGCTCTGAGACACTGCCCTGCGTGAGCGGTGCTATATAAATGCAAGTTTTTGTTGTTATATTGCATCAATCCTTTATATATCCTCAAGATGCTACTGTGTATTTTGTGGCAGCTGTGCCTTCCGAGCCATTACACTCTGAAACTACGGAACTCTCTGCCTCAATCTCTCTGCCTTGCCTGTCTTCAGATCACACTTGAAGACCTTCCTCTTCAACCGTGAAAGGCACTAAATGAATACTAATTATTGCTACAATGGAACTGATTTGATTTGATGGGTTTTGTTGAATTTAAAGTTTCACAACATAACCACCGGGCCTCCAAAGCTTGCAAAAACTGTTCCACAAAGTAACAGCACTGGGATCCTGTGTCCCTATTGTGCATTCACAAACTCAGCCGCCTGTTGCTGAACAGAGCCAGGTGCTTCCCTCCAGTGAGTGAAAGAGAAATTCACCACAAAAATTGCCCTTGATCTAGATACTTTTAACATCTAATTCAGGAGGTGTGCAAAGTGAAAGCATTCACCCATAAAACACACAATCACTGCACTTTACAGTATATCCTGGGAAGCGCTTTGGGATGTTCTCCAGACATGAAAGGCACTATACCAAACAAAAGGATTATTATTACCTGAATGCATTTGCAATTGGAATATGGTGCTTGCTAAAACAAGGGCATATGGAGAAAGTTTATCCTTTGGTCAATTAAATTTATTGCACAGGGTACACTCTGTTCCTTCTTGGTTTTCTTTGTTGTCTTGCTGCTCTCTGAATATTTAACAATATGAAATTCTTATTTTTTTTCCCTTCCCCCTTGGTTTTCAGATTACATTGCCCTCTTCAGCACTAAATGTCATGGCTGTGACTTCCCTGTGGAGGCTGGAGACAAGTTTATTGAAGCTTTGGGTTACACCTGGCATGACACCTGCTTTGTTTGTGCTGTACGTATGACACAACATAGTTTTTGCACAGATTTGGAAATATCTTATCAGCGTGCACCTTTTCAGTATGCAACTGGCAGTTTTGACCAAAAATAAGGCAATAATGTAATGCTCCAGAGTCTTTTTGTTTTTCTGGACAACAGACTGAGCAGATCACATTAAACTTTTTATAACCGAACAAACGTCCCATTATGGTGAAAGCTGAAATGGAAACTTCAGATGAAAAATTCCTCCTGTCGCTAAGTATTAGTAGCACCAATGATGCACGTTGGGCTAACAGTCTGCGTATCTGGTTACCTGTAAAGACCCCCAGATCCTTAAGAACAAATATCAGATTAAAATCCTTTTGAAGCAAGCTGAATAGCCGCAGACTTGCCCACCAGAATGTCAGTAGATTGAATGTTAGGGCTGCCTAAAAAAAGTGATTGCCTCAGCTCAGTGAGCATCATCAGTTTTCAGTTTCATCGATAGTTAGAGGTCTGCACAGATAGAAAAAAAAGTCAGTTTCTGGAAGAGGACAAATAAGCCTTATGTCAGTTAGGTAAAAAGTTCAACCTAAGATGCAAGTGAGAGTTGTTTAGTTAATGGGACTGACAAGAAGTGACCATACAGCTATAGAAGCCCATTATAACAGGCTTTATGTTGGTGGAACCTGACATTTGCTTACCAAAAAAAACACAATTGCACACAAAAACCCAGACAGCTTGTAATGTGATTAAAAACTGTCCAGCATCTGGACCCATGTGGGACTTCGTCACCGCAGTGACGGATCAAGGCTACGTTTCGTGCGATTCAATGCAGCCGGTAAGTGCAGGAGTAATGGAGGATAGGGTACGGTATTACAAATTAGAAGATGATAAATACGATTAGCGCAAAGAAATCTAAGTAATTTTGATAGGAAAGTGAATGGGATTCAGGTGAATGAACTACTTAGGCAACTATTAGATTTGTGTGCAAGTTTATTGCACTGCATTGCAATGGCACATTGTGCTGCAGTTAACAATAGAGCAAACCGCAGCACAGGGATGGGTAGCTTTGTGTTGTGATCATGGTGTAAATGTCCTCAGACAGCTAGAATGCTTTGCAGTAAAAGCTGGTACCAGTTTGTTTTTTTGCCTATCTGAATAAAAGATAAGAGTATCCCAAACAGCAGCCTTTACATTTGGCCCGTGAAAGCTCTCGGTTATATATTTGGCCTTTAAAGTTATTACTTTGTACTTTCAGGTGTGCCATGTGAACCTGGAAGGTCAGCCATTTTATTCCAAAAAGGACAAGCCACTGTGCAAGAAGCATGCTCATGCTATTAATGTTTAAACCTTGGGACCAGCAAAACAGAGGAAGGAACCTGGAGGAGACAAGTTTGATGGAACAAGGTGCATTTGGGGGAGAAGCAGTGTCTCCTCCAACGAAAACTATACGCAAATGCCTTTTAATCATTTTATTTCTTGTGCTTTTTTTTGCTTTAATTAAGTTGCAAATGTAATTCAGATTGCCAAAATTTGCGAAAATCAAGTAGAATTCAGTGGGTCTGCTTTATTCCTTTGCTGACATGATGCAGGAGTGCATGACTTTGGTGTGGTGGAATGCAATCTGTCCACAGCAGGAAGATGTCTGCATCCTCTCAAGCTTTTTGAACTTATTCGTTACAATCAAAACAATCCAGTGGTTTAGAACTGTAACATTCTGTTTAACTTTGACAGAATGGTCAGTGAGTGAGCACCTGCACCCCCGCGTACTGAATACAAATGTTACTTAGAATTAGGTCTCTAATTGAACAAGACAGGTCCTGCATTGAGAAGCCAACATTCTCAACTTAATTGCAATTGCTGCGTTAGACTTACTGTAGGCGACTTTAAATACATAGAAATCTACGTCTTAGACTTTCTAGAATCTGTATGGTTAATGGATTTAAGTTCTAGTCTTTCCATATGGAATCTGCGGTTCAGCTACTTGTGCGTCTCTCACTCAGATTCATTAAGAATAAGAAAGCAAAACTGACGGCTAAAAATATAGTAGCTTTGCCGTTACTATTGTGTTTTAGATGTTTGTGAAGTAGCACAAATATAAATGTGGGTATGTGTGATATTGGCAGCTTGCCACTGATGTTCCCGCATTCAGATAGCCTTGAGGTGGAGGTAGAGGTAGTGATTATGACACTCCAGGAAAATTATCAGGCTTGGTATTGTGTTATAAGTAAGCTCCACAGTTGAAAAGCCCACTGATACTGTCTGTCTCGGCTCGTGTCTGAAGGATGGGCAATATACTCAAACTATGACTTTAAAAATTGTACTATACACTAGAAAAGGATACGATTTGCAAAATTAAATAATAGGTTTGTGTTTCAAGTCGGAATTTTAGCTAAAGTGTTTACTTTGGCCTAGCAAGTTCAGAGATTCCAATTTGATGTAGAGTGTAGTGTGCAAGAGTCGCCTTCAGTTCTAAATGGACGAACATAATCAAAGGTGGTTAACCCCCAGATAGTTAAGTTGATCAGTTTATTAACTTCTCATCTTCATCCTAAATTCAGTTTCTAGTATCCTTAAACCTTTAAAAAAAAGGAAGAATTTATTGTTCTTTCTTTACTGTCCGAGGTGTCACAGCAAATAAAGGGCGACCCTGTTATAACACAGCACTTTGGGGCCTTGTCGTTGGACACTGCATTATAACTGGTTCACGACAAAAATAGCCGACAGTCCCACTTGTGGGTGGTCAGATCACCATTGATATCACATCCAGCTTCTGGCGTGGGTTGGTCAACTGGGCATGTGCGGTCAGCTGGATTTCAGCATTGTGAAACCTTGTGAAAGTGCTTGCGATTGACCAATTTCCTTTCACCGGGCACACAGGAAGCTGGCCAGTCCATGCTGGAAATGCGCTCCACATTTGGTAACCGCGGACACCCATGTTCCAAGTGAATTCGCGCTCTTGCATTTCCCCTTAAAATGGAGTCGTACTGTACCTAATTGCCATTACAGCACAGAAGGAGACCATTCGGCCCATCGTGCCCATACCGGCTCTTTGGAAGAGCTACCCAATCAGTCACACTCCCCGGCTCTTTCCTCGTACCCCTGTAAAATTTTCCTTTTTAAGTATCTATCTAATTCCTTTTTGAAAGTTATTACTGAATTTGTTTCCACCACCCATTCAGGCAGTGCATTCCAGACCGCAACAACTCTCCTTTTTTTTCTGTGGTAAATCAGTAGATTTATTTACCCGAATGAGAGAGATAAATCTAATAAATTGAGTTTATTACAAAATTTGCCAGGCATAGAATCTCTGTATTTGACTGATTTTTTTTTTGTGAGCTTATTCGACAGTGAGAGTTTCAGATTAATCCTAAAATTACTGAGCCTGATTTCTAGTACTTCTATACAATTTGGCCATTTAAGTGGTTCAAAACACACCAGCTCAGTTTGTGTTTAAATACCATAAAATGTTATTTACTACAGTACTGACATTCATTGTTAAAGCAGCCCATTGTTACAGCACTGTTGAAATGCAAACATTTTTCACCACACAAAAAAAAACTTGAAAAAAGGCCAGGATGGAAAATATTTGCAGCAGAAAAATATTTGTTTTTCCAGAATGTTAATTGCTGACTGCCCTTACCTGACTGCAGGTAGTAAGGTATCCTTTGTTTACTGCAGGGTGGGTAGCAAATCTTTGAAAGAGACTGTTTTATAGTTTGAAAAATGAGGAATGGAATCATTGCTTCCACTAATAAGACTTCCTGTCTCTTGAGCACACCTGACAATGCACCGGATTGAGTTACATGCATTTCTTAGATGGATATCTAGATAGTGAGGCAAAGGATCAGCTATTATCACTACCTTGTCAATTGGCATTTGTAGAGTAAAGTTGCTCGTGTGTTGGAAGTTCAGTGCCGATGCTGCTCAGATGATCGGTTTTTGATAGAGTTGACACGTAAGAGAAAGACTGCTCCAAATAACAACAATCCATTCAATAAATCCATCACTATTAAAACTTATGTAATAGATGTAATTCTACGGCAGGATCGAATGCTCAATTCATTTGGTGATGCCAGAGCTGAGCAGTGTTCTGCACGTGCACAACCAATGCCCAGTTTATATTGCTGGAAGCAAATTAATATCCCTTTTCAGCAATAAAATGATTTGAATTTGTTTTTTAAAAAAACAAACAAATGCACACTTTCCATTGTTAATCGCAATGCCTAGGACTGAGGAGAGGTCAGTCTGTGCATGCTTTTGTTCTATAGACAATAATGGACTGGGAGTTTTAAGAATTGTGGGATGAATGCTGCATGGAGCAAGTATTACTTGTCATAACTGTAATACTAATTTTATATTTAGTGTTATGAATGTGTATATTTGGGGGCCGAGCAAATACTAACATTTCACACAGAATAAAACATGGCATCAGTGACTTTTTTTCAAAAAAATACTGTTGCTTTCCATGAAAGGATCATGGAAAAAAACACATTAGTGTTAAAGTAAAAAGTGGATGAAGAATTGTATTTTGAGAGATTTATTTTTGACTTCTTTTGCCTACCCTTTATGTATTTCGCTTGGTATGAAGTGCACATACCTATTAAACGTGCACATTCCCATTTCTGAACCAAACTTGCAGAATTTACAGTATATAGATTGTGGCATTACTCTTGGAAGGTAACAGTTTTGAGGAAGGTTTAACTTACGTTTGTAATGACTGTGTACCAAGTCAGTGCAGCTTAGTTAGTAGTTTTGAGGTCACCTCCTCACTCTTTACTCCTTCCATCCTATCGGTGGTCGATCCTTCAATAGCTGAAACTGTGCTTCACAACTCTGTTCCCCAAATCTCATTATCTTGTGCTTTCTCACCTCGCCTTCATATACCTCTTTATAAATTGGAGTTAATGCCTCTTTTGGTTTTATATTCTGGGTTTAAAATCAGGCATCTTATTTGCCTTTTGCATTGTTTTCTGTATCTACAAACTAACCTTAAATGAACTTGAATCCCAAATCCTTTGTAATCGTCCTCCTCTCCCCCACACCATACTTACCGTTTGTAATGTATTTTCTTCTGCAGTTCTTATCTCCCACTATACTTCCTTTCCTATGTTGAACTCCAATCTGTTAGTGTCCTGCCAATAGTCCATTTGTCTTTGCAATTTTCTGTTCTCATCATCATAATTCATTATATGTCCCACTTTAGTGTCAAATGCAAACTTATATAAACTCCCCAATTCCCAAATCCATCTGACTGATATTTATACAGACAAATACTTGTCACTAATCACCTATCAGAGAATATATCTTGTCTCAACTCTCATACTTTCCAACCAATTTCTTACTAATGCCAGGAAGGTTGCCTCCAATTTCATGCACTTTATTTTTAACTAATACATTCTCTTATCAAATGCCTTATTTAAATCTATGTAATTAACATCCATAGTTCATCCCCTTGCCACCAACTCAGAGGTTCTATCAAAGAGCTCTATCAGGTTAGTCGGAATGTGACCTGTTTTTCACAAGCCACGCTGCCTCTTTGTGATCAGCTCATGCTTAACCAAGGACTCGTTTATTCTGTCCCTGATGACAGATTCTCATAGTCTTCCAATGATGTTAAACTCACTGACCTAATACTCAGTTCGTGCCTTTCTTTTTTGAATAACAGTATAACACCTGCAAACTTCCGAACTCGTTTCTCCAGAAAGCTTTGAAAAGATTATAAAGTAAATCTCCAATTTTCTTGCCTATTTTGCCTATACCTTAGAATGAAACTATCAGAGTCTGCAGATTTTGTCTCTGATTCCAATAGCTTATGCACAACATGTGTGTTGGTTATTCTAATCTGTGCATTTTTTCCCCCTTGACAAACTCTAGCCTTCACAGTATCTCTCCTATAAATCCTCCCTCATTGTGCTGACCAGAGCAAAATATTCATTTACTAAATTTGACACGAAGATATCCTCAATTATTGTTGTAGCTTAATCTGTTTTAATCGCCTACCTCCTTTTCCACTGTTTTTCTTCATGAACTCATGTTACCATCTCATACTTGGCCCTCATTTTCTGGTTTCCCTCTTTAGGTTTTATAATCTTCTTAGACTTAAACTCTAGTCAGTTTTCCTCACCGTTATTTGAAGCCTTTTCTTTTTGTTTAATAATGATTCTAATCATTTGTTTATGGTTACTTCATATCATAAGTACACTTCCTTTTAGGGACATATGTGTTTTCTAATGCTTAAATGACCTCCTTTAGTAGGTTCCACTGTGTATCATTTGATTTACCGACCAGCAATGTGTACCATTCCTTTCAGGAAAGCTAAAGCAAAATGTAAATTACAAAAGCACTAGAAAGGAAAACGCCCCACGTTATCTTAGTTGAGTTCTAAGAGTGTGGGTTCATAAATGCAAAGAATGTCCTTAATTCAACACTAATTGGCACTAAATTGGCAGTCCCCAACATGATGGCTGCTGTGGGAAATTGAAAATGTCCTGATTTGCAGCAGGAATTGCTTGTTGGAGGCTAGTTCAAGGATGTGGGAGCTTTATTCTGCAGCTAACTGCTTTAATTGACCTTGGACTTTTTGTTGCTGACACTGAATGCCCAAGATAGCATTTCATTTCTCAGCACTTGTATGTCTCATCTTCATGTGCACAATATTCAGATTTTTACAATGGGAATAGATTGTTTATGTGATTTGTATAGCGTGGTATCTCTTGGAGAGATAGTCCTGCCAGAAGATTGTTGTTTGAGAACAAAACAAACCTCTTCACTTGGTTATTAATATTGTGGGTTGCCATCTTACAAAGGATGCGAGCTACACAGCCTGCAGTTAGCAGCTTCAGGTTCAAATTTGATAGGTCTAAATGCAGCTTTAAATTATTGCTAAATACTGTAAGAAACTACCTGCGTGAAGGGTGCTATATTAATACGAGTTGTTGTTATTTGCAGCAGTTATTTTATGCTTCCTTGTTTTGATTCTCACTAGAATTTTAGTGTAAACAATTAAGATTGAATATTTCTGTTCTTAGTCTATACAGTGGTCCTATGTGAAACTCCTGCAGCCTGTAATAGACTACAGAAATGTAATTGGCATTTTAAATTTCTAAACTGGATTAACTGTGTTGTATTCTACCCAGAGCAGTGTTATTTTCAACTTCAGAAAGTAGATATAGCATGATGAGATGTAGCAGGCGAGTTTTATACAATTGTTTAGCTGACTCTCCTACTCACTGATATGTTGTTGTCATAATTGCTATAAATTGGGCATCTTCCATCACACTATTTGAAAACTGGACTGTTTGTTTTATAAAATACACATTATAATAAGGCAACTTTTTTCTAAATCTATCTAGCATGTGTACATATAGTCGGTAGTGCAAAAATACTGCATGTTAACGAATAATTAGATAAATATACTACCTCAACTCTGGTAGTTAATGAATAATGAAATTTACCCTGGTTATATTGCTTGAGTGAACAATTAAATAAACTTACACTGATAATAATGTGAAACTTACACTGGTTATATTAGTTGAAATAATGAAGTGATAATTGCACTAATTAAATTCCACTAGTTAGTGACTAATCATGTGTTGAAATTGGTGCTAGTAGGACATCCACTCAACTAAACAGAAAACTTATTTTATATCAATTTGTATGTCTAATCTTCTCATAAACTTTATTGAAAGCAGCAATGCGCAAATGTGGCTCCAGTACCTTACAAAATTGACAACTTTAACAAACTATTTGACCATTGTGCCATCATACTGTTCTTGCTCCTCATCCTCCATCTATACAAACATACCTCTTAGCATAGGGGACTGGAGAGTGATCAGAAAACCCAAGCCCCCGGATTCTGATGCTAATTATATATCCCCATCATCTTGTTAGTTAGTTATCTCATCACAAACAGAGGTCAAATTTGCACCTACTTGATCTCTATTGCTCAGTGCCAAACTAAATTATGTACCTACTCATGAGTATTGATAAGATAGGGTATTTCCTATTTGGTTGGTGTAAATGGAGCAGACTTTATACTTTATACTACCCCTATAGACTATACACTCCCTATGTAGCACTTGTATATTTTAGTAATATCAAACCAATACTCAGTTTTATTTCTATGTAATTAAAATGTAATGATTTGGAACTCCCAATTCTTAAGGGCCTGATATCGATATAGTGTATTATCCATACACAAATGCTTCCAATCATATCTTCTATATGGGTGCACATATCCAGATATGTGGGATGGCACAATTTAATATAAAGTTTTTAAAAATAAGACCCGATCCTAGTTCTAAATCTTTTGTTTGCCTCCAGCAGCATTTGGAGTCCAGTACACCTAAATATATATTAAAGAAAATGGAAAGCGCAAATATTTTTATTTTAATGACATCCTCTTCAGAATGGCATCTTGATGTTGAAAATCTATAACTGAAGTGTGCAGACCAAAAATGCAAGAGGGAGAGATGCTGGCAATAAACAGTGGACATTTGTTTCACTTTTTGAATGCTAGGATTTTAACAATGTTTTAACAAAAGCAAATCCACAAAGATATGTTAAGATTTTGTTGAGATTCAATGAATGCTTTTGTACAGTACTCATCCCACAAGTTGATTTTTTAAAAGGGGGCTAGTTTATCCACAGGACAAATTGCCCCCAAGTGACGTAGTTTTAACCCAGAAACTCAGGAAGCCTAACCACAGAGTGGTCTAACAAGAGGTACGTGAAACCGTAGCAGAAAGATCACAGTTTACAACCCGAGAGAAGAGTGAGTCACGTAATAAAAGCGCTGTCTTTACTTTTGGGTTTAGCTTCTCTGACAGCTTTGATTTCTGAATGTTCATATTTCATAGCCTGCAAAAATTCGAACCATGTCTGTAAAGGAGGAAATAAGAGGGGATTATTGTGCCAGAATGTTCACTAGTTGAACCAATTTTTAAAAATATATACATTATATATAAAAGGATAAAATAAAATGTTGGGAGTGATATGATAAATAAGGCTGAGGTTAATCGAGGCTCCCATTGGTAAATCCCCACCCAGGTACATTACAATGTTGTGATTATAATAAATACAAGGTTGATGTATCTAATACATACTTTCTTTCATGTGTGCCTGAACTTGTGCTTCCCTGGGGCCGTCCTTGACATTTTTAAAGGGAAATTGTGAAATTTGGTACATTTCGAACAAAACATCGCTATTTAAATCATAATTTACTGGTAATTTGATCATTTAAATTGTCTCCTTTTTCGCAAATCGGATACAAATTTGTAGTATTATGTTTTTAAACATTGTAAGTACTTGATACATTTCTTAATGCATAAATACTTCTAATATAACCAAAAAGCAAAATTGGTTTAACCTTATCTGTTCATCTGGTACAAATGCTGAGTGAGTGTGTGACTAGTGTGCAGCCTGCCTGGAACTTATTTAACAGATTGTTTATTAGCTTATTTTTGTTTGATTTACAATGTTTCCCAACCTCCGGTCAGTGACTTTAAGGAATGTTTCTTTTAAATTAGATGTTTATAGAAGGTTGATTGATACCTTAATCACTGTAGGAATTGAAAGTGTTGCTACTAAAATAATTTGAGTACTATCCCATCTTTATTATACTGTGCAGGCTTTGGTGAACTTTGTGATTACCCTGATCAATTCCTAAAGTTAACATATTGATAGTATATTTCAACTCCTAATATTTTGAATACTTTTTTTTCCCAAAAAGGCTTTTGGTTTATATCCATTGGTCTGTGTGTGTTCAAAAGTCACTCTTTGAGTTTGAAAACTGCATAGAATATCCTAATTGTCCCCTGTACCTGAGAACTCCAGGGGTTCTCTCCTGCTGATTGCAAAATTTCTGTACTTGGTTGTAGGCCAAAGATCTTGGTCTGTGCTTTCACTTTTGCATGCCCTTAAATGCATGGAAGACATTTCTGTGACAATGTATCAATAAAACAGTATTTGCCTGAAGTTGGTATTCAGTGCATTTTTGTGAGGGTTGCAGGATGAGTGAATGAGAATGCGCTAGTGTGTCACTAAGCATTTTTTTCAAAGAGAATCAATCCATTAAAGTAATTTAGTTTGCATTTTTGCACACTATTAAAGGTTTTCCTTTCACTTATTTTCTCTTCCTTCTGGTCCTTTAAACCACTCACTGTTCTGTCTGACTTGCAGGCCAACTTATTGTGGGGTCCACAAGCCTGAGCTCTTGTCAACCTGTGCCTAATACTTTCCGGAATTAGGTAAGCAGGTTGCAAAAGTTTGCATTCCATTCCATGTGCAGGTGGGATGCATGGAAATCTCAGCTTGGTTTGGATACTCTTAAGCATGGTGACAGGATTCGGCATGTGTCTGACACATGTGTCTGACCAAAAAAAACAATTAAATTAGAGACTGTAATATCACTTCCTTGATGCATCATCACCTGGGCCAATATAAAAGTGCGGAAATATTTGCCCCAAATTGCAGGGAAATTTGGTAAGCATTGCGGAAAATTGCGGGGTGTGGCTGGTGGGGTGGGGGGGTTGGTGCTATTGAGGTACATTTTGCTTTCAACCAACATTTTTTCACTTTATTGAAAAGGAAATAACACACATTGTTGCAAAACATTTTCATTAATTTCTTCTTTAACAAAAACTTTTAACAGTGTCCTGACTGTGGGGCTGCAGGAGCTCACCACTTCCTGCGTCTCAGGGCTCAACACCACCCTCAGAGACACAGAGACACACACACACCCAGAGACATAGAGAGAGACACACACTCACAGTCACAGAGAGAGACACACACTCACAGACAGAGAGAGAGACAAACACACTTTTCTATTGGCCCGGATCATCACAAATCTAAGGTAAGATTATATTTGTGATGTTTAATGTTTTTAAGGCTTTTAATTACTAATCTTTATATATGTTTAGAATGTAACCTATCCATAATCCTTTAATACGGTTTGTTTGATTTAATGTCTAGCTTAGTAGGGGTCAAGAGTTGCTTTGCTGGACCGGTTGAGGTCAGCTTCTGATTACATTTCATATTTTCCTGGGAAGATATTCATTCCTCCGAGATAATGAGCAATCGGGTCCTTATGCACAAATGTAAGAACAGTGGACCTCAGAAAGAAAAGACTACAGCCTCAGACACCTGCCTATCGGGCTAAGAATCAAGCAGGCTGTGGAAGGCTGCCCAGAAGTTGTCCATATCTCTATCTCTACAAAGCAGCTTGTGAAGGTTGCGGGCTATCTCTGTGACAAAGAGGCGGAATTAGAAACGCATAAAAGAGAGATGTAACTTTGGAATAATTGTGAGGCAGCTGTTGGTCAGCGACTTCCCCAGTGGAATCGGGTAATATCGGTTTTGTTGAATCTTACCACTTTAATGTAACTTAACGATTTAGTAATTGTATGAGTCCCTCAGACTCACTGAACCAATGTGCAATCTAGGCGTCTGGTTCGACCCCCAATTGTCCTTTCACCCCCACATCCAGTCTCTAATCAGCACCGCCTTCTTCCACATCCGCCACATTGCCCGCCTCCGACCGTACGTTACCACAAATGCAGCCGAAACCCTTGTGCGTACGTTTGTCACCTGCTGCTTGGATTACTCAAATGCACTCCTCCTCACCAACCTCCCCGGCTCCACCATTCAAAAGATTCAACTCATTCAGAACTCTGCCGCCCACATACTGACCTGGACCAAACTCCATACCCACAACTCATCAGTTCTGGCCAGGCTCCACTGGCTCCCCATCACTGAATGGATCAACTTTTTAGATATTTGTTCTCCAGAGTTTTTTTTTGTTAAGTGCATGTAATTCTTTAGTTATTTTGCACCAAAAAAGTTTTAAAGGAAACATCTGCCAGTTGTTACTGTCAATTGAATCCTTTCACCTCTGAAACTGGTTTGAAACAAGGCTACAAAAAAGAAATTGAATATTTTATTACTAAAGGACTGGATGGTTCATTGAATTTCAAATTTTGATTTATTTGTTGTGAGTTTATTGGTAAATATTTTATCATAGGGGTAATATGGTGACATAGTGCGCTATAGCAACAACATGTAATTATCCTTTGTACTGGTGTAATGTGATTCATGTCCAAGATCCTACGCACTGCTGAACTTCCAAACTTGCTTGCATATCTGTGTAGGTAGAAAATCAAAGAAATCATCATCGGATGGCTGCTATCATGTATCTTCAAGGAAGAAACTGTCAGTGCAAGGCCTGGGTAAGAAATTGGCCGACTAAAAATTTCTAAAATAGTTGTTCAGTAATAATGGCCAGAATAATATAAAATCATATATGCATCATAACAGATCTGGGCAATCTGACTTATCAATCATCTATCAAAGGACGTTACTCAACTGTAGTAAGTACTGTAACAGCAAAGCAAAATCGTTCCCAGGCATTGAAAATATCAACATTGAATGTGTCTGATTCAAATAGATAATATTTATTTGTTTTTCAAAATCTTCTGGCTCGCAAGTGTTTTTTTTATATATCCAACCATAGTTACATGTGCCACAATATATTCACAATACACAGACCTGTATTTCTAAATCACTAATCGTAGTCTAGATTTATATGCATTTTTAAAAGGTTAAAACCTATCAATCTCATGAAATCACCTCTTTCTGATGTGGCAGTGACAGCTTGGGGCTGGTGGATTATTGAAATCTATTTTCTGTGTTTTTTAATATGTTTATGTGTGTAACCAATAAAAGAACTAAAGTCTAGCACAGTGTAATGTATCCAACCAATATACAAACTGTGTTAGTTTAGAATATTTCATGGTAAAATCATTTGTTTAAATCTTTACTCAGGTCTGTTCAAAGTTGTGTTATCATGTTGTGAAAGTGAGCAAGTTATTTATTTATCTTGCAATTCAGACTAATGGTGAGAGATTACAACTATTTAAAAGAACCTACCTTCAAAAAATAAATTACTGCTAAATGTAAGGGCACCTACTGTATTCATTTACTATCGTAACAGAATTTACAATAAATACAAATTGACTGTAATTTGAGTTAAGAAATCAGTTGTCAAATGCTGTCTTAGGTGGTAACTCTAACGCTGGCCCAATCATTGTGGTGAAAATTGGGGCGAGTGTCCACTTGTCAGACATCAGCTGAGACATCGAGTAAGGCAAGAATTTTGATGATGTGATCACGTCAAGGGACTCACTTTTCATTCCTGATATTACTTAATGTGCCACGAACATTAAGTTGAGACACCATCCATCACAATAAAATTGATCAAATCTACTGCCCAAATAAGCCTCTTTATGTACACTAATTAATATATGCTTCTAAGGTGGTAAAGGTATGCATGGAATTAGGAAGACTCAGGAATGACATTGTTCTGAGTCGACATTGCTTATTTTAGTTAAACAGTTCTAGAAATATCAAACTGCTTTCTTCAAAGCCGAGATAACACTGGTCCACAGAGCAAGCATGTGTAGAATATATTGCATAAGAAGTCAACATTTAAAAAAAAACAATCAGATGCCACAAGGCACATATTAACAACCTAAAATGACAGGAATCGATGGTCTAACATTGTTCTCAGTTTTCTTCCCAGGGTTAGCTGTTCTTGGGTGGGTAGAAGAAACTTAGTCTAGAGAAGGGAAAAAAAATCAACCACAGTTGTTTTAATTTAATACCTTGTTTAATAATTGTTTTATTTAATACCTCTCATTTTTACACACTTTCTTTGTATGTGCTGGATGTGTTTGTATGTGCTTGAGGCCGTATAGTAATTGCTAGTGTATGAGAGGACTCGGGTTGATTCCTGATTGTTATTATTGAATTATGATTATTAGAAGTTAATTCTTCTGTAAAGTACATATGTGTGGAGATAGAGTGTAAATCAGATACTTGGTTGTAATGCCCACCAGAGTCAAATAAATTGTCATTTGCATATATATGAGGCAATGGAGAACAGTAACTGCCCATGAAATCAACTTCCAGCAAATTGGAAAAGGACAAAAAGAATTTAAAAAATTAATTTGGGCGTCGTCACGCCGATTTGGGCATGTTTTTTTGTTGTATAGTGCGTGAAAAAAACGGCTTTGGACGGGTGCCTAATTTATTTCACAAAAATAATTTAAACCTTCAAAACGCTTTTCCCTCTTCCCGCCCCACCCCTTGGAAAAAAGACTTTTTCTTTCAAAAAGCATTTAAAAAAAAAGCACAAACCTAAAGTGGCCACTCGGCTACTGCATATCAGGAGATGAAGCACAATAATACTGGGATACTTTTTTGGGGGAACCAATAATAATAATAATCCTTGCATTTGATATCGTGCCTTATCACGTCTTCGAGGCGTCTCAAAGCGTTTCACAGAATATATTGTGAAGTGAATTCACTGCATGTTTTGTGGGTGAAACGTGGCAGCCAATTGCCACAGTCGTGGATTGAGTGACCAAATTAGCTTTTATTTTTGAGAAGGGATTATTATCCCTGTGAAAGCGATCTACCAATCGAGTAAAAACCAGGTTCCTACTTCCTGCTGCTGGGTAAACAGAGGCGTGTGGGTGGAATAAGGAAACTTGCCCAACATTTTGCCCTGACCCGCCCCGGGAATCAAACCCACGTCCTCTCGCTTGGGAGGCGAGCGCTGTAACCGCTGACCTCCTACAGGACTCCAGCCGATGTCTGTTTGAAGTGGACAGCCACAAATTACATTTGCACAGCGGCTTTCCCGTCGCGGGACCGTCCCGAGGCGCTGGATGTGTTTTAATTTCCGTCCGCCGTCCCACACGGGCGACTGTGACGGAGGGGTGTTGGGGGGGTGGGGGGGGGGGGGGGAGACGGGAGCGCCGTTAAATTGCCCGATAAGAATTACTGCCCTTTTGCCCCCGTCTCTCCCGCACCACCCCATCTCTTCCTCCCCCCCCACTCCTCTCTTCTCCCAGACCACCCCCCACTCTCTCCCCCACCCCCCTCTCTCCCACCCCCCCACCATCTCTCTTCCCACCCCCCTCTCTCCCAACCCCACCCATCTCTCTTCCCACCCCCCCCCTCTTCCTCTCCCCCCCGCACCCTCACGCCCCCCCACCCCCCCCCCCCCCCCCTCACGCCCCCCCGCACCCTCACGCCCCCCCCCCCCCCCCCCCCCCCCTCACGCCCCCCCCGCACCCTCACGCCCCCCCCGCACCCTCCCCCCCGCACGCCCCCCCCCCACCCTCACGCCCCCCCGCACCCTCCCCCCCGCACGCCCCCCCCCGCACCCTCACGCCCCCCCCCCCCCCCCCCCCCCCCTCACGCCCCCCCCCCCCCCCCCCCCCCCCCCGCACCCTCCCCTCCCCCCCCGCACGCCCCCCTCCCCGCACCCTCACGCCCCACCCCCGCACCCCCTCCAACTGGTGACGTGCTCGTGCCCGCGGGCCCTGCAGTGATTGAGCGGCCTCGCGCGTGCGTGCGTGCGTGCGCGCGCGCGCCCGTCAGTCAGTCAGTCAGTCAGTGAAGTCGGAGCGAGTGGCGGAGATTTTTTTTTCCCTGTGAGTGCGGTTTGGGTTCGGTTCACATCACATTCGCGACGTCGTGTGGGGTGTGTGTGTGTGTTTTTTTTTCCTCACCTCCACACCCCCACCCACAACCCAACCCAACCCCCTCTCCTTCATATTATTATTATTATTATTGTTATTAATCCGCTGTTTTTTTTTCAAAAAAAACCCAAAACAAAACATCGAAGGAAGAAAGAAAGAAAAAGAAAGAACGAGAGAGAGAGAGAGAAAAAAAAAACACACGACACGAACCACTCGAGGTTTTGAAGGTAATTCAAATTCACCGTCAAATCAAACCCCACTGTCGGGGATCGTTACCGGATTTCCCGCGAGCGACGCCGCCATTCGGGGGGTTGGGGGCGAGTGTTGGGGGGAAGACGACGTTTGACGAGGTTTTTATTTGTATTTTCTTTCTCTCTCCCCCCCCCCTCCCCCCACCCCCCACCACTACCCCTCGCGCCTTATTATCTTCCTCAGGAGGGGAGGGCTGTGGGGGGGTGTGTGGAGGGGTATATTTTGTACCCCCCCCCCACCACCCAAAAAAAAATATGGGTGTCGTGTGCGCGGGGGTTGAGGTGAGGTTTACCAGAGAAGACGAAGGGGGAAGAAATGTGCATGAGAGGAGGAGGAGGAGGAGGAGGAAGGGAGAGGAGAGGAGGAAGGAGCGGTCGCGCGCCGCCTGGTTCCGGCCTTTGCTGTCCGCGGGGAATGCGGGACGGGGCAAGAAACCGTGAGGGCAAAGGCCGAGTCTCTCCCCCCCCCCCCCCCCCCCTCACCCTCACCCCCCCTCACACACACACACACACACACACACGGCGCATTCCTGCACTCTCGCTCGAGAGCCCCACCGACCGACCACAACCACAGCCGCGTGGATTGCGACCCCCCCCCCCCCCCCCCCCCCCACTCGGTCTTTGTTTCTGTCGGTGTCTTTTCGTGTTGTGTTGCCGTGAGCTGTTTGGGCTTTGTTGCTGTTGTTGTTGCTGCTGTTGTTGTTGCTGCTGCTGTTGTTGCTGTTGTTGTTGCTGCTGCTGTTGTTGCTGCTGCTGCTGCTGTTGTTGTTGTTGCTGCTGTTGCGGCTGCTGTTGTTGTTGTTGTTGCTGCTGCTGCTGCTGTTGTTGCTGCTGCTACTGCTGCTGCTGCTGCTGTTGTTGTTGTTGTTGCTGCTGTTGCTGCTGTTGTTGTTGTTGTTGTTGTTGCTGCTGCTGTTGCGGCTGCTGTTGTTGTTGTTGCTGCTGCTGCTGCTGCTGCTGTTGTTGCTGTTGTTGTTGTTGTTGCTGTTGCTGCTGTTGTTGTTGTTGTTGCTGCTGTTGCGGCTGCTGTTGTTGTTGCTGCTGTTGCGGCTGCTGTTGTTGTGGTTGTGGTGGTGAAAGAAAACAAAATCCCCTCCCCATCGCGTTTCGTAAGAGAGTTTCCTTTTAACTTTTTTCTCGGTGGGTGGGGGGCTGGTGTTGAATGTAACATTTGTCCGGAATATGGTTTAAACTTTAAAAAATTGCCTTTTTTCTTTCCTCGGCAGTAATTGTAAGTGGTGTGTGTGTGTGTGTTTTTTAGGCAGATTTTTTTTAACATTTGGCATTTACAAGCAATAAGTGTTTTATCTCCCCCCCCTCTCTCTCTTCCTCCCCCCCCCCCCGGAAGTTTATTTGCTGTTTTGGTCGAGCTGTTGGTTCCATATGATCTTTGAATTGGGTGAATGAAGTTCTCCAAACAGTATAGAAGTGAAAATAATTCCCTACTTATTATCAGTTTATGGGTGTGGGGGGACAGAAGGTGTTTTGAAACAACATGAGACTTGATAACATTAATAATAATATTCTCATTATATTGGAAGGAAGGTGGAAAAAAGTTCACCAAAGACTTTTTTTTCTGCAGTTGTGCAGTTTCAAGGTTTTCGCAGTATTGAGCAAATTATTCTTATTTATTCTGCATCCTCCACGCACAATTGAGGAGTTAACACATCGTGTGAGGCCTTTGTGAAGAGGTGAGGGGAGGGAGAAGAGATCCCAGAAACTAGAACAGTAGCACCACAGGCCGTATTACACATTGGTGCTATGTCCAAACAATAGTAAAGTATTTGGATTACTCCGTGTATTTACCTTGCAGTTGAGACTGATGGAAACTTTTCCAAAGGTTGCCCAAGAGCTAGCCGTGAAACAGTAGGAGACTCTTGATAGAACTGTAGAAACTACGTCAAAGTAGGAGGTTTCCTGTTCACCCTATTGTATTTGAGTATTAGAGTATTAACCAGTGTCGTTTCTTGACAGATAGGTGATAGCAAATACACTATACTAGCCATTTACCTTGATTGTTAGAACTACAGAACCTAAATCTTGAAGGCATAATTAACAGATCTGGTTTAAATAATTTATCAATATACTGTATCTACATATCTATGTCCAGAACATTAGTAACGTTATTCCAGTTAGAATAGATGTATCGTGGAGTCCTGTAGCTCAGTGGTTGGAGCACTCGCTTTGCAAGCGAGAGACCCGAGTTCAATTCCAGGCACAGGGCGAAACCTTGGGCAAGTTTCCTTACTCCACACGCCTAATAATAATCCCTCCAAAACCAAAAACAATAATAAATTGGTCATTTTCAATCTACGATTGTTTGTGGTACATTGCTGTGCGCAATTGGCTTCCGCCGCGTTCGCCCACAAATATACAGTCAATTCACTTTACAGTGTGTTCTGTGAAGCGCTTTGGGACATCCTCCCGACGTGAAAAGCGCTATATCAAATGCAAGGATTATTATTATTATATGGAAGTGTGGATAAAAAGGGGAGGGGGGATTACAATCTCCGACTCAAAACCTATCTTTAACAAGAAACTGAAATATGTTTGAAGAAGAGTGCCAAATCAGCTTGACATTTTAAATCCAATACTTGCAAAGTGGTTGAAAATGTTGATTTCTGTAGGAATAGGGTCTAAGTATTTATTTTTCAAATTACCTTAATAAATGGCTGTTATTAGCAATATTGTGCCATAAAATCTTAAGAAAGGCCGACATTGTCATTGCATGAATATAAATGGATGCAAGTTTCAGCCACATGTTAATAATACAGGATTGCTGTAAGTATTTGAGAACAAAATTTGCAGAGAAAGAATTTATGCTTTTATAGAACATAACTGAACAAATTATATTTATTTCATGTTGTAAGATGTGATAGATAGTTGTCACAAGAAACAATAGAATCCACTCTATTTGGTGTTAGTCAGTGGTCTAGTAATAATAGTTGGACATTTAATTCTGATTTGATTGGGATGCGTATAGTCACTGTTCAGCATTCTTTCAGTCCTTGAGAAACGGTGGTTTTATTGATTGTTTGAACAATTCCAAGTCTGGAAAATTGCTTGAAAAATCTACATTTTATATTTGCGTAGGTGAAGTTTGAGAGTTGCATTTCCCAACTCAAATAGCTGGATATTGCACCTATAATGTCATCTCATTGTTTAGGCATAAACTGGCAAGCATTATCTTTTTCCTGACAGAATGAACGGGACCTATAATTCTTTGTAGTTGTACGGGTATGTGTTATGTTGTCTGGTCGGATTCACAGCCTCTGTACCTCTGCAAGTCAAGCTGGTTGATTTGCCAGTCCTGAGTCCATTTGTTTATTACAGGACAACTTGCATATGTCTTATCTTTATAAATTGTATAATTAACTAAATTGTGCATCAGAGTCCCATTCAGTTTCCAATCATAACCACTTAGATTTCTTTGCATCAGTCGTATTAATCATCTCTTAACTCATAACTCCACTCCCCTACCCTCCATTACTCCCGCATTTACCAGCTGCATTGAATTGCGGGAAACATAGTCTTGATCTGCCGATGCACACAACGTCATTTCCTGCCATTCAATGTGATTCTAACCCCTTCTGGTACGTGCGCATATATCAAGATGTATTGAATCGCGAGAAACGTAGTGTTGTTCAATCACCACGGCAGTTACCGGCTGAATTGAATCGCGTATGAGCAGTGTAGATTATTGATTACATCGGATTATGTACGACTTGTACAAGTTTGCATGCAACACAGACTTCACGTAAGTCATATTAAATGTTATACTTTAATATACCGTGAAGGCAAGGGCACAGAACCTATTCAAGAAACAACTTGGTGATCTAATAAGATGTCATGGAAGATGTTGTACAATGAGGTGATTATCCTTGCATTTTCTATAATACCTTATCACGTTGAAATATCTGTGTTTCATGGAGTTTTCTGCAAAACATAAATGATTGTGTATTTGTGGGAGATCAAATGTGATGAAGAACCTTCTTCATCCAAATTTCTCTTGTTATTGTATTGACAAAGTACCAACAATAAAGTATAACTGACCAACTATTTAATATGAGTCATTTTGTAATGCTGCATTCTTTGTTTGTAGAGAGCATTGAATTTTGTCACCCGATTGTGGGAAATATGCTGAAGTTCTGATTTGTGATCATGCCTTTTAATCCTAAAGTGATAAGGGCAGGATGTAGGTTAGTGAAAATTGATATCAAACTTCGTAAAGTGTGTGTTTCGGTTGTTAACCATGTGTTTTCTCATCATCCGGGTGTTACTTATTCTAGTAGTTTTTGGAGGATACATCTTTAAAGAATGAAGAAGACCAGAAATGCTTGAACTGTCAGTTGAACTTGTAAATATTGTGTCAAATTATGCGTGACTGTTTTTACATCCACCAGGTTTTAAAAAGTTGCCCTTGTAGTCCATTAGTAAACTGTTTAGCTCAGTTTGAGACCTGATCATTACTTGACTGGTGTTTGCACTCTAGTTTCCCTTAGAAAACAGGCTTAGCCTGAAGTGTTTTGTGAGAAGAAGAGAAACTGCTTAAGCATTTCCGAATTGCCCATGAATGCTTCTGAATGGGTTGATCAGCAGGAAGATGTAGTCAGTTTGAGTTCGATGGTACAACCTATGTTGAACAACAATATCCTGCTTAAGTAATGAACTGTGCCAAAGACTTCCAAAATTAATGGGGGTTGCATTGCACATTGTAGAGTTGATGTGCCACATGTAAATTCCCATATCTGGGTTGGAATGTACACTCTCCCAGAGGGATGCTTTACCAAATTCCAGAGAGTATTAGGCACAAGTTGGCAAAAGTCAGTGTTTGGGACCTCAGAGTGTTGGGATATTCCTTGAGTTTGTCAGGTGTTCCTGTAGGGCTTTGGCGTGAACTGTTAAAGGGCTAAGTGGGAAGAATCTTTGACCCCAGTGAATGTACAGTAGTAGAAAGGAGTATTGTGAGTCATCCTGTGGCTGGGGGGAGTGAGACATGAATTGGAAAGACCAAAGAAAGAATGGGTGAAAAATATTGATCACACATTTTAAATATATAACATGGTGCACCTGATAGATTTTCTTCCAATTTGTTAGTTTTGTAATCAGCAAGAATATTTTGGGAAAAGTTACATTTAGTTTTTGAATCATACTAGAAATTTTGTCAAGAAAAAACTAGAGTGTGAAAAGCCCATATGTGGTGCTCGTGACTTCTGAGTGATTGCCATACTCAGTTACAGTTCTGTTTATTGTATGGGTATCTTTCTTCAATAATGTTTTGGAATGTGTTTTGATGCATTTAGTTAGATGTTTGTGTTTTTGTTTCTTTTCAATGGAGTTCCTTGTTTCATTTTTGGGAAGTGAAAATGATTTGCAGTTGTGAAGGGGAAAGCAACATTTGAGTGAGAAATACAGTGGATTACTGGCCTCTATCGTAATTCAAATATTTTTAAAAAAAATTAAAAATGTGTCCAATTGCCATATAAAATACAATAACAATGAACTTTCCTAGTATATGTTGCCAGTCTATAGACCCAGCTGAATCTGGTTTACTTGCATACATTATTTTAGCCAAGACATATCACAACTGGTTAGCTTTTTGAAGAGAAGAAAAGATCAATGTTGAGAGGTATTTTTTAAAAAAAACTAGAAATACAAATGAATACATTTTGTTCTGAATTTTCCTCTTCTTTCAATGATGGTGCTTTATATTGGAATATTTGCTGATATAATGAATGTAATGATGATTCGAATTTTGGGAGAATTTTCCTGGATTTCATGGGAAATACAGATATCAAGATTGTTGAGAGAATTTTTATAATTTACTTATGAAGTTATGGTGGACCAGAAAATGGTTTTATGTTAATAACATCTGTAATAGTCTGGGAATATCAATATTCTAACATGTCTATTTCTAGTGGTTTAAGAACAGTGCACTGCAGAGTAGATTTTACCGGACAACAACACGTTACGTGTATATGGTGCCTATCGTATCCAAAGGACGTCACAAGGCTCTGGACATTCGAGGGTTTGCACCTGAGCTAGGGGTTGGAATTAAAAGGGGTGTAGGGTAGGGGGGGATGCAAGTGGAAGATGTCCAAAGGCACAGTCAAAAAGAAATGAGATCTTGAGACAGGTCTTGAAAGAGGCAAGGGAGGGGGCAAAAGAATTAATTAATTCATTCAAACAATTGTGACTTTAATGAAACCTTGATGACTGGTGGACAGTTGTCATCTTTCCTAACCATAAAATGCACTAATTTATAAAATCAGATCCTGGGCGTGATGCAAAAATAGCTTCCAGTGAGCACTTATGGGTTGTCAGGTTGGCATTGATGTCACTTCCTGCACACAGCATGCAGGAAGCTCATATGAGCATTTCCAATGGTTGCTGGAAACACCGCTAAATGCCACAGTCACTTCTGCGCCTGCACTCTTTGCTCATGAAACTGAAAGTGTACCCACTTCTAGTTACAATGGTACAGCCATGCTATAACCATATGCACCCTATTTTGAAACTATTTTGGGGTTGGGCTATACTCAATCAGATTTGCAATAATAATGTCATAGACATTAATTCTGTGAAGTAGGTGTAATAATGGTAGAGTCCTGAAGCTCAGTGGTAAGAGCACTCGCTTTGCAAGTGAGAGACCTGAGTTCAATTCCAGGCACAGGGCGAAACCTTGTGCAAGTTTCCTTACTCCACACACCTAATAATAATACCTCCAACAAAACAAAACAATAATAAATTGGTCATTTTAAATCCATGACTGTTTGTGGGACATTGCTGTGTGCAATTGGCTGCTGCTTTCACCCACAAATATACAGTCAATTCACTTTACAGTATATTCTGTGAAGCGCTTTGGGACGTCTAGAAGACGTGAAAAGCGCTATATCAAATGCAAGGATTATTATTACAATGTGTCAGAAGCAAAGTTCTTCAACAGTTGGTTTTGACACTGAAGATTGTTGTTAGCAATTAGATAACTTGAATTTATCTTTTTGTAACTTCTTGAAGCATCTGATTAGAGACACTACTGGAGAGGATTTTAGTGACTGTGGGTATGGTTGAAAAGATGGGAAAGTTAAAGAAGGGAATTCCAAGGGTGGGGACAGGATCGCTGAAGGCTTGGCCACCAATGGTAATGGAATAGGGAGTGTGCGGTAGTCCTAAATTTGCTGAGCAGATAGACAGTGTGAGTTGAAGAGTGAGAATACATCCCAGAAGTAGACAGGTGCAAGGCCATGAAATAATTTTCAGGTGAGAGTGAGGATCTTGAAATCAAACCACAGGAGACAGTGGAGCTTGTTGAAATTGGGAATAATTGCAAAGTTTCCTGCAGTTAAGGATGTGGGTGGTGGAGTTTTGCATGAGCTGCATCTTGTGGATAGTGGTGTTGCATGTCAGGCTGGTGAAGAAGGCATTTGAAGAGTAGAGATTTGACTTGTCAAAGACATTAATGAGTTTCAGCACCATTAATTGTGTGGCAACTGGTTGGAGAGAGAGATCAGACTCAGCTGTGATGCCCTTGTACAGTTTGTTGACATCGCTAAGCCTGAACAATGGTCACTTTGGTGAGGGACCAGAGGGCAACCAGCTCCCGCGGAACTATACCTCTACAAGAAGACGGAGACTAGACCAGGAGCAAAGAAGTGTATGCTAGTGCGGAGGAAATTAGGAAAAAAATTGGACAGACTAATGTTTTAAAGAATAGCCGTATCATAATATGGTGCATTTGTCGACCTTAAAGACCTGGAAGGTCACTGGTTTGATGCTTTGCACTGAATTAACTGATTCTCCTAGAGCAGCATGGGGACACTGCCCCTGGATAAAGGAGGGATTGGAGAAATCAGACAGTTTCCTAATTGCTCTCTGTTGAATTATTATGGTATATATATATGTGTGTGTGTGGGTGGGAGGGTGGCCAAAGGCACAGTTGAAGAGGAGGGTCTTGAGGTGTGCCTTGAAGGAGGCAAAGGGAATGTGGGATGGAGTTCCAATGGTGGCGCAGGGTCGGGGGCAGGCTGCTGAGCGGTGGGAGCAGACAGGTTGATAAGGCGTTAGCAGGTTGGAGAGGTAGGAGAGGGCAAGGCCATGGAGGGCCTTGAAGGTGAGGGCGAAAATTTTGAACTCGATCCTCTGAGAGATGAAGAGCCAGTGGAGCCGGGTGAGGGTAGATGTGATGGGGTCGTAGAGCCTGTTGCAGGAGAGGACATGAACTGCTGAGTTCTGGATCTGCAGCTTGTGGAGGGAAGAGTTGGGAAGCCGACAAGCAGTGTGTCGCCATAGTTGAGTCTGGTTGTGATGAAGGCATGTAAGAGGGTTTCGGCGGCCTGAGGGGTGAGGCAGTGGTGGAGTCAGGCAATGTTGCAGAGGTGGGGGAAAACAGAGCGGGTCATGGCATGGATATGCTGGAGAAAGTACAGTTGAGAGTTGAACAAGATTCCTAGGCTCCTGACTGGCTTGGTTGAGGTGGAGTATGTATCCTTGGATGCGGATGCTGCCAGTGCCTGAGGTGAGGAGGCGCTGGCATGAGCCATTCAGGAGTGCCTCGGTCTTGCTGACGTTCAACTGTAGAAAGTTGGTTCTCATTCACGACTTGATGTCTGTTCACTTATTTTGGCAGATATGTGTGTGGCCATGGGCTATTATAGACTATATCGGATTTGGCACTTCTCATCAAATGCAAGGATTATTATCTGTATCTGGATAATATGTATCTGTATCCCAAGCACGAGTAATCGGTATAAGGGGAGGACAGGAGGAAGGATAAAGTCGGGAGAACATAAAACGAATAATATTTTTTGAAAAATGTTTGGGAGTGACATCAAGTCTATCTATTCTCTGTGGTTCAGAACTTTGAAGCTTCTTGGAAGTTTCCCCTTGCATTCATGTCCCAATCTGAATCCTACAGTTGGATAAGATTCTTGCAATTGTTCCAAAGGATAAACATTTGATATAATTAGCGTGTGTATATGAAATCCTAGGACTTCACAAAACAAATTAATGGAACTTTTATTTTGTGAAATGCCCCCAATATTATATTTCACGTTGTCAGTTCTTATCTGGCTGAACTAACTGCAAGTTTGTTTCCTTAAGAAGAAATACCATGTCTGCCATTTTGGCTTGGACTGCTTGGCAATAATTACAGGTTAACGTATCTGTGTCGTAGTCAGAATTGATAGAATAGTGAGGAATCAAGTCTTTAATAAGTAAATATTTTTGAATTACAATATTCCATGTTAAAATCTACATTTGTTTCATTGTTAGTTAATAATTTGCTTTTCTGCTTGATTTACTGAACCATATGTTATGTTTGAACACTGAAGTCGGTGGCTGGCACGTAGGAAATCTTTGTAAAAACAAACATCCTTGCAACCGTTCTTCTCAATATGGTTTTGTTCAGCACCTTAAAATAATAAACTCCACCCTAATTATAATGGGCTCATTGGGAGCCAAGCATGTTGTGTTCTAATGAGGTGCGTCCTGCAGTAAATGTCCCATTACATACCATAAAATGTAACCTGAAGGAGTCGAGAGCTAAGGTCCAGACTGAGCATTTACAATGGCCAGGATTCTGAAATTCGGGTGTACCTGCAGAGTTTGAATTGTATGTGCTTTTGTTTTTTCGACAGATTTTTCCTTCTTTCTCCAACTTTTTTCTTTCCTCTGTGCATTTTTGTTTCATCCAATGCTGTACACAGAGTGCTTGGTTATCGCTCTATTTGTAACCAATTGACATTATCTCTGGATTGACTTTGTTTCCAGGAGATCAACTTGGCATTCAATGATGTTTGCAAATTTGAAAACTGAAATTCTTTACTTCCTCCCTCTTGGGATGCTTCTGAAAGATAACTGAAAATAAAAATAATGTATGTGGAATCGTAAGAGTACTTATTTTCTACCACTCTGTGGCAAGTTACAATTCAGGCAGGCCTTTAAACTAAAGCATGTATTTTAAGATGGCAGTCCTGCCTCGCCTTCCACATATTTTGTTTACCGCTTGGTAATTTTTGATTGTGGCTTGATCATCAGTACATATTATTTATCTAATTTAAACTAACTGGAGTTGTAGAATCTCTCTTGAAGAGGGTAAATTGTCTGTCCTCTTTGGAAAAATCACAGAATATTTGTTTTGTAATCTGGAGAGCATGTATGTGTATATATGCTTGTATTATTTGTCACAGAGGAACATTGTTTTGGTTGTGAAAAGTGCTGTATGACTGAATATGTTTTGTGATTAAAATAAGTGTGTGCTTATTACATGCTTAATGCACACTTTATCCTTGGCATTCCTAGATGCCTAGGTTAATACCACCAGGGACTGGACACAGGAGGGGGAGGAGCAGGAGAATTATAAGATTGACATCCCTTAAGGAAATCGGGATGTTACCCATACCCATGGATTACTCCCATTCCTGTAAAAAAAAGTCTTACCTTAAATTTAACTGTTCATTTTTTCCTCCCTAATAGCAAATTTATTTTCATTTACTAATATTGTTACAAGTGTGTCCTCAGATTAGTGATAAATCACTGCTATTGTATGGTATATACCATACAATAGCAGTGATTTTTGACAATAGTGATTTATTTTTCTGGAATGTTGCAACACAATCCAGAAAAAAAATTGGTCAATCAATCCACGACTGCTTGTGAGACATTGCTGTGTGCAATTGGCTGCCGCGTCTCACCCACAAAATATACAGTCAATTCACTTTACAGTGTATTTTGCAAAACGCTTTGAGATGTCTCGAAGACTTGTATCAAATGCAATGATTTTCATTATTATTAACACTGTTGAGTCAGAACTTTTTGGTTGCAGGGAACTAGGTACCAAATATTAGAGAGTTTCCCTCTGCTACTGACTAAGTGCCATCAAATATAATTTTCAAGGATCCTTCGGTGCCCATTGTCAAAACAAATCTGGTGGTCTTTAACTTTTGCTTTACCTTGTATTCACAATTGAGAATTCAGTTAATCAAAATCAAGGGTGTACTTGAGAGGAATTTAGATTCTTATTCCCAGTCAAAATGCTTGTTCTCCTGCCTGGCATTGTGCATAAGTCTGAAAGAAACACTTTCCACGTCAGTATCACCCCAGGACTCTGCAAATTAGTTCAGTGGAAACTAACGCAGGCACTCCACCGCCCCCCCTCCCAATCTCGGGCTCCACTCTGTCTTCAGTGCTTTGAGATGATGGGGTAGTTTCCATTATTTCTCTCACAGACTTCATGGTTTGAGTAGGTGGTTCCATGAATTGATTTATTTCTGGTCTTTCCTTGTTAAAACAATCTCTGTGATAGTATAATAGTTTCAGGATTAGGTTCAGATTATCTTGATTTTATAGTGTTTCCTAACCACAATCTGTGAACGTCTTCTACAATGACCTTGAATGTGGAACACACCCAAATGAAATTTGAAGAAGGAATTCAAGAGAATATAGAGTACATTATTCGCTGTAATACTACCATTATGTAAATCTAAAGCTTTTCTTATCTTATACAAAGATTAATTGCAAGTTACGCATGATAAACCTGTTTTGTTTACAAAGTCAGTATTTATAATTCTTATCTTTCTTAAAGTGTTAACCCCACAATGTAGAACTGTGGAATATTGAACTGTTAAGTAGAAAAATGCTGTTTTTTATATTTCAAGCTTGTTGAAATGGAGCCTCATTAGCCAGTCCATTAAATGTGATTAAATCTATTACAGAAACGAGCCAAATAAATAATGTGAGAAATTGTCATCTGAGCCTTTACTAATTTATAATAATAATAATCCTTGCATTTGATATAACGCTTTATCACATTTTAGAGACGTCTCGAATCGCTTCACAGAATATAATGTAAAGTGAATTGACTGTATATTTTGTGGGCAAAACGTGGCACCCATTTGCACACAGCGGTGTCCCACAAATGGTCATGGAGTGAGTGACCATTTGTGGGACACTTTGCTTCCTGGCTTGTCAATGAAGTATTTGAATCAACTCTTAGGAAAAACATGAAACTTTTGGGGGTGTACCTTTCTCTCCCTCACTCAACCTCTTGAAATTGATTGAACAGCACTTGGTGTTTTACTAAAATGGTTCTACTATGAGGAACAAACTTACTCATCTGACAAGATGGGTCGTCTAGAAGATGTGAAAAGAGCTATATCAAATACAAGGATTATTATTATAAGGTAGTTTCAAGATGTGAATTCAGTTTTTTTATACACCCCGAAACAGTCACAAAATAACACATCTGGGGTAATTTAGGGATTTCATATGATCTTAAATTGATCTGAAACTGGGTATAGTTTCTCTACAATTGAATTTTCTTATAATCAGCAATTGAAGTTGAATTCTACAATTTATGGCATTTCAGGCTGTTTTTTCAACAGTGAAGTTTTTTTCCTCCATTTTCAGAGGTTAACCAATAGTCACACCAGCATACAACAAAAATGACAATACGGTGACGTCTGGTAACATCATTGGTGACCAGTTTCTCAAGATCAGTATCAAATTTCAAAGACAAGAGTGCCTTAACTTCCGCATTTATATTATGGTGACTTAAGTACAGAACAATTCTGCTGGAAGCACAAATAGCTTACACAGAATTAACCCTTTCCTACCTTATGCTGATTCGAGCTATGGAGAGGGTGCAGGTTCACAAGCTTGATACCGGAAATAAAAGGTATGTGGAGAGGGGTACTTGTTAGAGCAGATGGATTGGGGCTTTTAAGAAAGAATTGGACATCCAGAGGAAGGGTATTACAATATAATTTACAATACAATTTATATTTATGTAGCTCCTTCACGTTGGGAAGATGTCTGAACATTAAGAGTATCAGGAAAGCAGTGAAATGGGATTTGGATGGATGGCTTCTTGGAGAAGCAAGCACTGATGTGGATTGCCCCCTACTATAAAACATGTTTTAATGGTTATCAGTATGTCTTCAGTGCTTTCTAGAATACTGTACATATGTTCATTGTAGCCTTATATCAGAGCCAACCAACAAGAGTAAAAATGATTTGATACTACTGAGTTGCAATGTTTCTCAGGAAAACTCAACTTCCATTTGAAGTGTTGTTATAACTGCACCCTCCAGGGAGATGTTCTCTGTGGTAATTTCCTAATTCTGAGATAAATACGTTAATTAGAAGCTTTGTTTTGAAACAGTAAGTTTTAAATAGTTCACCGTGAGGTTGGACAAACTTTTAAATAAAATATTTCTTCTCCTCAAACCTTTATAAATTCAATAACGTGTGCCTAATAGACTTGACCCAAGGACAATTGAGAGTAAATTTGTACTCCATATATTTTTCCTGTCCCAGGCAGACAAGACAGGTGATTATTTTGATCCTAGCCTAACATTTAATAACTCCATCTGGAAGCATCTTACTTTTAATATACAGTTTATCCGAACCAAGATAAAACAAAGATCTTGGAGTTAAGCCATATATAGTGTTGCAGATTTCTGCAGTGTGTCAAGGGTAACTTGATGAGAGGTCTATTGCTGCCAAATTATTCAGAATTGACTGCATTTTGCTAATAATAGGTCTATATTCAATACGTAAATAGAAAACCTCAAGTCTACCCGTTTGTTTATGTAATTTTATGTCCAATTAAAAATTTCCAGTGGAAGATTAGTACTCGCCATTAAAGCTGCACAATTGCAGTAGTACGATAACGTATCCCCAAAATATGTAACCATTCTCAAACGTGATGGAATACGTTTATCCCTTTTGAAACTGTATCTGCCCTTGAAGTACCCTGAAGATCCATGAGAATTGGCGAGAGGATACTATGGAAACAAATACCTCTTTTTATTAGGTGGTTGGTGGTATTCAGATTGTTAGAAAGTAGGCTTGACTTTTAAAGTTCCAGGAAGCATTTTGTTATTTTGTCTGCCTCTTTCAATGATGTAGAAAATAATTTATTGGAAGGTGTCTGAAGTCTCCAGATACCTCTCTGGGTACAAACACCAGTGTAACTTTTAATTGTAGGATCAGAAGACTACAGGTTCAATTTTTCATCTTTACAGAGTTTGCTGATCTCAGGTGGGGCAACAGGTGGGGTAATATGATCAATCTGTTCATTTGATTGGGCAGGAAAGGGGAGAATAACCAAGCTTCCATCCCTTTTGTTATTCAATAGAGCATTGCCAATTGTTGCATGTGTGGAGGTAGATCTTGAGTTGATGTCTAGGAGGAATCTGTATGGTTATTAATACAATTATTTAAATACAAGAGTTTGGATCTTGGCTATTTGTGGGCCATTGCTATGCGTCAGTCGGCTGCTGAGTTTGCCAACAAATACAGTACAATCCTGTGAAGCGCTTTAAGATGTCTCAACAATGTGATAAGGGACTATGTCAAAATGCAAGGATTATTATTACTACCTATTTACCTCTGCATTTCCCAAACTTTTGAGGTTATTTCCTATTTGTTTATTTTAATATTCACCTTACAACTTCACGTGCTTAAAAACTCACAAATTATGCCTTTACCATAATTGCTGGAAATTGCAGTGCAACGGGATTAGCAAAATCATTAATGCCAGTGGTTGTACCGGCGTTTCAGTGTGGATTGGGCAAATATGTACTACTGTGTGTTTGGGGTTTACTGAAAAATCGCCAGTGAAAAGAATATTTGGACCTCAAAGAAAAATGCTATTCTTGATGTTTTTTGGTACAAAACACATCGAAATTTCATGCCAGTTATGTTACTCTGATTGTTTTACTGGACAACGTGATGAGTGGTGTGATCGATTGCTACATGTTTGTACATCTTGTGGATTATGATACAAATGTTAAAAGGTATGAGCAACGACTGGTTGGATTCACTTATAATTTTTTCTGCGTCTGTGATGCTGAGACACCAGAATTTACATTTTTTCTACCAGATAATCAATAAAATCCAGGCTTTTATTCTTAATACTCATACCTTTTGAAGACCATTAGAGTGCATTAATAAAATAATAGTAAATAAAATAATCCAACGTTCTTTTATTTACTTGGCAAAGATCAGTGACAAATGACAATACACCTAAGTTGAAAACTGACTTGTTCCTAATGTAACTTCAAAAATGTAGCTACATTCAAAAAAAATCTATAAATGAAGAAAATCCAATAAAACTTCAAAAATATGATCTGCAGGGATCAGATCTTTGTTAATGCATAATGAGACAGAAATTCTGGACCCCTCTTCATTTAAGTTACTGTTTTAAAACCTTTGGAAGTGGCTGGAAGTGGATTATGATACAAATGTTAAAAGGTATGAGCAACGACTGGTTGGATTCACTTATAATTTTTTCTGCGTCTGTGATGCTGAGACACCAGAATTTACATTTTTTCTACCAGATAATCAATAAAATCCAGGCTTTTATTCTTAATACTCATACCTTTTGAAGACCATTAGAGTGGATTAATAAAATAATAGTAAATAAAATAATCCAACGTTCTTTTATTTACTTGCCAAAGATCAGTGACAAATGACAATACACCTAAGTTGAAAACTGACTTGTTCCTAATGTAACTTCAAAAATGTAGCTACATTCAAAAAAAATCTATAAATGAAGAAAATCCAATAAAACTCTTTGTGAAACTGATCTTGTAAGTGCAGTATGGAGTCCCTAAGCCTGTACTAAACTCAATATTGCATATTAAAGATACCAATTCGAAGTAATGTTCAGCAATGGCTTTGTTTTCTGGTTTCTCTACTTCAAGCCCATTGATACAGAATATCTTCAGAGAACCCTAAAGTGCATTGTTCATATTTTTGTTTTGCTTTCTAATAGTGAAAATTTGGGGAGTTATTAATTTTAGATATGCAGGAGGGTGCAGAGGAGAATGATACTGGGAATGGATCTTAACAAAGACTAGAGGAACTGGGACTGTTTTGGAACAAAGAAGGTTGAGCGGTAACCTGATCGAGGTCTTTAAAATTATGAGGGGTTTTGATAGTCGATAGGAAGAAATTATTTCCACTGTTCAGTGAATCAGTAACTGGAGGGCATCAATTTAAGATACAGTAGTTAGCAAATGCACAAATGGGGAGTTTAGTCAAAATTTCTCAGTCTTTAGGATATGGAATGCCCTGCAATAATTGAGGTAAAATCAATATTGGTCTTCAAGAGGGAACTAGACAGGTACAACAATAACAACTTGCTTCCCAAAATCCTCGACAGTGGCAGAGCACGATGCTGATCTGCGGAGAGGTGACAGTAGGCATGGTTGAATAGGAAGGTCTTCAGGCGCAACCTGAAGATGGGGAAGGAAGGGGCAAGGCGGAGGGATAGAGGAAGAGTGTTCCAGAATTTCAGGGTGTAGGGGCTTAAAACGGATCAGCTACAGGAGTGTGGGAGACAGGACTGAAATGATTATTCTTGAAAGATTTCACTCTTGCAAATATATATTTAAAAGTATTTTGCTCAATAACGATGACAGCAAAACTTAGTCAATCAGATTTAGAATTGAGAAATGTAAATTAGGGTTGTTTAGATATTCTGGTTTTCTACAAAAATATAGTAAAAGACAAATCTGTTGTAATTGGTCTGTGTATAACATGTAAAAAGCACAGTAGAACACATGTCAGCTTTGCTTTTTTGTGGTAAGTGAATGCAAGTTTGGCGTCAAACATTTCATTCACAGAATGGGAATTGATTATTTTGAATATTGGTAGGTTTTTTTTGTGGACGGGGTGCGAAGATCCCAGGGTGTTGTTTTCAAGTCTAGAATTACTTTTTGCAAACTGTTGGGGGCGGGTGGGGGGAGGGAAAACATAGTCTGAGAGCTCAGGTTACAATCTGCATTCCATAGTCTACTGCTTCACTGTGCTTGGAGACTGGCTGGCTGCTCCATAAACGTGCAGTTAATTTGACACTGCCCTAGCCCAACCCCCAGTCTGACAGCGGCAAGTATTCTGCACAGCGCAAGCAATAAAGGGCGGTTCTCAAGGGCCTTCACGTTTTTTGATTTTATTTTTTCTTTGTGGCTTGCTCTACAGTGAGGTTTGATTTTTGGTAGTCTAATTTGTTTTGAAAAAAACACTTTCTAAACTCTACACATTGAATTTTTCTTTTGAATCTGAATTTTCTTTGATTTGTATCTATTTAATTACTCTCCAGGATAGTGTTTATTGGGATGTTCTTGGGGTTACAAGAGAGCTGGGTTGGAAAGGAGAGCGGCTGTTACTTGGTTGTGTGGTATCTATTTTCCTTATTTTCTGCTTGCACATCTACTAGCATCACTGGTGGTGTATATCATAATCACAAATCGATTAAATAAAATTAATTGAATTTTAATTAATCTTTAGAAATCTTACTTTCAAACAACTGCTTTTAGCTTTATAAAATGTCATAATCATCAAATTAATTGAATTAATATCTACATGTGTGTAAATCTAGTATGACATGCTAGAAGGGAAGTGTAAAAGATATTAAGAGTCGCAGACAATTTAAAAAACATTACTCCTTCAGTAGTCTTAATTACATCACCCCAGTGTGGTACTAAGCTATAAAGATCACAAGGTTGCAGGTTACATTCCCAGTCTGTGCTGAATTAACTGATGGTTGCAGTTGGGATGCTGTAATTGGCTTTAGCACTCCTGGGCAAGAGAGGAATAAATTAACTCTGACACAGAATCTTTCCCCTGATTCTGGAAAATAATTTGTTTTACTGGTTTTGTTCTTCCATATACAGGCACTACATTTTACAGTTAAATCCCGTGAAGCACTTTCAGATGTTTCAATGACATTTTAGCAAATGGAAGCATTATTTTTACAGCATAAGAATGAATCCCTATTCTGCTGGTTTACGTCCCTTCTCCATCATTTTGTGCACGTTTTACATTAAACAATGAGAAATCAATGGCTTGCAGAGTCTGGCTGCTTTAGAATATAATTAAGATTGTAAAGGGTGACCAAAAAGTCGTGATACCATTACAGTGTCTAATAAGGCTTAAAGAAATTAAGATAATAAGGTAGCTGAAAAATAAGACTTTTTGGTCACCCAAAAACCTCTTGGTGAACACACTCCTAAGAAGCATTTATACACTTTTTGGTATATATAGGTGGATGCAGTCTGCAATCAGGGTTCTGGGTAGTTAGCCTGATCAGAATAACTTGTTTTGTTTTTGTGGGACTGTTGTCATTTCATTGAATGCAATGGAAAGATCTTAGAGACATTTCTAGAATTTATTATGTTTGTTTCCTGATTCTATAGATTTGATTGTGACTAAGCTGGTGTTTTTTTTTAGAAACAGTGCAGTGGTACATTTGTACAGCTGTTTAAAATCAGGATTAACTGGCACCAGAGTACAAGTCCTGTGTAAAAGGAATTATTGTACTGTTATGATCTGGCAACTAGAAATATTTTCCATATGCTTTGTAATTGTTCTGTCACCTGATGTTTTGCCACCACGTTCTTTGGTTCAGAATAGATAAACTTTATTTAAAAAATCCTCTTGCCTCTGAGTCCGAAGGTTGTGGGTTCACCACCAGGTCAGAACATCGAACTTGTGTAAACTAGGCTGGCACCCCAATAAAGTGCTGGAAGTGCTACCCTTGAGAGTAAATATTAAACCAAAGTCTTGTCTGCCTGTTTAGGTGGGCATTAAAGATCACACGCTACTATTTATTTTCAGATTGCTACTGATTTTGTTTTACGGACAGGATCACGAGTGGCGGTCCTACTCCCTGCTGGACACTGGATTGCTCGTTATGTTAATTTTTAGATGTGTTTTAATCTTATTGTTCGTGTCTTTATTACATTTAAAGTTAATGATGGCCTATCCCACTGAAGTATTTGGATATTTATCGCATGTGAGAATTTCTAAGGAAAGGGAATATTTACGAAGTTTGATTTACAACATTTCAGTTTTAATTGTCATCGTTTATTATGTTGAATGATATAAATGTTAACAACCTGTATCTCAAAAATGCTGTGTTTTTTTATATAAAACATATATTGTAGGCTACTTCTGGGTGATTAAACACTAAAATACATGGCAGAGGCTATAAAAGTAATTATATTTAGCACTTCAAGGAGATAGTACATTAATTGGGTGGGCACTTCACTCAGATGTTCAATAAATTGCATGTAGTTTGACACTTTCACAATAGCTGTGTATTTAATTACCTACACTGAGAGCTTTGAATGAGTTACCTCTTCATTAATTACCCATCTACTGTGAAGCATATAGCTCAAATTTAATCTAACTACTGTAGTTCAAGAAATACTATATTTCTTTTACGTAAAAGGATTTTATCTAATTTTCTTGTAAAAGAGTTGTCTGGTTTCTCATTTGATCAGTCACACTAAAATCTGGGAATACTGTACTTATTTTTCTTCTACTAATCATAATGAGTCATGCTAATGCTCAAGTATGGAACAGTTATGCTCCACCAATGTTTATTGACCCCAATCTGAGAAAAGCTTATTGCAGCAGTGTGACTTTCAATTTCCCACATTGAACCTTGGGTGACATTTGAGAAACGTGTTGAGGATTCCAGTTGACAAAGAATACAGAGAATCCCCCTTTTTTTCAACCATTTCTTGTTTTCCTGAAGTTAACTCCTTTAGGGGCACAATTCTGTGTATGTGGTCATCCTCCGTTACCTCATTTAAGTGGCAATTCATTTGAAACCCTTTACTATAACTTGAGATTTGATTTATAAAGGTACAACACCAGTATCAAACATGTAGGATAACAGGCATTTGTTGGAGAAGTATCTGTAATTTTGACCTTTATTAACAAAAACATGAAAAGCTTAAATTCTTACTGCATTTTTCTAATTTATTGTTCAAAAATATAATAATCATTAAATAATTGTTAGGTGTTAAATACATTGATGTTGCATTGGTTATTTAGTATTTTTAAATATTCCATGTTGTGCCTATGTTTAGTGCAGTTGTGCAACTCACAGTCCTTTGATCTCTGGGTCTGGATTTGAATCATGTATTGAACATTTTGCTTTCTGCTTCCTTTAGGAGCAGAATACTTCTGTAGTAATACCTTGTAGTACAGAGCCGATTTCTCTTTTTTTAAAGTCTACAATTTTGGAGAAATTGATGGTTCTGAAACATACCTGGAGGGGTGCCTGTAAGTCATCATCAGTTTTTCTGTTGTCAGATTTCCCAGAATCACTTCCTGTGCTAAAGCATGCTGGCCAGCCTTGCTGGTATTTGCTTGGATTGTGGAAGTGTCATGAAGTCAAATGGATCGATCATATGTGACTGCATTTACTGACCCACATCAAATCCAACAAGAGAGCACTAAAGCTGTAACATCATTCTCAGCTCCTGTTGGCAGCCATTTTTTAAATTGAATTGGTACCGAGATTATCAGATAAACAATGTTATCCCTGCGCAAAGCATTTTGATTATATTGCTAAATCAAATTCACCATTTGCAATTATTTAGTGTGCTTGTGTATTGCTTACATTTTAACTAGGCACCTCTCTTGCGATTATCTTGGATATATTATGTGCTTTTGATACAATGCTTCTTTGTCATCAAAAACAAGACAAAATTGGGTACAAGTGAACAATATTTGGACATGTCTCAAACCTCTTTAGAATGAGAATGTGTAGCATGAAGTTACGCACATATTGGTTTTGAATTCAATAGAAACGTACTTAAAATCTGTAAAAGGAACTTCGATATAATGCTCATTTAAGGCATATCAATGCCATAAAGCAATTTATAAGTGAGTTTAGATTACTAAATACAAATTGGAATCAAATGGGAGTGAATTAAATGAAATAGTATCTAAACCTACATAACCAGCGCAAGCATAGTTGAACCTCGATTTTCTGCCATATATGCCAGGAATAGAACTTGCATTTATATAGCGCTCCTCACACAGGGTAGAGTCCCAAAACACTTTGCCGCAATACACAAGCACAAAAATGAGTGATCAACTCCTGTCAAAAATTACATTTGATATATTGTCTTTTGTCGGGAGGATGTCTCAAAACGCTTTAAAGGATACATTATAAAGTGCAGCAACTGTATTTTGCGGTTGAATGCTGCAGCCATGAAATGAGTGACCAATTTTATTTGGGGGATAGTTGGCCAATGACACCAGGAGAAACTCCTTTCTCTTTTTGAGTAGTGCCATGGGAATATCTAACGTCCACCTGAACAGGCAGACAGGATTATGTTTTCATAATGTGTCTGAAGTACTGTAGCATCTGACCAACGCAGCCCATCCTCTGCGCTGCTTTGGAGTGTCAGCCTGGACGATAAGGGTTTCAGGTCCCATTGTGGGACCAACTGAGTCAGATTGACATACAGAGAAGATTAGATAAGATTAAACTACTTTTATTATGAGTTGCAATTCATACGTCATGAGACATTATTAGAACTGTGAAAGACACTTGCAGTGAATTTTTTTGTCTTACAAAGATAGTAACAGAAGATTTGCACCAAAAGTGTATGCTGCCTGGTGTTTATCTCTAAATCCACAAACCTACCTTACCTAACTTGAAAAGGTTTAAAGGTAGGTGTTTTTACTCCAAAATTTTATCAATTTAAACAGATTTCTAATCTAGATTGCTGCCAGCGAAGCGTTTGTTTTTGTCCCAAAGGTAGCGATTTTAATTAAGTTTTCCACTAACTTGTTTTTCATTCTGAGCCTGGCTATTTTATCTGGAGTTGAAATTGCCTCAGCCATTATTTGGTATGAGTCATGATCTCCTGGGTTTTGTTGATTATGATGAGGCCTGCGTTTCTGGCATGCTGTCTTTATGCTGTAACTATGTATTGTCTAAAATTAGAAAAGGCTTTGCAATTCTAAACTCAGTTGAAACGAGAGAGAGGAATCAAGGTTGTCTTTGCAATAACCTGATCACTGCAAATAGATCACTTTCCTTTTCATTGCAAGTTTAAGGTCTAAAATTTGATGGTTTGTGTTTTGAACCAGCAGGAGAGGAAAGTTATTCTCAAACCTGGAGGTAGTTATCTGGTCTAATGATGCAGTACTCATTTAGATGTCACTTATATGTTTACAGTGGTTTCTATAGGCAGGGATGGAGCAAAAACAATACTAAGCAGACAATTGCATTTTCTATCTGAGCCATCTGTGTGTGTGTGTGTGCGTGCGTCTGTGTGTGAGTTAGGGGGTGGGGGGCGGGGGTGCGTGTTAAATGCTGCATTTGCCCAATTAATCACTTTACTGTGAGCTTAAATTTGGAAATTGAGATGAGTTATTAAGCAGTTATGTCTTAGCACAGAAGGGGAGGGTAGAGATTTGCTTAAATGAGGGATCAATAGAGGAGAAACTAGACAGTATGGAGACATTATTAGAAGACGATATTAAAAGCAACCTAGAGGACCTGGATGTGATTCCCAGCAGGGTGAAACGTTGGGCAAGTTTCCTTACTCCACATGCTCCAGTTTACTTAGCAGTAAATAGGAACCAGGTTGTTAGTCAATTGGCAGATCGCTTTTCCGGGGGGTAATAATTCCTTTAAAATAAATTTTAGAAAATTTGGTCACGTAATCCACGTCTGATTGTGGGACACTGCTGTGTGAAATTGGCTGCCGTATTTCACCTACAAAACATACAGTCAATACACTTTACAGTATTTTCTGTGAAGCGTTTTGAGAAGTCTCGGAAGACGTGATCAGGCGCTATATCAAATGCAAGGATTATTATTGTTAATACTTCCCGGAATTAGGTAAGCAGGATGTCCCTCCAGGCAGAGAGTGCACATTCCATTCCCACAATCTATCTCTGATTTCCACGTGTAGGTGGGATGCATGGAAATCTCAGCTAGATTTGGATATTCTTAAGCATGATGATGGGTTTTTGCACATCTGTTCCAGCTTCAATCACTGCGCTTTCTCCCCCTCTTTATCTTTAAATCCCACCTTAAGACCTACCTCTTTGACTGTTCCTATGATCACTTCCCCCTTCTCCCTTGCTCAGTCCAACCCCACCACCTTACAGTGCTCCAAGATGTTCTCCCATAAGAAGGATGCCTATATAAATAGAAGTTGCTGTTAGTTTTTTAATCATTTGCTCTTCAATTTATCTGTATTCAGCTGTTCTTCATCCCTTTGTGGTGTATCTGTTTTTTTCTGTTGATACAGCTGAAGCGATCTCCCTCTGTAGGAAACCAAATGCATCCTATTTCTCAGTTTTGTCAATGGATCCCTCTGACCTGAGCTGCTTACAAAGTGTGGCATGTTGCGTATCATTTGTTTCAAATTACTTGTCCATATGTAGTTGACAAAGTAATCTACTGTTTTGATTGGTCAAATATTTGAAAAAAATGATTATTAATTTTCCAAAATCTGATCGTTTATATAAACTACTGTAGGGATCAAGCCACGATTTGAAATCAAACTCAATGTCCGGATTTTTTTAGAAAAAAAGGGATACCAATCAATTTCTTGTGATCATAAAAGTATAACAGTAAAATTAGATATCGCTAAATTAGATATTTCCGGATCAAAATTCTTATTGGCTTTTCTAATTGTAGAGATGATCACTGAGAAACTGGATTCTGTGCAGTGTTCAGATTTGTTTTACTTCCCAGAAAGTGTACAGGGGCAGGAAATGACATCACTAGTTGCTGTTACCTTTATCTGTTGCATATTAAGGAAGTGGTAGGGAGGAAATGGTGAGGTGAGAGTGAAACGACATGAATTTCCTGCCTATGGTACAAGTGTCTTGTCTCCAAGTACAGCGATCCCAGGCAAATATCCAGAAGAAAAAATTACAAGGTGCGTAGCAGCAACTGACAAGCTCAAACAGGGTTTGTTTGGGTGACGTTTTTTTCCTTCTTTCCTGTGTTGCTCTTCTCAACATTTATGACATTGTTGTAGTGAATTATGAATTTCTGATCGACACTTCTTGTTCGCGAGCACTTATGGTAGTTTATACAATGAGATTGAATTATTTGTCTGGATGGTAACTTAATGAGTTGATTCTGTTTCTGTCTGCTTCTGTGAAAATGCCCAAGAGGGATTCAGATTATGCAGTCATTAATCAATTTCCCAAATACGGGCAGCAAAATAACCTGTTTGAAGTACAATTAGCTCCTTAGGAAAAAACAGCAGGAGAATAAAGTTTCTGTAAAATTCAATTTGTTCTCTTGCAACTTACTTACTCTTGCTCTTTGTAGACTGCTTGCAGAATGCTTGCTTTCAGATTGATAAGGAACTGAAAGCTATCCAGTTACCGTTTTTGGCCATCAAAAAAATTATTTGTGTACCACTTTGTTCAATATTTGATTTAAATCAAGATCACTATGAGAAGCCTGGACCTTGAGTAGATTTCAGGAAGTTTCTTTTTCTGTCCTTGTGCTGGAGATTGTCTTTGGTCTTACAATTTCGAGATTTCTATGTGGAAGATTTTTGTCAGTGGGTTATTAAACTTTTGTTTATTACGATCATAAAGCAGTGTTAATATAATCCTGCCTTTGTGGTCTTTAAAACAGACACAATAACTCAGATTAGTTTTTTAGATTTTTTTTGCAGATATACATTGGACTTTGTAATTGGTGTTTCATTGGATAGATTTGCCTTTGTGACTGAGATAAGGGGATTACTTTTTGTAAGAGGAGGATGTTTGTTTCCATGCAATACCTATAAATACCTTTACATGATCACCAATTGTGTTCATGTGTTTTGTCACAAAGAAGCCTTGTAAATATTTTATAATGGTTCTGTAACTGCTTTGGTTTAGGTATTCTGTTCTGTCTAAAGACTTTTCTTTGCCTATCCTGTTGAGATTTTAAAAATCTGATTACAATGCTGTTTTTTTTAGGTGTGAGGAATCTGAAGTTATGTGATATTGAGCTTTCTGCTTCAGGTTATACTTGAATCCTGGCAGAGATGTATTACATTAATAATTTGTTTGGTGGCCTATCTTTACAGTAGATTGAATTGTGCCACATGTGCTGACTATGATTTCCTAATTATTATTGTATTGAACACTTGGATGATGTACTGATTATTGGTGAATAAAGGTAATAAATCAAGTATCATACTGGTACATTTCAATAATATTACAATGTAGAAGCTATTCTTTGATAGTACACATGAAATGAACCATTTGATGATATACTCTTAATATTTAANTTTTTTGGTGTCACTCAAAAGTACAGAGCTATGATATTTTAAAGCTGTACTTGGTGTCTTGGGCTTTCTAAACGTAGCTATTTTCACATATTTTATGCTTCCATCCAATTTTAACCAGATTCTACAACAGGCTTTACAAAATGTAAAGCAGAAATAGTATAAAAAAATTAAAAATCAATTCAACTTGTACACTTAAATTCGGCTGCCTAATCTTACATTTTGTTTTGAGTGAGCCTTGTTGTGGGCTGGTTTTGCAACTCTACCACAGCCCAACCATCCAAGTTTATTTATATCTTTTAAATTAATCCTTTTGAGAAATCTTTTACTGTTATACACATGTCATAGCTAAAAATAATAGTTAGAATTTACCACTTCCTCTGAACATTCTACAAATAGACATATTGATGTATCACATAAACCCAGGGATAGAAATAACTATATCTCTTCAGCTGCGATAGACAAAAATATAATTGATGCTCACCTGTTGTCTTTCCCTAGGATGATTGTGGCGGTTTGCATATTTAAAGCCACACGTTATACTTAATCCAAACTGCTTTGTTAAAGTAGTAGTGTATTTGTAATTCCTCTGCCAAAGTTTGAATTCTTGCTTTGACTCATTTTACATTTTGTACGCTCAGCGGGTCAGTTTTGTTTGCAGTTTGGAAGTCGTAAACCTGACTCTGGCCAATGTTTAGTTCTGGCATACAGAACAACGCAATTTGTATTTATATATCACTTCGACATTAGAAGGACATCTGAAAGTGCTTCACACAGTTGGAAAAGTACCTGGGCCAGGGGTGGGAGTGGATGAGGACTGAAGAGGGCAGGGGAAAAGATGACTGAAAAAACAGCAAAGGAATTGTGTATAATTCTGGAGCCTAATTTTATTGCATAGTTTTGCTTTTTTATATATCTTAACATTTGGAGTCGTAGCCAAGTTTATTGTTCTCTGAACAGCTGCAGTGGCAAATGTTTGCAGAGAGGTGTTCCACCCTTTGTGGAGTTATCAACGCAGGATTATTAGAAAATAAAATTTGTAGGAAATTGATTGTATATTCCATACAAATTCAGGTGGGATTATGCTCATGTTGAATTTATAGTGAGTGCTGCTGCAAATGACTCATAGAATCCTACAGCACAGAAGGAGGCCGTGCAGCACATTGTGCCTGTGCTGGCTCTTTGAAAGACCTATCCAACAAGTCTCGCTATTACCTGTAGCCCTTTTAGAAACCGCGAATCTACTTCCACCACCCTGGTCAGACAGTGCATTCCAGATCGTAACAACTCTCTTGGTTTTAAAAAAAAGGTCTCTCGTCTCCCCTCTGGTTCTTTTGCCAATTATCTTAAATCTGCGTCCTCTAGTTACCGACACACCCGCCAGGGGAAACAGTTTCTCCTTGTTTACTCTTATCAAAACCCCCTATGAGAACCTGATTCAGTGTGAAATTAGTGTGAGGCAATGCTGATGTCCCCGAAGGCTCCCAGAATTGCAGCAATCCTGTATTCAGCAACAGTGCTGAAATATAAAAAAATGATAGCATCCCATACTGACGTGGGTTCATCTCCTGCCCGTAGAGCAACAATGCAATAAGTGCGCAGATGGCCAGGTGTTAGCATCGCTGACCTATTTGTAGCTTTTGAGGCCAGCGTGAAGGTTTGCACCCAGAACAGGACTGCACTTGTGAATTTGCACTTATTGATGCCTCTGCTTTACATTTGGTCCCGCTCTTTAAATGGTAGAGAATTTTGGCATCAGTCCTCAGACTCCTTCATAACCATTTCTAAAGCACAGTGTCTTGCATTATAATTGATGGATTTAATTGGCATCTCCAAATGCTGCCCATGAAATAGCAAGATAATGTAAATGTTTTCGCTGGAGACCGAGTCAGTCATCTTTTAGTCATCTTTCCTGGTCAGGAGCTGACTAAGTGATTCAGCCTGCCCATACATGACAGTAATGTGGCTCAGAGTTGTGCTGGGGTGTGGTTCTCGGTTCTGTACCCCAATTAGTCTTCAAGTTTGGGCATGGTCTATGGTCGTGGTCCATCATGGGAGGCGGGGGAAAGGAAAATCACAGCTGTACTACTTCTGACGTAACTGACATTCACTCTTATTTTCCAGTAGGGGTCATTCAATATTCAATTGGGAGCAGAAACCTGTGTCGTTTTTGCATGAAAGTGGCCTGGTTGACTCACTCTCTTATTCTGTCTAGGCTCACCCCCCACTACCCTGTATTCATTGCTCCTCTGTTTTACCAGTCTTATAGCCCATGCTAGTCAAATCACTATGTTATCCCATAAGCGCAAATTAGTCTTCTGTTTTCACTCCATTTTAATTTTAATACTCTAAAACAAAATAATTTGTTTATTTTTCTGAAGGCTCTAGAGGCCACATCACAATTTTAAAATATCGCAATTGATTTTAAATCTCATTTCATTTTCATAATATTTCCCCAAATTGTCAGTAATGTGACTGCTGTAATCCTACCCTATTTCAGTTTACGTTGCTGCAAATGATATAGGACTGTCTTCCCCCCACCCCAAATAATCCGAAATAGAAAAAAGTAAAGATGTTACCGTATTTCAAATTGTTTGTGATTAAGCAATTTGAATCTCTTTGAAAGTGTTAAATAATCTTATCTGTAAATCATTTCAGGGGTTAATGTGAAATCTCGTTTTCTCTTTTTCTGCTCACGGTGAGTCTGTCTGCCATGAACAGGGTTTGGCTGTCTGCAATTGATGCCGTCTGATATTCCCCTAAGTTTCAGGTTGCTGAGTATCTTGAGATTTAGTCTTTCCTGAGTGTTATATCTTTATGTGACTGGTAGGAATCTTGCTGTTTGTAAGTAGAAGTGGAGACGGTAAAGAGGTGACCTTCAATGGATGTTCAGCTCCAAATTCATTCTCAACAAAGCTATAGCATTTCTCTGAGTTGACCACTGTAAAATACACACTTTTACAGCAATACAGAAATACAGCAAGTAGCCATATTTGCTCTATTTGATGAAATGCTGCTGCAATGTTTGTACAGAGCTGTTTTTGCTTTGATTGGAACTTGCACCCTTTGAACAGTTACACAACACTAAAATGACCTTTTGAATTACTTAGAACTTCTATTAAATTTTCTTTTCAATAAATCATGTCAGTTATAAATATCAAAAGCTGTTCAGTATTTTACTGTAGCTTTATTACAACATTCCCTATGAGGAATAGTTGTATTTTGATTTATGTATTGATTTGACGTTGAAGACTAATTTTCCCAATTTAAATTTTTCTTGCTAAGGTTAAAAGCCCCACTTTTGAAAAAAAATTGTGGCACATGGTATGGTTTTCAATCTTGCCTAGGCTGTCAGGAAGATGTTGAGCCCAATCAATTCATTTCCTTAAAGGTGTAAGCATGCCAAAGGCTCTTTTATACCTTGCTATCAATTGAGTTAAAGAGATGGGAGAAGGTTGCCTGTCTAGTTAGGAAAGGCTATTGTACGTGGATGTTGGAAAGATAACTTTTATAAAGTACCTGTGAGAACAAAATGCAGATTAAAAACTTTCACCAACCAATGCAAACTTGGTGGGAGGCAAGAGATCTTGTGAGTACAAAATGCAGATAAAATTTAAATCCCGTGAATCGCTTTAAGATGTTTCGATGACAACAACAAAATTACATTTGTATAGCGCCTTTCACATCAAGAGGATTGCCCGAGGTGCTGGACAATCAGTGCTTCGGACCCGAGCTGGGGTCAGGGAGGGTGGGGGGCAGGGTGGGAAGGAGGGTGACCGAAGGCACAGTCAAAGAGGAGGGTCTTGAGATGGGTCTTGAAGGAGGTAAGGGAGGAAGCGAGGCGGAGGGACTGCGGGATGGAGTTCCAGAAGGTGAAGGCAGAGAGGCTGAAGGCCCGTCCACTAATGGTGGGGCAGATAAGGCAGGGGACGTGAAACAGGCTGGAGCCTGCTGAGCAGAGGGAGTGGACAACTTGGTAGAGGTTCTGAAAGTTGCAGAAGTAGGGGAGTGCAAGGCCATGGAGGGCTTTAAAAGTGAAGACCAAGATCTTGAACTGTATCCTCTGTGTGATAGGAAGTCAATGGAGTTGGGTGGGGGTGATAGGGTCGCAGAGCCTGGTGTGGGAGAAGACATGGGCTGCAGAGTTCTGGATGATCTGCAGCCTATGGAGGGAGGAGTTGGGGAGTCTGACAAGCGGGAGTTTGCGTAGTCGCGCCTGGATGTTATGAATACGTGAACAAGGGTCTCAGCTGCCTGCGGTGTGAGACAGTGTCGAAGCCGAGCGATGCTGCGGAGGTGGGGGAAGCCAAAGCGGGTCATGGCACGGATGTGGGGTATGAAGGACAGTTGAAGGCCGAACAGGTCGCCGAGGTTTCGTATTGGATTCATGAGTAGAGTGCATCCATGGAGGGAGATGCTGTCAGTGCCTGAGGTATGGAGGCGCTGAAGGGAGCCAAGTAGGAAGGAGGGTCTCGGTCTTGTTGACATTCAACTGCAGCAAGTTAGCACTCATCCAGGACTCAATATCCGACAGACAGTCTGTGAGGTCAGCAGTGGTCCTGGAATCGAGGGCGGAGGCAGAGAGGGAGAGTTGGGTATCATCGGCGCTCATGTGGAAGTTTACCCCCTGTCTACTGCTGATGTCACAAAGTGGGAGCATATAGATATTGAAAAGCAGAGGATCAACGACAGAGCCCTGAGGGACGCCACATGTGACGGTGCGGAAGCCTTTAGTGGCGACAAAGTGGATTCGAACCAGGCAAGGGCAGGTCCGGGAAGATTGAGTTGAGAGGAGAGGTGGTGTAGGAGGATAGAATGGTCGACAGTGTTGAAGGCAGCAGAGGAGTCGAGGAGGACAAGGAGGTAGAGAGAGTTTTGGTCGCAGATGTTCAGAATGTTGTTAGTGACTTTGACCAGGGCTGTTTGGAAACCCGATTGGAGAGGTTCAGATAGGGAATGGCAGGAAAGGAAAGAGCGAAGCTGGGACGTGACGACTCGTTCCAGGACCTTGGAGAGGAATAGGAGAATAGGATGGGTCCAAGGAAGGTTTTTTGAGAATGGGGGTGATGACACCTGTTTTTAAGGCATAAGGCAAAGATGCAAATGCGAGGATTATTGTTTAGATCTTATAGATTGTATCCTTAATAAGGATTTGATGTAGGCTTTAGAGGTAAACATAAAAAAAATAATTTTATGTATTTTTTTACATCATTAGCTAGTTATAAAAGTCCATCTGCATCTGAAAGAGTAAAATAGATTTAACGGTTTGGGTATGGCTCTTTAACCAGAGCTAAAAGTGTGATTTGCAGAAGCTGCTTCAGTTCTGATGATCTTTCATATTCAAAAGTTGCAGTCTGTCACTGTGTTGTAGAAAACCCAGTGTTTTTATTTTAGATAACCACATCAAATGACTGAAATCAAGGGGTAAAGGAGATGGTCACAGAAGGCACTGAACATGAGATGGGATATAAATTATCAGAGGATATGAGGCAGCATTCAGTATGGAAAGGAATACTGGAATCAAATGTTCTCCAGATTTACAAAATAATAAATGGGTGAAAGAGGCCAAGGGAGTACAGTTTGATAACTTCAATAGCTCAGATGTACTGACAGTATCCTGATTTGATTAGATACAAAAAGCAAGTATGATTCCCTTGCCAGGACAGCACAGTGATACTGTTGGGTTTGTGCTTGGCCCATTTTATATGTACGGTTTTATCTGTAGTCAAATTGGCAACCTCTCCTCTAAGCTTTAAAAACTATATATAAAATTTAAGTAATCAGATAATTGAAGATGTAGTAATGAGACTATTTTTTCCAGTAGATACCTCCCACTCATTCTAGTCAAAGTTGCACCACAGGGGTTTCTGCAACAACTGTTTTGGCACACATTGAGTTGAACTTTTTACAACATGTCTGAACTTCAGCAATTTCAAATGAAGGCTCTGTAAATATTGGCATTTAAGATTTCTGGCACAAAAAAGATCAAAGGACAGTTTACATATTTCTTTGCCTTTTTTTAGTATTTCTAAATGTGCAGTATGGCAGTGTACCAGAAAATCGTGGCTTTACATGTGCATGTGTTTGCGTGTGTATATTTCTTAAACAAAAAGTCCTCTTGAGTGTTCCATTGGGTGGGAATTTTGGCATGAGATATTTCAAAAAGTTAGTTGCACACTTTTGTAAGTTTTTTTTAAAACAAAAGTTCAGATGATGTCTTGTACCGTGCTGCAGTTGCTTGTGACACAGTGATATTTGCAGCTGTCTCAAATGAAGTTTTTTTTGTGGGAAGCAGGTTCATCTGACCAAGATTTATAAATGACTGTAGCTCCTTTAAATAGCAACATTCGTTCATTGCTGTACAATAAAAACTTATTATTTTAATAACTGGCAGAAGGAGCAGTCTAGTACTGTGCAGAATAAATGTACAAACACATAGACAAGTTATTTGGTAAAGTATTAACTGTGGATGCTGGATCCATTCACATGTTCAAGACTGAGGTCGATAGATATTTGTTAAGTCAGTATTAAGAGATACGGGGCAAGGGCGGGTAATTGGACTTGAGATACAGATCAGCCATGGTCTTGTAGAATGGCAGAACAAGCTCAAGGGGCTGAATGGCCTACTCCTGTTTCTATGTTTCTAAATCTATGGTGTTAATTATTAGGTATCAAGTTGATCAAAGCTTGGACCATTTCTGAATTGTAAAAAATGCCTTAACAATCCATGGAAAATATCTGTTCATCCTAATTAATGAGAAATTCTGTACTTTGACAAACTGCTATAATGATGAACAGTAATGAATGCATTGTCTTTTCTGGAGGAAAAAAGAATGCACTCACTCCCTGTTGTAAGTTAGTTCCTCAGTAGAGAGAATAGACACTGGAGCCTTCCTCTCATTTGTACTGAAATACTTTGTAACCGAATGGTTGGATATGTGTGATAACTGTGTGAGTTAATAGAACATTCCAATTTCCTTTACCCTTTGATTGTTGGAGAGAGGGAAGGGGAAAACTGTCATTTCCATTCCAAAATAGCGCAGCTCAGTTTGTGAACCCACTATGTTATTTGTTGGTGGTAAAGAACAGGAGAAAATGGAATATCATATCACTAGCTACTACAGTTGTGATAGAATAGAGGTGAACTTTACAAATTGAGTACTCTATACATTTATCAATGATATGCCCGTTAATCCCTCCATGCCACCATCCAGGGACGAGCCTTCAGTCTCTTATGCCCGTAATCTCTGCCTTTATCTCTTGAACTCATCCCTTCTCTATATGTTTGTCTTTAAATTCCATCTTAAAACCCACCTCTTCGACTTTGCCTATGATCGCCTCCCCTCCCTTTTCTCCTAATGTTTGTCCCACTCTCACTTTTGAGCTCAAGTGCTCAGCTAGCAGTCTAAAGCACTTGGAGAAGTCCTGTTAACATGAAAGTCTCTATATAAATGTATATTGCATTGTATCAGTAAGAAAATGTAATCTGGATTCAAGGAGCAGTTAAATGGGTTAATGTTTTAGTTTCACTGCTATAATGCTGTTAATGTCCTGGCTCCTCCCCTATTCATAGAAGTGTAGTATTTACAGAATTTATTAATCATAATGATTGATCATAAATAGAACAGGATTACTTTTTTATTCCATCTGTAAATTGGTTTGATATTTTGGGGCATCCCTGAAGGATAAATGTATTCAGTCAAACAAGCAACATTGTCAGCATTAAATTGGAAAGCCCTATCAGGTCATCTGATAAACTGAGTTTGGTGGTGGATAACTGGCATACACATGTCAACTGGTCATTGGCCGGGCTACATGTGAAGGGAAGTGCATTGGATAAGGAGAAGAGACTGCCTCGGCAATCAGTACAAACATTCATTGCAGAAGTCTGCATAGACATGACATTGTATGGAATGCTTATCCCATGGAAAATACCGCATAGGGAGTCCACAGCTTTAATATGCTGAATTGTATACTGGCATTGATTATAGATTGAAAAATCCCTGGTTAAATTGATAATTTTCGGAGCACCACAATTTGAAATTAGAAATATTACTGACATTTTGTGCCATTGTCCTGTTAGCTATTGTTTCTCTCATCCCGAGTATAAATTACTGTGGGCGGTTTTCTGGAAATGTGATCCCAGGTCTCTGCAAACACTACTCTAAACCTTGTTTGAACCTTTATTCATATTTCCTTTTGTGTAATGTGTAACATTTGTCTATCAAACAGTAATATATTGTCTGTGTTGTAATATATTGACAGGTGTTTTAAATAGGTTATCCTTTATTAAGTTGGAGAAAATTGAATATATATTCATTAATATTACACATTAGTTCTCACCTGCCTCTTTACTACCTTTTAAACTGTGTCCTAGGTTTTTTTCATTTCCTTGTCTTGGCCTGATTGCAACTTTATAATATATACAGTAAACTTCTGATAGCTGTCACTCCAAGGGAAAAGTGATGAGTTATACCAGTTAAGCATATGTGTAAATACATTAATAGATGTGGCCGGGATATTGACAGCATGATGACTTAAGTGAAAGTGACGAGTTAAGCCGGGGTTGAGTTATCAGGAATACAACACAAACCAATATATCATGTAAAAGAGTAATTCCTGCATTCTCCTCTTATGATAGTTATGTGCCCTTCCCTACTATGGCTATACATCTCGCCTTCAAATGTGCTGTTCTGTCAGATGCTATTAGACTTTTTTTGTGAATAAAAATAATAATCCTTGCACTTGATATAACGCTTTTCACATCTTCTTGACGTCTCAAAGCGCTTCACAGAATAGACTGTAAAGTGAATTGACCGTATATTTGTAGGTGAAACGTGGCAGCCAATTGCGCACAGCAGTGTCCCACAAACAGTGGTGGATTGAAAATGACCAATTTATTATTGTTTTTTGGAGGGATTATTATGCGGCTTGTGAACTGTTAGTGATGTGCTCTCAAGACCAAACCTTGGGAGGCTTTGAACATGTGGATATATCAAGCACCAAAATCCTTTGACCACTTTTGTAACCTCGAGGGAATGAAAATTGGGCCGCTCATGCATGCACAATGTGAAGGGAATTGACACTTGTATTGGCTTGACCTTTGAGCATCCAAGCAATGCTAAATCTGCAGACCTTTGAAGCTCCAAAGCTTTGTGCAGCCCTGGCTAAAAGTGTGTTTTTCACCACTTATAACATTTTGTCCCTCCATTTAAAACTATTTTCCAAGGTATGTCAGTATGATCCAGTAAGAGCTCTCTGAATTGTGCCATGAGGAGAACCTAACCATTTGAGTAAGACCATTTTTAATTCTGTTTAGCTAGTTGATCTTTCAAAACTTTGAACAATGTAATTTGGTTTGCTGCTGATGCTTAGTTGGAAAATACTCAGGAAAGCATGTTTAAAATACTGTATTATGTTTCAAACGTTTGTTTTGTTTGAACATCTACTGCTAGAAGAGTCCGACTCAGTATTTTGGAAGTGAAATTGTATTGGGGCTTATAACACATTATTAATAAAGTGTATGTTCTTAGTTTGGATTTGAGAAATAGAACTCAGAATAATCTTGAACAGAATTGTGGCTGCCTGCAGCCTTTTTACACTATTGTAATAGGTAATTGTAATACTATTTAAGCTCTCTGGGACAGTATCCTGTGTGATGGGTGCTATATAAATGCAAATTGGTATTGTTGTATTGCACTCAAATATTTTTTGAGATCAGCAGGCGAATGGTAAATTAATGAATGAAATTAATCTTCCTTAGCCTTGCGATGAATGTTAGAGACCTTCATAATATTTGTTCCTCATGCATTTCTGCATCACATTTAACTAGTTGCATTTTGATTCAATTGCTATTGCTTACAGAACCCTTTTTTCTCTACAGGATACCTGAATGTTCCGTTTCCTCTGTCTTTCTTCAACAGTGTAATCGCTGCAGATATGCTGTGTTTCAAAGAGCAACATGAAATATGCCAGTTACTTGATTTTTATCACATGAGGTAAGGCTGACTGATTTTATCACATAGTGTGTTAAATGACTGAAAATGTTTGTCAACAGCTCAGAATTTGGTTTGCTGGTCAGTGTACATAATACTGATTTGAACGATTGGCAGCCACAGGATCAGTAGGCTTGCTTTCTGGAATTTTTATTGCATATTCAGATCGTTCTGTGACTCGGATGCAGTTATATTTAAGTAAAATAAGGAGTCAATTTAGTTGAGTCCATTTTACTATTGGTTGAATAATAACTCACGGTGACGACCAGTTAACATTCCACTGAGCAATTGTCCACTTTTGTCATTATTGTATTTCTGTTTAGAGGTACAGGATGGTATGTACTGTTACAAATTGTACTGTGATTACTTATTCAATTTAACTTTGAAACCTGCCATTTATGTTTACTGTCATATCTGTTCTACTTTACTTTTATATTCTGTGCCATTACAAAATACTTAATCCTGAGTTACTGCAGCAGAAAGGGGAGGAACACAAATCAAAGTATCAAAAGCAATGACAAAACAGAAATCACTGTTCCTAGACCCATGCCCAACAAATCAGAGATCTACAAATGATTGAAAAAAGTAGAATTTTAATTAAATAATAACTGAAACTAAGGCATATGTGGGAAAAAGATAGAGCCATGTAACCTCTATTGTTCATCTAGTTATGGTTTGATGTGGAAAAGTTGGCACCTCGATTAACATTACAGTGATGTGGTTTGAATATTCCCCTGATCCAAGTAGAAAGGCCCTGCTTTTTATGTTTCGTGTAGGTCTGGAAAAAGTAGCAGGTAATCTGATAAAAGTCTGATAGGTTTCAATAGGTTGAAAATGTATTGCATGAATGAACAGCCTGTCAGGGTGCACTGTCTAGACTTGCACATTAAAAAACACTGATTTCGTAAGGTCCTAGAGGATTGCTGGTACCCTGTTACTCTCAGAAGAGGAGGGAAGAAATAGGATGGTGAAATGTGCCTTATTTCCTGTTTCTGATCTATATGCTCCTTCTTGGGGATGCCATCCGCAGACATGGGGTACACTTCCACATGTATGCAGACCACACCCAACTCTATTTTTCCACCTCTCTTTGCGACCCCTCAGTCCCCTGATGTTCTGTCAGCCTGCCTATCAGATCTCAGGGGCTGGATGAGCGCAAATTTCCTTCAGCTGAATGTTGACAAGACAGAAGTCATACTCTTTGGTTCTCATTAACATCTAAAATCTCATGGCTCTCACCTTCTCCACCTACCCAACCTCCCCCTAAAACTCTCCAAACCCGTACGCAACCTAGGCGTCAGATTCGACCCCCAATTATCCTTTCTCCCCCACATTCAATCCCTAACCAGCACCACTTCCTTCCACCTCCGACGCATCGCCTGTCTCCGCCAATACCTCACTCCAAAAGCTGCTGAAACCCTGGTCCATGCCTTTGTCACCTCTCAGCTGGACTATAACACCCTCCTCGCCGGTCTCCCATCCATAAAATCCAAATCGTTCAAAACTCTGCCGCCCGCATTCTCACCCGCACGAAACTCCGCTCCCTGATCACCCCAGTCCTTGCCAGATGGCACTGGCTGCCTATCCCAGAGAGGATCAATTTCAAGATCCTCACCCTTGTATTCAAGTCGCACCCCCCTACCTCTCTGACCTCCTCTCTCCTTAAAACAGTACCCGTTGCATTCGTTCCTCTGGGTCTGGCCTCCTCCTCGTCCCCCGGGTCCTCCGCTCCACCCTCGGCGGCCGTGCCTTCAGCCACTATGCCCCGAAGCTCTGGAACTCTCTTCCTCACTCCCTTCGCCTCGCCCCCTCCCTTCCTATTTTCAGGTCTCTGCTGAAGACCTTTCTTTTCGACCGCGCCTTGGTAACCTTCCTCCCACTCCCCCTGCTCAGTCCCAGGATCCGTTGCTGTGGAGCGCTGTGAGACGCAGTCCAGCATGGAGGGCGCTATATAAATCCAAGTTGTTGTTATTTCAAAAATCTAGTTTCTATCAGTAGAGACGGCTTTCAGTTATATCTTAAGGTATAAGATGGTACCTTAGTACTGTGATTAGAGAGAAATAAGCTGTTGCTGAAACTCCAAACTTCCAACTGGTGGAATCACCATTCAATGGGTAGGATTCTGCATCTGAGCAGAGGGTAGGTAGCAGTGCTCAGCAGCAGGCTTGCAGGGAGTTCCTTGTACCTGTTATCCATTTTGTGCGAGCTCAAACCTGCACTTTTGGATATCAAAACGACTACCCAGTGACTAACCATCCTCTGGAGGGGAGATGAGCGGGGTCTCCTTGGGCAGAGTTCGTGAGTTGGCTCCAAATTGAAATGTTTGGCAACATGATGTTAGAATCAAACCTATCCTCTATGGCAGTGTTGGATCCGGTTCCTGGGCCAGGTTGTCCTGGGCAATATTCCTAGGCACTGATGACAGACCAGCCATCTTGGTTTGTCAGCAAGATTGGTGGCAGGGATTTTTCCCACTTGACTCTTAAATATGCAAGCGAAAGCCCTTATTGGTAGCACAGTCCTAGCTGGATACTCAGTGGGAAGTTGCCAGACAGTCCTTGCAATGACAAGCTATGCAGTTTTTGCCCCAACATCCACCAATTGCTTTCTGGAATTGGGTAGGGTACTCCCTATCTCTGTCCCTTCTTCTTGCCCCGTCTTCATCTATCCTTAAATCCCATGCCTACATTCAACTCCCATTTCTCTCTTGCTTGTCATCCAACACTGCCACTCTGCAGCACTTCGAGACTCTATCCTGAGTGAAGGGCTGCATAAATGCAAGCTGCTATTGTTGTAAGCAGGATGAGTCCAGTCCTTTCATGGAAAGGCTGTTCATTCCATTCCAGATGCAGGAAAACTTTAATGAGTAGATGGAATGTCTATGAAACTCTCTTTGATTTTGTTATTCTTAAGCATACTGATGGGTTTCCACATGTAGGACATCTGGCTGACCAAAACAAAATGATACCTATCTATCTCAGATTCTCCACGTGCCCTCCAATATATCGGTGACCCATATAGTTTAACCTGTAATTACAAGGTGATCAGTCGATTTTATTTTTCTTAATCGTGCCCCCAATTTCATTGGCGAACTCCGTTGAAGTGTTTTTCAAGATGTCTTTAACCATTCACGAATTAACTTTAGCAGGACAAAGTGTTAAAGTCTGCATGAGTTTTGTGTTGAAAAACAATAATAGTAGATATTTGTATCAGTTGTAGGTTTAGCTTACATCATATTGTTAAACTGGGACTTCTGACAATCAAATGTTTCCTGCAATGTGTCTGCCTGATGTACAGACAATAGAACCGTTTGAATGGACCTGCTAAGCTTTAAAGCCCCTGAAAGGACCTTAAGAACACCAAACTATATCTAACTTGCAGAGGTCAAGCGACTCTGTGCCGAGTTTGACATTTTTTTAAAGACAAAAATGTTTAAGAATGTGAGTAGTAAATAGTACAAGCTCTTAAGCGATGACTGATGGTGACGTCAGAAAGGATTGCACGGACCATTTAAAGTGCAGCAGAGAGTGGACTGGTGACTGAGTGTCTAGGCTGCTGAAACCTGATTTAGAAGAAGATATCTAACATGGAGCGTGAAGGTATTTCTAAATATAAAAATCAGAAATGTTAAAAGGTTAGTGGTGTGGTGGTTTAACTTCCAGTGGGTTTTAGTAAAGAATGATGCATCTTTGATTTACTGTGGTTAATGCGAAGACTAATGCATACTGTATTGGGAGGTGGAATAGAACCAAGCCAGTTTATTTCTGTTTGCTTGTTTTTTTAAATAAGCCTCCATTCTGCCATTTCCAGCCAAGCAGATATGCAACCTAAATCATGGAACGTTACAGCATAGATTTGCCACATTTTAACAATCTAGAGTTTCTCTGCACTTTAGCCACGTAATCTAATTTCACTGCTCGCTCCACATAGTCTTTAATATTCCTCTTTTTTCATTATTATTTAATTCTCTTGAAATAATTTATGGACTGTGCCTCAACAGTGGTTGTGTCAGAGAATTCCATATTTCAGCCAGTGTCTAATTCCTGCTTGCAAACAAACATCAGCTAAAATGAAGTGCTTTGAGACGCGTTGAAGACGTGGTAAGACGCTGTATCAAATGCAAGGATTACTATTATTAAAAAAGGGTAGGTGAAAAGACTGATGTTTTTCTTGCATAGCCCATAACTAACTATTTAGTTGAACATTTCCATTCACACAAAACATCAGACTACAAGTGATTGTGGAGCAGCATTTTAGTACAGGGTTATTGTGCAGATTGGGAAGGGGAATAGGGGAAAGAGGGATTCATTCATATTATAACACTGTGAATGAGATTAGCCTTTTGCGTATACTGCTGCAGTATCAATGAGGTAGGATTGTTGCTTCTATGGGTATTGTCACCGTACTCCAAGCTTAATCTTACCACTGGAGCCATAGTGGAGTCCTGTAGCTCAGTGGTTAGAGCACTCGCTTTGCAAGTGAGAGACCTGAGTTCAATTCCAGGCACAGGGCGAAACCTTGGGCAAGTTTCCTTACTCCACACGCCTAATAATAATCCCTCCAATACCGCAAAAAAGAAACAATAATAAATTGGTCATTTTCAATCCACGACTGTTTGTGGGACATTGCTGTGCGCAATTGGCTGCCGCGTTCGCCCACAAATATACAGTCAATTCACTTTACAGTGTGTTCTGTGAAGCGCTTTGGGACGTCCCCCCGACGTGAAAAGCGCTATATCAAATGCAAGGATTATTATTATTATTATAGTAAAAGAGGGAGAAGGATAAACTACCCCTTCTGCTCCGTTTGGATGAACTGGCTGTTTTGGATCTTACAGACGGAACTAGTAAGCCTCAGGTCTACTGCCTAAAGTTGACAAACATTTTAATCCTATCATTCCAGAGTGAATGTGGTCCCTGTCTCCCAGGTGATGGGCAACCCACTGTACTACCCAATTATTGTTTAGTTTGGGATACTACTCCAGAGAACTATTTTTCAAATTATAGTACTTAAATTTATCAAGAATAAAACCTAGTAGTTCCTGTTTGTCAAAAAGCTTCTACTTTTCAACAATGATTTTTATTTTGTAATAGTCTTCCCCCTCATTCCTCTTTGATTGAGGGAATTGCTTGTTTATTTGGATCTCATAGAGATAGGGAGCTCGCTGTCATCAATCATTTCAATCCAAGCAACTCCTTGGATCTTGTTTAGTGATGGAGAACTGTATGGTTGAATGGGTTCTGTGGGCCAAATGGCCTTCTTCTGTTCCTAAATTCCTATGATCTCATATTAACTGATCTCAGCCTCAGTCCTTGTTCGCAGGCATCTTGTGTTGTGACGGCAAAGTTGATGCCTATCAGTCCGTGGAGCCTTTAGAAAATGAACTGAAAATATATAGCAGCCGGAGTGATAGAATCAGAGATCAGCTTTCAGGTTAGCTGTAGAGGTAGCTCGTGAATAAACTGGAAAGGAATACTCTTTCTCTTGTTTACAAGCAGCCTTTCATTACAGAGCGCTTGTATAAGCTGCTGTTTAGCCTGTAGGCTTTAAATGCAGTCCAAAATGTTAGGTCTCCAATGTAAACATACTCAAAACTTGGAATGCAAAACCAGCACTTTAGAAAGTGAGAAATTCTGAAAATATTTCCTTATTGTATTGATATTGTGTTAAATCATTTTGACATGTGGATCTAATTTACCTGCTGCATAAAAATGTATCCACCCTGAGGCACCAGAAGCTTTCGACCCACCTGTAGTCATGAAATTGTTTGCATTGGCAGCAGTATCATGAGTTGCAGCCTCCATTCAGGGTGAAATAGAAAATATATTGAAAATGTGTTTTTGTGCAACATGGGAGGGGCAAGTCAATTGATGTCATGCCCCAACAGGAACTGTGGGTCGAGTTTTGCACTGAAATGCATCTGATAGGAATCCTGAAAGTGTTTGAAATAAAGCATGGAATTAACCCTAACGATTTCCCTGAATTCGAATGTCAGTGTTGTATCATTCGGTTCAGGCTTCAAGTTGCTTGCGTACACTTGGATCAGTTTTTTTTTAAATGATGTCTGAGCTGTGGGAACGCTTTGTTAAACAGAAAAAGGTATAGCTCATCATCTCGGATCACTGATCCAGGAAGTAAAAGATAAGGAATTTGCTCTGCATTAAGATCTAAATGGGGCTTAATAGCTTTCAAGCTCTCCTGAGACTCTACCCTGTGTGAGGGGCGCTATATAAATACAAGTTGTCGTAATTAAAAGAGCGTATCTAATATGGAAAAAACTCATTGAATACATGTGGTCTTTTCATCCAAGATGCCATTAATATTGCAAACTTCTGTTCTAATGACTTCTAATGTTCTAATGACATGTTCTGACTTCTAATGTCAGATTAGCCCCCCAAATAACTGCAACTTCATCTTGTTGGAGATGCCATCCTTCGGAAATGTTAAACCAAGGTCCCACTTGCCTGTCCAGGTAGGGGTTAATGATCCCATTGCACTATTTGAAAAGAGAAGGGAGTTTTTCCTCGTATCCTGGCCAACAAACCTTCAAATAAAATTGGTCATTCATTTCATGGCTATTTGTGGGACATTGCTGAGTGCAAATTAACTGCCGTATTTGCCTTACAAAATAGTCACTGTACTTTTACCATATATTCTGTGAAATGCTTTGAGACATCTTCCTGACATGAATGCTATTATACCAAATGTTCAGATTATTATTATTATAACCAGGTGGCCAAAGCAAAGGGGTATTTGCTGCTGCAAAAACAAAATTAAAAATCCGGATCTTATTTAGCTGTCATTTTATTGTGGAATCACTGCAAGGCCAAACAGAAATTTGATATCTGATACTCAATTTTGTTACAGGGCTGCTGTCACTGATAGCAGTTCTTACTTCAGCAGCAGCACTGGAATGCAATGGAGTAGCAGGACTGCCATTGCCACCAGTAACCATTTCTTCTGACTATGGGTGGGATTCAGCCTGTCTTCTCTTTCTCCCACCTCACCACTAGCTTGTTGACATTCATCATCAGTGCCCACATAAAAGAATGATTCTTCATAGAAATGGCCGTTTTATATCTACACTCCCCTACTCACTCACTCCATTGATGTATTGTATCGGTTGTCTGAGCATCCAACCCAAAATGGCTCCATTTACTTCAATGGTAGTCGAGAAGTGTTCTTCCCTTTGATTTGAATAGTGATGCATACTTACCCCTCTGATGTTTCTCAGAAACAACAACAACAAAATTACATTTGCATAGCGTCCTTCACGTCGGGAGAACATCCCAAGGCACTGACTGCTGAGCAAAAATAATAATAATCCTTGCATTTGATATAGCGCCTTATCACGTCTTCGAGGCATCTCAGAGTGCTTCACAGAATATACTGTAAAGTGAATATACTATGTTTTGTGGGCAAAAGATTCAAATACAAACCGTAGAACTAAAAGTGCCATTTCAAATTGCTAGGATGTGGCTTTGAACAGTGCACTGCACTTTGGGCCCATATTAGTTGTAGCATCATTGTGTTTGTGAAATTAAGATGGAAACCAGAAGCATTAGCCTGTTCTTTTAATAGTACAAGAAGCAACAGCAGCAGGAAAGTGCCCAAAAATCACATCTCAAATTCAAAGCTGCTGATTTATGTCAAATTGCCAATTTCATAGATCATCAATACTTCGGGTAAAGTTTGCACCATAAAACAGAGTTTGTTTCTTTAGTAGTTTTTTTGCTGCTGTTCTTTCATTGCCCTGTCATGCTCCAAAATTGTGAGGTGAATTATTGCTGCTCAACGTGCTTTTAGCATGTTTTCTTAAACTTAGCAACTTTTATAGAAGTTGTGAGTTATGGGTCTCAACACTTTGTGAAAGAACAATGGTAACACAGTTTGAAATCAACCAACCAAAGATCTTAGATGATTTTTAATGTGATTGTGGGGAAATTGAAACTTTTTTTTGGGTAGACAGGAAGTTGAGAGGAAAATTGAAGAATTATTTTATGATTCAGGTCTGAGTTTTTTTTAATGTTTTTGGTTTTGTTTAGAATGATACTATTCCGTGAGAATATTATTCATAGACTATTACAGCACTGATTGAGGCCATTTGGCCCATTGCGCCTGTGCCGGGAACTTCAAAACAACATGCAGGAGAAACCCATTTACCAGTGTCTGTTTAGAAGGCTATATGTCAAGTAATGTGGTTTTGGTGTCCCTGTGTTTTTTTAATTCTATTTTTGGAAATTATTGTATTTGCTGAAATGTTCAGTAGAATGTTTATTTCTAATACTGTTGGGACCAATAGGAACATTCCTTGTTTTAGTTCTAGCAATTTGGGTTTGTAGGTAATAAATTTTGAATTGTAGCTGGACTCTCCTGGTCTACGTGGTTCAGCTTTTACTGAACAACAGAGGGGGTAGGACAATTTCTTTGAGAGTTAGGGATAATTGTATACTTTCCTTTAAAATATTAATACTTGCATTTTATGTAGCGACTTATCCCATCGTTGAATTATCTGAAAGTGCATCACAGGATTTACTGTAAAGTGTAGGGTATTTTCTGGTGAGCGTGGCAACTAATTTGTGTACAACAATCTCCATAAACAACCATGACATGTGTGATTTTATCTGGAGGATTGTTGGCCAGGATACTGGGAAAACTCCCTTCTCTTTTTGAATAATGCCATTTGAATAGTGCCTTTTTTGAATAGGCATATGGGACCCTGGTTTAATGTCTCATCCAAAGCATGACACACCTAGACAGTGCAGCGCTCCCCAAACATTGCACCAGAGTGTCACCCTACTCAGTCTTGATATGATGCTGAGTGGTTGTAACATTGTACATTTCAAACTGTAAAATGCGCATGTGCTGGAAACTATAAAAGTGTGCAGGTGCAGGAGAAAAGCACACGAAGAGGAGAAAGGCAGTCGGACATAGCAGTGCATTGCAAAGCAATCCTCGTGGCCGAGTAAGACGGGATCGCGGAGATGGGATGGATGATCAAAGCCGTGGAAAGGCCGGGGTAGGGTTAGAAGAGAAGGGTCGCATAGGAGGTAGGCATAGTTGGAAAGCACAGAAGGTTGGTGTGTGCCAAGTGAGACAAGGGAGGCGGGGGACGTGAAACAGGCCGGAGCCCGATGAACGGAGGAGCGAGCAGGGTGGTAGGGGGTTAGGAGATCGCAGAGGCAGGGGGAGCAAGACCATGGAGGGCTTTGAAGATGAAAAGCACATGAAGAGGAGAGACACTATAACAGGACTGTATGTGTCCCATCTTACCTCCTGCAACGATAGGAAGGGCAGAAATAGTGCGTGCCAAGAGCTAATTCTGGGAAGGCATGATCTTACCTCCTGCAGGGAGGTTTTCATCACGAGGAGGAGAAAGATTATAATTGACTTTAGCTAAGAAATAGACTTAGTGAAGGTAAATATAGGTAGATGTTTAAAGAATAAAGAATTTAAAAAGGTAGATGTTAAAGAATAAAGAAATACAAAGAAAATATATTTAAACTTTAAGAAAGCACAAAATAAGTGTGCTTGAAGTTTCAAGAATGCAAAGGAAGCATGTTAAAGAATAACATTAAAAGCAGGCATGTTTAAAGAATAAATAAGAGTTGTGGATAAAAAAGGGTTGTGGTCTCTGATTCCCTCTGTTCCTGAGTCCTCACCGAACCTTTGTAAATTAGAAACTCAACAATGGAGCTTGATCCAATTTCGACTCGTGGGTAAGAGTGTTATCAACTGAGCCAGACTGATTTGTTGGAAAGAATGAGATTGATTAATTGATGTTTTGTTCCATATTTAATGATCTTTTATGTTGTACTGAAGTTTCTCAATGTTACCTGTTCATTTAACAGGTGCCTTGTTAGTGTTAGATTCAGATGGTTCACATTCATTTGATATGGAAATGACCAAAAATGTTAAAACTATTAGAAAGTGCAGAATTGATGTTTTGCTGTGAGATTTCTGGACCTCAATTAGCAAACGTATAATTTCCAGCTCATCCAAAGTTACTCAGCTTTTTCAAACCAATTTTGAATTCGTGAATTTAACTGTCGCTTTTAAATATTCTATTTTCAAAATCTGCATTTCTTAGTCCTTATACAGTTCTATTATATTGTCCTTTAATACAGTGTTACCTTGCTTAAAGTGTGGGTCTTCTGTGGATATGAGATATGCCAGGCTTCATCACTTCTGGGTTGTCAGGTTACCACTGACATCACTTCCTACACTCAAGACGGATCGCTGGTGTTGGAAAGGATGACATCTCGAGACGGCGGCAGTGCGGCAGTTCCCCATCACTGCACTAAAATAGTCAGCCAAAATTATGAACTCAGAAAGTCCTGACATGGAAGTTGACCATTTGTCTCAAACCCATCGATTAATGAGACTACTGACATAATTGTTTTGAAAGAAGTGACTTCAGTGGTGGTTCTTGTGCATAGCACAGGAAGTTGCAGCAGCAACAATTTGGAAATCAGCCATTTTTTCACTTATTATTCAATCGCTGAGGCATTGGATCCAGCAAACCATGTTATAAAGGATTTCCCTGTCCATAATCCATCTCCTAGTGTCCCGTATGTTGCTTGTTTTTAAAACAACTTAATTTGTTGCGTTTTGTGCATGGATACAACGTACATCATATAATACTACTAATAATAATCCTTGCATTTGAAATAGTGCTTTATCACATCATTGAGACATCTCAAAGCTCTTCACAGGAATTATGACTATGTATTTATAGGAAGATGTGGCAGCACAATTGTGTACAGCAATGTCCCTACAAACAGCCATGAAACGAGTGACCAATTTTATCTGGAGGTTTGTTGGCCAGGACACCAGGAGAAACTCCCCTATTCAAATAGTACCATGGGATTTTTAACATCCATCTGAATAGACAGATGGAGCCTTGGTTTAATGTCTTGTCTGAAGGCCGGAACCTTTGACAATACAGGCAGTTTAACATCTCATCAGAAAGACTGATTACATTTTATATCGTTACGTAGAGAATAACTTGCTTGGTTTCTCATTTTCAGGAGGGAACAGTGTTGAATCCAATTGTGCATTTAACTTAAATAAATTAATTGCAAGCGTAGAATCTGAAGTAAATGTTTTAAGTGAGCCAAACTTTAACCAAAACTCAGATGACACCAAGACAGCATCATAGGAAATTGGAAGGTGATGCATAGGATTTGGTTGGCCTCTTCTGTTGCCTTGGTCATGTCTATGAACACTCTTTTCAGCTCTACACAGAAAAAATTGAACTCTATTCACTTCCCAGCATTAGCTCACGCTCAAAACTATGCTATGGTGTTTTCAGAGATTGGATTTCAGCAAATCCTATGAACATTGTGAAACTAACCATGCAGACTCCAGATTTCATATTGAGAAGCTTCCAGGTTTCATATATGGTCTGTGTTAAGTTCGCTGCCTGAGAATGAACAACATTGGCTTGAGTGACATTGGCTAAGGAAAAGAAATATGTTCCCATTCCTAATTGTTTGGTTTTGCCCCTTGTTGAAAAATGAATCTAATCAGGCGAGGACAGGAATGTACTGAGCTATCCTCATCGTCCACAGTTTTATAGTTTTCTGGTTGTATTATAAGCTCATTTAATGGTCACTTGATCCAGGTAACAGAGGATAATAATCCCCTGTAGACCAATATCCAAGCAGAACTCACTTTCTTTAGTGTTAGTGAGTACTATCGAAGTATAGTATTCTCGTCTGACCTCCCTCCTTTCTCCGCTTTGCAGAAATTTCAGATTATCTTAAACTTTCCTGCTCATGTTCTCTCCTGCACAAGACTTGACCTCCACATTAGCCATCTCATTTTGCTCTCAAGACCTCAGAGGATTCAGTTTATGATCTTCAGTCTTCAAATCCCTTCTTGCTCACCCCAATGCAATCTTTTCCAGCCTACATTGAATCGGGTAACCTGTGTTATTCCGAATGTGATTGTGCATTCTCGACCATTTGTAAGATAAGCCATCCACCATTCCCGACTTCTGAATTCTCTTAAAAAAAATACTTTCCCTTGCCTTGATATATCTTTCCCTGTCTTTAAAATCGTCCTTAAAAACATCTCTTTAGCCTTGTGTTTGGTAAAGACTTTCATATCTGTTATTTCCTTGGTTGGTGTGCATGATTATGTTTGTCAAGCACTTCGGGACTTCATGTTATGAGGTGCTACTGTAGATAGATGCCCACTATAATGGAGTACTTGGGATCCATAAAATTCTAGACCTTATAGCGAGGGACAATTGCTATCCTCAGTCACTTGACTGATCACCAGGCACAAAAACTCATCGGGGTGGAAGTGAAAGCGGCATTTGAAATCCACCATGATGTTGTCAGCAATGCCCATTGTTGTGGTTCAAAATTAGTCATCTTATTTTCAGCATGACAATGCTGAAAGTATGATGTTGCGATTGAATATGCGCTGATCCATTTCTCAGCATGATAAAAATATTTTTAAGCAGCATTTCAAGTTTCAATTGTAGTGTTTTCTATATTCAGGGAGGAAAAGTTTGCAGTCCATACCTTAAATATATTGTGTCCTACCTTTGCGACAGTAAATTACATTATATTGCAGCTTCAATGTATATAAATCCAAATTCTTGTTTTGTAGCATGTTACAAAAACCTGTAAAAACAGGGAGAACTAGTTTGTCGCAGCTGCTTCTAGACACGTCTTCTTTTAAATTTAAATAATTTAGTCGTGTTAAACGTCTGCATTCACTTAAGTTCTTTATAGTATAATTCAATTTTTAAAAAAAAATTCACTGTTAGAAGTAAAAGGGTTTGTAAGTGTTGCTGTTTTTGCTTCGCTTTGTGTGATCCCTTTGATCTCCAATTTCTATATTAGTAGTATATTAACTGAACAAAATGGATCCTGTTTAGTCAGCGCTCATTTATAATTTTTAATGCTTACTTTATTTAAATTCAATTTAGTTTCAGCTAAGAGGTCTGTATTTTATAACCTATTCTGTTTTTGCTTGGTGACCCCCTTTGATCTCTTAATTTCTATTCTAGTGCCGTATTAACTCTGAACAAAGTGGATCCTACTACATCAGTCGTTTTTAAATTGTAATCCTCAACTGGCGCCAACGTTGAGTTATGTTCATAGCCCCTGATCTACATACACCGAATTCTGAATCTGGGATTTTTTTTAATAGCTTCCTCTGACAGAAATGGGCTTTGCCTATCACAGAGTAATATAATGCTTGGTTTAGCTTCCAGTCCGCTGTTAATATTTGATAATACTGAAAATGGTTCCCATGTTAGTTTTGAAAAGGATTAAACTTGCCAATTGGAGCATACTCAGTTTTTGTTTTCAAAAATGTGTTTTGGTTATTGTATGCATTAGTTTTCATCCACCGAAAAATCTATATCCTGTACAGAAATCTTTTCAATCCCAGAATGTAGTGGTGGAGAACTGTCCAATGGATGACAACTCGGCTCACAATGTGGCGGATGTAAGCTTTAATAGATGTCCGTGTGTTCAACCATCTGGTCAGGAGGGAGAGGGAATTAGTATGCATCTTGGATTCTGCTCCCAGGTGACTTGCTTATTGGCTACCAGTGCCTAGCAGTGGAGTATTGTGGCAGTGGAATGATTTTATGCAGTGTAAGTGCTTGATATCTTGGCACGGGTCAGATTTAGTAGTCGGTATTTAGAACCAGTGACAGTGTTTGATCTTCCTATCTGGACAGTTGATTGGAAATCTAGACTACCCATTTCTTCAGTTTAACTCACTGTAAATGTGTGGATGGTTATTATTGGGTCTGCAGCGTTAAAGGTTTTTTTCTATAAGCCCAAATCTCACATTGCAACAAGAGTCATGTCTGAAAATGATGCAAATGGACAGGAAATGACATCATCTCAATGGGTGGGAGGGGCTGGCAGCCACACAAGTCAGTTTGGCCAGTCTGACTTAAACAAAAGCAGACTTCTTCATCCAGGAAATATCACATGGAAACGAAAACCATCTGGAAAACATTTTCAATGCAGAGAGATGTGGGTAGCAAAATAGTATGTACATTTCTGGCTCACACGTGCCTCAGCGGCAGTAAGCATTAACTCTTCAGGGATCAATTTGAATTGTTTCCTTACTAGTCATAAAATTAGCCAATAAGGAAAAGTCTAGCCGGATTTGAAATTCTTTGGTAATTTATTAAATACAATTGTTTTGCCAGGTGAAATTTGATGGTTATTAAACCAGTATTCCAGTTGTTAAATTCTTTGTAGATCGTTGTACCAGAATCATATTTGTTTTTTCTATCTGGCTTCAAATTCTAGGACATTCATTGCCTTGGAGCAGAACTATATTACTGCCAATATCTAATTAAAGTAAATAGAACTTTCAAAATGTATTATAAGCTGTGCTGTTTCCCTCCTCTCCTGAAGGCCCTCTGTCACAGTGGGGTACAGTTTTATGTTCACTGATATACATCCTTGTCCACCTAACCATCTTTTTTTAAACAAACCAGTGTTCTTGGGCCTCAATACTGAGTGTGCTAGGACAAGGTTATATGACAAACATGAATGCTGCAAGAGAGCAAGACTTGACTAAAGTAATTCGTCATGTCTGCTCTCTTGCAGCATTCATGTTTGTGCATTTTCCAATAGCAGTTATGGTATTGTAACCAGAACCAAGAACCTTGACTGATATTTAGTGATCAGTTTTCCTTTTCTCCATAGGGCTTTCTGATTTTCAGTACTCAGTAGAACATTGGGCATTTCATTTAAGGAGTGTGACTTTTTTAATATTTTCTCGCAGGTTATACGAGTTTCCCTTTTTGGGAACGGTGTACTATTTTAGATCAAGGACTACTTCATTTCCACAATGAATGAGACCACTCATCAGTCCATTCAGTTATCTGTTTCTCTCCTGGAAGCTGACTCCTATTTGGATACGATTCCACAGGCATTCATAGCCCTTTGGCATCTGACCCGTATAGATATTCTTAATGTTGAGGTAAACGGGCTGGGTAGGAGGAGGGGGAGTCATAGTTGAGTTTGATCCAATTTTTGCCCGACACTCATACGCACATGTATGTCCGTCAAGAGTCATTGGGTAGTGATCCGAGTGGATAAATACATTGACTTCACCCCTTCATCGTTCAGGGACATGGACTATTTACATTAAGTCACTATCTGTGCCCTAATTCAGTAAAGACCAACATACATGGATAGAAATGTTGTGCATTTAAGTTACACAATGTTCTCTAAATATTAAACTTATTTAAATTTTAATTTTCTATATAGTATTATAATTACCTTTATGAAGAGATTCGTAGTTGTGTGGTTGTTTACCTCTGCAGGGATCAAGTGAAGAATATGTAAGGTCAGCCTGTGTATGCAGTTTTTAAACAATTTTTTAAAAAAATCAAGCTTTCTTTAGCTTGTCCTTCTGCAGCCAATTTTATCTGGGGGATTATTGGCGAGGACTCCGGGAGAAACTCCCTTCTCTTTTTGAATCGTGCTGTGGAATCTTGTAATATCTGAACAGGCAGACAGGATCTCAGTTTAGCATCTCATCTGAAGGATAGCACCTTCAACAATGCAGAGCATCTCCAGCACTGTATTCAGAGTACCAGTTCAAATATTTCAAAGTCCTAACGTGCTCCTAACAACCTTCTAACTCAGAGGTGTGAGTGCTTCCAGCTGAGCCAAGCTGTGAATGCGGTTAAGCACTGAGATGAATTTTTGCTTTATGGGCACCAGAGGTCCAATATTCCTCATGACTGTAAGCTATAAGGAACTGCAGAAAACAGGCTATGGCTCAATTTAAGAATTTTTTAAAATTCTGAAAAATCTTATATAAAAAAAGTCTTAAAACTAAAAATCATAGGAATCCTTGGCATTGGGTGCTACTGTTGCCTCATACTTCTCCCAAATGGACATTTATGGTTGGCAAGCTGTTCAACCAATTGTTGCTCCCCTACAGCTGAGCTCGGAATAGAGCAGAATGGGACCTGCTGGATCTGTAAGGTTCATTTCCATACTTGACAATGTCTTTACATTCGGAGAGCTATTTTCTATTAATTGATAGGGTAAGCAGTAATTCATTTCAAGAAGTTAATTCTCTTCCTGGGAAACTGGAAGTCTGATGTGGGTGCCTGTGCATGAGAGTGATGAGTGTATTCATGGAATCCCATAAAGGTACTGTTTCTCGACAGCTAGAAATGGCAAGTTATTTTCAAAAAGAAAATGTTTACTTTGAAAAAAATTACTTAAAGATACATTGAGTATCTGATGAAAATTTAGTGTCCAGTTTCTTTGACATATTAACTTTGTGAATGGTGTGTGAATACTGTACGTGTAAAGGCTGTTTGACTGTTTGACGGGTAGCATATTATGTAGATATAATATAGTATCAGTCCTATTAAGTCAATTAATCCTTTTTGGTGTATAAATCAGTCCCACAATACTATATGAAAAATATTAGCACATCATTTGAAACTACTTTCTATTTTATTGTGAATAACAGTATAGAAAGTGGTCTTCACAAAGTTATAATAATATAAACATTTGCATTTGATGTACCATCTTATCACATTGTAACTTCTCAAAGCTCTTTACAGGATACATTTTAAACTTGTGTGACAGTAAGTTGTTACGACCCAGTCAACTAATGTCCCTTTTAGTTTACAGCATGCATTTTAACAGCAGTTGTATGATGTAAACACAATTGCACTGTTGTATTTACATCATACAATTGCTGTAGTGTAGTGGTTAGTGCACTCATCTCCTCTCTCACTTTGTCTATCTCTGACTGTCTTTCTAACTTTCTATCTCTTGGTATCTCTACAATATGTGGAGTCCGGTAGCTTAGTGGTTAGAGCACTTGTCTCACAAGTGAGAGGATCTGGGTTTGATTCCCAGGCAAGGCGAAACATTGGGCAAGTCTCCTCAGTCCACATGCCTCTGTTTACCTAGCAGAAAGTAGGAACCTGGTTGTTAGTCGATTGGCGGATTGCTTTTACCCTCTGTACAACAAAGTAAATGGCAGCTGTAATTTGTGCAGGCCAATTTTTGTAAGTGGTAGGGGCCAACCTACCCCAAATAGACCAACAAATTGATTTCAATATTGGTTGCTTGACTTTGCCTTTCCCAAGTTTGTGCAGGTGCAGCTGTTTTCATTTTACTATCAGTGCCTCGGTGTTGTTCACTAAGCTAAACATCATGGATTCCAGGCACCGGGAGTTTTTGGCAACACAAGATCAGTATAACCAGTTAGTTTATAACCTAATTATAAAATAAATGATTGACTAATTTGTTGATTCATTTATTGCCTGAATTGTAATCATCTTTTGTCCAAAATGGTAGTTGGGTCTGGCATTTTATAGCTTTGTCTACGTTAACCCTGAGTCTAAATGATAATTATACAATTTACTCTGGAAATCACACACTAATTTGCTGTATGTTTTGTTGCATACTTTGTTCTTTCTGCAAAATGTTAAGCTCTGTGACGAAGAGTTGAGTAATTATCCCACTTTTTACTGCTTTGAGAACCTCACTTGTAACAAAGACAGACACAATTGTCTAAAGTTAAATATAACATTTTTATGTTTCAAGTATATTCTGTGAAGCCATTTGAGACATCTCGAAGACGTGATAAGCGCTACATCAAAAGCAAGGATTATTATTATATGAAATGCAAGTATTGTTATTACATCACACTTAAAATGCTGCTTCCAAAAGGATGTCAGCTACATTCATGAAGAATTGCATGTGATGTCATCATGCATGGTGATGCTATGTCTGGGACACAATGCATGTTAGATGCCTTCCCCACATGTGTGCAGGTTCAGCTGTTTTCATTTTACCATCAGTCCCTCGGTGTTGTTCACCAGGCTAAATAAGATCCTTTCGACTTCAAGATCCTCGCTATTGTGTTCAAATCCATTCACTCCCTGGCACCTCCCTACCTCTCCGACCTCCTCACTCCCCAATCCACCACCCGGCGCCTCCGCTCAACTGACACCGGCCTCCTACTTGTCCCTCGCACCCTCCACCCCACCATCAGAGGTCATCCTTTCAGCCCCCAAACTCTGGAACACTCTCCTTCAATCCCTCCACCTTTCCCCTCTCTCCCCTCTTTCTCGCCTGAAACCTTTCCTCTTCGACCGTACTTATGACCACCTCCCCCCTCTCCCCCAGCTGAGAGTCAGGCTCTCTGAGATGCTACCCTGCGTGGAGGGCACCATATAAGAGCAAGTTGTTGTTATGATGTCCTGCATCCGGGCGTGCATGTCAGCACTTCCTTGCTCCAATCATCTTGCCAGTAAGACAGGTAACTTGAACTAGTATCTGAATCACTGCAGCATATCATTGGCTAATATTGATCTGAAATCCATTAAAATACGCTAAATATGTACTGCAGACTTCTTGGGGAAAACAACGTAGATATTAGGTAAAGCGTCAATAGATTTGCCCTTGTGTTGGAACACTGGTACATGCAATGTACAACTCTATGTCAGGGTTGGATAGGTTTAATTGTAGCAAGATCCTCTCACTTTGTTGAGAACACATTCAGAAACACTTGTAATGAATTGGTAGGCTTGAAAAAGAAAGCTATTATGAATGTCAAACATGATCTTTGGCCTCAGCTATTAAAATTGCTGAGTGAGATGGAGTTTGCACCTATTGTAGGCTGCACAATGATGGTCATGTTTATACTAAATGAAAGTATATATTGAACTGAAACTGTAACCACCGCTGGGTAAACATAGCCATTTGATGTCCGCATGTACAAAGTTTTATGAAAGAGTGCTCCTTATGAGATCAACAACACTGTATATTTATAGAGTGACTTTTACTCTGGGAGGATCAGATCAGTGCCAATAATGTTATTTATGTATTTAGAGACCATTCTGATTTTTAGTTAGCAACTTTTTTTGTGTATTTATAATACAGTGGCTGCTGCAAACAGCAGTGCCACCTTTGATCCCACCTAAATGTTCGTTAGTCAATCACGGACAAGACAGAAAACATGATCGAGCACTACATCAAATGTAAGGATTATTATTTTTACTACTGTAAAGTTCTTTATGACGTACTTTGGGTTAATCATGCAAATTACAAAATCACAGGGGTCTGCTGAAAAATGCGCATTCATTCACTTGCATGTGATTTACACATTTGGAAACATGTATGAAATTCAAACATTGCCATTTTGCACAACCACACCTTCAGGAAAATCAAAGGCTATTGCGAATGTAATGTGATTTCCATCTTTAGATTCCCGAGGCCCCCAGATTAAGACTAAATTGAAGAATTTTCCAAAATTCTGCTGAAACTTAAATTTTAAGACAGTGGTCCTAAAAGGCTGAACCCATGAGAAATGTTAAGATCCAGATATTTGCTGGATGTGTAAGGGTAATAATGGAAAGGATCATGACTGATGTAGTTTGTAGCATGCCGTTGTGATACTGGTATAAAAGCTGATATGATAGTAAGACATGTAGGTTGAAAAAGCACAAGTTTTTCCTTTTTCAAAACAAGGGTGATGTCAGGCGTTGAGTATCATCTTGATATGCCTTTCATTTGGGATAACCTTCATATAATTACATACTCGTGTAAAGAGTAATAAATACATGGCTGGCCACGAATAACAAAGTCATTCAGTCAAGTGGGTCGGTCCAATGTCAAATTGAAAGAGCACAGCTTGGTAACTTATGAACTTCATATCTAAGATTGAAGAAACTCAATGGTAGGTATTTATGTTTTTCTATATAATGTAATGCATGTAGAATGCTTTTAAATTTATTGATGTATATAAGAAGGCATGGTGCTGCATAAAATAGCACTTGAAATAAAAATGATGGTAAATTAATGATCCTTGCATTTGAAATAGTGTCTTTAATGTTGAGAGGATGTCTCACGGCGCTTCACAGGATTTACTGTAAAGTGTAATGACTATTTTGTATTTTGGATACATTAACTTTGGAACTGAATTACCAATAAATATACTGCAAGCTTTCAATATTACGTACTTAGTAGGAATAATAGAATTTAAAAAACTGCTACAGATCTGTCAAGTGCAAGTGGCCCTCTGAGTTTGTGGCAAATGTGTACAGCTGTAGAATATTTTAATAATTTAAACTCTAGATATTGCACAGAACAAGCACTTGTTGGTTTCAAATATTTCATTTATCTCCAGGTAAAAAATCTTCCCATCTTTTTATCATGTCAAAATTTTAACTTCTTTACTAACTTGTCAGCCTGACTCAGTTTTTGTCACTCTTCTGAGTCAGAAGATTGTGGGTTTAAGCATTTTGTCAGGATTTTGAATTCACAGAATCTGGGCTGACACTTTAATGCCTCATCGCTTACAATGTCGTGCTGGGGTATGCTGCAGTGTTAGAGGTGAGGCATTAAACACAGATCATGTCTGCCTGTTCAGGTGGACATTAAAGATCCCATTCAAAAAGAGAAGGGATAGCCTCCTGGTATTCTGGCCAATAATCCCTGAATAAGATGGTTCATTCACTTCAAAGCTGTTTGTGGGATATTGCTATGTGCAAATTGGCAGCCAGGTTTGCAACACACTGCATCTCCAGACGTGACAGGTGCTACCACCTTTCACATGTGGATTATTGTCAGGATTATTATTTACGTCTGGATTAATGTAAAAATGATGATAAATAAATATTATTATAACTTCAGTGGACCTTCATTTGGGATTAGGGGAAAGGTTTATTGCATGTTTTTATACGGTGAGTTGTAATTTATAACTAAACATTCAACTCAGGAAGTTTTAAGTCAAATTCCTAAATTCCTATAATACTGTTTTTTGATGATGTTACTTAAAAATGTAGAACTTTAGCTGCCATAAGCCAGTGTGAATGGAAAATTGAGGTTTACATCACTAATTAAATGAAAGATTTTTCACACAAGTACCTTGAATCATGTCAATAAACTGTATTATGTATTCACACTGAAGTCCACACTGATTAATAAATAATCCTTGCATTTCGTATAGCACTTTATCACATCGTTGAGACGTCTCAAAGCGCTTCACAGAATATATTATGAAGTGGATTGACAGTATATTTGTGGGAGAAACATAGCAGCTAATTGTGTACAGCAGTGTCCCATATTGAGTGACCAGATTTTTTTTCTTTGGAGTGATTATAACCCCCGGAAAGTGATATGCCAATTGACTGACAACCAGGTTCCTACTTATGTTTAGGTAAACAAAGGTGTGGAGTCAGGAAATTTGCCTAAGGTTTCTCCCCCCCCCCCCCCCCCCCCGGGAATCCCAAGGTGCTTGCGAGGCGAGTGCGCTAACCACTATGCTATAGAACTCCACATTGCTCAGTGTTAACAGTGTGGACCGCAGTGTGAATCTTAATCCATTTGCCTGAAATATGATTGTGAGATTCAGTAATTTAACAGATTTTTCTCTCGTTTAATACTTGTGATATTACCTCTGCCATTATCTTTCTGCCTCCCCCAACCCCCCACCCCATAAAAAAATACCTCTTCTTGAAGAATTCAGCCAGTCCAGGAAGATTAGATATAAAAACAAAAGTTGCTGGGAACACTCAGCAGGTCAGGCAGCATCTACGGAGAAAGGAAAGTGAGTCAACATTTCGGATCCACAATGCTTTGTCAGAACACGAAGAGTCTGGACCCGAAACGTTGACTCACTTCCTTTTCTCCTTAGACCCTGCCTGACCTGCTGAGTGATACAGTTCAAGATCTCGGTTCTCACCTTCAAAGCCCTTCATGGTCTTGCTTCCCCCTATCTCTGTGACCTCCTAACCCCCTACCAACCCGCCCGCACCCTCCGCTCAGCGAGCTCCGGCCTGCTTCACGTCCCCCGCCTTACCAATTATCAATACTTATCAATTCACTTGAGAGTGTGTTCTGTGAAGCGTTTTGGGACGTCCTCCCGACGTGAAAAGCGCTATATCAAATGCAAGGATTATTATTATTACCCATCTCACCATTGGCAGTCAGGCCTTCAGCCACTCTGCCCCCACCCTCTGGAACTGCATCCTGCAGGCCCTCCACCTTGCCCCTTCCCTTGCCTCGTTCAAGACCCACTTCAAGACCCTCCCTCTTGGACCGTACCTTTGATCACCCTCCTTTTCCCCCCTGCCTTCATCCTCTCCGATCCCGACCCCCATCTCGGGTCCGAAACACTGACTGTCCAGCACCATAGGACGTCCTCCCCCCCCACCCCGCCCACAGAAAATTCTAGATCCATGGCTTTACATGTAAACGTCTGTGCATAACCATCTTTAAATTAGGTTTAATAAGATTAAGACAGTCGACAAAGTAGTCAGTTCAATAAACTTCAGCAGTTAATTGGTTAATATCTAAACTTATCTGTGTTCTGCCTGATTGCTTTTCTCAAAGCCTGTTGATATTAAATTGATGTTCGACAAAGACTGGTCTATTATGACTTTTTTAATAAATAAATTGATTATGGCACAGTACAGTATTGGTCCATGAAGCTTTGAATATGCACGACAACAATGCAGGAAGGGAGGCCTTTTAAGCAGTGCCGATCACAGCGGAGATTGCTTGTTGGGAGATGGCAATATTCTTATGCTAATCCAAGGCCTGGATGTGTGGCAGAGCAGCCGAGCAAACAATAGAGCTGGAGCCAGAAAGTCTGTGCTGCAGTCTAGCAGTGCTTAAAAGGCATGTCAGCCGGGGCGCCCAGGGCCGCTTTAGGGGAGGAGCCTGCGGAAAGGGAGAACTCAATCCGACTCCTTTAGCCTTCAGTGTAATGGAAGGTGGCAGAGAGCCAACAGTCTGAAAAGCTTGCTGCACACAATTAAAGGAAGGCGGGGGGATAGAGACGTAGTCTAGGCATGCTTTCATTAGAAGCCCATTTGTTTAAAAAGTCTCCGATTACAGTTTTAAAAACATTGGGTTGGTTGCCAGACATCATTCTTGGTATGTGCTTTTTACTTAGCCAACAAAAGTGGCATTTTAGAAAGCAGTCTCCATCCAGCTATAGTCATTTGTTGCTATATGTTATTGTTTCTAATTGAAACAAGAATGGGTCTAGATTTTGAACGAACGTTTCACAAATAGATTTGATTATTGCTGCTGATACTTGGGAAAGTAGATTTTGTTTACAAAGCAAGTAGTAAACAGTGAGGAGGATAGTAGCAGATTGCAAATGGACATAGACTATTAAAATGGGCAGACACATGGCAGGTGAAGTTTAATGTGGAGAAATGCAAAGTGATTCATTTTGAGAGGAAGAATGAGGAGGGGCAATATAAGCTTGGTGGTACAATCTTAAAGGGGGTGAAGGAACAGAGAGACCTGTGGGTAAATCCTTGAAGGTGGCAGGAGAGGCAGATTAAAAAAGCATACGGGATACTAGGCTTTATAAATGGGGGCATAGAATACAAAAGTCAGGAAGTTATGATGAACCTTTATAAAACATTTCACCACATTTTACTAGTCTATGTCCATTATAAAACCTGGTTAGGTCTCAGCTAGAGTACTGTGTTCAGTTCTGGGCACTACACTTTAGGAAGGATGTCAAGGCATTGGAGAGGGTGCAAAGGAGATTTACCAGGATGGTACTAGGAATGAGGGACTTCAGTTATCAGGACAGGCTAGAGAATCTAGGATTATTCTCCTTGGAGCAGAGAAGGTTAAGAGGAGACTTAATAGAAGTTTTCAAAATTATGAGGGGATTTGATAGGGTGAAAAAGGAGAAACTATTTCCACTGGCGAATGGGTCAATAACCCAAGGACACTGATTTAAAATAGTTGTTCAAAGAAACAGGAGAGGTGAGGAGACACTTTTTTCACACAGTGAGTTGTTCGGATCTGGAATGCATTGCCTGAAAGAGTGGTGGAAGCCGAATCAATAACAACGACAAGATTACATTTGTATAGTGCCTTTCACGTCGGGGGGACATCCCAAGGCGCTGGACATAGTACAGCATTTCAGACCCGAGCTGGGGTTGGGGGCTTAAAAGAGGGGAAGGGGGGTGGCCGATGGCATGGTCGAAAAGGAGGGTCTTGAGGCAGAGTGACTGGGGGATGGAATTCCAGAGGTTGGGGGCAGAGTGGCTGTAGGCTCTCCCACCACTGGTGGGGCGGATGTGTCAGGAGACTTGGAGCAGGCCAGAGTCAGCTGAGTGGAGGGAACGGGTGGGTTGGTAGGGGGTTAGGAGGTCGCAGAGGTAGGGTGGGGCGAGGCCATGGAGGGCTTTGTATGTGAGAACCAGGATCTTGAACTGGATCCTCTGAAGGATAGGGAGCCAGTGGAATCGGGCGAGAGTGGGGGAGATGGCGTCACGGAGTTTAGTGCGGGAGAGGACACGGGCTGCAGAGTTCTGGATTATCGGGCGATATTATGGAGGTGAGGGAAGGCAGAGCGGGTCATGGCTTGGATGTGGGGAAGAAAAGACAGTTGAGGGTTGAACAAGACACCTAGGTTTCTGAGTGGCTTGGTGAGTTGTAGTGTGCAACCATGGAGGTTGATGCTGCCAGAGCCTAAGATGCAGAGGCGCTGGCGCGAGCCAATCAGGAGGGCCTCAGTTTTGTTCACATTCAACTGTAGGAAATTTGCCCTCATCCAGGACTTGATGTCTGTCAGGACAGCAGTGGTCCTGGAGTTGAAGGTGGAGGCAGAAAGAGTTGGGTGTCACCCGCGTACATGTGGAAGTTGACCCCATGTCTGCGGATGATGTGACCAAGGGGAAGCATGTAGATATTGAAAGAGGAGAGGGCCAAGAACAGAACCCTGGGGGACTCCAGATGTGACAGTGCGGGGGCTGGAGGAGAAAGCGTTAGAGGAAACGAAGTGGAGACGGTGAGAGAGATAGTAATCAAACCAGGCAAGGGCAGATCCGTGAAGATTGAGTAAAACGGAGAGGCGGTGTATGAGGATGGAGTGGTCGACCATGTCGAAGGAAGCAGAGAGGTCAAGGAGGCAGAGGGAGTCCTGATCACAGATGTTCAGAATGTCATTAGTGACTTTGACCAGGACTGTTTCCGTGCTGTGAGCAGCGCGGAAGCTGGATTGGAGGGGTTCAAAGAGGGAATGGCGAGAGAGAAAGGAGCAGAGCTGGGACACGACGACTCATTCCAGGACCTTGGAGAAGAATGGGAGGTTAGAGATGGGGTGGTAGCTGGAGAGGAGGGATGGATCCAGGAAAGGTTTTTTCAGGATGGGAGTGATGACGGACATTTTTAGTGGGGTGGGAACTGAACCGGTTGCCAGGGAGAGGTTGATGACATCAGACAGGAGGGGGTGCCAGAAGGTGGAGCTGGGAGACTTTTAAGATAACAACTTTTAAGAGAGAAGTAAATAATTATTTGGGGAGGACAGGTTTGCAGGGCTATGGGGAGAGAATGGGGGAGTGGGCTTGAATTGGATAGCTCTTTTCAAAGCGCCAGCACAGACAAGATGGGCTGAATGGCCTCCTTCTGTGCTGTATAATTCTATGATTCTATGTATAGTTGCTCGAAGCTGAAGTAATGCTTTAGTACAAAGTGCAACCTCTTCCTTCTTATTCCCTTTTTAAAATAGTAATCCTTGTGTTTAGCCAGCGCCATGGGACATCCTCCCGATATGAAAGACGCAATATAAATGCAATTTGTTGTTCTGTTGCAATTTGTGTTGTGTATCGCAGCGAATGTCTCAAAGCTCTTTCACAGTTTTCTATAAAATGATGAATAACAATAGAGAAATAGCTTTTTACAGTATTTGCTGCAGATATCCTCTGTGCTGTTACAGGATTCTGTTTCTTACCCAAAACCCTTCTCCTATTTGACCCTCTCTACCTGATAGGGATTTAATGTTAAACACAATTAGATTTATTGCTGCCTGTCTAAGGGTCTGGAATTGAGGGAAGTATGAATATAAATGGGGTGGGGGTAATCAAATTAAAAACAACTCTTTTCAAGTGCTTAAACTCAAGCGCTTGGTTTACCTCTGTGCAGCTTATCATTACAGTGGAGCCTTGATCAAAATCATAATTACTGTAGTAGTGTGCCAAAAATGTGCTTTGAATGGGCAGCTTGCCTGTCTAATACCAATGAAGAATGGTGCATGAAGGCCCAAATGGTTGGAGAAAACTTTTTTTTAAAATAAATTTGCAAATTTCTAGCTAAAACGATTGACTTAAGTCCATACTGTATAAAAGATGCATATCAATAAGATGTTGCATGTGATATTTATCCAATATGTCAAAACGACCAAATAAATCACAGTTTCAAGAATTGGTTGTGCCATTGAGTTAGTCCATTTGATCAATATCAGATCCAATGGGTCCTATCAATTTGCATCAAATACAGTACAACCCCCCCCACCTCACATTAAGCCTGTTTGCTTAATGTAGACCCTGAAATTTTTGTTACCTGAAAATGCCATTATTGCACCAACCAAATCATGTTGTTGCATTACAGATTTCATCGCTGTAGCTCTGTAACGTGTAACAAAATGTGGACATTTTGACCCCTAACAGCGTTGACCAAAGATAGTGCAGACACTTGGCTTTCTGAGCATGTGCACGAGACATAACCAGTTATGTGATTGTTGATGTACTGCCTCAGAGCACTGATTGGTAGCCACATTTGAGCACCCCTTGCTGTAAGGTGCCTTGTAACAGGGTTGCTCTGTAATTTTGCCACGTTTAGGGTAGGCCAAGAAAGAAGAGACTAAAAGCAATATAGATGGATTTCGGCGTTCTGAATGTGCTTGTACCATTCAAGAAGCATCTCAGCAAAACAAAGTTTTAACTGAGGGTAATTACCCCAATTGGTTAGTTTAGGTCTCCCAAACTTGTGATACAGCGAGTTCTTAGGAAGTGGAGGGGAAGACGCTTTATGTGCAGTCCGCAATTTTTCATCAAGCAGGAGGGTAAAGGGTAGACTTGTTAAGAACTTAAATAGTGATCACATTTTGTTTTTCTCATGTTTGCAATGAAAATATTTCTATGGAAGCTATTTTATGAGTATTCTCTCATGGAGTGAGCAGTGCAGCCTGTGGTATAAATTATAATGCACCCACCAGGTATGGGTTTACAGAATATCACTTATCCTGTGCAAAACATTCTGTTGTGATTGTGTGTCAGAAATTAAATGTAATGTGAGTGAATTAAAAGCCTGTGCTTTACTAATGCAAGTATTCTTCTTGGATGAGATAAGCATTTTTTACCTTATTTATTATAAAAAGCATCGAATTACTGTGGGAATTCAAAACAATTCAGCATCTATTTTCTAAAGTAGATCTGGCAAACTCTAGCACCTAAATTGGTCCAGAAACCATTTACTCACAGCCTGAGACCCATACCGACTCCAAGGCAAGGAGGGAAACAGCTCTATTCACCCATGTGGGATCTGAATCTTGACCTAAATAAGTGTCACCTGTATCTCTACACCTCTGTCCAGCTTGCCCTCCACTAATATTTATTGCCTTGTCTTCTTAAGCTACTGCTTCAGATGTAAATTATAACTGCATTTAAGCACACCAAAAACTGAATTTATGTGGAGAAATTAATTTGTTTAAGTAAATTTTGAGGTGTATTTTGACAAATGGGATCATTTCTGCACCTTCTCAAATGCCCATATATCTCTCCTGTAGTGTAGTTGAAATCTAAAATGAGAAATACACTCACAAAGTATAAAGTATAGTCAATTCACTCTACAGTATATTCTGTGAAGTCCTTTGAGATGTCAACGATATACTAAGGCGCTATATCAAATACAAGGATTATTATTATTTATTAAAACTTTGCTCCATGTATATAACAACAATTTTCCTCTTCCAATTTGAGGTATATGAAGGCAGCATTGTTATTTTGCAAGTTAAGGCAATAGTTATAGCCTTAAAGATGTATATAAAAGGACCCAGGTAAGATTTTAGGTCTCTGCCAAGCTTGCTATCGGGTCAACAATTTGCATTGTGCCTGTGGGCTAGTGAGGATAATAATTAGCCTTGGTTTTCCCTTCCTGAATAGTGTCAAAGTTTGGCTGCTGAATGTGAACACTCGAGCGCACACCAATTGGGAATAGAAACTCTCCTGTTTGTTATTTAAATAGTGATCATGTTCTGTTCGCCTCTTGTTTGCAATGAAAACATCTCTATGGAAATTGTATTTTATGCGTGTTATCTCATTGAGTGAGCAATGCAGTCCATGTTATAAAATAAATTGCACCCAGGTAGGGGTTTACAGAATACCACTTACCCGTGTGTCAAAATTAAATGCAATATGAGTGGAATGTAATGAAAGTCTGTGCTTTATTATTGCAAGTATAAATATGTTTTTTATTTCTCCCGTTTCCTTTTCAGCAAGGGAATGATGAATTAAATTGTGATCCCATCAATGGTGTCCTAACGTCTACCAACCTTTCTGGCAATCCATTCCATCTGTTTCATTACCATTACCATCTGATATCAGGTAACTCAGAAAAGATCAGAGTTCAAACCTGTAATTTTCCTTCCCTGCATGGATCAGAATCAGATAGTTAATTTACCTATTGAGACATTAGGGGGAACTTTCGAAGTTGAAGTAAGGGAATTTGTTTTTCAACACAGGTCCAGTCTATTTACTGCATTATCGTGATTTATGTATGGTTTGGATGTCAAGGACAGTGTCCTGGCCTCGACCAACCTTCCTGGCAATCCATTCCAGCTGTTTTTATTACCAAGTACTTTCCACTCAGGATCAGTCTATTTGATTTCTACTTCTTGGGCCAGGTGCAGACTGGCCAGGACACTGTATAGCTTCAGCCTGACTTTAGATTTGAATCAACAACAACAACTTGCATTTATATACTGCCCTCCACCCAGGATAGCGTCTCAGAGCGCTTAACAGTGGCGGAGCCTGACAGTGGCAGAATCTACTGATTTGGTGTTGTATCCCAGTTTGCTTTATTCACTGCATATCTCACACTATATGCTTCACATGGCTTCCTACTTTCAATTTTGGATGTCACCTTCTCATAAAATTCCAAGATTCATTAGGGACAAACTGTTCCTTCACTTATTTAATTATTTTCATACAAGAACAAATCAGATGTTTCAAAACAACTAAGAGGCTACTGTTAGAAAATAGATTTCACTTGAATGGATTGAAGAGCATTGTTTTTAATATAAATGGGATCAATGTGATCTTGCGTTTATGCTGAAGTAAAATTAAGCCATTCCATTTTATTGCCTTGCTGTTAAATTTATGAGTATAATGAGGAGGTGGTGTTTATCTGTGTCATCTTGCAACCAAGAGCCGACATGGATTTTAAAACATGCATTATTTAAACTAATGCAAAAAGGGACTTAAATCCAGCAATGTCTTGCTAGGCAGACTATTAAAATTTACACAGATCAGTGACTGATTAATGCTTTGTAAAATGCATTTGTCTGAATTTATTGCGTTATTCTCTTGCAATGAGTATCGTTCTTTGCACGGCTTTCTGCAAACACACAATATCTCGTAATTCAGTAATGCTGACTTTTTCACCATCCTTTCACCAGGAATGCTACGTTTTTCACTACAGATCAATGACGTAACAGATACAGGCTTTGCAGCATTCATTTTGTTATTATAACCCTTTGGATTGTTTTTAAGTCTGATACAGCACCTTATCACATCGCGAAGACCTCTCAAAGCACTTCACAGAATATAAAGTGAACTGCCTGTGTATTTTGTGGGTAAAGCGTATCAGCGAATTGTACACAGCAGTGTCCCACAAACAGTTGTGGATTGAGTGACCAAATTTTTTTGAGAGGGATTATTAAACCCAAAAAGAAATCTGCCAATCGACTAACAACCAGGTTCCTACTTACTGCTTGGTAAACTGAGGCGCGTGGATTACGGAAACTTGCCTAACGGTTCGCCCTGCCTGGGAATCGAACCAGGGTCCTCTTGCTTGCAGAACGAGTGCGCTAACCACAATGCTACTAGTTTTTTGGGGGAAGTGGCTCCAGTTGGGAGGGGAGCATATATTGTAGGCTTTTGTGTTGAGTATTTTTCATTCAGGTTCATTTAAACCAACAAACGTGTGTTGTCCGTATATTTTGCTTGAAGGACTTTTTTTTTGCAAGGCAGGCTGTTCAGCCCCAAAGCTTGTGTGCAGTGCTGATACCCAAGCAAAAGTACAATAAGTTAACGGAGTCATGTAATTACACTAGTCATTGTGATTAGTCAGCAGTGTTGGTTTCAAAGTTTTAAGTCTGTAAGAGCTACCTTTTTAAAGACTATCAATAGAAATCATGTCAAGGACCTGTCGGGGTACTGTGAAAAGTGGAGAGTTCTGTTTATAGCTTAAACTATAATGAGGTGGCGTTTGGGTTAGGTCAGGCTAGATGTGATTCTTTGTTTCCCTTCTCTTGACCTCGCCTCTTGAAGGATTTATGGAGAGAACTGTCCCCGAACCATTTACTGAATCAGGGCATATTAAATTAAGCACTGATATTCTTTCCCATTCCTTAGGAAGTATTAGCTGTGTTTTTACCTGCTTGGTTAGTTAAATATTTTACAAGTTCTGCTAGTTTGCTGTTCCCATCGACTTGGAGGTCAAATAGTAGGGTGGTTGGGAGGAAAGAACTTGCATTTTAATTATACTTGAAAATAATTACTGAAATGTTTCAGCATGTTCAAGTGTAGTGACTATCGTTGTGAACTAGAGCAGTAGCCATTTTGTAAATGATAAGGTGCCACAAATAACCATGAGGGGAATGACCATGACAATGGAACTTTCGCCAAGACACTGAGAAAAACTCCTTCCACTTTTCCAATAGGGTCATGGAAGCAGAGAACAGGCAGACCAATTAAGACCTGACAAGATCACAAGATTGGTTTGGATTAAACAGGCCCTTCAGCCAAATCAATCTCATCCTTCCACAATGTCCACCCTACCATTTTCCTCCATCATTACATTAAGATGCTATGAGTCCAGGTTCCTGGCCTCAACCACCTTTCCTGGCAATCTGGTCCAGTTGTTGATTACCCTCACTTGAGTAAAATGAAACTTCCTGGTATCTGTCCAGAAATCTCATCTGGCACCTGATGTGAAAAGTGCTATATCAGATGTAAGGTTTTAAAATTATTTTCTTACCTCTGACAATGCAGGGTTCCCGTAGTATCAGCCAGGACTATGAGTTCAAGGCCCAACTTGACTGTCATGGCTTGAATCTATAACTGTTGGGATCACAAGAGAATTTGGATAAAGAAGGCTCTTTGGCTCATTGAAAGTATACCAGAATACACACTTTGCTATCCTTCAATCAAAGTGTCAAACTTTAAAATGAGATCAAGATTCTGGCCTTAACCATCCTTCCTGGCAATGTGTTCCAGACTTTAATTACCCTCTGGGCAAAGAACTTCTTGTCCTTTACAAACCCCAACTATGTGACCTTTTCATCTGGTGTCTCAGTGCATCCAAACGTACTTAGAAGTCAGAGCAATACCAACTGAGCTCATGTATTTAATTTTAAATTTAAATAAGTATCTTCAATTATCCTATACTCGAGTAGCTACAACAATATAAAGTACAATATTGCAAGAACTTCACAACAAAACTAGATCTGCAGACAACTACAATCATTTCCAAAAATAATGCTTTGTTGCAGCACATTTATAAAATGTAATGCTTTGAGGTTTGCGCTGCTACTGCCCTTGGGAATAAATTTCGGCAAATAAGTCTGTACCTTGGAATAATGTTTAGATTGGTAGATGACGGCTGCACATTGGAACAGGAAGAAAATGGATGATGTATTTGTAAACAGATGTTGTCTGTTTTTCACACTGTTGTTTCCTTGCAGTTTCCTGGCCTCGAGCAGCCATTTAAGCACACAACGTCAATCCCCAGGCATGTGGACTATTTCCTTTGTGCCAAGGTGCATTTGTGTTAAATATGGTGACCTTCATTTAAAGGGGCCAATTTACCATCAAGTTGAATGCTTGCTAGCCAAAGACAATTATACAGTGAGGCGATAAGCAGTACATTTTCACTTTCTTGCCACATCAGCTCTGCTCTTCTCAGAAGTAAAACCTTCAGTTAAATAGCTACAGAGCTCATGTGAAGATCTCACATATGTGCACTAAACCTCCTTTGCAAAAAAGCAATCAAGAATACTATCAGCATTTTAATCTGTCAGCCTTTAATGAGTTATTTAATGGAGTACATTCTAGATTAAGTGCAGTGCAATGTTCGCTGTATAATTTAGATAGTTCCTTGTGATCGTTTGCAACTACTTTTCCTTAGCTAGGTTAGTTGGGATTTTCTGTCTTTCAGTAGATTTGATGTATTTTCCACCATTTCCTTTTTGTTCTATCTTTGTGTCCCATTGCTTCACTTAACACTTTGATTTTCCATCTTATTTAGGATTGGTAAAAGAAACAACAGAAGTAGGTAATGGAGTAGAAATAGTATCAGCATTAGTAGGATTAAACATTCTTTTCCTCTAACTAGGTTGCAAGTTTTGCCAGTTGTAAGTTTTCACAAATTGTTCACTACAAATTTTATCCACTTGACAATTATCACCCATTACCACACTGTTCTTGCTATGTGACTACAGAAACGAGTAGGGACATTAAAAGCTTTATTCCTGCCGTCAGCTGATGTCCACACCACAGCATCTCAAACTGGTCATTGAATAGGGAGATGCATATATGAGGGGGAAGCGAATAGAAGGTATCGTACAATAGCAACTTGCATTTGTATAGCGCCCTTCACGCATGATAATATCTCAGAACGTTGAGAGGAATAGGAGAGGAGAGGGTTCATGTGGAGTGTAAGCACTGGTGCAAAGTAGTTGGGCTGAAGGCCTGTTTTCATTTCACTCTGTAAATAACTCTGTAACTTTGAATTGTTTTTACCTAAGGTCCTGAGGCCAATTCTAGTTTCCATAGCATTCCTCCAGTCGAGATCAGCTAACTCACAACAGTTCAGCATTCAAACCTTTTATCTGCAGTCTGTGTTCAATGTTACACTGGACATCACTTTTATTCATTAGGGTATACAGAGAGTTTGTATTTCTTCCAGCTCTCTGCAGCTGGGGAAGAGATATTTTATCATCTCTCATTGAACTTGGATTGCAATATAATCTATGATCCTCCAGTGCAGGAAAGACATTGACTGTATCCATGGAGATGGTTTTGGGATGTCACGCTTCTAACTGATGAGAACAGTATACAGTGAAGGTCGGAGTGGGGGGCAGGGGTGTCGTGGGAGCAGAAAAAAGAAAGTGTATTTCTTTGTGGAAATGAAAAGCATGGATATGCCCACTGTATTCAGAAAACTCACGGCTAAACTACCTGCTGATCTGTGATCTTTCATACTCACAGCACTGCTGCACTGAATCCTGTATGTTCTTGGGTACAATTATTGTGTTGCATTTAGAGAAATAATTTTAAATCAGAACCCTTTTCAATTTAAAAAATAAAATTTGGTCACTCCACATAGAGGAAGGACAGGTGAGCTTTACCACAAAGCCACCGATAGCACAGTAAAGGTACTTGAAAAGAACACTTGAACCAGGCTGGTACATTTGCCAAATACTGAATCTCTGTTCTTTGTCTTTTTTTATCAGGCAGGTTAAAGGATTGGGCAAAATAATGTTGCTTGGTTTAAAGTTGTACAAGAGTATTATACTATTTTCTGAGAACAGTGTTCAAAAATCAAATTTATTAAATCTCTGTTACTGTCTACAGCTTAGCATTAGAAAAAAGAGAAAGAGGTTTGAAAGTTAAAGACCCTCTCAAAGAGACACAAATGCACATTTATGTTACATGCGTTTGTAGGAGGTCCATATACAAGTTATACATTACAACTGTTGCAGACCGAAGTAGACCATTGGTTCATCTAACCTATCCATCCAAATTTCTGGAAGATTCCTTTCACACATATATGTTCAAAATATAAACATTTGTTTGAAGAAAATTTTAAACTAGCTAGTACCACTTGATAGTCGTAGTGATTTGGGACTGCTGTAAGAATATACATGACCAGAAAAGACTTAAGATCCATCTGTCCAGTCACGATGTTGGGCAGAGGAAAATTCAGCTCCAATTTTGTCTTTATTTTTATTGCTATTTGTGTCAAATCTGAACTTGCATAAGGGGATGTCTCATTTAAACTAACATCAATTTGGACATAAAGTTGAGTATGAGGTTGCTAGGGAAGGTTTGAGCCTGGCTGTGCAATCCTAGCAACCTTTGCACTCATGGGCAGAACTTCAACCACGTGTACCAACAGGACCTTTTTTTGACAGGAGCAAAGCTAAGTATTTATACCTCTACAATATACAATACAAAATTACATTTGTAAAGCACCTTTCACGTCGGGAGGATGTCCCAAGGCACTGAACAGTCAGGGATTAGGACCCAAATGGGAGGGGTGGGGGGGGGTGGGGAGTGGGGGGATAGGAGGGTGACTGAAGGCACGGCCGAAGTGGAGGGTTGGTTTGCCTTGAAGGAGGCGAGGGAGTGAGGGGAAAGGAAAGTGGGATGGCGTTCCAGAGTGTGGGGGCAGGGAGGCTGAAGGCGGGATGGTGGGGCGGGATGGGTGATATGGAGCAACCCGGAGCCTGCTGAGCGGGGGGAGCGGACATGTAGATAAGGGTTTAGCAGGTCGGAGATGTGGGTGGGGGGCAAGGCCATGGAGGGCCTTGAAGCTGAGGACGAGAATTTTGAACGATCCTCTGAGGGATGGGGAGCCATTGGAGCCGAGCGAGGGTGGGTGTGATTGGGTCAACCTTTTTGAATACTTGCATTAATATTCGAAAAGGGAATTTCTCCCGGTGCCATGGTCAACAATCCCCCCAAATAAAATTGGTTGCTCACTCCATGGGTGTTTGTGAGATGTTTCTGTGTGTAAATTGGCTGCCCTGTTTACGTTCCCCCCCACACTCAAACCACTTTGCAGTATATAATATACAGTTTAGGGTTAGAAATATTGTAGAAGCAGAGAAAGATTAAAAGTTAGAGATCCTCAAAGAGATGCAGACACCCACAGACCTAAAACAAAAGAAAGACAAAAGACCAAGTAAAAAAGAAAAAAGGCAGAGAGAGAAGGGATGGCACAGTATGTATTAAAGTAGCAGTATAACTCCTGATGTGAAAAAAAATGACGCTGAAGCCAATTTGTATTTTATATGATGTCCAATTATCTGCACTGTCTGTTATCTGTAATGGGGCTGTTTCCAATTAGGGTGGATAATCAACTTGTATCTAGTTCCTTTTATAGAGAATAATGTCTCAATGTTGTTTACAAAGGCTATTGGGATCAGCACGCAGAGTGCAAAGGAGGGGTTTGGAGAAGTTGACCGAAGGCGTGGTTAGAGGGACATTTTTCAGGAAGGGAGAGGTGCGAGGCAAATTTGGCGGAGAGTTCAAAAGAATGAGGGCATAGTGGCTGAAAGCTTGGCCATTGATATTGGGGTTGAAGGGGCAGCTTTGAAATAAAGAATAAGGGACATATAATGTTCAGGTGTTTGCAGAACATTCAAGATTCTTACAACATGAATCCAGTCTTTGTAACTGGGAGGACTAGGCATTCTGGAGTGCACATCGCCACAGAAGGTTGTAGAAGCCAGCTCAATTGAAATATTTAAGAAGGAGATACAGTACAACAATACAAATTTATATAGCTCCTTTCACATCTGCGTTTAGGTAATGGTGTGGTAATAGTTGCAGATCAGCCATGTACTTATGAAAAGGTATTCAATGAGATGAATGGTCTATTCTTATGTTCTTATAATATTTCTGATATATTTCTGTGTATTCCTCAGCCTTTTTACTTTGCATTCTACAATCCACAGGGGAATAACTTCTACATCTCCAAAATAATAGAATTGGTTACTCTTTCAGACACTCCTCAAAAAAGAAAACATTACAATTAAACTATTGAACTAAAGATTTGTTTTTCTACTGCTGAGGATGACTCCAGCTAGCTCATGGTTTCATGGTAACCTGCAGCCTTTTCATCTCACTCAGAGCCGCCTCCTGTTGTATACCTAGACAGTAAATTTTAAATGAGTGTTGCCACCCTGAAACTCTAATAACTTGTCACCCCAAGGGAAGTACCTCAAATGACTATTTATGAAAGTTGACTAGTTATCCAAAGTACAGTATCTCGAAAGTGCAAAGTATTTGAATAGCTGGGATATTGAGTGATGACTAGTTATGTGGGGTTGACCAGTTATCCCAGGGGCTAGTTGTCAGAGTTCCACTGCATTTAACTACAATAAAAATTAACTGTAGATAGTTCAATGAATTGAAAAGGCAAGTTCCTTCTGTTAGTGGGAATATTACAACTGATTTTATTCATTTTCAGGTGATATCCATGTGATATCAGCAACTGCTACATTGTAAGAAACCTGATTGAACTCTCTTAATGCTTTTCTACAACTCCTGAAACATCAAGGCTAACTCTAGCACTCTATTCCTGCCTGGGTTGATAGAAATGAAATCCGCATAGACAGGGGATCAAATCTGGCGCCTCTTAGTATGATTCAATATCACAAAAGTACTTACTTACTGTGCTGTCAGAAGCTGTTTTAATCCTTCATACATCTGCAGTTGGGTAGAATGTAAAGTTTGTGAAAAATTGAGAATTAGGGCAGCAAGAGCTTTCCTAGAATTACAGAAAACTTATTTTTATTAAAACTTGCAGTTTTTAGTTGTAGAATATCACATTTGTGGAATCTCCTAATCACAGCAAAAATAATTTAAAACATTGGTTAAACTGTGCAATAGTGATGTACACTCTGCAAAATTGAAGGAAATTCAAAACTCGAGAGAAGAATCTCAGGACACCAATACTTGCTTCTTGCACACAGATGCAAAGGGGGCAAATCAGTTGACCTGGGAGTCCTAGGAATTTGGGGAATCCAGCCTTGTGGTACAGTGGATCCTTGTTGTCGCACAATGATGGATCCATAAAATCCCAACCTGCGCTATAGTGAGATACAATAGCGGTTTCACTGGCCAGCTTGATGCCTGAACACTGGCCAGTTTGTGCGCTTAACCAAAGCTGATTTACATGTCATGAGGGTTTCGCTGCCATTGTTTTCTGTTTTCTGCGGACGTGCAAAGCAGAAAGTGACGCAACCGGGAACCAAAACTTGTCCATGTTATGAGAAGCAATGAACTCATGAGAAGCAAAAATGACTGACATTATGATTATCTGGTCACTGCCTATGTCATTTCATCCTTTGCGCAGGTGTAGCAAACAGGAAGTGATGTCACAGTGACCTGGTGACCCAGAAGTCGGCCATTTTAGTAGAAAAGGCCAGCTGGCATACAGAAAACGTGCTGGCTGGCTGCACATATGTCCCGTATACGGTACAGTGTACCTGCATTATAACCAAATTCACACTATAAAGAAGAATGTTATAATGGAGATGTACTGTCTATAAAAAGTGTGACTAGGGTCATCATGGCAATGTGTGTCAACATGTTGGAAACGGTCCAACACCCTGTAGGCTCTACTAGCTGACATGGGAATCTGTTGGTGCCATAGTTTGAGGCCCTGACTTTGTTCTTCTGTCTTTGTTTTTTTTTGTCGGTTCCTTGCAGTAAGGAAACCTTTTTGTTTCCTCATTATGGAAGAGTCATGGATGTGTGAAAACTAGGCCACAGGTCACGGGTCGTTTCTCCGTGCGAAAATCAGATGTGACATAAACCTCTCCACTCTGCCACTAATTTGACGTCCTCATGAATGCTGCTCTGAGCCACAATTAAAATAAAATATATGAAGACCCCAGTGAGCAGACAGATCAAGTTATTAATGGTGGAAATGGCTACTGATGGTAATTGCAGCACATCCTTTAACAAGTACCTTGGACATGTTTAGCCATTCAAGAATAGCGCCAGGCTGACAGGGGTCATGAGGTCAAGCCCACAGAAACAAGAGGCCAAAGAAAGGCAATGGGAGCCTTCTATTCATCTTAACACAAATCTGCTTTGTGTTAAATTAACTGTTTAAGTGCAGATGTTGTTTTGGAAGTCTTGCGACATTCCTCCATATCTTTGTTAAAAAATATTGAAGGATAGAGTGATTGGCAAACAAAGGACAGTAGAAACCCTATTTGTTATACTTTGCTTGTAATTGTAATTAAAACAGCATTATCCCTTTTTGTTCTATATAGATTAATTTCGAATCTCAAAATAATTGGGATTGGAATAATAATGATTATTACATTTGATGCAGTGCCTTCCATGTAGGAGCTCATCTCGGAGTGCTTCACAGGATTTACTGTAAAGTATAGCGACTATATATTTAATAAACACATACAGTAGGCAATTTGCACATACCAAAGTCCCACAAATGCCTGTGAAGTAAATGACCAATATTATTTGGGGGATTGTTGGCCAAGACACAAGAAGAAATTCCCTACATTTCAAATAACGCCATAGTAGCTTGAATAACCACCTGAACAGGTAGACAGATCTCAATTTAACATCCTATCCAAAGGAAGGAATATCCAGCATAAATGTATTGGATATAAATAATCTGTACAACTGCTGATTTGATGAAGCTGCTCACTCCCTTGATACCATCTAGATATGCTTTCATTTTGTTCAAATGCAGTAACCGCCATTGTAGGCAGATACTTCACTGGTGAAGATTTGAATTCAGTTGTCAACAAATAAAATTTGCTTATCAAGATTGTGCGTCACCCTGGCTCAGTTGGTAGCTTGTCTTTTAGTCAGGAAGTTGTGGGTTCAAGACCCACATCGGAACTTCGAACTCATGTACTCCAAATGCAGTGCTGGGGGCGTGTTCCATTGTTGGAGATGCCGTCCCGTCTAATGAGATATTAAACCCAAATTGTGTCTGTTCAGGTAGTTAAAGATCCCATGGCACTATTTGGAAAAGGAAGAATTTCTCCCAGTGTCCTAACCAACAATCCCCCAGATAACATTGATCATTCACTTCATGGCTGTTTGTGGGACATTGCTGTGTATAAATAGAGTTTGCCGCATTCTCCCAAAAAACACAGTCGCTCCATTTTACAATGTATTATTATTTTCCATTTATGCTGTGAAGCACTTTGAGACTTCCAGCTAATGTGAAAGCCACTATATCAAATGTAAGGATTATTTGCTGTAGAGATTATGATAGCCCTCAAGCTAAACTGTTAATAACTTGACCTATTGTCAATCATACTATAGGGAGTCGTTTTTCTGCACTAATTTGAACCAGCCCTATTGCAGATACAGCCAGTATGGGTAATTGGGCAGCACACAAATTACAAATTTGTTACAAGTAAAACATTTGGTTGCATCAGGAGTTACCCTACAAATGATCAGCTACTAAATATACACTCACTAAACTTTACAATAAGTCCTGTGAGACTCTTTGAAACCTCCTCCGGACATAAAAGGCAAGGATTATTATAGGATTATTATTATACTGCCACTATAGTTTACACTGTCCCAGCCCTTCTCTCCCTCATTTTTTTTACTGTCTTTCTCTCTGAGTATCTGTGTGTATGTTTCTCCCTATCTGTCTGTCTCTCTCTCTCTGTCTGTCTCTCTGTCTCCTCTCTCATTTTGTCTGTCTCTGACTGCCTCTCTAACTTTCTATCTCTTGGTATCTTGACAATATGTGGAATCCTGTAGCTTAGTGGTTAGAGTATTCGTGAACGCATGCAAGAGGACCTGGGTTTGATTCCCAGGCAGGGCGAAGCATTGGGCAAGTTTCCTTACTCCACAGGCCTCTGTTCACCTAGCAGAAGTAGAAACTTGGTTGTTAGTCGATTGGTGGATCGCTTTTGCGGGGGTATTAATCCCTTTTTAAAAAAATTGGTCATTCAATCACGATTGTTTGTGGAACACTGCTGTGCGCAATTGACTGCCTCGTTTTGCTCACAAAATATAGAGTCGGTTCACTTACAGTATATTCCGTGAAGCGCTTTGCGATATCTCAACTATGTGATGGCACTATATTAAATGCAAGGATTGTTATAATATCTATCTTTAACCCTAAATGTATACTTAAAATTGTAAAGACTATTAGTTTTGCTTACTGGCAAAGAAGTCCCGCAGGTGCCATATGAGTAAAGTTGCTAGGATCGTCCAGCCAGAAACCCAACAAACAACTTTGCTTGCACAGGCACCAATGTTTTTTTTTGCCAGTACTGTTGCAAACCACATCCAACTTCCGTATTGGATCCACTGGATAAACAAGTGCAGTTGAATGGCGTGTGAATAAATGGCATTCTAAGGTAAATCTCTTCCACTTTCCAGCACTCTGCACACTTTCTTTACAGTTCAATTGTTTCAAAATACACAACTTAGTTTCCACAAAACCAGAGTGTTGTTAAGGCGTGGAATTCATTACAAATGCCTATTGAGGCTTAATCAATAGAGTGAAAAGCAAGCTAGATAAGCACCTGAGCAGTAAAATCATAAAGGGCAATCACTGCAATATAGGATTAATAAAAAATAAAATGTGGCTTAGAACAACAGGTGTTAGTGGCACAGGCACACAAGACTAAATTTGTTGAAAATTTCTATGCTTCTAAATTCTGTGTTCACATCAGGATTCATACAGATCTTGATTTTAGACTAATTTCTGGGTAGCTCATCTTGCCTAATGTAGGAATATTGGGGCTCTTCATTATCTAGATAGGAGAAGTGAATAAGTTTTTGTTGCCAGGTAGGCTATCTGACTGCATTATGATTGTACCCCAACCTAGGCCTATACTCAACTGGATTCCACTTCTAGCATGGTAATTGAATAGCTGAAATGAGATGGAATCATAATTGGGTTTTTTTGTCTTTACTCACCCAAGGCTGGGGATGTTGAAGCCAAATGTAGTGCTCCACTGCTATCCCAGCCTAGACCGGCTAAACAATAATAATAATAATCTTGCATTTGATATAGCTCCTTTCCAGGCAGGAGTCTTTCCACCTGAGCCAGGTTGACACACTAAGCACAAACCACAGTATTACATGGGACGCTTATGTGATCTGTGGCTCCGTGCTGTACCATAGTGTGAGTTTACCATTGGAAAACTGGAGGAATTGTTGTTCTTCTCCTTGCAAATGTACTTATCTTATATCTAAATGTGTAATCTCTCTTATCCTTCTTACTGATGCTCTATTGTGCATTCTAAAGTTATTGAAGCTTCCAGCAACTCAAGTTACTCATCACCTGAGAAAGTTGGATTTATCATTTTGATCCTGGATTACTAGTCTAGCTTAGTCACTAAATTGGTATTTTGTTTATCGGATCACTGGCCTGAAAGGGTGACTCTGGCAGCATAAAGATGGCGCTAGCCAGATTCTGGAAGTTTTTGTGTCTGGTGTTGCAGTTTGAGATCTTGGATTGGGCAATGCTGCTTTACATGATTTTTTTTTGGTCAGCTGTGTGTCTCGACACATATGGAAACTCATCACCATGCTCAAGAGTATCCAAACCAAACTGAGTTTCATGCGTCCCAACTGACATGGAAATTCCAGAAATATTTATTGGAATGGAATGCTCACTTTCCTTGGAGGGAAGCCCTATTGCAGATACAGCCAGTGTGGGTAATTGGGCAGCACACAAATTGTAAACACCAGTTTACCTAATCCTGGGGAGTAATGGATGCAGGTTGGCAAGAGCCAAGGCCTGGGGACCCCAGCGTGTGCATTGGGATAACTGCTGAATTGTAACCAGCTAAAACCACATAGCTTGCCACTGTTTGGAAAGTTTTTGTCCACCTAGGACCACCATACCATTTAGGGCTTTGGGCTGCAGGGCTAACGGGAGTTGAATGGAAAAAGTTTCTTCCCCCAGTGACGAGTCTGCCCTTCCAAGTCCTGCAGATGAGCCAGGCTGACTGCATAGTTTTAAGTTGATACCCTGAAAAATGGCATCTGAATGTGTACTCCCACTTTGGAAACAGTGGGCTTGCTGATTGAGAATCCTTAATCGTAGCTCTAAGCCTTTTAGCCAGCTTTGGATGGTACCGTTATTCAGAAGGGGAAAGAGGCATATTTTAAAATCTGTTTACTTTTTTTTAGCAAGGAACGGAATGTATTTTGGAATATAGAAATTGTGACCCCGACAATTTGAATAGAAGTATTGTCCTGTTATTTAGCATTCCTTCCTTTTCCATGAAGATATTCCTGACCTCTATGAGCCGTTCCACTGGCTCACAGTGGAATGGTTAAAATCAGGTGTTCAACTATGTGAGAAATTGTGGGTGCAGACTTGCATCACAGTGCCATGTTGAAGCATTCCTTATCTCTTGAGGAATTTAGTACTTGCGATTTTGACACCTAACAAAAACGTTAATAGCACTGCTTCACAATGTACATTGATGCACTAGTGTGGAAAAACAGGATTCCTTGCTCTAATGTGAACATCATTAGGGCAACTAATAGGAAATAAAGCAGATACATGAAGCATAAACAGGTAATTGGGAATTATTACGACTGCTAGTAGATATGAATGAGCAAAGAATTGTCTGATCAGGAGATGCAGCTCAGGATGAAGGAAAGTATTGCACATACGTATTACAAAAAGGATCACATAGGTGGGGAAGGCATCTAGTGAAGGAAAATCTGAACTGCTCTTCAGATGTGAAATGCTTAAGGAAGCTGTGGAGATGTAATAAAATCCTTGCATTTGAAATAGTGCCTTATTATGTCGTTGAGATGCCTCAAAGAGCTTCACAGAATATATTGTAAAGTGAATTAATGATATTTTGTGGGCGAATCGCGGCAGCCAATTGCACACAGCAGTGTCCCACAAACAGTCGTGGATTGAGCGACCAAATCATTTTATTTGTTTATGGGATTATTACCCCCAGAAAGCGATCTGCAAATTGACTAACAACCAGGTTCCTACTTACTGCTAGATGAACAGAGCCATGTGTAGTAAGGAAACGTGCCTAGCAACAACAACTAGCATGTAAATAGTGCCCTTCATGCAGAGAGCTTGACAGTTACTGAGTCTGATGCTGAGTCAGGGGGAAAGGGAGGGGAGAGGTGACCGTAAGCAGGTTCAAAAAGGAAGGTCTTTAGGCATGATTTGAAGGTGGGGACAGAGGGGGCAAGATGGAGAGATTGAGGGAGAGAGTTCCAGAATTTCGGGGCATAGTGGCTGAAAGCACAGCCACCAATGGTGGAACGGAGGGACATTAAAATCTTACCCATTAATAAGCAGACACAAAACATTTGTGTCTGCTTGTTACTGACTCGCTGACCAAGTATTTATTCTTAATACTCTTCCAGTATAAAAGCATTAATGTATTGCTATTTACCATAACATAACCCTTCATGACCATGGAGACAACTGTCACATCACCCTTTCATCACTTTCTCAGCTCCAGTGAAAATATGGGAACCATGGACAACTTCCACCTGGGTCAGAATGTAAAGTGTTAACTTTTCTCTACATCAATGAATAGTCATCTTTCAACTTTATATATTTCTTTGAAGTTGTAATGACTACAGAATACTGTACTCCCAGTGTAATTTAAAAGACGTTTTCCAAAATAAGGGAGTCATATTACTGCTCCTGATAATACTTTTCCACAGTAGTTCGGTATTGATAATATTGTCCATAAATAAATTATATGGTATGTGTCCTCCCAGGCTATGTTTCTTGCAAATTTAAGATTATTTAATGTTGTCCTTATTAAATGCAGCTGCATAACTAACTTTCAATGACTGGATTGATATCCAACTGGTGTTCAGTTTGGCTAGCTTATTTGATGCTGATGACTACCTCACTAACATTGGCATAGCTTGTAAATCGACTGTTCACCGAGCACCAGACTGTCACCTTGGAGATTGGTTTAGGGATCATGGGGTCAGCTATATACACCATTTTTGCAGGTCACCCAAATGCACTGCCGATGTGAAAGCACATGTGATGATGTCATAAATGTTTCGTTTTTTTGTTGTGTGATATGACAACATCCTTCAGGTCATCTGTATTACACGCTGGATCCTCCAAGGAACACGGACCAACAGTAAAATAAAGAGATTGTAGAACAGTGTGGCACCTGACAATCAAGTGCAGCTCTTTGGCTTCAACTGCTTTTATTTTGCTCTTGGCCCAGTTCCATAGAATTCCAGTAAGCTTGGCAAAGCAATTTCTTTATGCCTCTTTATGTATTTTATGCATGTTATTTTAGACATTCCTTCCTCTGCTCCTTTTTTTTTAACCTCAATTGCTGCCCCTCACCAACATACACGCCCACAAACTGTCTAAAACACAGCATGTTCCTATATCAGGTGATCCTACACTCTCAGTTTGAATTGCAGATTTTTAACACACTATTTTTAACCCAACACTGACTGCGTATTATTCCTCCTTTCCTGAAGCTCACCTTGCTCTTTCAAAAAGTACCTGGAGCACTGACCTATATGTGCGGAGGTACTACTTTTAGGGTAAAGTTATAGGAGTACTGTAGTATTAAATTGCTCTTAAGGTTTGTTGATTTTTTTTAGCTCCCCTAAACATTTAACCGATCCATTATTAAATGTAAACTCTTTCCGACTGCAACAACAACTTGATTTGTAAATTTCAGTCATTCGGTTGTAATGCGAGTTGGCATTAGAAACTGAAGTGAGACTCTGTAAGTTTACAAGTCCAATTCCTACCAATTTATGGAAATTTTGTTTTTCCACAACACTTGCACAAAGGAATTTTTTCCTCCCTCTCTCAAATTGGACTTCTTATGTTCAAGCTGTATTTGAAGCATTATTGTGGTGTTTCATACAAATAAAATAACAACAACAAAATTACATTTGTAAAGCGCCTTTCACGTCGGGAGGATGTCCCAAGGCGCTGGACAGACAGAGTTACGGAGTAACTTTCCCACTGAAGAGACGTTGACCTGAATCTTGATGATGGTGTCAAGGCTAATTGTTACTGACCCCTAAGTGGCTGAAACAGCTAAAATCAAACCTGTCTTTAATAGCAGCTCTGCTACTGAACCAAAGTTGCCTTTAGATAACTTTGAGTAAGGGTTATAATAATAATAATAATAATAATCCTTGCATTTGATATAGCGCTTTTCACGTTTGTTTGTTTGTTTGTTTATTGTTGATGTGGGAATCGGGCTGTTCCAGAGTGGATGTTAACAGAGGGTAGTTGCTTGAATATGATTGACTGAACTTGCATTGAAGACACTACCCTGTAAATGCTATAAAGGGGAAAGATTCTGTTGAATTTGTTGAGGGCTGGGCACAGATTGGCTACTTGCCTTCAGGGGCACACAATGATGCATGGGAAAGAGCTGAGAACAAACTACCAAGTAAGCATCAGCAGATTCAGGATTTTCCCATCGCTTCAACACTGCACAAATCTCTGTTACTCTTATTTACCCTTGGCACAGCTCTTATATCCGTTGTAGAACATTGTGTGCTTCTGTTAACTACAAAGTGATAATTTGCACCTGCAAATTACGAGGAATGAAATGTTGAGTTGAGGCCACAAAAAGAATTGTATTCCTGCAGGCTTTGGACACTTGCCTATGTGTGATTTTGTCAGATGTTGATTGACCAGCTCGTAATTATCTTCTTTGTGGCAGAGGTGAGCACAGTCTCCTTGGGGCTGAGCTGGCTCCAAGTTGACCTGCTTGGCAATGGAACCCTCTGGTTGTTCAGTTCCTAAGACAGTTGGGTCCTCAGTACTTCAATACACGGTTGACCAAGGACCAGCCAGCCTGGATTGTGGGCAGACCTTGGAGTAGAAACAAGTCACTGGGAGCAGAGATTCTTCCTACCTGATTTGTTAATGCTACAAATCTTAAGACCAACGATCAGGCTGGACAAGCAGAGCGAAGCTTGCCAGATTGTACCTGCAATGGTTACCTTAACTGGCTAAGTTTCAACAGTGCCTCAACGCGTACTCTGGGGTCCCCAAGTTTTGGTCTCGTCGGCCTGTGCCTAACACTTTCAGAAATTAGGCATACAAGGTGCATTCCTCCGGGGCAGGAAAGTAGATTCTAACCAAAGAGAAATCTCCATCTACAGGTAGCATGCACATGTCTGATCTGGATACTCAACATGGTAATGGGTTTCCGTGTGTGTTAAGACACCTAACTGAGCAAAAAAATTTTGCTTGACGAAAAGATAATGACAGAAGAAACCTAACCATGACTGGGAGTAAGATGCATGGTTACAATGATTAGCTAGTTCTTGAACTTTTCACACCATCCCACTGAATCTTCTGCCGAGATTAGATTTTGTAGCTGTTTTGAAATTGGATAAAATTTGTCAAGGGCTTGTTTTGAGGGCAAATGGCTGCTAATCTCATCTTTCTACTTTCTTTCAGGGTTGTCAACTGCCAGAAAAAGTGAGAACAAAACAGTACTTTTTCTACTTCTTCCTCCATCTGCCACCCCTGAAAAAGTGTGCAGGAGCTCCCGTGCACACCTACATTCGGAGCTAAGCCAGCAGCAGGGAGCAATTGTTAACAAATCTGCATAGCAAAAGAACATAATTTTTACTAAGAATAATGACTGTACGTCGAGTTGGTGTTCTGGTATTTGGAGCCTATCTACTGCTAATTCTTCAGATCCAAGGTAAGCTTATAACTATTCCCCTTGATTGATCAGTTAGTGTCAGCTGCTATATAGTTTCAGTAGGAACATGCTTGACATGTGTCTTCTATTTGTGAAGAGAGAGGAGAAATGTAACTTTCAAAAGACGGACTGTTCCTGCATTTTATACAGTCAAACCTGTTTTTAGCAACCACTCGGGGCTGGAGTAAAGTGGCCTTTGTATCGGGGTGGCATCTGAGTAAGGGTTCATTGATTGGAACTGAACACTTTTTTTAAAATTTTCTGCGGCCCAAAAATTCCACAGGCCAGCATGTTGACTCCTGCTCGGCCTCCTGGTACTTTACCATCGCTGTCTCACCAGTGAAGCGGGAAGCTGTGGGCATCACATGGGCAGTCTAGCGAGAGTCAGCACTCGGTCGCGCGGAAATGGGTAATACATTACCGAACAATACACTTAAATTCACTGAGAACTGGCTGCTGAAAAGGGTCTTTACCTCGACAAGGCGTAAAAAAGAGTGGCCACTGGTTGCGTTGGACGGGTGGTTGCTGGGAACTATCCACTTTCAACGCTACTTCCAGAATTTGCATTTTGCAATATCCTCATCACAGCTATTATTATTATTAATAATCAATTGAACAAATCCAGAGGTCTTAGTTACCCAAAGAACTATTGGGAAGTTTTCATGATGAACACTACTAATGTCAAAATGGGAGCTTCACCCTTCCTATTTCAAAGCATTCTCAAGTGCTGCTTTCTCTTAAATATCAAACAGCTTGTTACCCTTACTTTTGCAATGAGAGTTCTTGCCCAGCCTTCATAGGGGTAGTGCCTCCACCCCTAATTATATTTTAACCTGTACATTTTAGTTATTCGATAATTTCAAATTCAAACTTTTTCCTTTGAGTATTTGAATGCATAGTTTTAGATTTGAATACCACAATATTTCAACACTTGCTTACAGAGTCAAACGAAAGGAAGGGTTACACGTGCAGTGTAAATAATATTTAAATTATGGTGTACTTCCTTTTGATCTTTTTAGGATCAAGTCAACATTATTACGGTGTAATATTTATGCCAGGGAAATTCAGAAGTAAAAGATCCTTGCCATAATTCTGTTTGCCCTTTTTTTTAGTGGTGGTATTTTTAATTTTCAGAGTGAAGCTCCTGTGGTGTTTATTATGAAAAATTGTCAATAGTTCTTTGGACTACTAGAGTCCAAATGTTTCAATTGCTTATTCAAAAAATAGCTGTGCTGAGGACATTGTGCAAATGTTGGTCTCTGTTTTGCTCCAAAATGCAAATTTCTCGAAGTACCTGAAGATCAGTCACTGCATATTTTGTGGGTGAAACACGGCAGCCAATTGTGCACAGCAGTGTCCCACAAACAATCGTGGATTGAGTGACCAAATTATTATTATTATATAAGATAAGTTCACTCTTTGATCGATCTTGGCTGCATTCTGTAACTACGTCTGCACGAAACACAAATGCTGTTTACATTTTCATGGATATCCCATCTCCTTCTGAGGTAGGACATTTAGCTTCTTGGCAGAGGACGCCTTTGCCAAAAACCTACTGGGGAGCTTTACCCTGGCTAAAAAATAATAATTATACTTAAATTTGAAGGCAAAAATTATACACCATAAAATAAATTTAGCATAGACAGATATCTGTCAATATACAGTTTGAAATGGAAATAGGTTAAAACTCATTATCATTCTGTCAAAATATAGCCTGAAGTGAATAGTTTTTTTTATTTTTAGCACCTATATTGTCAAAATAAATGCTAAAGTGTTTTTTTGCTGACATCAAAGTTCTATAAGATGAATGGCCAATTAATCTGGAGCGTTGTTGGCCAGAAACTCGGTTCTCATTTCATATCGTACCATAGAATCTTTAATATCCACCAGATGGGAGCTTGGTCTTTAGCATTTCATCCACATAACCACATCTGCAACAATGCAGCACACAAGTATTAGTGGAGAGTGAGCACAGATCAGTGCCAACCAAACTACAGCCCACTGGCCGGTTCCGGCCCTCGGGACCGTCAAGAGGTTGTCCCCGACATTCACGTTAACAAGGTAAATCTGTGTTTGATCGGTAGTGTGTTTCCAGGTTTTTCTTCATTTATGGCAATCAAGAACATTTATTTTGTTGACCAACCAAAAGATTGGCTACCATTGGACAATGTTTTGGTTGCCCAACAAAATAAGATCCAAGACTTAAAGCAAGACCTGAACCTATAAATGTCTGACTCAGAAGCATGAATGCTACTGTCTGAACTTAAATGCCAGCTAACGTCTAGTACGTTTTTGAGGGAAATAGAAAAGGGAGTGGTGACTAGTACTTAAAACAAGTTTACACAACACTTATAAACTTGTTTTCAAATACTTTGAGAATCTATTGATGTTGGGACCGAAAAATTGTTCCATTAACTCCGTTTGTTGAAAGTACATAAAAATAGTAACAGTCCAGTGGATTCTAGACTTCAATTTCTGCTTTGGAAAAACATGTGGCTGAATGCTGGTTTCTGCTGAAGCAGAGATGTATTGTGCTGTTAGGTTTCTAACTGCAGGAACCTCATACAGGAAGTCATTGGATTGATTGCTGGAGAGTTTATTTCTCTCCACACACTGGCTGCTTCCTGCGCACAACATACTCAGCAGCTCTTGGAGACAATACAAGCGGTTTTATTACATCCAGTTTCAAAAAACAGAACAAACATTAATCACTTGCAGGAAGTCATCATTTGGCTTCAGTAATTGTAAACATGGCTTATGAAATAACCAGACAACGCAGTGCCCTTCAGTGGAACTCAACAGAACAGTACGAACCTCAGTGAGAAGATGATGTCTGGTAGAAATTTTCTCTTGATCCTTAAACGATGTGTTCATGTCAAAGAAATTTAACAACTCAGATTTGTATAGCGTTTTTCATGTAAAAGAAATGTCTCAAAATACTTTACTGATGGAAGTGAATGTTATTAAGACAAAGACTGTTCAACCTCCAGCTGTCCTTCCTCCCACACATCTAGTTCCTAACTGAAACCACTTTCCTCTACCTCCGTCACATTGCCCGCCTCTGGCCATACCTCACCCACAATGCAACCGAAACTCTCGCCCACGCCTTTGCCACCTCCTGCCTCAACTACTCCAATGCCCTCCTCCCGGGCTCCCCAGCTCCACTCCCCACAAACTACAAATGATTCAGAACTCCGACGGCTGTATTCTCACCCAGACTAAGCTCCGTACACTCATCACAACAGTCCTCGCCAGGCTCCACTGGCTCCCAGTCACTGAATGGATTGATTTAAAGATCCTCTCACTCGTCTACACATCCTGTCACTCTCTTGCACCTCCCTACCTTTCTGACCTGATTTCTCCCCACTCCACTCTCCACTGCTTCTGCTTAGGTGGCTCTAGCCTTCTGTTTGTTTTTCGTCCCCTCTGCTCCATCATTGGCGGTTGCATTTTCAGCTACTACGCCCCAAAGCTTTGGTACTCTCTTCCTTCAAACCCTCCCCCTCCTTCCCTTCTTTTAGATTATGACTAAAGACCTTCCTCTTTGACCGTGGTTATGGTCACCTCCTCCCGGCTCAGGGTCAGGCTCTGCCATTGCTAAGCACTCAGAGACGCTTCCACGCATGAAGCATGCTAAATAAATTAAAGTTGTTGTAATTTGCACCAGCAAAGCCCTACATACAACAATGAATTTAAAATTTTGGGATGAATTTGAATGATGATGGAATATTAGCAAAGATAACCAAGAGGAAATGACTTTACTTTTCAGTTAGACATAAAAGGCTGAGGGATTCTTTCATATTTAACTCACACGATGCAGATAGGGCCTGATTCAATGAAACAATCGAAAAATGGATGGTGATTGATAAACGAATAACCAGAAATTGACTTGTTACTATAATTTTATACATTGAATGGAGAAATCCTGTTTATACTTCATTAATATGAAAGTATACTGGAAGGTCATTATCAAAACATTTATTTTCTTAAATACCTTAAAAATTAGAATTGCAGATGATAGATGAAAATAAGGAAAGGAAGAATAAAACGTATTTGTGTGGCCCTAAGACACAGTTAGTCATTACACAGGTCGATAACCAGGATATTTGCTTGCAAACTGATTGCCAGGCTGTTTCTTAATTTCTGCTGCAGATGTTTTGGGGAGGGTTGTTCCCAAATGCATGTTTGAGATTTCAGAAAGTATGAAAAACAGATTAATTCTGTGTGATTGACTGGTGAGGTGTATAGCACATTCAGGTGGCAATAAAGCAGTATTATTATTATTATTGTTCAGCACTACTTTTATTAAGAATTTGCTTCCTGAAATGGTTACTATATTTTTCAGAGTTAATGTAAAGATCTTAGCTAGTGTATTGAGTTGCTGGAGTTTAATCAGTGCTCCCTATCCTGTATTTTATCTAGCAACTTATCACATTGTTAAGAGCTCTCAAAGCATTTCACAAGATTTTAAGACTGCTAAGTCAGTCCAGAACTTTGGGGTCTTGTTTGACCCTCAGCTATGCTTTCTACCCCACATCTGCGCCATGAACCGCTCTGCCTTCCCCCACCTCCGCAACGTCGCCCGGCTCCGACGCTGTCGCACACTGCAGGCCACCGAAACCCTCATACGCGCCTTCATTACATCGAGGCTCGACTATGCAAACTTACTGCTTGTCAGCCTCCCAAACTCCTCCTTCCACAGGCTGCAGATCATCCAGAACTCTGCAGCCTGTGTCCTCTCCCGCACTAGGCTCTGCGACCCTATCACTCCCATCCTTGCCCAACTCCACTGGCTTTCCATCATACAGAAGATACAGTTCAAGATCCTGGTCCTCACCTTCAAAGCTCTCCACGGTCTTGCTCCCCCCTAGCGCTCCAACCTCCTAATCCCGTTCGCTCCCTCCGATCAGCGGGCTCCAGCCTGCTACACGTTCCCGCCTTGCTCACCCCACTATCGGCGGTCGGGCCCTCCGCCACTCTGCATCCACCCTCTGGAACTCCAGCCTGCTGCCCCTCCGTCTCGCCCTCTCCCTTGTCACCTTCAAGACCACTCTTCGACTGTGCTTTCAATCTCCCTGCTTCCCCCCCTGCCTTCCACCCTCCCTCCTCCCCCCCACCCCCACCCCCCCCACACCCCAACCCCCAGCTCAGGTCCGTAACTCTGTCTGTCCAGCGCCTTGGGACATCCTTCCGACATGAAAGGCGCAATACAAATGTAATTTTGTTGTTGTTGTTTACTATCCAGTCTAGTGATTTGACTGTTTATAGGTGAACGCAGCAGCCACTTTGCGCACAGCAAAGTCCTTTTTCCATGGAGAACATTGTATGGCAAGCTTCTCGCTACTTGTCCAGCTAGGACCACCTACCTAGTAGGGTTTTGGCTTGAATATACAATATAAAGGCAATACACTTTATATTTATGTATCATCTTTCACATCAGGAGCATATCTCAATAGATGCTGAGTGGAAAGAGTTTCTGGCATAAAAAGCAGTAAACTTTCAGGGCAATTTGTGCTCACCTTCCTCAGCGGTTGATTGAAGAAAAAGCTCAAATGGAGGAGCTGACAGCTACAGGCTTTATATTTTTTAAAAAAGCCATTTTTTGGCCCAGAACCAGTGATACCAGTGTGTATCTGACATTACGCTGTCCACATTTATGGAACCTTGACTGCACCTTTAACAGAACGTTTCTAACAAGGTAACAGTAGCAGAGGCCAAGAGCTGTGCCGAATATCGGCGACATTTTTCTTGCTTACTGATTTCCAGTACTGTTCTGTTGGATGTTCATTTCATCTCTGGCTCTGCACCTGTGCAGAATATATATCATTGAGTCACATCAAACCCAGCCTGGTCAGAGCTGCCTGCCACTGCTCTGTTAGTTGACCCACATGCATGGGAACCTTGGTGATTCTCAATTTGTTCAGCTCTCCGTCTAAACAACATCAATGGAAGCCAGCATATTAAGCCAAGAGTGAAATCGTCTGAGCTTTAGAGGCATTTCTTGGTGAGCACTACTATTTGGGCAGGGAGCAAATAGGTTAAAATCTTTGTTGATTCCCTGTGATATCCGGTGGGTGTGGGGACATCACTAATGACATAATAAACTGGACCATGTCCAGAACTGAAGCTAAATCGTTTTTGGAAAAACAAAGCAGCGGCTGCACAAAGAACTATAATGAAGAATAGCACCTACCTCCATTCTTTGTGCAGCAAACAATATAGCCTGACCCAATTCTAGGTTGAGGATGTTATAGGGTGAATTATTCAGGTCACCTTTCTCCCAACCACCTTCCTGAATAAAGGTACTGGTTGATGGTTGCCTTGGGGATACAAAAAAGTGAGGGGAAAACTAGCAAAATTGTCAATGCTCCAATTAGTTATCTTTCTGATGTCGCTCTGCTCTAATAAACATTTTGTTCCTATATTACAGGTCAGAATCCTGATAGCATGCTCATGGGAACAGGCATGAAAGCAAATGGTGCCACAGTTGCTCCTGAAGATGCAGAGCCAAGTCTTCATTGTTTCTGTTCTGGTCACTGTGCCACTGATGAAGGCAACAACACATGCATGTGAGTTACTGGTCCTCATGTATGGGAACTAAGTCAGCTCAACAATAAGAACTGTGTGAAACTCTCAAAATAAAACTAACATAAGCATGGTAAAAACGAAGGTGGGTTTGTGAGGATTTAAAATCTTCTAATTTGTTCTGCCTCCTAGATGCAGTCTCCAAATGCATTACTCCAACAGGGAATTCTTTGCATTTGATATTACGTTCTTCTTGCAGAATTATTATGTCTCTAATTGAGGTTTTTAAAATAATAAAGGGATTTAATAGGGTAGATACAGATACGGAGAAATGTATTTCCTCTGGTAGGTGAATCCAGAATAAGGGGGCCTAATCTTAAAATTCAAACAAGGCCAATTAGGAGGGAACTCTGAGTTTTTCACCCAAAGGGTAGTGGAAATCTGGAACTCTTTTGCCCCAAAAGGCTGTGAATGCTGGATCCATTCAAATTTTCAAGACTGAGGTGGATAGATATTTGTTAGGGAGGGATATCAAGAAGTATGGGGCAAGGGAGGTAATTGGAGTTAAGGTATAGATCAACCATGATCTTGTAGAATGGAGGAACAGGCTCAAGGGCTGAATGGCCTACTTTATGTTCTCTATATTAACATAGGCTCTGTATTAACATTGTTGTGCAATTCACTCTCATTCCCACTTTGGAGCAGATTCTGGTGACAGGATAGAAATAAGTATAAGTTTTTCATTTGGAAGGTACAAATTCTGCTAATTTTCTCTTGCCCATGTATCTGGAAAGGTCTGTTGTCACCCAAAAATGTACATTTGTTGCCTCCAGAGGCACCAAAAAAGATGAACTGAGTATGTGAAAGGTGGTCTGTGTTAGATGAAAAGTAAGGTGAAGAAGTGGTGTGATTGGGTGGAATTGCAGAACATTAGGCATGTAGAGAAGAGAGAAGGAATGTTTTAATAAGATGGTTTGGGGGGTGCTGTTGACGGAGGTGTTGCAAGCCAAGTGTTGCATAAATGGAGTAATATTGCATGTGAACTTGTTTACAAACTCACTGGTATTTATGGCAGTAAATCAGTGAACTGTAAAAACAACTGCATCCCACTGTGTTCTATGGATGTGAGTAGGCCCAACTTTGATTACTTTCTTCCTAACCCAGCTTCCCTATAGAGAGTAGAAATAACTTGCATTTTCATAGCAATGTATCGCATTCAAACATCTTAAGGAGCTGCACATGTAACTGTGACGTTCAGTGCCTTTTTTTCTTGCCCGTGGCAGTTAATATAGGGTAAGGAATGAATCTGCGGATTTGGCTGTCATCGTGACATCCTAGACTGTTTAAACGATCACACTGACATCCCACTTAAATAATTATTTTAAAGAGCTTTTCCACTGCACTCTGGCTAAGTACATTCTTGCAGTGACTCATTCCGCTTAATACCCTTTGGTGTGTGGCCATCTGGTGGACAATGTAGGAGGCTGCTGTGTTGTTTTTAAAAGGGTCATTAAAATTGTTTTTTATTCACAAAACAAAAACTCATGGGGTTCTGTTTTTTCCTATCAAAGAAACTAGAAAACATTGTGTGTGGGGGGGATTTTTCTTTTCTAAAAAAAGGTAAATTCAGTGAAAGTTGTGTTTTTTAAAAAAAACAGCAAATTACATTTGTATAGCACCTTTCACGTCGGAAGGACTTCCCAAGGTGCTGAAATGTTCACTTACCTCTCACATTGAGTGTATTCACAGGCTACAGTTGTTGCAGGGTGAAAATCGTAAAAGACGACTTTTTAAAGTCATTTATAACGTTGGCAATAAAATGCATTCTTGCAGCTGAATGAAGCACACAGGTGGAATCTTTTGCATTAAGTAATAGGGAAAGGCTGAAAGAACATAAAGATAGTTTGTTATGCGTGCATAGGAATATAGAGAACACATTAAATAATGTATAGCACATTGTGCATCCTGACCAACATGTTTCAGCAATGGCCATTTCCTCATTCGCTCTAGCCAAAGCCTTAGCAGGAAGGTAATCTGTTCTGACAAAGGGTCGCGGACCCAAAACGTTGACTCACTTTCCTTTCTCCATAGATGCTGCCTGACCTGCTGAGTGTTCCCAGCGACCTCTGTTTTTGTTTCAGATTTCCATCCTCTGCAGTATTTTGCGTTTTGCATGGAATTTTCCGTATTGGTTTGGATATTCTTAAGCACGGTGATGGATTTCTGCATGTGTCAGACACCCGGATGACCAAAAAAATCTATCCTTCTCTCCCTTCTTCCTCTCCTCTCTCTTCCCCCACAGAAATTCTCAACATTTGAAGATCGTGTACTTAAGAATTTGCCCAGTGCTTCCCCATCCTCGCTGGGCACAATAGTTTTGGGTGTTTTATACTTAATCATGAAGTGTCAGCTATTAGAATGCTGGCTGGCAGAACTACACTTAATTTCAATTGTCCTGGTATTGACTTTGAGCCCTGCTGATAAAATGTTTCTGTTACAACAGGACAAATGGAAACTGCTTTGCCATCATTGAAGAGGACGAAAATGGAGACATTACGTTGGGCTCTGGCTGTATGAGGTTAGAAGGAGCAGATTTTCAGTGCAAGGTAAGACCAACATTGTGCAGCAAAGATACAAATTACAATTTAGTTTTACATTTATGTAGCATCTTTCATGTTGGGAGGTGAAACAATCAAACAACCTGCATTGCATTCTCTTGTAATGTCCTGTAAATTAAAACAGAAATTGGCAACTAGAAGAGTGCTGGTAATAGTCTCCTCTAAGTCTGAGCCCCACATTTGATCCTTTTATCTCATATAATCTAGACTGAGGCTCCAGTGCAGTGCTGGAGATATGTGCTGTATTATTGAAGGTGCTGACCTTTAAATTGAGTCCTTGCATGTCCCTTCAGTTAGACATTAAAAATCCTATCGCACTATTTGAAGCATCGGGAGTTTTTCCTGGTGCCCTAATCAACTGCATTTATATAGCACTCTTCACAGGATAGGTCTCGGATCACTTGACAATCCCACAGATATAGTTAGTCATTTACTTCATGGCTGTTTGTGAAACATTGTGTGCACAAAATACATTCACTTTAGAGTGAAATCTTGTGAAGGATGCTTTGAGATGTCTTCCTGATGTGACGGGAACTTTATAAAATGCATGGATTATTATTTATTATCTACAAGCAAACATTATTATTAAAACAAGAATTGTAATAAAACTTTGTAAACCATGCGTTGAAACAATTGCTAGAGGTGTCAGTTCTCCAGCAGATCCTAAAACTCGCTTTAGGCAGGAAACAGGACTCATTATATAAATGGAAAAGCTCTGCCCCTGAGGCTGTTTTTCTCTCGGCAGGGTCCACAGGCTTTTTCCACCAAGGTCAAAAGCGGAAGCCTTTGAGACATTAGATGGTGCAGAGATCACAGTCTCTCCCTAGAGAATATTATGAGTACTGATTCCCAGAAATAATAGATACAAGTTGCCAAGAGCCGAGGCTTGGGGACCCCAGAATGCACTGCTTGTTCAGCTAATCTCTGTCCCTCACATTGGGTGACTAAGACTGCTCTTCTAGCTTTGTTTGTCTCTGCTCCTACCTTACTTTCTAAATGCTGCGAAACCCATTATGCACTTCTTCCTCACCACCTGGCTGGATTTTTCTAATGCACTCTTCACTGGTCTCATAAAGTTGCATATAAAGTGTAAGCGTGATCCTACAACAACAACTTGCATTTATATGAAACTCCGTTAGGGTTTTGGCTTACAGTTACATAGCTGACTGGGAAGAATCCCTGCTCCCAGTGGCTGGCCTGGCTTCCAAGGCCAACTGATGAGTTAGGCTGGCTGGGTGGCCTGCCTTCAAGCTTACCCAGGATTACTGTAGACCCACCCGGCTCAGGAACCAAAATAGATTGTCCCAGAGGGTTGTCTCAGTTCTGACATTCCATTGCTGATAGTCACTGGTTGGTCATTTAATATCCAACAAATGTAGATTGCAGATTTGAGCCCTCATTTGTGGATAGCTGAGTCAGAAGGTTATGGGTTCAAGCTCCACATTGGCATCTTGAACTCACAGTCTAGACTGACACTCAAGTGCAATGCTATGGGAGAGCTGGATTGTTGGAGATGCTGTTCTTCGGATGAGATATTAAACAGAGGCCCATCTGCCTGTTCAGGTGGACATTTAAAATTCCATGGCACTGTTCAAAAAGAGAAGGGAGTTTCCTCCGATGCACTGACCAAAAATCCCCTAAATGTTTTTTTTTACGCGTCTTCTCTTTAAATCTGATCTGCAGGGGACCTTATTTTTTGGAAATGTCTAGAACAGGGTGGCCAAAAAACAGCTCCCTGACCACTTGATCAGTCGTGTGTTTTCAGTTTTTTTGATTGATTAATGGCATAAATCAAGAAATATTCAATCCAAATTTATTTTGTTGGCCAGCCATAAAGGTTGGCTACTACTGGCCTAGAATAAATGATTTAGCCTCTCATTTGTACAGTACTCGGTGTCCATAATCCCAGAATGTGTAGCAAGACTGTAAAACTCCTTGAACTCCTTCCTCTGATTCATAAAAATACAGAAAGAACAGCTTGGAATTCAAGATAGACAAGATAAACAGGCTGATTTCTAAAAAAAACCTTCCCACTCTGATATTTGTTTTTACATTCGTGCAATGTCCCACTTACAAACAGCAGGACCTAATTAAGCTAAAATCAATATAAATTCTCTGGCTGAGGCCTTCTGGAAGTGAATGATTGTGAAACCACAATTTTAAAATGGACTAAAAATGTTTTCCTTCTCTTCTCCCCCCAGCCATCACCACTACCATAAAGAAAAAATGTCTTCTAGTATGGACACACAGAATGTATTTCTCTGTAAACAAAATGGTCACTCAATCCATGACTGTTTATGGGATATTGCTGGGCTCAATTGACCGTTGTGTTTCGCCCACAAAACGTACAGTCAATTCACTTACAGTAAGTTCTGTGAAGCGTTTTGAGACATTTCAGCGACATGATTAGGTGCTATATCACGTACCACGATTATTATTATCTTAGATTGCACTTTGAGACATCCTCATAACCACACAAGAAATGAGGAGAAATGTGATGTTAAAAGTTCCTGAAAAGTCCATGTGTGATCTGTATTGGACCAGGGACAGAGAAATCTTGCTGAATAATAATAATCCTTGCATTTGATATAGCGCCTTATCGCATGTTCGAGAAGTCTCAAAGTGCTTCACAGAATATTCTGTAAAGTGAAACAAAAACAGAGAGAGCTGGGAAAACTCAGCCGGTCAGGTAGCATCTATGGAGAAAGGAACGTGAGTCAACGTTTCGGGTCCACGACCACAAACAGTCCATGACCCTTCGTCACTTTCCTTTCTCCATAGTTGCTGCCTGACCTGCTGCGTTTTCCCAATTCTCTCCGTTGTTGTTTCAGATTCCAGCATCTTCAGTATTTTGTGTTTTGATACTGTAAAGTGAATTGTCTGTATATTTTGTGGGCGAAACCCGGCAGTCAATTACGCACAGCAGTGTCCCACAAACAGTCATGGATTGAAGTGAGACAGTCGTGAGACTGAAGCAGTCTCAATTTATTGTTATTATTTTTGAAGGAATTATTACCCCCGGAAAAGTGATCGACTAACAATCGGATTCCTACTTACTGCTAGGTAAACAAGAGGCGTGTGGAGTAAGGAAACTTGCCCGACGGTTCGCCCTGCAGGGAATCAAACCCAGGTCTCTCGCTTGCGAGGGGAGTGCTCTAACCACTGAGCTGAATAGTTCAGCATGTAGTCTTAGTCGTGTACTTTGCTTATTTTCTGTTCCTCAAGTATCTGATAATTTAGTTGTTGGTTTAGCTGGATAATTGTTGGGTATTGTTACAAACGCCATCCATTGCATACATTTTATAACCACTTGATCCAGTCCTTCTGCAGACACAGGGATAAGTGACTTCAATCTGATATTTTAAGTATCTGAGTTTAGCATATATTAATAGATATTTCCCTGTAATGTCTTTATAAATGTATTTTAAAATATGTGTTTCTTCAAGTTGGAATAGTAGTGCCTGGAGTTCTGTTGTGAGTGGCAGAACTCCACTGTAAAGCAAGGTTCTCAGCTGTAGGACTTCATTTTGAGCAGTTTGTATACATTAGTCCACCTGCGTTTCCAACATCAAAGGGTGGATAACTCAGCAGGCATCTTCATCAAGTCTCTATGCATTATACATTCTTGCCTTTATTTAACTGTACTTCACTGAAGCTGTAGCTTCTTGGTAATTGTGTTAAAATGTTTCAACTGTTCTTCTCAGTGCTATTTAATATTTTCTTTTAAAATGTCAAACGGGCACCATTATGGCATATATCGCTGGAAATTACCACCCATCATATGCACAGTGGTTTGTTCATGTGGTATTCCATTTTTACATCAAAAGGCATTTCAATACCAAGACATGTGGAACATCAGACAAAAGTTCCAGACAAGAATTTCTGAGTTAGTACTCTATTGTGTGTAGCACAAATTCTGGCTCATCACCAAATGAGAGTAAATGTCCTCCAGTTTATTCGTTACAACTCCTCAGGCTGTAGGAATTGATCCCCGATGCTTTCACTTAAGGAACACAAACCAATATACACAGGACCTTGTTACAATGCCTTTTAAATACCACTCAATCATTTATAAGGTGGCCCTACGCTAAATAGTCAGCGTCCTGTTTTAAAAATGGCTGAGTTCCAGCGTGTTGTGTTACTGTTGTCTCGCACATTACGTACATCAAAGCCACAAAACACCAGAAGAAAGCTCACATGTGCTCTTCAACTCTGTTTCTGTATGATTGCTGTGAGTAGAAAAAATTATATAGAATGACAGCAACTTGTATTTGTATAGAGCCCGTCACATAGAATAACGTCTTGGAGATATAGATATAAAACAGGAAATGCAAGAAGAAAATAGATTCTTTGGAAAAGTTGGGAGGTTTTCAGAATGTTTTGCGACATTGATTGTTAGCCTCCAAGCTTATATTATTAAGAACTTAAGTCTCACATAAACATTATAACAACAGCTGAAACATGATTAAGTTGGTGGTGTAGTCACAATTGACTGATGCTCCTTTCACTGTCTACGCCTTTCTTCTTCCTTGGCAATTTTAACTTGATCAAAATCATTAACTCCCTGCCTACATACAGATAGGCACAGTTTGACATAGATGTTATGTGCTATGGTTTGACCAAAAAGCACGCTTTTCTTGTGTCAGTCCCCAGTTCAGTTTTTTGTCATTATCTCTGCTATCCCTTCCCCCAATAAAGGTTTAAAAGAGATGGGAAGAAACGAGACTTATCATTCAATAGAATGAGGATTTCCTTCATTGAAATCTTTTATAATAATAATCCTTGCATTTGACATAGCGCCTTATCACATCGTTTAGATGTCTCAAAGCAATTCACAGAAATTTATCGTCAAGTTTGTGACTGTATTTGTAAAGGAAATGGGGCTGCTAATTTGTGCACAGCAATCTCCCACAAACAGTTATGATGTGAGCGACTAATTTTATCTGAGGGATTGTTGGCCACGACCCTGGGAGAAACTCCCTTTCCTTTTTGAGTAATGCCATGGGACCTTGAACATCCACTTAATAGACAGATGGGATTTCAGGTAACGTCGAAAGTATGACACTTCCCACAATGCAGAGTACCCCCAATACTGCAGTAGAAAAGCAAAATACTGCAAATGCTGGAAATCTAAAATGAAAACAGAAGTCGCTGGGAACACTTAGCAGGTCAGGCAGCATCTATGGAGAGAGGAAAATGGCACATCAGGTCGATGACCTTTTGTCAGAACTGCGTTAGAGTCTCAAACTAGACTGAGTTTAAGGTCCCGACGTCAGGTTTGAACCTGCAATTTTCTGACTTCAGACAAGAGTGCTATCAATTGAGCCAGGCTGCCACCATAATGGAGAATGAAGATGGTTTAGAAATGCACGAAGGATATGCAGTATTATACTATTTTAGATCTGGCATTATTCCGTTCTGCAAACATTAATGAAACCCTAGCGAAACATAAAATAACATAAATTTGCCTGGATTTCTTTATCTCCCTGCCTAGAAATATTTCACGTGTTAATACGTTCCTTTGTTTTCTGTAGGACTCAACAAAAGTGAAAAAGCGGAGAACTATCGAATGCTGCAAGACAGACTTCTGCAACAAGGATTTATACCCAACACTCGCTCCAACTGCTGAATCAGGTAAACTTGACTTCTCCATTTCTGGCAGTTTGAAACATTGTTGGATAATATTATTATGTTGCTAAATACTCATTACTATTGAAATGGTCTATTGAGGTCAGTATTAAAATGCATTGTTGAACAGAGGCTTAGTAGATTTAACCGTATAGAATTTATCATTATTGCAATATTAGCTCAGTCATTAGTAACGCAGCTATTGGGATTTGATGACAATTTGTAACTTTTGTCGTAAACAGAGCATATTGGATTTCCTGATGACGTGCACCGCTTAGGCCTGTTAATCTCGCTTATTGTCTGCATCTTTGTGCTGATCATCATCACGACTGCCTTCTACTTCAGGTCAGAACTGATCATTTATGCATTTATTGCTATCATTTTATTTCATTTTAGCTGCTGATACGTAAATGTACCCTAAACTGGTATCATCCAAGTAAACCTCCTCTGCAACCCTCCATCCCCTTGATGTCTTTTGTAAAATCGTGAGACCAATACAGCATGATACAGTATTCTAACTGAAGTTTAACAATTTGTAAAAGTTTAGCATTACTTCTTTTGTTTTATTTTCTAACCCCCTATTTATAAAACATAAGATTCCATTAAAACTTTTTTGACAGATTTGTCCACCTGCTTTCCAATCTTTGTTGTTCCTCGCAAGTGTGCGGTTTCAATCTCAGTCAACAATCCTCCAGATAAATTGGTCATTCCCTTATTGGTTGATTGTAGCAACTTGTGGCACCAATGGCTGCCCCATTGGCATTACACAAAATCATCATTCTTGAAGCGTAAAGTGTTCCTGTACCGACCTGAGAGTGAATAAACAAATATCAAAAGAAAATTAAGAGCTGTATGTTTTCTCTCAGGTACAAGTGGCAGGCAGAGAAGCGTCTCTACAGCCAGGACCCTGAACAGGATGTGGCATTCATTCCACCAGGGGAGTCGCTGAAGGACCTGATTGACCAATCACAGAGCTCAGGCAGTGGATCTGGACTCCCTCTACTGGTAAGTGTGCAAATTACACCCTTTCAAACCGGAATCATGGTTGCAAACTGATATGGGTCTCCAGGCAGTTGACCCGAATTACATTCCAATATCCCTTTCACCATTGTAGTCCTGAGATTCCATCACCGTCCTGACTGAGATCAACTAATAATGTCTCCCAAAGCATCAGACCCTTGACTTTCCCGATATGTTTGGCTCAGTTCCACACCACATGGTGCATTTATTCAGTAAGCCGCAGAAACAGTTTGTGGGCAGCCAGATAACAAACAAAATCAGCCAATAATTTACCTGCGTGGTTGTTTCTGATTGCAGAAATGTTATCAGCAGGTTACATTTACATGAGCATTACAGAGAATGTCTTGTGGAGTTGTTTCAGCCTCAACATTCACAGTCATTACCGGGGCCAATAGAAAATTGCAGAAATATTTGCCAAAAATTGCGGGGAAATGTTTCATAGCTTTTCAGAAAATTACGGGGCGTTGGTTGGTGCTATTGAACAGTACGTTTTATTTCCACTTTATTGATAAAAACTAAATCTGAAGAAATAACATTAGATTGTTGCCCCAAAAAATTCTTAATGCTTTCTTTAACAAAAACCGGAGGTGTGGAGGTATTAGTCCTGGTGCTCCAGGAGGTTACCATCTCCTGCCTCTCGGGGCCATCATAGAATCATTGTGGAAACATCACAGGAAATAAAAGAACATTCTTATCGATTGAGAAATAGGAGTTGTTAGTTCTTTGTAACTGTTCAGATGGCCTGCAGTGATCTTTTCTGGCCATATACATGTTGATGTTGCTGGCAAACACAGATTAGGTTATGTTTGGAATTTAGCTGCAGTATTTGATATCTCACAGCTGTCTGTGCTTTTTAGCGTGCTGTTTCGATCTCAGTTGTCAAAATTTATAAACCCAGAAATGCTACCTGTCCACATTCTAGTGTGGAGTGCCCAGAGCAAATCATCCCTCTTCTTAATTCCAGATTACAATTTGAGCAGCAGTGACTGTAAGAGACATGTGGTTATATATAGTTTTCCAATGACAATATCAAATAGTACTGCATTCAAAAATGCTGAGTATCTATTTATGAATATAGTGACACTAAGATGCTCATTAATAAACTATGATTTCTAACTTTTTATGATAATGTACCTGGAATTAATTCAAGGGTGAGTAACCAAACCTCCAGATTTAAACCAGTTGAACTTCACTCTCACAATTTATAAATTACTTAATCCTTTCTATTAGATTACATCCAAGCAGTACCTTGTATAAATATTCTATATTTAATATGCTGCCTGACACATTGAAATGGTGCAGTTTCACAATCCCATGGAAGGCTTTCATCTGCAAATGTAGTTCTCACATATTACTATGAAACAAACAGACCTTTGGTACTTCTGTGGGTTTTTATCTGTTTGCAGTGAGTATGGAGATTACTCTAGTGTTATTGGTATAAGTTTCTTAATACCTCTAGCTGCCTAATTGTTAACTGACTTACACATCCAAATAGCTGTAAAGGGCTACAGTAATACAATTCACCTGCTATTTAAACTGTGGAGTTTAACATGTTTTAGGCCCATAAAGTTGGAGCAGTTTTCTATACTTTTAAAAAAATATGATTAAGCACTTTTTATGCCCTTGTGGACTCCAAAGAAATTGATTTAGACTCCATGCAGTTAAAGAAGTCAGCCTGACTCGGTTGGTACCATTCTAATTTCTGAGTCAGAAAGTTGTGGATTCAAACCCCACGTCGGGATTTTAAATACACAATCTAAACAGACACTTCAGTGCAGTTCTTTGGGTGCTACATTGCAGGAGGTGCCATCTACCTGTTCGGTGGGGGGGTGGGGGGTTGTTAAAAGATCCCGTTGCACTGCTTGAAAAAGGAAAGGCGCTTCTCCAAGTTTCCTGACCAACTTTCCTCCTTTTTCCTTTGTTTGTAGGTCCAGCGTACGATTGCAAAGCAGATTCAGATGGTACGTCTCGTGGGGAAAGGCCGCTATGGTGAAGTATGGATGGGAAGGTGGCGCGGTGAGAAGGTAGCAGTGAAGGTCTTCCCTTCTGCTGAAGAAGCTAGTTGGTTCCGTGAGACCGAGATCTACCAGACTGTGCTAATGCGACATGAGAGCATTCTAGGTAAGCTGCCTCAACAGTGTGCTTAATGTGTGCCGCATACTGTTCTAGTACCTTTGGAAAGCTAAACAAGTCAAGCCGATTTACATGCTAACTCTATAATAATCATAACAATGCAATACATTTGCAGTTTCTTCCAGTGNTTTTTTTTGGGTACATTTATAGGTTAGTTTTTTTAGTTTCCTTTTATTTCTCCACCACTTCCCTGACGCACGATTTATGCTGGAGTTAAGATGCCCTCTCTTACCTTTCACTTGTGATTGTTCACATGTGCACCTAGATATAGCAATCGTTCTCGGGTTACTCAACCATGAGTATAAAAACATTGGAGGCAGACCCTGACATCCATTTTCTAGTGCAAGAGACTTGCCTTATCAACCTAACTCAGGATGCATTATAATCCTTACATTTGATATAGAGCCTTAGCACGTCGTTAAGACATTTCAAAGTGTAAAATTGGGTTCAAGCATTTGTCAGAAACCACACCAAGGATATCATTAAAATGTTTAATTAGGAATTATAAAGCCACACAAACATAAGTGTCACACCCGACGCATTATCATTAATCGTCGCGCTTAAATGACTACTAAAGCATTATCATAACAGGATACATTCAATACTAAAATTCTAAACATATATAAAAAACATTATGTTATATATGAAATGTGCATAATAATCTCTAATTGTTTTGTATGTACGTTGGGCGCATGTTTTAGTAAGTAGGAGAGATATTATCAAACAGGCAGGAATTTGTGACGAAGTTCTAAGGCTGGCACAAATAGTTAAGCACTATCTCTGGTGTGCTGCTGGCTGCAAGTGTCTCCGGCTTGCTTCTGGCTGCAAACGTCGCTTGGTAGTCCTCTCTGGCAAGAGCTGAACTTATCCTCTTTGCGATCCACTCAGGCGAGAGCTGGACTTGTCCTCTTTCCGCTCTTCTTCCTCTCCGTAGAGGTTCATCCCCTTCCTCTCATAGGCTCGAATATTTCTAAGTTTCGGCTAGCGTTTTTTATACCTTTTTTTGCCAGCCATCTGTATTCTATCTCCTTTCTTCTCATTATTTCTTTCTCTAATTGTCAGTTCTAAAACCCTGCTCTTTTGCCCCAGCTTTCTATTCCTCAGTTTTAACTGCTAATTTTGTATACCTGCCCACACAGTTGGCCTCCCATCCATTCTCCTAATCCAATTAACCCAGGTTCCTATCTCTCCTCCCCATCGGTTCACATGCCCTTGTAAGTGCAGATGGCCTACCATCTATCCTCCTGATCCAGCTAGCTTTATCTCACGTGGCCTTGGTCGCACTCCAGTATAGTCCTGCCTTGCTCGGTGTCTCTTTACTAGGACTGTGTGTGTGTGTGATGCATGCCACATGGTAGTTTTATTTCTTTAATTCATTCTACTTAATTCATCTATTCACTACATGATCAATGCTAATGATTCTTATACTATAATCCCAACTATTTACAAAAGTGCTTCATAGAATACACTGTAAAGTGAATTGACCGTATATTTGTGGGTGAAACGTGGCAGCCATTTGCGCTCAATAATGTCACCCAAACATTCATGGAGTGAGTGATCAATTTTTAATAAAACAAATTGAGGGATTATTACCCCTGGAAAGCGATCTGCCAATTGACTAACAAACAGTTTCCTACTTACTGCTGGGTAAACAGAGGCGTGTGAAGTAAGGGAACTTGCCTAAGGTTTTGCCCCGCTTGGGAATCGAACCCAGGTCCTCTCTCTTGCAAGGCAAGTTTGCTAATCGTTTTCCTCTTCGACCGTGCTTTCGATCTGCTTCCACCCCTACCCTCCACCCTCTTCCACTCCGACCCTCAGCTTGGGTCCATAACTCTGTCTGTCCAGCGCCTTGGGATGTCCTCCCGACGTGAAAGGCACTATACAAATGTAATTTTGTTGTTGTTGTACTATGGGACTTTTTGCTTGACAAGAAAATAATTTGTGCCGAGGGGAAGAAATTGTACAGTTTTGATGGTGCTTATGTACACGTGTGCTCTCTAATGCAAAACACAGATCTGGTCTGTATGAAGTTCGTTTAGTTTGGAGGCCTGCCATCAGCTCTCATTGGGCACATCAAGGTATCAAATTTTGGGATAGGCAGGGCTGTATAATATCTGTTTCCAGTGAATTAAAAGGCTCTAGATTATGGTAATCAATCGCTTTGAAGAGTTTCTGTTCATAGCAGCTCCATTCCTATATTAAGATGGTGTCCAGGTGGGATTGCTGGAGTGACTCATATACATTTTCCAACATTTCTGATTTGCCATCGTCTTTCCTTTGCATGTGCAAAGCCAAGGTTTGAAGTTTCACCTATTTCTCTTTCTTTTTAAAAACACAGGTTTCATTGCCGCTGACATTGAAGGTAAAGGCTCATCGACATGGCTGTACCTGATTACAGATTACCATGAGTGCGGTTCACTGTATGACTATGTGAAATGCACCGTGCTTGATACCAAAGCCCTCCTGAAGTTGGCATACTCGGCTGCTAGTGGTCTCTGTCACCTGCATACAGAAATCTACGGAACACAGGGCAAACCCGCCATAGCCCACCGTGACCTGAAGAGCAAAAACATTCTGGTGAAAAAGAACGGAACCTGTTGTATAGCTGACTTAGGCCTAACGGTGAAATTCAACAGGTATTGCTGATTTGCTTCTCAATGCAAACTGTTCTGCAATGCCCCATGTGTTACAGGTCTGACAGTAACTGGTCCATCTCTCCCAAATTGAAATAAATATGTCTGCAATCCGAGAGTCAAATTCCACATTTTCATTAAGAAAAATCAGACAGTAATGTTTCATCTAGACTGCAGATTTGTCAAGAAATTGAAGTGAATTCGGCACAATTCACGAAATCGTTATTAGCTGCGCGTACTAATTACCTCTTATCTCTTATTCCTTCACAGTGACACAAATGAAGTTGATATCCCACTGAACACCCGAGTGGGTACTAAGAGGTACATGGCACCTGAGGTGCTGGATGAGAGTCTGAACAAGAACCATTTCCAGGCCTACTTGATGGCAGATATTTACAGCTTTGGTCTGGTCATATGGGAGATGTCACGTCGTTGTATTACAGGCGGTACGTTAGTACATTTACCTTCACATGAGCTAGGGAGGCACCTTTCTCTGAACAGACAGCTGGAATTGTTGAGTGACTATCCTCCACACATCATTGCTGTGTCCGAGTCACATTGACTGTACATATATTCTGTTGGGGAGGGGTTAAATCACTGCCTTCAATGTGTGACACCTTCCAATCATTCTGAAAGGCTAAATCTGATCAAATCAGTTTAACTTGCCCACAAAAATTTGCTCTGATATAGCAACTTGTATGTTAGGATAACTGCTCAAAGCACTTCAAAGTTGGTGTGAATCACCAAGCATTGTGGAGGAGGTGGGGTTTTAGAATAGAACAATATTCACCAAAGGCACAGTCAGAGAGGTGTTTTTTGACGAGAGCTTTAAAGGTAGAGGAAAAGACCACCACCAGAGGGATTGTGGAAGAGTTCCAGGGTGATCATAGTGATGGAAAGGTAAAAGATGATGGTATGAGAGGTGAGCAGCAGGCTTGCCATAATAGAGATTTGTGTATACACTTTACCTATGAGTTCCCTGTGAAACTTATAGCATTAGGATGCAAATAAATTCATTTGTTGGGTCGCTTCTTGAATTCTTCACAGCCATGTTATATTACTGGAATTTTTTCTCCGAGTATATTAATCCTGCTTATGGTGACTCCACCTCTCTCCTGATATTTACTGTCTCTTTTCCCCTACAGGCATTGTTGAGGAATACCAGTTGCCATATTATGACATGGTGCCAAACGACCCATCATATGAGGACATGAGGGAAGTGACCTGTGTTAAATGTCTCCGTCCAACAGTTTCTAACAGGTGGAACAGTGATGAGGTGAGTCTTGCTCGCCATTGAGCGAGGAGTGTTGTGGTCTTGCAGTGCCTCGGTATAAGAATGTAAAGGATCCTAGATAACAGCTGAAATATATCGCATAGTACTTTTAGTTTAGATTACAAACAAGGTAAAGCTGTGTTATTGGGCTCCCATATTGATAAAACTACGTGAATGGACATTTAGGTTTTGCAGATCAGCAAGAGTAAAATGTGTTTTGTGAGTTTCAGAGAATTTTGGCAAATGGTTTCTGGAACCTTATAATAAAACCTAAGATTTTCGATCATTGGCAGATGTTATGACTTTCCATTCACTATCGTTCATGATTTGTGTCTGCAGACAAACTGCGTTTATAACAGGCCAGCAACAGAAAGTAACTTATTACAGAGTTTGTGGAGCGACTTGGGTGACCATATTAAGGCAATGGGGACGCCTATGGAATGGAACCAGACTCGCATTTTGCCATCTTAAACCTAGTTATGCTACAGGCAGGGCAGAGATTTTGTTCTGTTCGCATCAGGATAAACCAAGCTAGAATGAGATTCCCTCTGTTTGTACTGAGGCCCACCTCAGTGGCCTGTCTGTGTTCAGTTCGCAGTCTGCAGGAAACACCAGGAGGCTCGTTCATGAAGACTGAATTGGTTTGTCAGCTTGAGATGGGAGATCTGCTGTGAAAATATAATTGAAATAAAACAGTTATGCCTCTGCTATACAGTTTATTTCGCCTAAAAACTCTCAGTACCCACATTTACTTGGTAATAACGCAGTTAATGGGATTATTCATGTTGATAATGTCAATTAGTAACTATGTCTGCTTCAATACAACAATTTGCCTTTACATAGAGCAGCATTTTTGGCTCACTTTACAGAAGTGGTGCCGATACCAAGGGTGGGAGAGGAGGGAGGTGGCCACAGACGCAGTCAGACAGATAGGTTTTCAGAGTCTTTTAAAAACAGAGTGAGAGAGGACGCAAAGCAGAAGGATTTAGGGAGATAATTCCAGAGTTTTGAACTACTAACTGGATTACTATCTAGATATGTTACCATACTGTATATAGATTAGCACCTGGGATTGTATTGTATTGATTAGTGATTCAATCGAGAGAGACCTGTGGCCCCTTGGTCTAGTGTATCAACATAACATACCAGATTTCCTCCTTGATCAAAAGTGAGCTAAACAACACCAGCCTTTCGCATCGGTAGGACGCCCAAGGCGCTGAACAGTCGGGGATGAGAACCCGAGCGTGAGTGGGCAGGGAGGTAGGAGGGCGGCTGAAGGCACGGACGAAAAGGAGTGTCTTGAGTCGAGCCTTTAAAGAGGCAAGAGCGTGGGGTGGAGTTCCAAAGGGTGGGGGCAGAGTGGCTGTAAGCCTGGCTGCTGATGGTAGGGTGGGCAGGAGATATCGAGCAGGTCAGAGCTTGTTAAACGGAGGGAGCGGACAGGTTGATAGGGGGGGTCAGCAGGTCAGAGAGGTAGGAGGGGGCAAGACCGTAGAGGGCCTTGAAAGTGAGAACGAGGATTTTGAATTCTATCCTCTGAGGGATGGGGAGCCATTGGAGCCGCGTGAGGGTGGGGTTGGATGGGGGTTCACTGTGCCTGGTGCGGGAGAGGAGTAAAAACAACAATTTACAGTTTCATAGTGCCTTCCACATTAAGTGGATATCTTGAAGCACTTCACAATTTACTAGGAAAGAGGAAGTAAAACAGTAGACAAGTAATCCAGGACTGTTTATAGAGTGACATTTGTAGTACCACTGGGAGCAGAGAGAAGTTTGCTGATACCAAGAGATCTCTCACTTGGGAGGTGGTGAGAATAAAAAATCTGGAGATTAATTACCAAAGTTAATGGTTTTGTTTCAAATTATGGGAATTAATGTTTTGAAATCTATCTTTCACTCAAAGTTCCTCTCATTGCCTCCCTATATTTGTTTTTACAGTGTTTAAGAGCAGTCCTGAAGCTGATGTCAGAATGCTGGGCACACAACCCAGCCTCCCGATTGACTGCATTGAGAGTGAAGAAAACACTTGCCAAAATGGTGGAGTGTCAAGACATCAAGATCTGACCGATTGCTGGAACTGACTCTGTGTGACTCGTAATGGTCCCAAGGAGGGGCAGAGACTTCTGGTGTGTAGTTAGGCATTTGCTCGTCCCAACGCCATTACACACCACAATAGATAGGCTGCTAATGATGACCTTTTGAATTCAGAACTGTTTTGTTGACGGCGTAGTGTGGGAAGCCAGAACCTCTGGTAATGAGTCTCTATATCCGAGCTCCATGATAGACACAATCACATTTAAGAATAACCCTGCATAAATTATTGCTATTGTGGAGTTTCTTAAACTTCCTCAGGATTCCTACGTCTCACTGTTTCCATCGTGCTCTGTCTAAGGGCCACAGTTGAGAAATGATAACTGGCGGGGAACCTCTGCCACGGGAAGTCTGGGACTGGCACCCCACAGCCAGCAGATTGTGCTTTCTGTGAAAGCCTCGATTCTGAATGAATTTTGCAAACACTTTTTTTGAGAGGTTGATGCTCGCTTTCCGCCTGTTACTTTCAAACAGGGCCAGATAAAACCAACCCGCCTTCACCTACCACCGTGAGCCATGAGGATAACAGCAACTTCCCCCATAATGTCTGATATCGACTGGGGCATTCAGCGTTTGCTGCGACACAATTGGTTTGTGCTGGCACTAAGTACGAAAAAAACGGCAACATTTAACCCCTTGAATCCTGAAGATTCTCTGTTCATAAGCTTGTACTGACCATCGCTTTATCAGCCGTAAAGTGATTCATTCTTGCTTCTGGAAACAAAGGCCCTTTTCACTTTTTTTAATGTATTTAATTTTTCCTTTTGTTACCATCCACAGGCATCAGTTAGTGCACTTCCTTTTGCAGGGCTTGAATTGTGGTGCCTGCTTGCTGTCAGTCAAGCGTTGAACACGCTGACAGTATAATATTACCATAAACAGTCAGCATGTCAGCAATCCTGATTTTTTTTCTCTGGGAAAAGGACAAAAACATTTGTCAGACACTTACGTTAATTGTATTCTTTCAAACCTGCACTCAGCAGTAATATTCAATGAGTGACTTTTATCACTGCTGTCAGAAGCTAGCTTTTTTACACTATTTTATATTAAAGACCTATAATATTCGAGCACTCTTGTCAGTCCTCAGTGATGCTGGTCTATGTTTTGGTAATAAGAAGTGCGCTTGCTGTGGGGAAAATCTGCTTTCTTAGTAAATTTCACCACACATGAGAAAGTCTGATGCAAGGGTCAAAGCTGCTGCTCCACTAGTTCCTGGGGAGTTGGGGAGAAAGAGCGCTATATAGCGTAGTAGTGATGGTGCACTACTATATGGTATAGTAGTGATGGTGCACTAGTGATGGTTTACCATCTTTACTTCTACACAAGTGTAAAACACTTGATTCCCAAATGGCACAGGCACACATGCCTGTGAGTTATGAAACACACCGAATTGGTAACTCTTACTTACAATCAATATTGTGCTCTGTGGTCATTGTTTGGTTGGAATACATGGGGTTGAAATTCTGTTCCACCAAGTTATCACCAACTAGAAACAATCTATGTAAAGTATCACTGCCAGGGATTGCAAGCAATTCACCAAAAATAAATAATACTACTAATAATAAACCCGTAGAATAAAGAATAAGTACTGTTAAGATTTTTTCCCCTCACAGAGCTCCATGTCCTTTGTGTATTGGTTGTTGTTTCTGGCCCTTCAGTGGGTGTCGAAAAGCGAGTCTGAATGTCCTGTGACCCAGGAGAAAAGGAGAAGCTGTGAAGGTAGCATGATGTGTTGAATTAAGTTGAAACCATGTAACGTCAACCCTTGTGTATATTCTTTTCTTTTGCAAAAAATATTCATATATCAAATAATTAATCCTTGTTAATAGTTGGTTCTCTCGTTCGTGCCAGGATTCCAACTGCCATGATCTTGTAATATGTTATGTAACAATGTTGAGAGCTTGTGTATTATAGCTGACCTAGTCTTGCAATATTTGTTGTAAATATAACAGCCAAACGTGATGCTTCTCTTTGAGTGGGGAGAGTTAGAGATATATCATATCATGAAAAGGATTATTTTCAATGCACACCATGCACAATAGTGTCAATCATGGGCATCTGGGTTCAAGATTCTCATATTTCACTGACTTCAATGTGAAGTGTGATATTGCGCATCTTGTCCATTGATGCATACTGTTGTGTATTGTATGCTTTTAGTGCATGTAGGCCAAATGTTGTTGGAATATCACATTGGAGAAGGTGAATTTCCAATTTTCTTTCACAAGCATTAAGTCCCACTGTGAGAGAAAATATTAAATAATGTGTTGGCATGCTGTATTTTAATTTATTTTTTTAGTATGTGGTCTGGGCAGTAAATGTCACTTTTTAAGAAAGCTCTGTTGGTTTAGGATTGCTTTTATCATTCAGATTTGCTGCGGTAAGACACTCAAGTATTTCCAATTACTGTGGAATAATGAGCGGATTAATGCAGTCCTCAATTAGCTTTGGGGCAACCATGCAGTGTAGATATTTTCCCTACCCCATGTTATGAAGTAGTCAAGTCTATCTTCAACAACCTCTCAGGAGAACTGGGCCAAAGAGGCCTTTATATAATGGTGGCCTCTGAATAAGGGTTTGTTACATACTGACGTCCTCCTGACGTGAAAGGCGCTATACAAATGTAACTTGTTGGTTGTTAACACGGGATGGTTGCTTGAACAGGTTTGACTGTATAATGTATACAGGTCATCATTTTGACTTGCCTTCGTTCTTAAACCATTTGCCAGCATCATGTTGCAGAGGGTTGAGCTCAAAGGTAAACAGACATTTGATACAGAAGAGCAACATATGATAAGCAAAAATGTAGGAAAGTGATCTGTATTTTTTGACTGTGCAAAAGGACTTGTAATGTTTCTCTGTATATAAGAAGGGGGAGGCCCTGTATATATTATAAAGGATACAGTACTCTTGCCTTTCAAAGAAAATCATGTGAGCCAGAGGGATTTGTTTGAAAATGTTTTGTATAATTGTGCCTTTTTTGTCACAGCAGCCTACCTTTGTTTTATTTAAAGGGGGAGTGAGGGGAGCATGGGGATCTGCTAACTGCAGACCAGCATCAATCACCCTGCCCAATGTGTCAGTGTAGAGTAGACAGAAAAATGTACAAATCGATTATAGAATCATTTAGTTAGCATATTTGTACATAGCAAATGGACAGACAACAGAGGGTTACAGCAGAAACGTTACTTTACTCTAATGCTTATGTCATGTAAGAAAAACAAAATGATTACCTTCAAATGTAATGATTTATAAACCTATTTTGTACAGCATCTGCTAAAAGGTGCCTTATTAAGTTTACCACAGGTTGCTTTGCAAGAAGTACATTGTGTACACAGATTATGTCCTGTATCTGACTTTTAAGTAAATAACATTATTTTAGTACACAAATGCTCTGTCAGCTGTGCTATTTGTTTCCTCATTTGTTCTCTGTGTTTATACAGTGCCAACTGCTGCAGAGTGTTGGGTTCAAACGATTTTCACATCATACATAATATTTACTGATAATATGTATCACAATTCATACAGACTCAAAACATTAGTCCATAATGTATCATGTCCGTTAATTCAATTTGGTAAATTTTAAGTACAAATACACAATATTCAAAGTCGAGAGATTTACGAACCAAAGTAATATTTTAAAAACATTATATGTATATCAACATCTATATGATAATTTTCCATACATATCTGATCTTCCATTCCCTCCTTACTAAGCACAAAGTTCAGAGCTGGCTGGTTTACTAGTTTTTGTAGTACTGAACTCCAAATAATAATCCTTGCATTTGATATAACTACTTATCATGTCTTCGAGACGTCGCAAAGTGCTTCACAGAATGTAATGTAAAGTGAATTGACTATATATTTTGTGGTGAAAGCAGCAGCCAATTGTGTACAGCAGTCCCACGTGAATTGAGTGATCAAATTAATACATAAGACAGTGAGTGGCCACCATATGTACAAGCTCTCGGGTAGGAGTTTCCTTTTACAATGCTATAACTTGTAGTGAGAGCTATTTCCAGCAAAAGATCAGGTCCTGAAGGGAACGGCGAAGATGGTGAACCTGTTAATATATTTTGTTGGAAGTGTTTGTACTTTTCAGAACAAAAGCCTTAAAATGTCTTGAATAACAAAAATCCACCAAACGTTGTCTCAGGCGGATTCCGCAGTATTGCAGCCCCCTCTTTCACCTCTAACCACACTAGCTGGCCTTTATGGAGCTTCAGGATGGCATAGCCTCCAGTTGAGCTGACGTTGTGGTGTTTCTTTCTACTGTTTTGTACCGTGACTGTGTGGTTGCCATCAACCATCAGGGAAACCAGACCCGGGCCGGGAGCGAACTCCACAGTCAGAGCGAACACGTAGACGCCCGCTTGTGGAGCCCTGAAGTGACCGTCCTTCGGCAAGTACCCGTCTCCGTAGTTCAGGAAGATCTGGTCAAACTTCAAAATCCCGTTTATTTCTGAACTGTTGGAAAGTCCTACGAAGAATGCAGCTGGGGATTCTAAAGAATAAGAAATAAAATTAGAACCAAGAGGTTTAATTAGGAATTGCATATATGAGGGAAACAAAATCCCCATTAGATTATATCCCTTGTTCGCCTAGTGAGTAAAGGCATCACCAAACACTGATATAGACCAGAAAGGTTTGAATCAGGTCTGTGCTGAGTTAGCTGCCTCTGGGGTAGGGAGAGGGAGGAATAATACAGGGTTTCCCCTATTGTTATCCAGAGACCCTGGTAGAAAAGTCTTATGTTTGGTGAGCATAGGATGAGACTCAGCTGTCATACACCCATGTACTGAGCAGTTTGCCAATGGGCACTGTCTAGGCTCACCCATAAAGATTGGTCAGCTGGATGAAGTTGTGGAGGGTGGTTAGAACCCATGTAACTACACCATAATACTAGTCAGGGTCATGTGGTGAGAAATGTGCCNAAAAAAATTCATCCCACAATCATCAGTAAACACCAACACATCAACTGAAATAGCAGCTGAGGAACGAAGCAACATGAGTCGCGTTTCTTCTGGTTGCAGTTGCTTGTATTTGTGGAGTTCTGTAGCTCAGTGGTTAGAGCACTCGCCTCGCAAGCGAGAGACGTGGGTTTGATTCCAGGCACGGCAAAATGTTGGGCAAGTTTCCTTATTCCACAAGTCTCTATTTACCTAGCTGTAAGTGGGAACCCGGTTGTTAGTCGATTGGCAGATCGCTTTTCCAAGGGTCTGTTCCACCACCAATTAAGTGGGTAAGTGTTGTCAATGATGAATACGTGTAGGTACTGCTGACCTCAGAGAAATTACCTTTTAAAATATTTGCATTTCCAAGAATCTTCCATGAACTAATCAAAAATATACAGCACTGGAGGCCATTTGCCCTCAATGTCTATGGTGGCTCTTTTAAAGAACAATCCTTTCAGTCCCATTTACCAGCTTTCCCCATGAAGCTAAATAAATCCTATTTGGTCAGGAAAGTCCTGGTGTCTTGCAATAATCAGATGGCATCTCTAACAGTGGCAGCATTCCATAAGTACAACACTAATATGATCTTAAATTATGAGGTCGAGTCCCCGATGTGGAGCTCGAAGCCCCCAACCCACAACCTCGTGACCCAGAGGATTCCTCTAGTAGATAAGTCTCCAATTGCTACTGACAATTTTACTTCTTTTAACACTGCCAATTGGACAAAGAAGTGCAGGCAAATGAAAGAAATTGAAGACTTGTCTGACGGGATCCTCAAAGCTGAAATAGAAAAATAATAATTCTCGCAGCACCTTATCACGTCATTCAATATCTCAAAACACTTCACAGGATTTACTGTAAAATGTACGTCAGGGTTTCCACATGTCAGACACCTGGCTGACCAAAATATTTTTCCACACAGCAATGTTTCATAATCAGGTCTGAATGGATGATTTTTTCACCTGGGGATTTGTTGGCCCAGGTGCGAGAATTATTATTGTTCAAATCCAAGAATTATTAGTTTTCAACTTCAGCTTTGAGGAGAAAGTTCCTTCTCTTTCAAATAGTGCTGTGAGATTTTTAACATTCACCTGAACAGACAGGACCTCTGCCTCATCCAAAGGAATGGCACCTCCTAACAATGCAATGCTTCCCCAACCCAAAGTCCTTGTATTAGCACAGTACAGTCAAACCTAGAGAGACCTGCTTGCCTCATTCTTGGCTCCCAAGTCTTGGATGAGATCAGCTAATTATAGATTTGGTGTTTAACCTTGAGCCTCTGTTGTCTATTGATCAATAGGTCATTGATTGTGATTTACCTGCTTACAGACATATTGGGGAAATAATGGGGAATGCCATTGGGAGAGATATTAGAGAAAGAATTGGGAATATTGTTGGGATAAATATCTTCAGTGGAGCTAGCACCAGAATGGCCAAATGGCTGCTTCCTGTGCTGTAGACTTTCTACCGAATGCACATAGAGATAACAAAAGTACTTATAGTTCTGGGTCATAGCTGTATGGATCTTGTAACATACAGATTGCATGACAACCAATCTATGTATTTATATCCATAGCTTTTCATAACAGGTTAGAAGCATCTTACCCTGTGCAAATGAGGAGTGGTTTCTGTTGTCAGAAGCAATTGAAGGGCTTCCACGGACCTGCAGCTGTTTGCCTCGATGCTGGCTTTGCTCTTGGAGCTGTTTCTGTAATTTTCTCCATTTCTTTGAGCTAAAGCCACTTCGCCCATTATTGAACGTCCCATTGGAAAGTGTTTCCATAAAGCCAGACAGATTCTGGAACGCAGAGAGAGCGCCTTTCAGAGATGACATGTCTGATTTTAGATTCTCCACAGACTTTGTGAAGAGTTCTCTCCCATCTTCTAGGCTACAGTTACAACAAGCTTCGTCATTACTGCATTGGGATTCCAGTTTATTCACTTTCAAACTCAACATCTCAAAGTCTTTTTTGATAGTTGATATGCTTAATTCATATTTGTTTAAATGGTGCACCTTTTCTTCCAGTGCCTCGTGATTTGGTTCCATGTGTTCTCTGCCGTCTATATCTGATGATCTCTCCTTCACAAAGTTTTCTTGCTTTTCAGGTTGAATGAATTCACTGACGTCACCAGTCGACCTTCTAACCTCGAGGAGCTTTAGCCTCTCGTCAATGGTTTGCAACATCATTTTATGAACGGACAGTCTGTCCTCCGTTTCGTTGAGGATTTCGTACATGTCATTGATGGAGAGTTTCAGAAACTCTGGTGCATCGTCGGCTGTGATTTCCAATATGTCCTCTCCCACCAAACTCTCCAGAATGACCATGTGACGAAAAGTGTCTTCCAAAAGAGAATTAAAAGAACTATTGAGGTATTTGACATGCTTGACCATAATGGCCTCCATTTTTTTCAAGTGGCTAATCTCTCTGCCAAATACGGTGGAATGATTCTTGAGTATTGCAATGTCTTGCACAACGGCTTGAATTTCCTCTTCCTGTAGGAGCTGGAAATCCTGCATTTGTTGCCGGATTTGCTGCAAAGCTACGTACAAGTCCTGAACAGAATCATTCATATTGTTTCTTAGGTCCAACTCTTGCCGTTTAGTGGCATCAAGATCCAACTGCATCTTGTCCAAAAGATAACTGGTGTTTCTCAGGTCATCAGTAACTGTAACGCTTCTGTGAAACTGGTGACTTAGGTCTTTTACTTTATTTTCAAGATTTTGAAGAAGGTCTTCATTAATTGAAGACTGATGGGAAAAGGAAGTATTCAATCCCAAGAGGTTCTCAGTTAACCCTGCCCTGGTCTCGTTCAGTTTTTGGTTCACTTTTCTCCGCAAGCCATCCACAATTTTCGCATACCTTGCTTCCTGGGCCCTCAGGTTTTGTTGCATATCCACCATCTGTTTTGATGAGAGACCACACATTCCATTTAAGTATGTAAGGTTCCTTGAATGAACTTCCACCATTCTACTGAGCTCGTCGAAGTTGTGTTTCGAGATTGTTTTATCCGAGCTGACCTCTTCAGAGCTGCACGAAGGACACAGTTTTGGGTCATAGCCATTTGCCAAGCTTTGATTCAACTCATTTAGCTGGGCTTGCTGTCTCTCTACGCTACCCATGACATTATTCAGAAGTTGAGTATTCATCTCTATCCCACTTTTGATCATGGTTAGGTTGATGTGATTAGCAGCCTGTTGAGCATTCATTTCTTCCTGTTGGTCACTCATCATGGCCTCAAGTTTCTTCAGTTTCTCGCTATTCTCCTCAATCTTTGACTGGAACTTTTGGTTGTAATCTTCCATTTCCCTTTGAGACACCCGCTGCTTCTCGTCAATGTTCTTCCTGTTGACCTCCATGTCTTGTGACAGGTTGTGGACCATGGCGGAGAGGTCCTGCAGGCTTTTATTGAAACTTTCCCACAAGGTGTGAAAGTGCTGCCTGAGGAAGTTTTCAACATGAGGCTTTAACACATTCTGAAGCTCTGAAAGTTCTGTAAAATCAAAAGCACTGGGTGGTACAGACAGTTCGAGTTGGCCCACCGACGGAACCTCCACAAGAAGAGTTTATTTAAAAAACAACGAATTACAAGAACCAAGTACTATAGTTTTACAATAAAGGGGTCGATTGAAAGTCAGGACTTCAGGTCTTTGCAAGTCCTGCATGTGTCAGGAAGTGCTGGATAGACATTTTAATTTATTGGATTAAATTATCTAAATTAGGGTCTATTTATGCTGGGCTGATAAATGATAGTCTGCCCCACTACAACACAGGGGCTGGTTTAATAGACCCTCATTCCAGTGAGGTCCACATCTCGCCAGCAGTTTCTGAGACACGAGAGGCGGGGAGGAACTTTTGCACTTTCATACTATTCACAGGAGGCCAGTCAGCACTGACTCGGAGCTGGATGTGTATAGGTACACAATGTCCACAAGGTCCTTTTACCTTTATTTTACACAGTGCACTGACAAACAACAACTCAAACATGTGGAAGAATGATGATAATTGTATTTAGAAGTACTTAATTATACTTAGTACAAGTGTTTAACTGTATGTAGTTAAACTGCTGATGTCCAGGGGATCGCTTTGTGTGAGCGCTATCATTTCCATGACAAATTTTTGCGTGTAACATTGCTCTGTAACATGGATGAAGTGAGGAGGCGCAATGCATCTCTGACAGCTTGTTTTCAACCTCTCCGTAGTCTCATATCGCTGTCTTGTAGCAGGGGGGTAACAGGACTTCGTGGACACTGTATCTTGGTTCATATGCTCTCACTGTATATGTAAATATTTTCACATGTCAAACTTTCACAGATGGCCGTTTATTCATCTTTTCACATGGGCAAATTTTGGCGGATAGCAACCCAAGTTGAATAAAAATTGGGTCAGGACACAATTCTAAAAAAAAACGTACCTGTGAGTGCCAGAAACTCAAATTATTATCTCTGTATCCCAAAATATTATTTTCTAAAACAAAATTATCTAATTTGAATTTGACTGAATCAACACTTTTTGTTTCCACTGTCTCGCTAGGGAATCTGTTCCACAGATTGAGAGAGTAATAGGACCCAACTCCAGCTGGACCCAATTACACTGTGTTTATAAATATACTTCTGTTTATCGAAGGTCCGCAGATACAAGACTAATCTACAGAAACATTATTACACTGGGTCCTGTTACTCTCTTTAACAAAATAGATTTTGTTTTGAAAACTGCTGATTAAATTGTTACAGTACAATAAATAACCTGTAACAATTCTGCACTTGGAGACTCCATTTCTCAGCTCCCTTAAGGCAAACCGTAAAGAAGAAATTAAATACGTATTGGGAACATAAATGCAATTCACTCACTCTCTCTCTTTCGCCCTACCTGTAATGTTTCCATTCTTATCAGTCATTTTTCCTTCCAAGTTTTGCAGGATTTTCTGAATGTCCTGGATGGAGGCAGTGGCATCGGAAATGTCGTTCTGTAAATGGTGCAGCCACGATTCCTGATCCTGCACCTTGTCAAGGATCTTACTGGACTCTTCTGCAGCACAAACAGAATGTGATAGTTGTTAGATGCACCACCGCCCCTTACACCCCGTGCCAAAAAAACACAAACCCCCCATCCTCCATGTCATGAATCAACAAAAAACATGTAACACGCACCCCCCACCCCACCACCCGCTTTATGTCTCGAGCCAAAAAAACACGAAACACCCCCACCCCCCCTCCCCTTACGCCCGGAACCAAAATCTTTGGACCCGAGCTGGGAGTTGGGGTCAGGAGGGATGGAGGGCAGGGGGTGGGAGACTGGCCGAAGGCACGCTTAAAGAGGAAGGTCTTTTGACGGGACTTGAAGCAGTCAAGAGAGGGGGCGAGGCGGAGGGATTGCGGGATAGAGTTCCAGAGTGAGGGGGCAGAGATACTGCATGCCTGACTGCCGATGGTGGGGCAGGAAGTGCAGGGGCAGCTGAAGCAGGCCAGGGTCTGCCAAGCGGAAGGAGCCGACGCTGATATGGGGTTAGGAGGTCGGAGAGGTAGTGGGGAGTAAGCAGGGAGTTAGTGTAATACTCCAGCGACCAAAAGCCGCCCTGTTGGCGAGACACTCACTCACTCTCACTGGGCTCCTGCCAGCTCTCTGCTGCACGGAAATACCTTTGTTTGGAACAAAGTGATCTGACGTCACAGGTCCTTGTTTTTGTAGCCCGTTTATAGAATAGTTTTTCCTCTTTATTATTGGACAGCCAACATAAGTGGGCTGCTGCTATCTCGGCTGCTGTGGGCCATTGCTCACAACATGCAGTCTGGTATCATTCAGTGATACCAGGGCTTAAAGGGATAAATTGTGAGGACAGGTTGCATAAACTTGGTCTCTATTCCCTTGAGTCTAGAAGGTTGAGGGGTGACCTGATTGAGATTTTTAAAATAATAAATGGAATCGATAGGAAAAATACAGAGAAACTATTTCTGCTGGGAAGGGGAAATCCAGAACAATGGAGCATAACTTTAAAATTAGAGCCAGGCCATTTAGGAGTGAAATTAGGAGGCAGTTTTCCACCAAAAAGATAGTGGAAATCTGGAACTGTCTTCCCCCAAAAGACTCTGGATGCTGGATCAATTCACATTTTCACACTGAAGTGGATAGATATGTGTTAGGTCAGAGTACTAAAGGATACGGGGCAAGGACTGGTAATTGGACTTGAGGTACAGATCAGCTATGATTTTATAGAATGATGGAACAGGCTCAAGGGGCTGAATGGCCTATTCCTGTTCCTATGTTTCTATGTCCTCCCAATGTGAAAGGCACTATACAAATGTAATTTGTTGTTGTGTTGATGTAGGGTTTGAATTCACACACCTTCTGACCTTTACCGATTGAGTCAGGCTGACACAACCAAAGACACATATTCCATCACTAAAATCCAGTCCAGGTTTCTTCTAAATGAAATGCAAGCTACTTACCGAGGTTTAAGATCTCTTCAGCCATTTCAATGCTCCTGTTACTGTGCTTCACGGAGCTTGATGTGGTCATCTCAGCAGGAACTGTGAGAAACAGGAGTTCCTAGAGGTCATATAATAATATAATAATAATCCTTGCATTTTGATATAGCGCCTGATCGAGACATCTCAAAACGCCTCCCAGGAATATTCTGGAAAGTGTAGTAACTGTATTTTGTGAGCAAACACGTTCCCAGGCTTGCACAGGGATCATTGATTCCCATTTGGTGGTTCCAGGCTCTAGCGAACCACTGCCTCTGCCTAACTATTCCTGTACTTAACATACTTCGCACCAGCCTTGCTACACCTGCTCACAACTGCTGTGAACTTCAGACGACAAATATTCCAGCCTTCAAGAGTGTCTCCAGAACCTATTGCTTGTTCTGATCACTCGCATCTTGGCTCCAATCACTTGCACGTTCCTTTCGGTAACTCACAGAGACTCTCAGCATCTTCTATGATGGTGAGAGCAAAAGCTTTATAATAATAATAACCCTTGCATTTGTTATCACGTCGTAAAAATGTCTCAAAGCGCTTCACTGAATATACTGTAAAGTGGATTGACTGTGTATTATGTGGGCAAAGCACGGCAGACAATTGCACACAGCAGTATCCAACAAGACCAGTTGTGAAATGAATGACAAAGGGATTATTATTTTAAGGTATTATTACCTCCGCAAAGCGACCCATCAATCGACTAACACCCGGGTTCCTATTTACTGCTAGGTAAACAGAGGAGTGTGGAATAAGGAAACTTGCCTAAGGTTTTGCCCCGCCCAGGAATCAAACACGGGTCCTCTCACTTGCGAGGCGAGCGCGCTAATCACTATGCTACAGGACTCCACACTACTTCAGCCATGGCACATGTCTTCCTCCTGTGCCCCAATCTAACACTTTGTGTCTGTGACTGACACTTGCCATTGAATTTTGTTTCACTGAGTAAGAAGAGGTATCAATTTGGCAACAAGCTCGTACCCACCCTTCTGCTCGCAGTTGTGTCCTGTGAGTCCAAGACAACATCTCCACTCCAAGGATGTCACCAGCATCTGCTTCATCTTGTACATGGGCCTGAGAGCCAGCTGGTACCTGCAATGTGAGGTCCTCTGTTACACAATCACACAAAGTTACAACAGAAGCAACTTATTTTGCCCACCAGCTGCTGTTCTTCTCCACTTCGAGACACAATCTGCTCCCAATACTGCTCGCTCCTTACATGAAGACCCACGTGAGGATCTTGAAATTGAGACACTGTCTTTCTCTTTTCTCCCATGACACAATCTCTCCCCTTTCTCTCTCCCAGTAAGTGCTAGCTGCTGCCAACACCTCCACCACTACATGGCTCCATTGATCAGCACAGTTGGTAAAGGACAATGGCTTACTTACACTACACTCCAGCAGTCAGTTCCTGCAGGGCTCCTGTGACCTTTCAACAAACCGTTGCATCCCACAGAACACTGCAGTTGTAGTTGGACCTGATTTCACAAACGGGCACCAATTCCTGGAACAAGACACAAAAGGAAGCTCGGAATCAATCCAGGAAGATTGTTTTTGGTCAGCTGGCTTTCTGACGCATGCAGAGAGCAATGCCCGTGCTTCAGAATATCCAGAGCAAAAGAGACTTAACGCAGAACATCTCAAAGGATTCAAAAAGTGTCTGTGAAATGTAGTGACTGTATATTTGTAGACAAACACGACAGGCAATTTGTTCTTGGCAAAGTCCCACAAACAACCAGGACCATTTTTCTTTTAATTTGGGGGAATATAGGCCAAGACACCTTCTCTTTTCGAATAGTGCCACTGGATCTTTAACGTCCGCCTGAACAGGCAGATTACTGCACTGGGATGTTAGTTTGGACTGTGAACTAGGCAAATGATCTTTGATAACGATTGATCCCTATAAGTACTTTCTTCACCAGGTTCCACAAGTTTGGAGAATTACACCTCATCTTATCCTCTATGATGATCATTTGGTCCTTTAATCTAAGAATTTGTCAATATTCTGCACCATTTTTATATTCCATTGCTCTCCTATTTTTTAAGAATCGACCAAATCCAGCTTCCAAATTGGAACTGAATTAAAAAATTGTCCACAATTCTGCGGAACCTTAAATTTTAAAGCCAAAAGGACTTGCAGGTGATGGCGAGATTTTAGTGTGGATTAAAAAGGACTTTCTGTGAGAACAGCTTCGTCGCTGTTCCGGGTTTGGCCATTAGAGGGTGGTCCAATTCTCTGTGATGAACCAGATAAAGTTGACATTTTGGTGGCAGGAATGGATCAGCATTTTAGGATTGGAAACTGCTCGGCTGAGAGAAAATAAAAATCAGCCAGGAATCACATAGTCTAAGCTGATACTCCAATGCAGCACTGAGGGGTTGTTGCATTGTTGGAGGTGCCGTCCTTTGGATGAGACGATAAATACTCTCTTGCCTGTTCAAGTGGACGTGAAACATCCCATGGCGCTGTTCAAAAAGAGAAGGGAGTTTCTCCCTTCCTGGTGTCCTAGCCTCTAAATAAAATTGGTCACTCACTCCATGGCAGTTTGTGGGGCACTGCTGTGCGCGACTGGCTGCCGTGTTTTTCCCACAAAATACAGTCAATCCACTTTACTGTATATTCTGTGAAGCTCTTTGAGACGTCTCAACATGATTATGGCTCTATATCAAATGCAAGTATTATTATTATTTAAATCCCACCTTAAGACCTACCTCTTTGACTGCGCCTATCGTCACCTCCCGCTCCCCCTCGCTCAGGATCCAACCCTGTTACTGTACAGCACTCCGAGAAGCTATCGTGAAGGGCGCTGTGCAAATGCAAGTTGTATGCACTTTTGTTTTCTCCACTGTTTCCTATTTTGCCATTTTTAGATGCTTTTTCCTTAGATTCAATTTTATCCTCACCTCCTCATTCACTCATGGCATCTCATTATAATCATTGCATATGATATGTGGCGACAGATAATTATCTGTCATGAAAATGATGGCACTCACACTGATCCTCTGGACATCTGAATGCAGTTAAACACTTGTACTGAATACAATTAAGAACTTCTAAATACAATTATCATCATTCTTCCACATTTCAGATGTTGGTCAGTACAGTGTAGAAAAAACACATGCGGGTAACCGGACTTTGTGTACACCCTGAACATATTACAGGGCGAAACCTTGGGCAAGTTTCCTTACTCCACACGCCTAATAATAATCCCTCCAAAAACCAAAAACAATAATAAATTGGTCATTTTCAATCTACGACTGTTTGTGGGACATTGCTGTGCGCAATTGGCTGCCGCGTTCGCCCATAAATATACAGTCAATTCACTTTACAGTGTGTTCTGTGAAGTGCTTTGGGACGTCCTCCCGACGTGAAAAGCGCTATATCAAATGCAAGTATTATTATTATTATTATTAGCAGATGAGCACACATTACAAAGATTCTGTTCCAATCCCACCTCTGACTCCTCTTTGCCAATAATATCTGAGAACAATTGAAATCCCCCATAATCATAGCTATTATTCTTGCTTACCTTATTTATTTGCCTATATATTTCTTCGTCTGTTTATTTACCATCGGCTCCTCATAGAGTGACTAATCGTTTCTTATCTTTTATCTCTATCCAAATGGGTTCTGTCTATGCCACTTCCTTATTCATGTCACTTCCATTCAATGCTACAATGGTTTCTTATCAACACTACCACCTCGCCCTCTTTCCCTCTCTCTCTTTTCTACACATCTGATAAGGAAACTCCGAGGCTTGGGGCGACAGCTGCTGGAAGGCATAACATGGAGTCCGAACACACACACGTTCGTACATCCAGCACCTGGAATCCACCTTGATTGGTTTGCAGAGATTGACTGCTTAAACTCCGAATCTCCAATTGGGGGAACCATGGACACGAAGATGGTTAATGCTCTCACGCACTTCAGGCTGAGATGCGTTTCCCACTGGGAAACTCGCAGGGAGTTCCTGGTACTTATCATCCACCTGGTCAGGGCTCAAGCTCTCGCTTGTCGGATGTAGAACGACAAACTAATGACTATCCTCCTGGGGGAGAGCTAAGCCGGGTGTTTTTGGAGCTGAATGTCAAAATCAAGCACTCTGTGACGGTCTCAGGTGCTCGGTTCCTGAGCCAGGCGGGTCTGCAGTATTCCTGCGGTACACTGCTTCCAGTACACTGCTGATAACAGCATAACCAGCCTGGCTTATTGGCAGTACTTGGAAGGGCAGACCAGTCACTGGTGGCGAGGAGTCATGCCATTCAGCTCCTGTTAATCCTGCAAGCCAAAGCCCTAACGTGTAGGGGTGGTCCTAGCTGGACAAGCAGAAGGAAACCTTCCTAGATACCGATATCAATGACAAGCTATGTGCTTTTAGCTGATTAGACTCCAGCAGTTACCCCAAAGCACATTCTGGGGTCCCCAAGTCTAGAGTCTTGCCAATATGTGCCTAATATTTTCCAGAATTAGGTAAGCACTAAGGAGAGAGTGCGCATTTCATTGCAACAATCTATCTCTTGAAGTTCCATGTGTTGGTGGGATGCATGGAATTCTCAGTTTGGTTTGGAGACTCTTAAGCACGGTGATGGTCACCTGGTTGACCAAGAATAAATTAGTTTCAGTAATAAACCTACTGTAGTAATCAGAAATCACTTAATTGTTGTAACAGTAAGATAAATAATCAGGATTTTAAAAAGCATTTGATACAAGCCCTACAAAGTTAAAATGTTTCAAAGTGTATTGATTGTTTTGCTGCAGGTAGACACAGTAACCAGTTTGTGCAAACAGTCAGGAGGGGAATAAAAATACTCTCACTTGTGATATCGTGCTTTAGCACGTTGTCAAAACGTTTAGTGAGCTTGCCTCGCAAGCGAGAGGACCCGGGTTCAATTACCTGGGCAGGGTGAAAACTTAGATAAGTTTCCTTACTCCACAAGCCTCTGTGTACCTAGCAGTAAGTTGGAAGGCAATTGTTAGTCGAATGGAGGATCACTTTCCGGGGGTAATAATTCCTTCAAAACATTGACTGTTTGTAGGACACTGCTGTGCACAATTGGCTGCTGCATTTCACTCACAAAATCCACTTTACAATATATTTTGTGAAGCGCTTTGAGACATCTCAGCGATGTGATAAGGCGTTATATTAAAATGCAAGGATTATTATGATTAAATGTCTGAAAGTACGTACAGTACAATTTACATTTATATTATATACTAGAAAGTGTGGTGACTCTGCATTTGTAGGTGAACCAATGAGCAATTTATATGAAGAATTATTAGCCAGGACAATAGGAGAAGCTCCCCTAGCACTTTGAGGCTTGAACACACAGGTTTCTATGCCAGAGGCCAGAGTTGAAATAAAATTGAAATAAAGTTTACAAAATGGCTTGTGTTCTGAATGTATTCTCTCATTCCTTCGTTCTGTGTTGTTTTTCTCTCTATCTCCACCCTCTTCTCTGTATTCCCTCTCTGCTCTCTAGTTCCCCCTCTCTCCAGTCACCATAGCTGTTCATGCACATTTTCAATAATGTGTCATCATCTGCAAGTCTGGCGCTTTGAAAGTTTGACTCTCAAAGGGGCAATACTACTAATAATTAATAACAGTTTTATTTGATACAGCGCCTTTTACGTGGAGAGGTACTCATAGCGCTTCAGAGGATTTTACTGTAAAGTGTAGTGACTCTATTTTGTGGACAAACCTTGACAAGCATTAACTCAGTGTCAAACGAAGGCAAGAGTCACTATTCAACAATTCCAAATTTAAATACTAGGCCAAGCACCTTATTCACAGTACAATCACATTAAGATTACACTATACAGCGCTAAACAGCCTACAATGTGCTGAAAACAATAACCTGGGGCCAGCTTGTCTTTCTCATCGCACCCTCAGTTTATAATAATAATCCTTCCATTTGATATAGCTCCTTATCATGTCATTGAGACATCTCAAAGTTCTTCACAGAATATTCTGTAAAGTGAATTGTCCTGTGTATTTTGTGGACAAAACGTGCAGCCAATTGTACACTGCAGCGTTCAGCAAGCAGTTAAGTGACCATTTTTTTAAAAAGGTGTTATTACACCCAGAAAGCAATCCTCCAATCGACTGATAAGGAACTGCTTACTTCTAGGTAAACAGAGGTGTGTGGAGTAAAACTTGCCAAAGAAAACTTGCCAAAGGTTTTGCCTCGCCAATTTCAAAGATTAAGATAAAGAAAATCTCAGTGAGTCTCAAGAGGATGTTTGTTCACTTACCTGTTGTCTCGTGAGGGTATGGAGGGCCGTGTGATGCCAGCCAGCGTGGTCAGTCTCCGAGATGAATCGGACTTGGTGGTCCGGATATAGGAAAATGGCTTGTTGGTGCCTTGGACCAGCTCGTACCCCCACCCGTCCACCTCCGTGCTGACACGTCCCCCCACATTCCCTGGCCTTTTAGCACGACTGTCCCCGAGTCTCTCACGATGCCCATCCCCTTCAGACCCGCGTCCCAACAAACCGTCCCGGCTCTCGTCCTCGCCTTCAGCACGCCGCCAATTGTCTTCCAATAGGACCGTGCCCAGCAGCAGCAAGAACACAACTAATCGAAACATTGTTGTACCTCAGCTGATTTCTAATATCAACTCAGATTTAGTCTGAGCCTGAGCTGAGTTCCTTCAGGTCACCTCTTTAATGTTGCCTCTTCTGTGAAAATGCTGGAACAAAGAAAGGAAAAAGCTTCCCTGTCCCCCCCCAAGTTATGTGGAAATATGTCAAACAGCGGGAAGCGAAGTGATCCAGGGAAGGTCTGTTGAAAGCGTACAATGGACCACAAGGAAACAGCTCTTTGGTCAGACTGGGGACAGGAACAAAGAGGAAGATACTTATCAGCAGACTTTTCCCTCAGAGCAGGAAAGAGGAAGCTGGGGATCGTGAAAAAACAATAAATATAAGGTGGTCTTCAGATGTGGTGCTGTGGATTTGTGAGGCATGGCCAGCCTTGCTTGTCCAATGCTGGCTTTCAGAGCAGATTCAACAGATTCATCAGTGAGAGTTTGCAAATTGGATGAAGTTAGAAGATCCTGGTCGTACAGACAATCACATTCAGCAGCGAGCAAGGAGCATGTTTTCTTCCTGTCTTTAAATGGGTTGAACCCCTTTTTTTTGTGGGGGGGGGGTGGGAAATGATAATAATAATAATAAACTTTGCATTTGATATAGCACCTTACCACGTCTCAAAGTGCTTCACAGGATAGACTGTAAAATGAATTGACTGTGTAATTTGTGGATGCAATAGGGCAGTCGGTTACACACAGCGGTGTCCCACAAACAGCCATGGGGTGAGTGACCACTTTTTTTATTGGGGTGGGTGTAGGGGGGCGAGGGGATTATGGGCTGAGACACCAGGAGAAAATGCCTTCTCTTTTCAAATGTTCAATGGGATCTTAAACGTCCACCTGAACAGACAGTCAGGCCTCTGTTTTGCGTCTAATCCGAAAGACATCACCTCCGACAATGCGGCACACACCCCCAGCACTGCATTGGAGTGTCATCGTAGACTGTGTGATTCCAAGTCCCGACGTGCAGCTCGAACTCACATCCTTCTGACTCATAGACGAGAGCGCTACCTCTGCACCAGGCAGGCACACAGAAGCAAGAAAGGCGTTTTTAAAATGAAAAACCTTAGGGAAAGGGTCAAGGCTCCACAATGCTCATAGAATTATAATTACAGCCATTGGCCCTAAACTAATACTTTACAACATATTATGAAGCACTTTGAGATGTCTCAACGATGTGATGAGGAATTACATTAAATGCAAACATTATTATTATAAATTAAACTCAGTCATAGGGTTCAAAAGCTGACAAAATGTAGGTTGTAAGAAGTGAGGCAATTTACAGCTGTTATTCATGTAACACCATTAGGTTTTACAGCACAGAAGGAGGCCATTCAGTATATTGTGTGTGTGCCAGCTCTCTGAAAGAGAGACTCACACTCCCATCCTTTCTCTGTTTCCTATTCAGATATTTGCCCAATTCCCTTCTGAAAGCTGTAATGGACTTCACTCCGTTCATTGTTTGGGATTGGGAATTCCATGTTCTAATGATTGGGTTAGAAAAAAATCTCTCTTTGTTTTGAGATCCTGGGAAAGAACGAGTGAGATTAAGAGAGGGTGCGAGAAGTTGTGAATTTCAGTCCAGGGAGAGAGGACAGTGCATCATGAGTTCTGTAGTGTAGTGGTTAGTGCACTCGCCTCGCAAGAGAGAGGATCCGGGTCCGATTCCCAGGCGGGGCGAAACCTTAGGCAAGTTTCCTTAGGCACAGGCCTCTGCTTACCCAGCAGCAAGCAGGAACCAGGGATAATAATCCCTCTAAAAAAAATGTAGTCACTCAATCCACAACTGTTTGCGGGACACTGCTGTACACAATTGGCTGCTGCGTTTCGCAGACAAATTACAGTCAATTCACTTTGCAATATATTCAGTGTAGTGCTTTGAGACTTCTCAACAACGTGATAAGGCTCTATATTAATTGCAAGGATTATTATTATATGATTATGATTTTTATTATTATCAGAGGCTTGGGAAACACAAGAGAGTAAAGTTCAGGGGAACAATGACCCCAAGAGCACCAATGCTGTTCGTAAAGACAAGCCGATAGAGATAGAGAGAGATTAACAAATGCAACAGTTAAAGATTTTAACTGACGAAAGGTCGGGGACCCAAAAGGTTGACTCACTTTCCTTCCTCCATAGATGCTGCCTGACCTGTTGAGCGTTATCAGCAACTTCTGTTTTTGTTTTCAGATTTCCAGCATCTGCAATATTTTGTGTTTAGTTAAACATTGTATTTGTTTCAAGTGACAAACGACATAACACGTGAAAAACAACATAAAGCACAAAGTAGGGAACAAGAAATGGGCCTTAGGGTCATTAGACAATCCTATGGTCCTTACCTCCCTGTATTCCTCACGCCCACCATATAAACCCAATGTCTACCCTATACCTCCCACAGCTCTATGCACTTACCCTACACTTCTCAGCAATTGGTCTAAAATCTACCAGTCTACTGGTCTCAGCACCACATTTCCCATACCCTCAGCCCTGTCCCCACGCCCTCGGAACTCAATGTAAGGAACAAAGGAAAAAAAGCTCTTTCTCCTTTCTCTAGCAAGAAAAAGTAAACATTTATGTCAACACTAGATGGCATCGGCTACCAGGTTCCAAGGTCTGAGTTTGGAAATAACGTTGTAACCAACATGAAAAAGCATGGAACAAAAATTGGCAAGTCAGCCTGGCTCAGTCTCTTTTACCCATGTTAGCCGAGCTCAGTCTCTCTCACCTTTGTCTGGCTCAGTCTCTCTCCTCTGTTGTCAGCCTGACTTTGAGCTCATAATAATAATCTTTGCAATAAAAACAGAAGTCACTGGGAACACTCAGCAGGTCAGGCAGCACCTATGGAGAAAGGAAAGCGAGTCAACATTTCAGGTTCACGAACTGGGGCATGTTGGGAGGGAGAGGCTTTTAAGGGCTCACAGAGAAGGGAGAGGCAGGGCAAGAAAGACAAAGGAGAAAATGAGGTAGAAGACAGCGGATGATGGGTTAAAGAAGTATTAATGATGCAAAACGAAGTGGGGGGATTGCAACAAAACAGGGGAATTAAGGTGTTAATAATGCAAAACAAAGGGGGGAAAATTGCAACAAAATAGGCAGAACATAGAGCAAAGATGTGTCTGGGATCCAGATGATGTGGCAATGGTCACATACTACATCGTCCACATCATCTGGGTCCGGAAAACGATCCACCAATCGACTAACAACTGGGTATCTACTTACTGCTAGGTAAACAGAGGCATGTGGAGTAAGGAAACTAGCCTAAGGATTTGCCCAGCCCGGGAATCAAAACCAGGTCATATCGCTTGCCAGGCGAGCGTGTAAACCACTACACTACAGGATTCCACACTGAAAGGCTTTCAGAGGCTAGATTGTGAGGACTACTTTGGCCGGTTGGTGATTTGATGACAAGAGATAGGATTTTACAGTTGCATCCAGGAGCATGAAAGGGGAAGACTTTTTGTCTCCCGAGGGCAACAGACTGTGGGATGATTTGACAGGAGTGCTTTTGGAGTAGAGGTGGGAGTATTTATAAGGACATGCAGAGTAAAGTGGATTAGAGAGTCTGGAGACACAGCATGAAACTGGAATGAGAATAGATGGCATCAATGGAAGACACTGACACAATGGGTTAATTGGCCTCCTGTCTGCAGAATCTCTGTGATTCCTATTTGTTAGAGGCAGGGCCTGGTGGGATATTGTTCAACTGTGGTAGTAACTTTATGATCAGCTGGTAGACAACCGAATGAATCATTCAGGTCACATTCCTCATGCACAAATGTAGCTGATGCGACTGTGCCCAGGGACATAAATATTTATCAATTATTGATTTCTTCCGACGTTCAAAGTGCTGGCTGTACAGGAAATAGCTGCAGTGTCAGGAGAGTTCAAATAATAGAGGCAGTGAGACTGTGAGTAAGTCAGTGACAACTTACTTTGGAGTACAGGCTCAGTGTGGTCTTAACTCATCACACTGGAGGGTGCCTGAGGCTGGACGGACAGTGTGGGGGATGCTTTACTCCGCCTTGAACCCATCCTGTCACTGATCTGACGGGAGCTTTACTCTATCTCTATACTTTGCTGTTGCTGACCTGGGAGTGTGCACGGACAGTGTAGAGGGAGCTTTACTATCTCTAACCGGTGCTGTCACTGACCTGAGAGGGGCAGTGTAGATGGAGCTTTACTCAGAGTCTAACCCGTTTTTGGGGGCAGCCGGGTGTCTGACATGTGGAAACTCATCACCATGAGTATCCAAACCAGACTTAGAATTCCATATATGTACACCGCCTACACATGGAAATTTCCCTATGTCTGGAATGGAATGCGCACTCTCTCCCTGAAGGCACACATCCTGCTTAACTAATTCTGGAAAGTAATAGGTGCAGGTTGGCAAGATCCAAGGTTTGGGGAGCCCTTAAACTTACATTTAGGTGTCAGCCTTGCTCAGCGAGTAGCACATTCGTCTCTGAGTCAGAAGGTTGTGGGCTCAAACCTACGTCAGGATTTTAGGTTCACAGTCTAGGTGGACACTCCAGTGCGGTGCTGGGAGTATCTGCGCGTCGTGGCTTGAATGAGACGATCTGAGCCTTGCTGAGGTTAATGATAACTGCAGCGAGCAGCATGTGATAATCACAGAGCAGTGGGGGCAACAGACATCAATCCACATTGTTGAATCCGTCGCGATTTGAGCGTCTGACTGCTGCGTCACTGTGCGGAGGGAGGACGGGTATTAATTTGTGAAATGCCGTTAAAGACAATCAAAGGGAGCAAGGGAAGCGGCAGCATTCGCAATGGGCAGGACACAGTGTGTATAACAGCCTCAAGCGTTACCCTGCTCAATGTCAGTCCAGCCTGTACCACTGCACCCACCCCTGCGCCACTCCCACCCTCCCCACCCCCAGCATTCAGATTCTTGAATTGGCCGAAAGCTCCTTCACAAACTCTCTCTCATCTCCTGTCTGTCCCTCCCTACTCCCCCCTCTCTCAATCTCCACCCCTCTGTCTCCTACACTGCAGACAACAAACACAAACCTGCAATGAAAGTCTCAGTCTCAAGGAGATGCGGACTTTTCCGTCACATATATCAAACCGAATTAAATGTGTTTCGCACCATCACAAGACTTCAAATATCTCGCAGTTTAGTGTTAAGTTGGTGATGGGTCGAGGCTACAACAACAATAAAATTACATTTATGTCATGTCGGGAGGACATCCCACAGTGCTGGACAGTCAGTGTTTCAGAGGCTGAGAGCAGGGTGGGAGAGGGGGGGGGGGGGGGGGGGGGGAGTGTTACTCATACCACAGCCTCTCGATCATATTCACATCCGTTAATCTCATCCTTTAATTCTCCTCTTCCTCCGTAGGCTCCTTTTTTCCTTCCCTGATATTTGGTTCCGCAGCCATCACCTGTTGACTGTGTATTTTGTGGGCGAAACACAGCAACCAGTTTGTGCACAGTAATGTCCCACACACAGTGAGTTACCAATTTTATTTGGGGGGATTGTTGGCCAGGACACTGGGAGAGAGAAACTCTTTTCTCTTTTCACAGGATCTTTAACGTCCACCTGAACAGACAGACTTGGTTTAACGTCTAATCCAAAGGACAGAACCTCCGACAATGCAACCCCACGTTGTATTGGAGGCTCAGATCAGACTATGTGATTCCAAGACCTGAGGTGAGGCTTGAACACTAAACCTTCTGATTCAGAGACAAGAGGGCTACCACTGAGCCAGCCTGGTTCTGTCTCCTCTGCCTGACCTTGTAATACAGCTTGTGGGCGGGAAGGACGGTGTTTAATGACCATTCCCAGCATTCCCAGTCAGCAGCACCGTGACTCTGTAACGTTCTCGTGCCTTGCTGAGCGCTTGCTGAGTTAGCAGCTAGACTGCAGCTCAGCTTCGGATGTGACTACAAAATCAATAACTACTCAGCAATTGAAATTGCTTTAAGGGTGATTTAGATGCTGGATTACTTCAAATCTCTTTAACACAGGGAACGAGTTCATTAGCCAGATTTTTAAAAATAAATTTAGTGCGTCCAAATATTTTATTTCTACTTTTCTACCCACTGGCCTCCTCTCTGCCCCTCACGAGGGTGTGGTTCTGCATTGGTTGCCCTCCGGTATCCCCTCCACCCTTCTCCCACCCCCCACCCCCACAACCCAAGTGGCCATTATTCACATGTGTGAGCCTGGGCAAAGAGTGTTGGCAGATCAGTCACAACTGAGCTTGACCTCTCCCCTCCCGGTTGCCAAATGCACGTACAATTTTAGAGAGACAAGGACCCTGGCCCACAAAATACAGTCAAGTCACTTTGCAATGTATTCTGTGAAGCGCTCTTAGATGTCTCAAATACTAAGGCATTATATTAAGTACAAGGATTATCGTTATTATTAAATTGATGCCCTCTAGAACACCAGAACATTGGAGCTTACAACATATAGAAGGAAGAAAGGGAGTGGCGAGACTATGAAGCATTTCAAGGTCAGGAGAAGAGCGTTAACATTAATCTTTTGGGAAGCGATGTGGGTGTAAAGGCTGGACACAGAATATTAACGAGCGATCCGACAGCTCGCTGGCTCTCAGACTGGGGATTGGGGCGTGAGCTGTGAGAGGAATTTAAAGTGAGATGGAAAAAGTACAGCAGACGTTAAAAAAATCAATAAATACATACCACAAAGTGGTTCTAATAAAATCTTCAAAGAGTCGTTTAATCTTAGCATTTAATACAGCGCCGTATCACGTCGTCGAGACGTCTCAAAGCGCTTCGCAGAATATATTGTAAAGTGTATCGACCGTGTAATTTGTGGGCTAATTTAATTTTATTGCTCAATGTTAAATCAGGAATAAACTGTGAAGCATCTCACTGCTTCAAACCGCTGAGTAATTATGTGCGTCTGGGCAGAGAACGCAGCATTCAAAATGCAGGCAATGCAGATTTATCAATGTTAAAATATATACGTGTTTGTTTTAAAAAACTGCAATTGCATTGTAGACATTGCAGAAAAGGAGCAGAGGTTAACACGTCGAAGACAGGAAAAATAGTCCCTGCAGTCCTGTGCAATGACAGTGGTGCAACTGAGGTACTCTGCAGTATTTGAAGTGGTGCATCCGTGGGCTGCAGTGATTTTTAACCAATGCTCTGGCTCCTCGGGAGCTCACCAGGAAAGATACCCGGTAGTTCCATCTCCCTCCCAGATCGATGTCATTAATATTGCAGCCCTGGATATTCATAGGCACTGCGCTGGACCAGTGACAAGGTGCATCATAAATAGGGCTGGGGGGAGACTGAGCAATTGGTTCATCAGCTTTCACACTGCAGAGACAACGAGAGCCAGAGACTAGTTATACAGCAGATAGCCACATTGCAGGGACTTGTGCTTACGAGCCACGGCTGAGCGAGACCTGAAGGAGGCTCTCGACTGACAGGGGCTGTGTGTTTGTGTGCATCAGTGTAGAAATCCACTCTCTCCACCATGGATACTCTAAAGAAAGGTCTGTTCGCTGCCAAGGAAGGAATGGTTGCTGCGGCTGAAAAAACCAAACAGGGCGTGCAGGACGCTGCAGAGAAGACGAAAGAGGGTGTAATGTATGTAGGTAAGGATTATCACTGAATGCCTACAACTTAAACAGGGCACCAGAAACTCTCGTTGGCATTTCCTACTGTACTGCTCATTTCGCTTGGGGGATTTGACAGTAATGCACCTATTAGCAGAGCGAGCTGGGTGTGGCCACTAGGATAGTGCCAGGGGTGGGTGGGTGGGGAAGAAAAGGTGTTCATTTGAAAACTCCCCTCATTCATTTCAAAAGTGAAGCAAAAAATTTTTTTGTTTGTTTGTTTTAAAATTTTTGTTGTGTCAAATGTTTTGGGAACATTTTGTGATGTTAATGTCAGTTCATGTTAATTAATAAAGTAAAGATTTGTATTGTTATTACTGTTATTATAATAATAATAATAATCTTTGTATTTGATACAGTAGCCTATCAAGTCATTGAGATGTCTCAAAACGCTTCACCAAATATATTATAAAGTGAATTAACTGTGTATATTGTGGGCGAAACAAATACATTTATTTATAATTATTAGAAAGTGGGTTTTGTGGGATTGCAAACTGTGCAGAGTACCTCCTCGCCTTGCATTTGGCTTTCTGGGGCAGGATGTGCATGTCCCGTAGTGGGAGTCAATGCTGGCTGGTGGGACGCTCCCACTTCTGCTGGCTTGTTCGATTGCCGACAGCAACAAATTACATTTACACAGCGCCTTTCATGTCAGGAGGACGTCCCAGGGCGCTAGATAATCGAGGGTTTGCACCCAAACGGGGGTGGGGGGTTGGATTCTGGAGGGGTGGGGCCAAGAGGATGGGGTAGGTCTTGAGACGGATCTGAAAGGAAGTGAAGGAAAGGGTCCCACGTGTCAGAACAACCAGAGTGATAGTTTGCACTGTGTTGTTTTGGTGTTGATTTAACGGTGCAAAATACTTCTCAGTCGTGTTCCCTCCCTCTCTCTCCTCCCTTCCTCGCCTCCCTCTCTCCTCTGCTCTGGTCTAGTCTGGCTGCAGTGTGAGATGATGGTGAAGCGTGATAGAGGTGGGAGGAAGCGAAGCTGGTGCAGAAGGTCAGCACTGTGATCAGTAACTGATGGGGGTGGAGGTGGGGGAAGGGGTGAGGGTGACAGAGGGAGGAGAGGAGGAGAGGGAGGGCAGAGAGGGAGGAGAGGAAAAAGAGAAGATGGAAAAGAGGGATGGAGAAAGGAAGGGCAAGAGGAGAGGAGAGGGAAATGAGGGAAGGAGAGGGAGGGAGGAGATGGAAAAGAGGGAGAGAATGGAGGGAGGGAGGTAGGAGAGGAGGAGACAGAGGAAAGGAGGAGAGGGAAGGAAGAGAGGAGGTGAGAGAGAGGGAGAGAGAGGGGGAGGGAGGGAAGCGAGGGAAGGAAGGTGAAAAGGGAGAGAGGGAGGGAGGAGACGAGGAGGACGAGATGAAGGGAGGGAGGTGGAGTGGGTGTGCTGTTCTTCATTGAAGCTCTAGATTCAACACCAACCTTCATTTCCATTCCAGATTAGCAGACATAGCCAGAAGCCAAAGAGAATGGCAGCCTGTGTACAGCTGCGGGAGGAATATCTCAGTCAAAATACACAGTCAATTCACCTTACAGTATATCCCGTGAAGCGCTTTGAGATGTCTTCTTTGAACCTGTCCCTGAATCTCACCGTGTCAGTCTCACATAGTGTGGAGGGGAGGTGGGAGGCAGCATCAATGGAGCTTAACAACCATTTGGGTCTGTGCCCAGAAAGTCAGGTTTTATTGATGTCCTGCCTCCCCCACCACCACTAAATGCAACCCTTTCTCCTGTAGCATTAACAAAACATTTAGATCAATCTTTCAACAACTACTCACAGGTCAGGTACACCGCTGGTTACATGCCATGCTGTTTCCCTTCACCTCAGCACTTTCCTTTGAGATGTTATGTTGCTCCCCGTCCCTTTTTATGATCTCTCTAAGTGGAATTGCACTGGTATTGCAGTTAAGCACACAAAATAGACCCACAAAATACAGTCACTGCATTTCACAGTCCTTCCAGATCACCAGGAAACTGTATTGAACCAGGACCTTAGTGTCCTGAGCTGCAATGGACAGAGAAGACCTTTACCTCCTCTATCAGTCAGAGCTGATTAATCCTATGTCCAAGCTTAGAGCTGAACCTCCAGGCTGCACAATGGCTCAGCATCTCTGATCAACTCAGCTCTGATTTGAGATAAGGTTTGGATAAACACAATAACCTCACATCCATGAAAAATTCCCGTTAAAACATGTTTAATTTCCCATGAAGGCTAACAGATGTATTCCCCATCCAACCGGAGTCTGAGCCCAAGACCCAGCTGAGAATGAAATTAAAATTCTGACCTTATTAGAATTTTCCACCGTTCGCCTCGCCGCTCTCCCTTATTCCATTCACAAGATGCAACTTATCCCAAATTCCGGGCAAAGGGCCTTTATCCTCCAAACCTCTTGTGATTGCACGGTTGCAACCAAACTAGGTAGAAATATGTATGAAGCCTGAAACAAGTCGATGGAGTCAATGTTAAGAATCAAGAACAGCATCAGGAGATCACCCTCTATAGGTGGCATAGTATCACTACAACATGTCTCAGCGCACACAGTGTGACCCGGCCTTAACATTCTGAATTCACAATAAATTACAATTATATAGTTAGTGCCCTCCAAATTGGCGCTGGACAGTTAAGGGTTTGTACATGAGCCGGGGGTTGGAATCAAGGGGGTTGGAGGGTAGCAGGAGTGGGGCTGGGGGTGTGGTCAATGGCACAGTCAAAAAGGAAGGTCTTGAGATGGGCCTCGAGTGAGAGGGGACGAGGCGGGATTTGGGGATGGAGTTCCAGAGGATGGGAGTAGAAAAGCTGAAGACTTGTCCACCTATGGTGGGCGGGCAGGGTGGGGGAATGGAGCAGGCCAGTGCCTGCCGAACAGAGGGAGCTGATGTACACTTGTGTAACTTTTTTTTCCTTCCCTCCTCCTCTCCAAAACAGGTACCAAAACAAAGGAAGGCGTCGTACATAGCGTGAACACAGGTATTGAACTGATCTTTCTCTGATTTGAAAAAATATAACTGTCCTCAGATCATTTACCATTCATTATTAACATTTGCTTTGGTTGGATTGTGCAGTGGCTGAGAAGACCAAGGAGCAGGCTAACATGGTCGGAGGAGCTGTCGTCGCTGGAGTCAACACAGTGGCCAACAAGACGGTGGAAGGGGCAGAGAATGTGGCAAGTTCAACTGGAGTGGTGAATATGGTGAGGTTAACATTACATTGAAGCTCAGTGGTAGCACTATCGTCAGAAGGTTGTAGGTCCAAGTCCAACATCAGCACTTGGAATCACACAATCTAAGCTGACCCTCCAAAGCAGTGCTTGGAGTGTGTTTCATTGTTGGAGGTGCTGTTCTTCGGATGGGACGTTAAACAGAGGTTTCCTCTGCCTGTTCAGGTGGATTTGAAAGATCTCATGGCGCTATTCGAAAGGAGAACAAAGTTTTTCTTTCCTGGTGTCCTGGCCAACAATCTCCCAAATATAAACTTGGTCACTCACTCCATGGCTGTTTGTGGAGACATTGCTGTGCGCAAATTGGCTGCTGTGGACATCCACAAATACACAGTCACCGCAATTCACAGTCTTTCCGACATGATGAGGCTCAGTACCAAATGCAAGGATTATTATTATTGTTGTTTGCAGACCTATGCTACAACAGAGGATCTGAGAATGTTGAGGATACTTTAAAGCCTCTCGTTTGCTATGAGCTCTCCCTCTGCCATGTGTTTTTTCTTTAAAAAAGACAAATGATTGTGGGGCAGTGCAAGGTATTAGTGTTGGGGAATGGGGGCAACTAATGCAGTGAGCTATTGGGCACCAATGCAGTATGCTGAGGTAATGATATCACAGGCAAAAAGGGGCCCTCAAAACTATAGTAGCCCTGGGCCAGATTAAGCTTGATGGGGACCCGGGGCTATTATAGTTTTGAGGGCCTCTCTTTGCAAGTTCAGTTCTTTCCCTTTACCAGTTTAGGACGCTATATCAAATGCAAGGATTATTATTATTACCAACACCAATGCCGACAGCGATGTGAAACACTCGATTGTCAATTTACCTTCACAGAGACACACACACACAAACAATCACAGACAGAGACACACAGAGACAAAGACACATGGGAACACACAAGGACAGAGACACACACACAGACAAAGAGACAGAGAGAGACCCACACACAGGTGTCAGTGGGGATCCTGCACAAGGCTGCGGTCACTCACCAGGAGTGAGGTCTGTTTCCCGCTGCTGCCACCGTCCCAGCATCCCCCGTGTGGCCGCGACTCTCCCGCCGATCACGACTGCGCAACAAGCCCTCCGACCTGGGAGAAGCCTGTGTCTGCGGGGGTCAAAGTGTTACAGAGCCATTGGCCCGAGGCACAGCCACAACTGTGTTTGGGGGTCCTGGGCTGCTGTGTCACCCCGGCCCTGAGTACAGGTACAGACACCGCTGATCTGTTGGAAGGGCGCAGAGTTGACATTGCTGTGTGCAAAGCTGGCTGCCACTTTCGCCCATAAAACACACAGTCACTGCACTTTACAGTGAATCCTGTGAAGCACTTTGGGGCATGAAAGTGCTGTACCAAGTGTAAGGATTATTATTAAGGATTTTTGAGTCTGTGCCGGCTCTTTGAAATGAGCAAGTAATGTCAATCCCACTCCCCAGCTCTTTCCCCGTAACCCTGCAAACCCGTCCTCCTCATATACCCATCCACCGCATTTTTAAAAGTTGTTATCGAATTGGCCTCAACCACCCTTTCAGGCAATCTACTTTACAGTATATTCCGTGAAGCACTTTGAGACGTCTCAAAGACTTGATAAAGTGCTATATCAAATGCAAGGATTATTAAGGATTATATACTGGACTAAAGTTAAAGGTGATACCCTCTCCCGTTTGGGTATATGTGAGTGAGGGGAGAAAGAGCAAGGGGACTTTAGTTAGACTTGTTCTTTGGTTCGATATTATTTGCCATTACTTAAATGCACAGCTGATGCCTCCACCAACGCTGGTCCTCCTAGCTGCTGCATCCCTCCAGATGTTCTCACGTGCATTGTTTAATCCGACACTTTGGAAAGTTTGCTGCAAATGCAGATGCAGCAGTCATGTGATGGGAGTACATGCTGGTATTTCTGGTCCTCCACCCTCTGGTGTTCCCCTCCCCGCCACCATAAATGAGTTTGCACGCGATTACTGAAATAGGATCAGACATTAATGGATTCATCCTGGGCTGACTGGCAAATGAAATACTCTGCATCTGCTTCCGTCTGGGTGATTTCACTTTGTGTAGAACAATCACTGATGTGTTCAAGTCTTAAAATAGCCTTCACAGAGATTGGTCATGTGATGCCAAGCTGCGGAGTCAAATAGCAAATCTGCTTTGAGATACAAATGCTACAGGAACGCTCACGCAGTCTGCAGTGAACCTGTACTGAGGTGTAGATTATATCGAGCTGTACAGTAAATCTATACTGGATACAGATTCTGTAGGGTGGGTTGGTGTACAGGCTACAGCACATTATGCCGTAACCAATTTTTAGCTTCCACAACCTGAAAAATGTACACAAACCTCTGTTTATCTATCTGTAGGTAGGAAGCCTGTTGTGAGTCGATTGGCAGATTGCTTTCCAGAGGTAATAATTGCTTCAAAGAAATGATAATAATGTGGTCACTCAATCCACGACTGTTGGTGAGACACTGCTGTGCACAATTGGCTGCCGCATTTTGCCCAAAATACAGTCAATTCACTTTGCAATATATTCTTTGACGTGCTTTGAGACTCTCAAGGAAATGATAGGCACTGGCTCTCTCTGCAGGAAGTGCTGATCTGTTCTGTTCTGACTGTTTGCAGAATGAAGTCCGTCGGGAAGTCCCGGCTGGGGAGGCTGAGGGAGAACAGACCATGGAAGAACCACTGGTTGAAGCTATGGAGGCCACTGAAGAGGTTTGTGTGGTCTGCAACAGGGGAACTGAAATCACTATCGGCCTCCCCCCCAGCCCACGCTCTCGTCCACACCCCAGCTAACTAAACAACAACAACAAATTACACTTATATGGCGCCTTTCACAACAGAAGGACACCCCAAGGTGCTGGACAGTCAGGGGTTTGGACCCGAGTTGGAGATTGGGTCAGGGGTCGTGGAGGGCAGGGAAAATAAGGGTAGGAAGGTGATCAAAGTCAAAGAGGAAGGTCTTGAGACATTGCTTGAAGGAGATGAGGGAGCAAGGTGAAAGGACTGTGGGATGGAGTTCCAAAGTTCCAGAGAGGCTGAAGGCCTGCTCGCCAACTATGGGGCAGGCAGGGGAGGGGGACACGGAGCAGGTCAGTAAGGAGTGAGCAGGGCAGAGCTAGGGAGGAGCAAGGTTGTAGAAGACTTTCAAAGCAATGACCAGGATTTTGAACTATCCTCCGGGGGATGGGGAGCCAGTAGAGCTGGGCATGGTTAGGGGGTGATAGGCTCACAGAGCTTGGTGCACTCCAATATGATTAAGTAATATTGGAGTGCAATATTACTTAATGACAGGCAGCTGACAATATGCCTTATTCTGATGCTTTGCTTTTCCCTCTACAGACTGGAAAATGAAAAGCCAACTCATCTCAGAAGATTATCGGTGCACTCCCCTCTTTCCCCTCCCCAACTTTCACACCAGTAAGGCCATAATGAATTGAGGACCACAGGTACTAAAGCAGTGAAGCTCTCCAAAGTCACACTTATTTCACTCTTATTTCACTCGTTCTGTGGTCAGCATACAAAGTCCTTTGAATAATCGACTCAGAGCTGCTGTGGATCAATAATTGTGGTCACCTGTCTGCCATTACCCGCACACACACCCGTCTTGTGTCTCTGTGTGTCCTTGTCTGCTTTTCTTTCCTTGGATTGACCGATTATTGTTGGTTGGTTAGAATTCAGTTGGTAGGAATCGCGAGGTTTAGTGCATGCTGCCCACGTCTGTGTCTTTCCCACTCATTAGTTCTGACGCTTGCAGATTTTATAATAAATGAAAAGTAAAATAAATTTGAAAGCTTAAAGTGTCCGCTCTTTACCTTCTCGCTCCTTTCTCCTTCAGAACCAATACATTGAGATAAAATTTTATAGCAGAGAAGGAGGCCATTCGGCCCATCGTGCCTGTGCTAGCTCTTTGAAAGTTCTATCCAACTAGTCCCATTTCCCACACTTTCCCCATAGCCCTGCAAAAAAATGTTTTGAAGTAAATATCTAATTCCCTTTTGAATCTTAGCTGTCCAAGGTCTGCAGCTCAGGAATTAGTTAAATGCACTGGACACAGTCATGCATTTATTTTGTTAATATTTCTGATCATCAGCAAATGTTAGGATTAAGTTTTGTTTCTAATTTTGGCCCCGAACCATAACAAGCAGCATTCCCAGGTCAGCCCACAGCATGGGTTAGAGACAGTAAAACTCCCTCTAACAGTAGCACAAAAACACAATTTCTTAGCAGAGAACTAAGATTCTGTTCAGCACCTTACAGCAGGGGCTTCACCTGCTCAGTAGAGAAAGTTCAGAGGGAAGTATGTGAGATGTGGTAATTAATATAGATTAAAAATTAAACCAAAAGCAGTCTTGCCACAGAACTCCCCCAAAATATTTGAAAATGTTTAAAGTAAATATCTTTCTTAAAAAAAAGTAATTAAACAGCAACACTTGTGGGTGGGGGGAGGGGTCGTTTTATTGATTAATTGGTTATGAATTATTGATTACAGCAATTCCTTTGTAAATTAAAGAGACAGTAAAACATAGCAAAGGTTGTCAATCACTTGATGCTGTTGAGCATTGCTAAAAGGGTAACTTGGCACTGGATAGTTTTGAGCCAACATCTTGAGCTACTTGCTTTCCTTTCTGCTCCGCCAACGAGACGCCTTTGTCCACAACTGAAAGAATGGAAGAGAGAGACTGTCAGTTCTGATCCAAGTCCTCCAGGAGAAACCCAATTAAAAGCCTGAAGCAATGCCTGACCATTGCTTCAGGCATTGCTCTCAGCTGTATGCAACAGAGAGAGGAGGTAGTGCTCTGCACATGGCAATAATAATAATCCTCACATTTAATACAGTGCATTATCACATTGTTGAGATGTGCTTTATAAGCACTTCACAGGATATAAATATACTGAAAGTGGATTGACTATTTTGTGGGCGAAACGTGGCAGCCGGTTGTGCACAGCAATATCCCACAAACAGCCGTGGAGTGAGTGACCAATTTTATTTGAGGGGTTGTTGGCCAAGACACCAGGAGACAGAAACTCTTATCTCTTTTTGAATAGACCTCGGTTTAATGTGCGAAGGATGGCACCTCCAACAATGTAATACCTTCCCAGCACTGCACTGTAGAGAAATGATCAATGGCAGGTGAGGAAATGAAGTGAGTAACCAATTTTATCTGGGAGACTGCTGGCCAGGAGACTGGGAGAAACTCCTGTCATTTTTCAAACGGTACCATGGGACTTTTAACACCTAGGCAGCCAGGTTCTCGATTTCACGTCATCTTGGCAGCAAGGGGAGAGCACTCTGTACCTTGGACACAGTGTTGCAGATAAACGGAGGACTAATAAGCAGATTGAGGCAAAGGAAGAGATTGTACCTGCATTCACGGTATCCTGGGCTTTCTGTGCAAACTCAGTAGTAGCACCCTCCGCCTGTTTTGCTGGAGATAAGAGAAAGGAGAGCAAGGGGTGAGGATGTGCGAGAACAAATCGAAACACTCCAGGTCCCCACTGTACACATTCAATGGTTTTAACATGATTGAGGATTCTCACATTTACCATGATCATATTCTCAGCATTTTGCGGGTAGACACACTCCTTACCTGCCATTTCTCTTAAAACTTAACTTTTAAGCATTTGCTCACTGTGTTCGCCTTCCTATCAACAGCAACTTGCATTTATACAGTGTCCTTCACCCGGGGCAACGGAGCGCTAGACAGTGGCGGAGGCTGACTCCGAGCTGGGGGGAGGGAGATGACCGTAAGCACGGTCAAAGAGGAAGATCTTCAGTCATGATCTAAAAGAGGGGAAGGATGGGGCGAGGCGGAGGGATTGGGGGAGAAAGTTTCTAACCTTTGAGGTGTAGCGGCTGAAAGCACAGCGGGGATGGTGGAGCGGAGGGGACTAGGGTCAAGCAGGATGCTGGAGCCAGTTGAGCGGGGCAGCGGATAGTGGAGTGGGGAGAAAGGAGATCAGAAAGATAAGGAGGTGCCAGGTCTCAAAGGCATTTGTAGATGAATGAGAGGAATCGATCCGTTGTGTGATAGGGATCTGTCTTTCCTCTCCTTATCCAAGTTTACCCCCAAATTCTAATGAATTAGCTGCTCATCTCATTGTTCCTTGTAGCACCTCAGTGGTGAGGATTGGTTGCCACATTTGTCTATATAACATTCAATTTCATTACTATTCAATTCTATTTTGTAAAGTGCTTACTGTACAGGTAAGAAGCTATATAAATGCAATCCAATTATACGCCCCTCTGGAACAGATCTCTCCACTTCGTCCCTTGTCTATCTGTCTTCAAGTTCCATCTAAAAATCCACCTCTTTGATTATGCCTATGGTCACCTCGCACTTCCCCTCTCCTCCCTACTCAGGGGGTCAATCTCCACCACTATAAAGAACTGAGACATAATTCTATGTGAAAAACGCTATACAAACGCAAGTTGCTTTTATTATTTTCTTTTCTCCTCTCAACTCAACAACTTGCATTTATATAATAATCTTTGCATTTTATATAGTTTCTTACCATGTCAAGATGTCTCAAAGCACTTCAGATAATATATTGTAAAGTGAATTGACTGTATATTTTGTGGGAGAAATGCAGCAGCCAATTGCACACAGCAGTGTCCCACAAAGTCATAGATTGAGTGATCAAATTGTGTTTTTTTTTAATGGGAATATTACTCCTGGAAAGCAATCCGCCAATTGACTAACAACCAGGGTGCTACTTACTGCTAGGTAAACAGAGGCGCGATGGAGTAAGGAAACTTGCCTAAGGTTTTGTCCGGTCCAGGAATTGTACCCGGGTCCTCTCACTTGCGAGGCGAGTGCTCTAACCAATACATTATAGGACTTATATAGTGCCCTTCACATCCGAGCGCTTAAAAGCAGTGGCGCCTGATGCCGAGCCGGGGAAAGAGGGGGTGTGACCGTAGGCATGTTCAATGAGGAAGGTCTTCAGACATGATCTGAAAACGGGCAAGGAAGGGTAGAGAGATTGAACTCTAAAGGCGACTCTGAAGGCACTGACTCAAGGGAAAGACTGGGCGTGCCTGTTATATGGCTGAATAACATTCATCAATCTTCTGAGCTGATGTTATTCAATCTTGTATAATGCACTTTCACAGGCTTCACAGTTGCGGAGCACAATGCTGAGCCGGAGGGAAGGGCGAGGTGACTAGGTACGACAGATTGTAATCCCAAATTGAGCTGTAACTCTCTTAACATATTCCACACCCTCACTTCAACACTTCGATATACCCAACACTCTTCACAGTAACACAAAATCTAGTTAATCCAGAACTCCGCCATTCGCATACTCACCGGCACTAAACTCCGTACCCCCATCACAGCAGTTCTCACCAGGCTCCATTGCCTATCATCAAACGGATTGACTTCAAGATTCTCACACTCGTTTTCAGTGCCCTGGCACCTCCCTACCTTTCGGAAATCCTCACTTCCCTGCTGCTTGCCTCAAACGGGCCTCCTATTTGCCCCTCGTGCCCTCCGCTCCACCATCGGTGGTCGGGCTTTCAGGCACTACACCCCCAATCTCTCAAATTTTCTCCCTCAATTCTTCCACCTTGACCCCTCCTTTCCCATCTTCAGGTCACGCCTGAAGACTTTCCTCTTCAATCGTGCCTAGTGACCTCTCCCCTCCCTCTGGCTCGGCATTGTGCTCTGCCACTTTCAAATGCTTTGAGATGCTACCCTACGTGAGGGTGCTATATATATCTGCTATACACTTTCTCATATACTGTACATTACTCATCCTTCATTATAAAACTCACTAATTCACTCCACGCCCCTTAATAATAATAATAATAATGCTAGCATTTGATACAGCGCCTTAGCACATCATTGCGACATTTTAAAGAAGCCTGTGCATGTTTGTGGGTGAAATGCGGCAGTCAATTGTGCACAGCAATGTCCCACAAACAGTCAATGACCAAAATATTTTTTTTTGAGGGATTATTATTAAAAGCCATCCGCCAATCAACTAACAACCACGTTCCTACTTAGTGAGTTTTAGGCAAATTAGGTAAGTTTCCTTACTTCACATACCTCTGTTTACCTAGCAGTAACTCACTCCACACCCCTTACTTTTTACTATAGCCTACATCCCTCAAAATAACACTCAAAATAACAGCGCACAATATAACATTCTATGATATATCCCACACTGCCCATCAAAAAAATTTGATATACCCTGGGTCTTGGGTGATTCACTGTAACATTTGACCAACTCACACACCACTTCAGACAGGTATAGAATATGTATGTACAGCTACAGTACCTCCTTCATTGACTGCGGACTGCACGTCTGGGATGGAACATTTCTGACTGAAAGACATTTCTTCAAGCAAGAGATGGGACACGTCCGTGAGATGAGATGAGATAGTTGCAGGAGATGAGGCTGAGACACTAGTGCAAACTTGTTTGTTTGGGTAAATGAGCACAGGGCTTTTATTCTATCGGATAGGTCCGCCCAGTCAGGCTCAGTCTGACATAGCACGCACATGTGGGTGTGTGAGATAGATTTCTGTTTGCTCAGAGAAAGCAGATGATTGAGCCCCGAGGGCAGGGAGGCACAAAATAAACTGGATAATTGTAGTAGAGAACATAAAAGAAGCAGGGGCTGAAAAAAAGCTATTCAGTCGATCCAAGATGCACAATTGTTTGGGATTATTAAAGAAGGAAATAGATACTTGGGGAGAAAGGATATTAAAGGAAATATGGAGAAAAGGTGGGAAAATGGCAAAAGGTTTCAAGATCCTCACTCGTGTTCAAATCCCTTCATGCCCTGGCACCTCCCTACCTCTCGGACCTACTTACTCCCCAACCCATTACCCGCTGCCTCCGCTCGACTGGTTCCGACCTCCTGCATGTCCCTCATGCCCTCCGTTCCATTATCGGTGGCCACAATTTCAGCCATTACACCTTGAAACTCTGGAACACTCTGGTTCTTTTATCCCTCTGCCTTGTCCCTTCCTTCCCCATCTTCAGATCACACCTGAAGACCTTCCTCTTCGACCGTACCTACGGTCACCTCCCCCTCCCCCTGGCTCGGCATCGTGCTCCACTATTGTCAAGCGCTCTGGACTCTACGAGCTCTGCCTGCACAGTCCAGATCTTTTAGATCTGCATCTTTCTTCTTTTCATGATTTTAAATACACGTAATTAACTTTCATGGGTGATAGAGACATGTACACACACGAAAAAGAAACAATAGAGCAGATGAAGAAAGCGATTAATGGACGTGTGGAATCATGAGGGAAATGATATGAGCTGCATAGTTTTTGACGAGTTGGAACTTGTAGACTTTGGCGAAGAGAGAAGTGAGAAATCTAGGCTCAATGTGACTAAAGCATGAACAAGAGTTTCAGCTGTAGTGTTTGAGAAAATATTCTATTTGAAAAACAGGCAGATGGAGCTCAGTTTGACACTTCGGAAGACGGCACCTCCGATAGTGCTGCACTCCTTAGTACTGCACTGGAGTGTCAGCCTAGATTATGACTTTTAAATTCCAACATTGAACATGCAACCTTTTGACCCAGAAGTTATAGTTCAACCAACTGAGGCAAATTGTGATGTGTAACATCTGGAACTTGCCTATATTCCAAGGAGGGATGATGTGCTGAGGCTGTATATCCAGAGGAGACACAGGTTGAGGTCCTTCTGCGGAGAGAGCTGATTATGATAGTCACATCCAGTCCTTCCTTTGAAACCAGCCTCAAATATTACCTGAAGGGCTTCATGAATCATTAGAGTTTGGTGTCTTGGTTTGGGAGATGCATTTCTGATAAGATCTTAAGGATCTGAGCATTGAATCCTAGTTGGTTTGGTTGCTACAACAACTTGCATTTAAATAGCGGGCTTCACGCGTGGCAGTGTCTCAGAGCACTTAACAGTGGGGGACTCTGATGCTGAGCCGGGGGAGGGAGGAGGTGACCAGAGGAGTCACCTCTGCAATATAAGAGAAATTCTCATCAAAATCCTGATCCCAACCTCTGGGTACAAATCCTTGACTGTCCAGCGCCTTGAGATGTCCTCCCGATGTAAAGGCGCTGTGTAAGTGCAATTTGTTGTGGCTGTAAGAGGAAGATCCCAATTCCAACCTGTCCTCTACGTTCCTACCACCACAGCCTACCACAACCCTCCAAATTAACTGCGTGTTTGTGGGACTTTGTTGGGAGAATATGGTTGCCATGTTAGCCTAGAGTTGCAGTCACTACACCTGACTTCTCTCACTCATCTACAAACCCCTTCACTCCCTACCTGTCTTACCTGCCTACTCCACCATCTGCTGCCTCTGCTCGGGTGGCTCCAGCCTCCTGCTTGTCCCCTCTGCTCCACCATTGGTGGCCGTGCTTCCAGCCACTACTCCCCTAAGCTTTGGCACTCTCTCTCCCACTCCCTCCGCCTTGTGCACTCCTTCCCCTCTTTTAGATCACGTTTCAAGATCACCTTCCTCTTCGATCGTGCTTACTGTCATCACCCCCTTCCTCCCAGCTCAGCATCAGGTTCCACCAGTTAAGTGACACAGAGATGCTGCCCCGAGTGAAGGGCATTTTTATAAATGCAAGTTGTTGTTGACATTAATTTTCTGTGAAGCTCAGGCTCAAAGTGCTTCACAAAATATACTGTAAAGTGAATTGACTGTGCATTTTGTGGACAAAACACAGCAGCCAATTGCGCATAGCAATGTCCCACAGTGATGGATTGAATGACCTCATTTTTTTAACATAAAGGGATTACCTTCGGAAGGCAATGCAACAATCGACAATTGAGTAACAACAGGGTTTCTACTTACTTCTAGGTAAACAAAGGCTTGTGGAGTAAGGAAGCTTGCCTAAGGTGTCGCCCTGCCCAGGAATCAAACCCAGGTCCTCTCACTTGTGAATCGAGCCCTCTAACCACCTTAGCATAGTGGTTATATATACTAGACTTGGGAGGCCATCCAGCCAGCAAAGATTCATTTTCTTAATCCCTGGGATGAAAGTGTTAACTACAATTAAAGGCTCTGTCATACTGTGAAAAAATTAGTGTGCAGGAAGGGAAAATGAACCCAACATTGTGATGGAGCTGGATTATCAGTCGGGATGGTTAACTTGGGTATGTATACTCTTTAAATTAATTCACAAGCTAAATTAGTGATGACTTTGTCCTCTTGTAGAGAGATCCAAAACAAAGGGGCAATCTTAAAATTAGAAATAATAATTCTTGCATTCATATAGGGCCTTATCACAACATTGAGACATCTCAAAGTGAATTGACTGTATAATTTTATGGGCAAAACCCGGCAGCTTCTTGCGCACAGCAGTGTCCCACAAACAGTCACGGAGTGAGTGATCAAATTATTACTTTAACATTTATTTTTGGAAGAAAATATTACCCCAGAAAGCAATCCGCCATTCGACTAACAACTGGGTCCCTACTTACTGCTAGGTAAACAGGCGTGGAGTAATGAAACTTGCAAAGGTTTCACCTCACCCAGGAATTGAAATTTGAATGTAACTTATATAAATGTAAGTTGTTCTACATACCTTCTGCAAGCTACAAGGTAAGATACACGCTACATACCTTCTGAAGACACACTAGAAACTTTCTGTAGGATATACACTAGATACTTTTTGTAGGATACACACCGCAGAAAAGTCACGGGAAGCACCTCTGCACATTAGTGTGATGTAAAAAATGCTGCAAGGACAGAGTGAAACAAAACGGTCACAATACATCAGCATAAGAAAGGTTTTTGTTTTTTTTAAATTCAAAACTTTTAATAATCGGTCAATTCACCTTCATGCAATTACAAAGAATGTAGAAAAGAACACAAGACTGTGGTTTTAAAAAGATTCATCCCAGGCATATAAATTACATTGGTTACTTCATTCCACCCACATGGGCAAAGGCCAAAAACTTGACAATTCTGACATGCTTAATCTGACAGAAATACGCAAAACATTCTCACAGCGTCCCTTTGTTTCGTTCCCGACCTAAACCGAGGTACACAAAAGAGGTGACAAAACGTACTCCAAAATCTTTTACAACGATTTTGGCGCCATTGATAATACCCTGGGGGTTGTTACAAGCGACCCAACCCTAACAATTAGATCTAGGCGGTTCAAAGGAATCCAGTTGCTATGGTTGAAAGTGCATCGTTGTAAATCTAAACAGGCAAGATTACAAAATGGCCTTGCCAAATCATTTGCCTGTTCAGTCTGCAAAACAAAATAATCTTCATTGCAGTATAAATTGCTCTTACTTGGACAACCCCACTTTACGGGTAGCCAATGGGTGCCAAGTCTTTATGGCTTTACTTTACATATATATTGGGTGGGCCGAGGAGGGAAGAAAGGTCAAAAGAAAAAGTCTATAGGCAAACAACGAGCTACTGCTCATAAAGGAACACCAATATTTTTATATCCTATATGTGTTATTCAGACAAGTGTTTGAGGCAAGTTTGAAGACTGAAGGAGACTGACTAACTGCAGACTTTTGACAGCTGTAGGTTTCCAAAAAGGCTTGCAGAATCCCGGACACTTCAATCCTTCTCTCTCCTCCCCCACTCCAACCTCCAGTCACAAAGAAGCAACAGAGACATGCATGCACTCCACAGCATTAGCTCATCTTTGCTGACTCACAAACTATAGTCATATGCTTTGTTCACAAACCCGAGTGCTCTCAATAAAATAAAAGCATTCCTTTTCTTCAATGTGAACATGTGCATTAATGCACATGCCTTCTCTTTAAGCCAGCTATTGTGTAGTACAGTGTAGAAATTACCACATTGGGTTTTTTTTAGGGGGAGGTTGGGAAAGAAGTAATGAAATCTCCCCTTGGTGGGGAAGATCCTATCTGTGCATTGATTACCTCTTTTTCCCCACTTTATCCACTCTAGGTCTCAGTTATGGGAAGGGGATTCCAAATCCCAGATAACCATGGCTTAATACAGCTGTGCTCTGGCAGTCCATACACTCACATACTGCTGAATAGAAAAGACCATTGCTGTATTCATCAATCCACTGCAGTGTGTTGCTCAGCAACGACTGCCTGTAAACAGTGCAAAAACTTCCTGAAGACAGTAGGCTTCTAAAGAAGCACACTACCGAGAATTATGAGGGCTGACTAGCACACATATGAAACAGTAAAAGAAACATTGACAATCCCTTGAAGAAACCCATCCCATTGAGGCGTGGTACAATTAAATTTAGTGGCAAATAGTCCAGGCCCCAATCTCAAACTGGTTCTCATCTGCGGGTTTGTGTAGAACAGGACTGGCTATCAGATCCAGAACAGAATGTGCCACAGATGAGGCTCCATTCATTGGTTCCATAAAACGTGGTTCTAAGCAACAATAACAACATCTTGCATTTATATAGCGCCTCTCACGCAGGGTAGCGTCCCAGAGCGCCTGACAGTGGCGGGGTACAATGCCGAGCCGGGGGGAGGTAATTGTAAGCAGCAGTTCGAGGTTGCAAAGGTTTTCTGTAAGCCTTAATATCGACACTTAGACAGTGTTAATTAGATGATTATTCAAGCTATTGACTAGTTCCGACAGCTTCTATTGGAGAACTAGTGTTTTGATGGTTTAAAAGGTAAAAAAAACATTAAAAATCTCTAGTATTATATGTAAACGTGTGATATGTTTGAGGCCAGTGAGAGGGGGAAGGGCGATTTGAAACAAACATTATGAAACAAACTCTATGTAAAGGTCAGGCCAGCCTCATTATACACTTTGAAGACTTTCTCAATGGCGTTGACGTAAGCTGAGGTTCTCAAATCCAGACCCAGGTTGTATTTCATGCCCGTGCGCATGATTTGCTGAAAGAGAAAATAAGATTACAACTAAATACACAAAAATTACTCACTAGAAATAAAATTAATAATATCCAACACAAGAGTCATGCAACACAAAACCACACCCAAGGCAAGTTCCCAACTTCAGATGAGTAATTGGGAGGTACTGAAAGCAGTTCACATATTTTCATATGCTTTGCAAAAAAACCATTTAGAAATGTTTTCTATTTGCAAGTCGAAAGCAAAAATACTTTTAGCGTCGACACAACTGATGATATAATAGTCTCATAAGACAAGCCTTCGCTCCAATGGGTTCAATGACCTTGGAAGAGGAAACAATTGTATTTTAACTTATACTTGCAAATATTGTGTGCATAGGAAAGTGGGTAGCCTAAAAAATTTCCATACCAAGCATGTCAGCAGACTGTCTCATCTTAGGTCACGCGAATGAATGTCACTCATGGACAGGTTGGGAATCTCACTTGGAGAAGGGGCACATAATGCTGTAGGAAACACTGGGTCTAAAGTTTGCTGGTCTAGCATACAGATCATTATTAATGAGCTTTTCCATAACAGAATATCCATTGTACGGATTTAGCATAAAAGTCATAGACTCATACAACATAGAAGAAGGCCATTCGGCCCATCGCGCCTGTGTTGGCTCTTTAAAAGAGGTATCTAATTAGTCACACTCCCCCGCTCTTTCCCCATAGACTTGCAATTTTTTTCTTTTCAAGTTTATATCCAATTCCCTTTTGAAAGTCTTTGCGATTAGACTTTGAGGTTGACTCAATGTCTCACTGGCATGAGGAAACTTTATTTTCTTGGGGGTGGGGCTTTTAAGATTACTATAGCTGTCCTGAATCTCACTAGGGTGGGTATTTGCTGTAGCTGACTGGAAAAACACTGCAGTTCCCAGCATTGCCAACCTTCCCAATGTTGTGATTAGTCAGAATTGCATCAAAGGCAATGATGGGGGGGAGGGAGGGAAAAAGAGGGAAGGAAAGGAAGATGCAGATAGTTTACTGAAAATTGAACCATGGGAAAGTGTTTACAGAACAAACCAAAATAGTAGGTCTTGTGGGAATGATTATATCTGAATTAATCAGGACAAGGCAAGGCCTTTGTCGGTAAACAAGATACCAAACTGCAAACGTAACATTGCCAAGGGCTAAATACTTAGCAGCTGCGTGTGGCAGAATAGGTCTCTCCAATATTGAAATGGGGGAAAGACACAAATTTATCCCTTACTGTCCAATGATCTCTGAAGGGACTCGCTTATTCAATTCCTCAGTGTACTTCTCTGTGTTTGCAACTGAAGCTTGAAAGGGGACTGGATCTTGTTACATGAATTCAATTGGATAATCTAGGACGGAATGTTAGTTCTCAATTTATTACCACTCCCTGAATCAGGAATGGAAGATTTCATTCCCCCACTGCTCTGTGCTGCAGCTTGAAAGTATAATAATAAACCTATAATTTGATATAGCGCCTTATCACATCGTTGAGATGTCTCAAAGGGCTTTACAGAGTATACTGTAAAGTGAATTGACAGTGTATTTTGTGGGCAAAACAAAGCAGTGTCCCACAAACAGTTGTGGATTGAGTGACCAGTTTAGGCTGACACTCTAATGCAGTGTTAAAGGAAATGCTAAGAGGAAAAAATCTTTCAAATGAGACATTAAACCGAGGCCTTGTCTGGGTGAGAGTTAAAGGTCTCACGGTATGCTTGAAAAAGAGAAGGTAGATTCTCCTGGTGACGTGACCACCTTTTGGCTGTTCAGGGACCTTGCCGTAATATCTGTCTACCAAAACCAGTGCTTTGAGATGTTATCAACATGATAAGGCACGATAAAAATGCACATTCTTTCCACTATTCCACCCAAGAGGAATTTGTTTTCTACATGTACGTGTCCTGATGGGATCTTTCAATAATAGGAATTCTTGCATTTGATATAGTGCCTTATCATGTCTTCGAGATGGCTCAAAGTGCTTCACAGAATTTACTCTAAAGTTAATTGATTGCATGTTTTGTGGGCGAAACACAGCAGCCAATTGCACACAACAGTGTCCCACAAACAGTCGTGGATTGAAGTGACCAATTTATTTTTTTTAAAAAAGGAATTATTACCCCTGGAAAATTGATAAGCCAATCAACTAACAAGCAGGTTCCTACTTAGTGCTAGGTAAACAGAGGTGTGTGGACTAAAGAAACGTACCCAATATTTCACCCTGCCAGGAATTGAACCCAGGTCTCTCGCTTGCAAGGCGAGTGTTCTAACCACTGAGCTACAGGACTCCAATATTAGATGTGGGATTTTTAAATGCCAAACAGCCAGCAGACCAGACCATTGTATTTGTGCTCGTGATAGGCAAAAAAAGGAGAAACTTCACATATCAGTGAAGGTCCTCTATGAAATCTGAAGAATAACTAAATCAGTGCTCGGTTACACAGCAAGGGATGGGAATCAATATAAAGGCAACTTGAACTCCACAGCCGGAGGTGAATCTGCAACTCTTCAACCCCAGTCCTTACCCTGGCTGAGCGCTCCATGGTGTATGCAAGTCCAGAGTGCACAATATCCTTCTCGGAGGCACCCTGTGAGCGAGAGAGAGAGCGAATGATTTAGTAAAACCAGCACTTCACACACAAATCCTGTTGTTCAGGGATGGCGCCTCTTTTTGCCTTTTCCCCTTTATTGGGTCAGTTAATCAGTTAAAGCGATTATTCCAACCTAAACAAACACTCTCCATTCCAAGCACCTGTGGCTCTTCTCTCAGGTTTCACAAGAAACTGGTGTATAAGGTAATTCAAGGCGAGACTGCACACTAGCCAGGAAACAACAACAAATTAGTGTGGAGCTTTTCAAGTTGGTAGTATGTCCCAAGGTGCAGGGCATTTAAGGGTTTGCACCCGAACTGGGTGTTGAAATTAAATGGGTTGAAGGGTAGGTGGAGTAGGAGTGTGGCTGAAGGCACGGTCAAAGAGGAAGGTCTTGAGATGGGCCTTGAAGGACGCAAAGGAGGGGGTGAGGCAGAGGGAGGGATTCAGGGATGGAGTTCCAGAGGGTGGGGACAGAAAAGCTGAAAGCCTGTACACCAACTGTGGGGCGGGGGACATAGAGCAAGCTAGTATAGAATTAAGACATATTGAAAGTTACCATGATTTGATCCCAAGATCTCTACATTTAGCAGCAGAGCTTGATCAGTCAGTAGGTGGGTTTAAAATGGTCGTAGTTTCACAAACCAGCTTACAGAGAGCTGATGGAAAGTAGCCAATGACAGGCCTCAACTTAAAAGCCATCCTCAACAGCAGACAACACCTGCTGTTCACTTCCACCTGGTTTTATAATGAGAATGAGTCACTGCAATGTGGTCCCCGCATGGATATTATAAAGAGATCAACACAGGAAATGAGAATACTGCTTGTAGACATGGGCAAACACCCTGAGACAAAGTCAGATTATGAACTGATGTCTGGTTTAATTGAACGGACTCCTAGTTTAAATGCGAGTCTCTGGTACCTTAATGTCAGGCTCACAGGTTGGCAGCAAATGAATCTCCCTCTGCTCTCAAAGTTATTTTATATAGGAGTAGATCTGTCAAGCAATTTACATTGCACCATCTCAGAACGGAACCCAGCATGTGTTCGATAGCAACTCACACTCCCTTTCTTGCTCAGTGATTCTCATTGCCTTTGTGAAGTGTTTTGAAATTTAATAATAATAATCCTTGCATTTGATTTAAATTGGTGCTACATCAAAGCACTGAGAGTCCCAAAAGTGCTTCACAGAATATATTGTAGTGGATTGACTGTATACTTTGTGGGCGAAACGTGGCAGCCAATTGTGTACAGCAGTGTCCCACAAACAGTCATGGATTGAATGATCACATTTTTTTTAAAAAAAGGATTATAACACCCGAAAAGCAATCCCCCAATCGACTGATAACTGGGTTCCTACTTGCTTCTGGGTAAACAGAGGTGTGTCTAAGGTTTCGCTCTGCCCGGGAATCAAACCCTGGTCCTCTCACTGGCGAGACGAGTGAGTTAACTGCTACGTTACAAGACTCCCATTCTATTTGAAAGATGCCAGATACAGTAAATGCAGGATGTTGCAGAATTGGTCAGACATCCTCCACACGTAGGAGAGCAGATGTCTGACAGATTTCTAAGGAGGCCAGAAGCCTGGTGAACTGAAATTCACAGCATCCTTTATTCGAGGGAATTAAAACAGCTCAGAAGCAGGATCAAAGGCTCATGTAGATCACACAAAGACTCTGCTGTGCTCCTCTCAAACCCGGAAAGGGAAAGTTCTTTATCGTGAACAATTAATAATAATAATCAATAATAATAATCCTTGCATTTGATATAGCGCTTTTCACGTCGGGAGGACGTCCCAAAGCGCTTCACAGAACACACTGTAAAGTGAATTGACTGTATATTTGTGGGCGAACGCGGCAGCCAATTGCGCACAGCAATGTCCCACAAACAGTCGTAGATTGAAAATGACCAATTTAATTATTGTTTTTGGTTTTTTGGAGGGATTATTATTAGGCGTGTGGAGTAAGGAAACTTGCCCAAGGTTTCGCCCTGCCTGGAATTGAACTCAGGTCTCTCACTTGCAAAGCGAGTGCTCTAACCACTGAGCTACAGGACTCCACGTGACTTCAGTGGTCGAGAGGAGCGCAGTGCATGATAAACAAAACTGAGCACTACACAGAAATCTAACCATTCCTGGTCCTGTCTAGTACAAATAAAGTGACACGCTTCAACATTTATATCTGCTAACTTTGCTCAGCAAAGTCTTATTTCATAATTTCTTTCCTTCCAAAGCAAACATACAGCTTCTAGATCTTGTTTGAATGGAGCGCCAAGGGAATTACAATCTTTCAGGCTCTGTGACCCTATAAGCCCCATCATCGTCCGAATCCACTGGCTTCCGATCACACAGGGGATACAGTTCAAGATACTGGTCCTCACCTTCAAAGCCTTTCATGGCCTTGCTCAGCAGGCTCTGGCCTGCTTCACGTCCCCCGCCTCACCCGACCCACCATTAGCAGGCGGGCCTTCAGCCACTCTGCCCCCACCCTCTGGAATTCCATCCCACAGTCCCCCCTCCTTGCCTCCTTCAAGACTCGCCTCTTCGACCATGCCTTCGATCACCCTCCTTTCCCCCTGCCCGCCACCCTCCCCGATCCCGACCCCCAGCTTGGGTCCAAAACACTGATTGTCCAACGCCTTGGGACATCCTCCCTACATGAAAGGCACTACACAAATGTAATTTTGTTGTTGATGTTTATTCTGTGCTGCCCTTTAATCTCTTGCTCATTTTCACTTAGGAAAATGAATCAAACAGACACTAAACCTGAGTATAATTATCCCTAATAATGACATTTTTTCCCCCCATCACACCCATGCCTCCCAGGACCATGAAGCAGAATTGGTTAAAAACACAAATTCAAATCTAAATTGAGAGCAGATTCCCCCACTCATGCATTTCACATCACATTTTCCAACTCGCCCCAATTTTCTCCTTTACTTCCCTCCTGATTGAAGCTGCTGACTGAAATGGCCTGAGCTAGGCTTTCGTGGCTATGTTTTAAGAGGTTTCATTTCAGAGGCTAGACATTCAACCAGAAACCTGATTTCAGCCCTCACTGAACATAGGAAAAGAAGCCATTCAGTCCACCAAGCCTGTTCCACCAGTTTAATCACATCACCACACACCTCACGTAGTTTGTCCAGACTGGTTTATCTGTCCACTGCGGATATGGGAAAGGAAACCCAATCGGGAGACTCACCGCAATCCTGGCCTGGAATTCCGCTGTTGGCACAACTGGTATTGTACCACCATGCTTGCCAAATTTCCTCTCCAAACTTTCTTGGACAGACACTGCAAAGAAATGAGCAACCACTTAATTGTAGAGACAAAATGGAACCATGTATAGCACCAACAACAACTTGCATTTATGTTGCGCCCTTCATACAGGGCAGGGTCTCAGAGCACTGTGCAGAAAAACCCTGTCCCCATCAATCCCAGGGGTAATGATAATCTTTGCATTTGATACAATAATTACATGATATCCCTCCTCAAACTCTTTTCAGGGGATAATAGTGGCACTATTCTCTCACTCAAACCCAGGTACAGGGGCAATAAAACACCCATCACATTCCACTATCCCATAATGTTGCAATTTTATAATAATGATCCTTGCATTTGACACAGTGCCTTAGAATGTCATTGGGACGTCTCAAAGCACTTCACAGAATAGTATGTGGCACTGATTTTTGGGCTCACCATTCGGGACAATGTTCCACCCAGCTGTGGGGGAGTGACCAATTTTATTTGAGGGACTGTTTCCCAGGACACTGGGAAAAAAAGCTTCCTCCTCTTTTCAAATTGTGCCATGGGATATGTAATATTCACCTGAACAGGCAGACTTTTTTTAAAAAAAGATTAATACTCCTGGAAAATACAGATCTGTCAACCGACTAGTTGACAGATCTGTTAGTCTATCTATCTATCTGTCGATAGACTAACCGACTATCTGTTAACCGACTAAGGGTTCCTACTTGTTGCCCCCGTTCGACAACCCATTTGTGCAGAACAATTAGCAGTTTCAACCAAGCTTGTTGTATGGAACACCTTTATGCTAGAGAATCAGGACTTAAATAAAAGAAGGCAAGTTGGAAAGCAGCCCTGAAATATGAGCATTCTTGCAGGAGGATTCAGTGAGTCAGCCACTCGCTGAGCAAGCTACCAGTCACTGATCCAAACAATTACTGAGCTAGGCAAATAGAGGCATGTGGAGTATGGAAACTTAACTAAAATTTCACTCCTGCCTGGGAATCAAATCCTGGTCCTCTTGCTTGGGTGACGAGTGCTCTATTTAATACCCTACGGGACTCCACTCCCTAACAGCCTAATACAAGGCTTGCCTCCACACATGCCTTTTGCAGATCTTGTTTCAGCATTCCTTTTGTTTTATGAGAATGAGGAGCAACATTTTCAGGACCTCTCAGAGAAACACCCCATGAAAACAGATTGGTGATTTATTAAAGAGAGAGAGTGGGTGCGTGTTTCATGCCTTGTGAGCCTCGACTGGATTTGTTCTTAGCTGGATCATGACAACCCAAGCTGTAGAGGCGACAGATCAGCATAAGGTATAATAATAATGTTTAAATTTGAATAGCACCTTTCGCTCGGGGCAACATCCCAAAGCACTTCAATTGAGTGTATATGTAAAGTATAGTGACTGTGTGTTTTGTGGGTGATGTAGCTAATTTATGCACAGCAATATTCCACAAACATCAATTAAGTTAATGACCTTTTTTTTATTTTGAGGGATTGTTGGCCAGGACACCAGGAATAAGAAACTCCCTTCTCTTTTCAAATAGTACCAAGGGATCTTTAACATCCACTTGAACAGGCAGATGGGTCCTCGGTTTCATGTCTCATCCGAAAGACAGCACCTCCAACAATGTCTCACACCACTAGCACTACACTGGAGTCTAGTCACTCTAGACAATAAAAGTTTCAAGTCCCTAAGTGGGGCTTGAACTTACAACCTTATGACTCAAGATGTGACAGTACTACCACTGAGTCAGCCAGTGATATGTATGATAGTTCTCCAACAGTACTTAGCAGAAAATCTTTTCCAACTCCCCTCTCCATGAGGGATCAAACTGAGCTGCCATAGGAGAATGCACCACCCAATTACTGTGCTGCTAATCATTGCTGCTCAGTCTGCAAAATCAGGATTCTACACTGCTTTCTACCGAGTTAAGAAAATGCGAACGTTAATGTGGTAGACTACTCACAGAAATCCTACTCTACTTACTGAGTACACATCTACTTACTGAGTAGGTGGTAGTTGGAGTCCCGTTCGTATTTGAAGGTCAGACGGCCGTAGCTGACGTGGTTCAGGTTTTTCAACCATTCAAAGTAGGAGACGGTGACTCCTCCGGCGTTCAAATACAGATCCTGTAGAGAAACACAGGGAGAACGGGAATGTCAGGCACAGGGAGAAGTGGGAAAGTTGGGCAAAGGGAGAAGTGATAGGGGGAATGTGCTCTCGAACTGGATTTACTTAAGTCAATACTCCTGAAAGTTTTAATTTTGGCAAGCTGGGTCTCCTGACACATGAAGACTCCCATCACCATGCTTAAGAACAGTCAAACCACTCAAGAGTTCTACCTGTGCATGGAAATTTCCTTTTGTCCAGCATGGAATGCATACTCTCATGGAAAGATGCACCCTGACCACTTATTCTTGGATAGTATATTAGGTGCAGTTTGGCAAAAGCCTAAACCAAGGTTGTGACACCAGAGTATGTGCTGGGGGAACCGCTGCAGACTAACCAGCTAAAACCACTGTGAACATGGTTTGTCCAGCTAGGACCCGTTAGGGCTTTGGCTTGCAAGATTAACAGGAGCTGAGTGGGAAGACTCCTAGCTCCCAGTGACTGGTCTGTTCCTCCAAATTCTGCTAATGAGCCAGGCTGACTAATTTGACATCAACAGTTCCTTGGATTACTGCAGACTCTCCACCTGACGAATTGGACTACCGAGACTGCTACAGAAGATCGAATGATTCCATATTCTATCAAAGCCAAATCGCTTACCTTCAATGTTGAATATCAGAATCTCAATAGGAAACTTAATGCATCATCAAATAGTTAGTTCCAGCACCCCTACTGTTAGCTAGAGGCAACTAACCCTCCTCTGAATACTGACCGGAATCACCATGATGTTCCTCTCCAGGAAGATCCTGTCAGCTTCAGGAGTTATTGGTCCGTTGGCTCCTTCAGCAATGATCTGCAAAACACAAGGCTCCAGTTAGTACCACCAAGGTTCCGAGATGATATAATCACAGAAGGCATTAATGTAGATAAACAACATTTCCTCCAGTGCTGGACCCAGATTATGCATAATTTAGATATGTAACAGCAATCTTCATTTATACAGCACCTATCATGTAGGGAGAACATCACAAAGCAGTTTACAAAGACTGAGTGGTAGCCCAAGCTTGGAGAAAGGAGGTAGTCAAAAAGATAGGGTTTGTGTTCAGGTTTGGAAAGCCTACAAGGCGTGGGCAAGGATGGGGGATTTGGAAGAGTTCTACAGGGTGAGAGCAACGTGGCAGAAAGCTTGTCCATCAATGATGAGACAGGGGAATATTAATAATAATCCTTAGATTTCATACGCCTCTGTTTACTAAGCAGTAAGTAAGAATCCGATTGTTAATCGATTGGCAGATTGCTTTGGCGGGGTAATAATCCCCTTTTAAAAAAAATTTGGTCATTCAATCCATGACTGTGAAACGTTGCTGTGGGGAATTGACTGCCTGCCGTGTTTTGTCCACAAAATAGTCAATTCACTTTACAACATACTCTGTGAAACTCTTTGAGACGCATCAACAACATTATAAAGCGCTATATAAAATGAGACATCTAAAGGATGATTATTATTATAAAATAACCTACTGTCTGACCCATAGGCAGTGCCAAGCTATTTACAGGAGGTGACACAACCCACCACGAATCATTGTGTAGAACAGAGAGCAATTTTAAAGCCCGTCTGTGGCAAGAGTACTTTAGTAGGTATGTGAGAGACATCAAGCTTTCAGTGCAGAGGACACGGGTGGGGCACTGGCAGAGCAATGGGGTCATTAAAGTTGCCTTGAAGCAAATATAGTTGTGTTTGCATGATGAGTTTGAAGATCATATTTCACCGGATGGTTCATTAAATAAATAATTACTTAGCTACTGATGAATAAGTCAGCCCCTGAAACGTGCACATCTGTCGCACTTCACTTTGAGATGCTTGACAGGCAATTACTGTAAAGTGTAGGAATACAGAAACAGCAGGATGCATTTCAGACCAATTAACCTATTCCACCAAATTTTACTGTCAAATATTTTAATCCCATTACAAACTTTACAACAAAGTCCCCTAAACACGAATGAATAATCCAAGGGATTGTTGGCCATGATCCTTAAAGTCCATGTGAACAGGCAGAGGGGTCCTTGGTCCAACATCACACCTGAAAGAAGACTTTTGAAATGCAGAACGCTCAGAGTACTGCATTGCGAGTCAGCCTACACTGTCAACTCCAGTCTCAACATAAGGTTTGAACCCATTATCTTTTAATGTGAGAGGTTGATGTATTGAGGATCTTGGGGGTTAAAAGCTTGTGATTCTAGAGTGAAGAGAAGACTGAGGAAGGCGAGGAATTCTACTGAATGGGGTTCTGGGAAAGAAAGAGTTGGTTGAAAAAGGTGGTGCTGATCGAGTGCCTCACCAGCCTTAGAACAGTGGTTGTGGCTCACATTCTATAATGATCATAGAGGATATTATGAACCATGTTTAGACAAGCTAAGGCGCTTAGGTCTTGAGAGAAGATGACTCAGAGGAGGCATCACAGAGGTGTATAACATTTTAAATGGGATTGAAAAAGTAAACCTGAAACAATACTTTAGGATGCACCAAGACAGTAGAACAAGAGGATGCCGAGTTGTAAAGGGCAATTTCAGGACAGACACCAGTAAGTTTTTCTTTACTCAGAGGGTAATTAATGACTGGAGCAGGAAGCTTGGTTGAGGCCAACAACAACTATTCCATTTATAGAGCGCCTTTCATGTCAGGAGGACGTCCCAAGGCGCTGGACAGTTGGGTCAGGACCTGAGCAGGGGGGGAATGGTCAGGGTGAGGGGAGGGAAGGGAGGGAGCGAGGAGGGGGTAGAGAGTCGAGAGGGGAGCTGAAGGCACGGTCAAAGAGAAACGTCTTGAGACCGGCCTTGAAGGAGGAAAGGGAGGAAGCGGCGAAGGCACTGGGGGATGGAGTTCCAGAGCCTCGGGGCTGAGAGGCTGAAGGCCCGGCCACCGATGGTAGGGCGATTGGGGCGGGGGATGTGGAGCAGACCGGAGCCAGAGGAACGGAGGGTATGGGCATGTAGGTAGGGGGATAGTAGGTCAGAGAGGTAGGGGGGAGCAAGGCCATGAATGGTCTTGTAGGGGAGGATGAGGATCTTGAATTCGATCCTCTGGGGGATGGGGAGCCAGTGGAGGCGAGCGAGGGTGGGAGTGATGTGGTCGCGAAGCCTGGTGCGGGACAGTACATGAGCTGCGGAGTTCTGAATGACCTGCAGCTTGTGGAGGAGGTGCCGGGAAGGCCAGCGAGGAGAGAGTTCCCATAGTCCAGCCTTGAGGTGATAAAGGCGTGGACCCGAGTTCCAGCAGCGTGAGGGGTGAGGTAGTGCCGTAGTCTGGCGATGTTTCGCAGGTGATGGAAGGCGGTGCCAGTTGTGGCGCGGATATGAGGAAGAAAGGACAGCTCAGGGTCGAACAGAACACCGAGGTTCCTGACTGGCTTTGAAAGGTGGAGAGTGCAGCCTTGGATGCTGATGCTGTCAGCGCCTGAAGTGCGGAGGCGTTGACGGGAGCCAATCAGGAGGGCCTCAGTTTTGTGCATGTTGAGCTGAAGAAAGTTGTCTCTCGTCCAGGACTCAATGTCGGACAGGCAGCTGTCAGGACATCTTTGGTCGTGGAGTTGAGGGTAGAGGAGGAAAGGTAGAGTTGGGTGTCATCCGCATACATGTGGAAGTTAACCCCATGTCTGCGGATGATGTCACCGAGGGGGAGCATATAGAGGGTGAAGAGGAGGGGACCGAGGACAGAGCCCTGAGGGACACCGCAAGAGACAGTGAGGGGCTGGAGGAAAAGCCGTTTGTGGAAACAAAATGAAGATGGTGGGAGAGGTACGACCTAAACCACTCAAGGACAGGGCCTTGAAGGTTGAGGTGGGAGGACAAGCGGTGGAGGAGGATAGCGTGATTGACCGTATCGAATGCTGCCGATAGGTTGAGGAGGACGAGGAGGCAGAGGGAGCCCTGGGCGCAGATGGTCAAGATGTCATTGATGACCTTGACCAGGGCGGTTTCTGTGCTATGGGCAGCACGGAAACCCGACTGAAGGGGTTCAAATAATGCATGGGTGGAGAGGAAAGAGCACAGCTGGAAGGCGACAACTCTTTCAAGGACCTTGGACAGGAAGGGGAGGTTGGAGATGGGCCGCTAGCTTGATAGCTGCGACGCATCAAGGGAGGGCTTTTTCAAAGTGGGAGTGATGATGGCAGTTTTTAGGGGAATGGGAACAGAGCCAGAAGAGAGGCATGAGCTTTCTTTATTCAAACCAATCTCATGACCTTGTGAAACACAGTTTTGGGTATTTCACACAAAGGGGGATCTCCTCCACTGGGACAGAAATAGAAAACCAAAAGCTGCCATCACAACTGCTGTGCAAATGCTACAATGCTTCTGTATACTCAGTAAAGAATTAAAATATGGTTATATGATGTCAGCTCCCCAAACTCCCTACACACCCTTGACAATCCCTACCTCGAAGCTAATCAAATACATTTGCCTGCTCCGCCTCACCCCCTGCACAGAACACTGGGACTCGTTTAATAAACAGCTTGTTGCTGTGATGGTAGTGGGTAGTCTAGAGGGAGGAGATCACGTGGGCTTTCTTTATTCAAACCAATCTTATGACCTTGTGAAACACAGTTTTGGGTGTTTCACACAAAGGGGGATCTCCTCCACTGGGATAGAAATAGAAAACCAAAAGCTGCCATCACAACTGCTGTGCAAATGCTACAATGCTTCTGTATATTCAGTAAAGAATTAAAATATGGTTATATGATGTCAGCTCCCAAAACTCCTAACACACCCTTGACAATCCCTACCTCGAAGCTAATCAAACACATTCGCCTGCTCCGCCTCAGCCCCCTGCAAGCCAGGTTTGCTGCTCATTCCTCTTCCCCCTCCACCTGAGCTTAGCCACAAGTTCCTTCCACTGTGGAAATTTTCCTAAACCTCTCGCTGTTTATAAAACCTTTGCCTCGCTCCCTCCCTTGCCTCCTTCAAGGCATGCTTCAAAACCCTCCTCTTCGATGGTGCTTTCGGCCACCCTCCCTAATCGCCCCCCCCACCCCCGCTCAGGTCTTAATCCCTGACTGTTCAGGCCTTGGACGTCCTCTCGACGTGAAAGGCACTTTACAAATGTAATTTTGTATTGTATCCTCTTCACCTACACTAATGGCTGAAGCGAGCTGGGAAAGGCTCAGGCGGCCCCCACTCACCTTTGCCTTGACCTTGTGGGCGTTTCTCTTTGTCATTTGCTTCTCTCCGGCAGCGGGGATCAGAATGTCACACTCTGCCTCCAGGATCTGCCCTTCGTATGGCTTCGCTTTGGGGAATCCAACAATTGTTCCGTTTGCCTGTAGCCACAACGCCAAACATTTAGTTACTCTGTGACAGATAGAGAATCCTGCAGCATTAGAGAATCCTGCAGCACAGAAGGCCATTCGGCCCATTGCGTCTGTACCAGCTTTTTGAAAGAGCTACCAACTAGTCACACCCCCCACTCTGACCCCATAACTCTGCAAATGCTTTCTTTTCAAGTAAATATCCAATTCCCTTTTGAAAGTCATTACTGAATCTGCTTCCACCAGTTCATAACAACTCGCTGCATACATTTCTTTTCTTCTTCTCCTCTCTGGTTCTTTTGCCAAATATCTTAAATCGTAAGTGCCCATCTTCTCCCAAGTTGTGACATGCTAAGCCTCATTCATAACATAACATGTAGGAGCAGGAGTAGGCAATTCGACCCTTCGAGCCTGCCCCGCCATTCAATCATGGCTGATCTTCTAATCTAACTCCAGCTAATAACCTGACCCTGCCTTATCCCCATATCCCTTAATCCCTTTAGCAATAAGAAATCTATCTATCTCAGTCTTCTTTTCTCGTTTTTCTTTGGAGATAAAATTGCATTCTAAGCAGTGCTTTCCTTCGCATCTCAGTGGCCACTAGTTACCTGCAGTCAGGGCTGAGCAATAGATTGTGATCAGGAGTGGGAATCCTGGCTGATATCTTCCCTCTCCAGCTCTAGGATGGCAAACTCTTGTGTGAGCAATCACTGAAATGTCTCCAGAATTGCAAACAAAAGGCATCTGATTGAGGTTATGTAACCTTTTCCAGTCACTGTACAACCCACCTCTCATCAAATATTGGTATAGCAAAGCTCCAGCAGGTAGAATGCATGACCCATACCAATATTTGTTCTACCCACGTCAGAAAAAAGCCAGATCCGGGAAAATCTCCAATTATCAAGTCTAACACTGCAGGACTTTGTTCAGTCAATAAGGCTGCATTCTACATAGCAGTAGCTGCAGAACCAATTAGTAGCAGATCTGCAGAAACACTATTTCAGTGAACGAGTAGTAAATGTATGGAACAAGCTCTCTAGGGAGATGGTGGAAGCAGAAAGTTTAGATTTTTTCAAAAGCAGATTAAACAGATTTTTTTTAGGAAATAATATCTCGGGACACAGTATATAGGTTGGGACGTGACATGTGCAAGCAACTGCCAGGATGATGGAAGGCAAACTGGATGGACCATGGTCTTCTTTCATCTAGCAATTCTTATGTTCTACCAGTACTCCCACCAGAGGACATTTAATCCCAGTTCTCTTTCCCTCCTCTGCACACTCCAAGATTCCCATACCAGTTTATAGTCTTCCAGCTCCTTGGGATCGATGCCATTGTCGTTCCAGATAGCCCCATCTATTTCACCAATTCCCACACACTTGGCGCCATAACGATGAAGGTACCTCATGGAGTGCAGACCCACATTCCCGAATCCCTGTAGGAAGGCAGATATAATCACTTCATCCTCAAAGAGGCACACTCACCCATTATGGTTTTATACTTTTTTTTATTATTTTTGCTTTTGTATCTCCTTCCCCCCCCTTTTAGATCATCAACTGAAGACACTCCTCTTCAAACGGTCACCAACTTCCCCCAGACTCGGCTTCAGGCTCCGCCACTGTTAAGCACTCTGAGACACTGCCCCGTGTAAAGGGCGCTGTGTAAAATGCAAGTTGTTGAACTGACCTGAATGACAAAAGTCTTGTCTCCAAAACCTGGGGTCATGCCCAGCACACTCATGTAGGAGGCTTCATTGATGAAGTTTTCAATCCCGTGGAAGAGCCCGCGGCCTGTAGCAGAAATGCGGCCATGAATGCCACCCTGGCTGATGGGCTTCCCTGTTACACAGGCGTGAGCATTGATATCCTGGAACACACAACAGCTCTGGAATAAATATTAAGAACCTCAACGTTCTTCCCTCTTTCCCACCCTGGCAATCTATTTTCACCGAAATACCCAAGGAAAGTTCAAGTTTTCATATTCCACAGGACAGCAAACGGAAACTGAATACTGCAATGTGTGAGAGAATGCGTACAATAAGTCTGTTAGGATGACTAACAGTTGCCTGCAAATTGAAATGTAATAACTTCTCCATCCATACCAGGCAGACATTTAGATGCATCTGGAATGATTCGTAGTATATGTGGCCTGCCACCTTGTGGCAATGTTGTGCTATTACAAACATTTCGATCAAGGTAAGATTTTGTTCGGTCAGTCGGGTGTCTGACCATTGCAGAAACCCATTACCAAGTTTGAGAGTATCCAAACCAGACTGACTTCCACAGATACATGCCACTTACGCATGGATATTTCCCTGTGTCTGGAATGAAATGCACACTCTCTCCCTGGAGGGACGCATCCTGCTTACGTAATTCTGGAGAGTATTTGGCGTAGGTTCGCAAGTGCCAAGGCTTGGGGTCGTGGTTGGGGTACTACTGAAGTTTAACCAGTTAAACAATAAGTGCCTGGATAACAGAATAATATTAAATAATAAGGTAGCAATCACAATTCCAACCTCTCACCACTGCTTAGGATCTGGTTTAGTTAATGAAGTTGTTTGTCACATAATAGATATGCAAACGAGTAAACTGGTATAGGAAGGATGCCCTCAACTAACTAGATTTCAGGCAATAGATAAAAATATAACACAGGCAGTAAATTCATTGCAAAGAACGTTTTTAAATGAGATTATACTTCAAATCCAGAATCTATTGGCCAAACTGGATGATCCAGGGTTGGGTTAAGCCATACAGAGTGGGCAGGTCTGAGATTTCACCCTGAGGCTCAAACCAATGGTTGTATGTATGGCCTCTCTGGCTTATTCACAGATTACTGTCCAATAGAATTGAGTTAGGACATTCCCTTCAGAATAAGCTTGGAAAAGCTGTTTGAGGCACTCACAAATACATGGCAAGTGAGAATTCAAAATGGTGGCATCCAGACCTGTTTGGGCCCCTACCACTGTTCAGAACTCATGTCAACACTGTTCCATAAATAGGAATGTGACGTGATTAGGAATATCATAACCTTGATCCCATAAGAGTTTAGGTGAGAGATGAAAATAATGAGACACAACTGAAACAGCTTCAACAACGAAAAAGACCTGGGTGACTCTGATCCGCTTGACAGAGCTAGAAGTTCTGGATTATTTCCAAAGCAAGTATTGAGCCTTGGGCCTGCCATCTCTGAGCTCATTAGCTGGAAGGGACGCTGTCTGTTTTCAAAGGCCACATACAAGGTCCAGCCCGATTCCCCAGCAATCCAGATTTTCAGCCGCTTGATGACAGAAAAATGAACAATTTATATGAAGAGGCAGTCAGTCATAGAGTATAATGGCCAGAAGTCGAAAAATAAAACTGAATGTGCTTCTTTCCTTCCTTGAAGAGATCATTTCCCCGCATTTTCTAGTGTAGCCTTCAATGGAACTTCAACAGACAACTTAGAAGGCTTAAGAGAGGTTTGAAATACAGCAGTGTATCCACAAGTAGTCTCTCGCTGGCCCACCTGCGCTAGCACATGCCTCACCTCACCGTTCTAGCTGCCTTCAGTGGCTAGATACATCGACAGCTTATTCGCTATCTTCTGCTTGCGATATTTAAACAATCACAATGCAGGCATTTACTGGCATTTTTGAACACTGAAAAACACTAGTAAATGCCAGTAACAGCATTTTAATTACACATGGCCAGAAATTCTGGTTTGCCGGACTCAATCTCCACCCCCAATAGTCCTGCCTGCCAGGGTTTAAGTGATCAGAGCCCAAATACTACCACAGAGGGAATCGACCTGCAGACAGGCAGGCCATATCCCTTTCCTTGCTCACCATGTTCATTGGAAGAAGTGGAACACTCCGCAAGGCAAAGAAAGTCTGCTTCCATCTCTCAGTTACTGGGATGTATTAGCAAGCAGTAATAACAAACAGAACACCCGCAACAAACAGACAGCTTTAAATGTGTTCATCAGGCTGTCTGACATTCTCTCTCCCACCTCCCCTCCCGCCAGTACATCTACAAAGCAGACTATTAGGCCCATTCTCATGACTCCCTTGGTGTTCCCACCTGGTGTCCCATTGTGGTGGCAAAGGTGTCAGCGATCCAGGACATCTCTCTCTCACCCGTACTCATATCAGGGGCTGGTACATCAATGCCAGGTCCTAGAACAAAACACAATTGGTCTTGCTTTAATCTTTTAAGTTGGTCTTAAATTATATGCTCTCTATTCTCTTTCCTTCTTCCGCCACCCACCCCCCGCACTACCAATTTCTTTGTTGTGTTCTTAGACTGTGATCATTAGACTTACCTATGTGGTGGGGACGACAAAATGAAACAAAAGAAATTCATAATAAAAGCCTGATCCTGTCCTGACACTTGGGTTTTCCAGCAGAGGCTATTGGGGCAGCAGGAGCTGTTTTTTCCCTATAAATCAACACGTCCTAAAACCAATTTTAGTTGATGGACGTACTACTCAATTAGGTCAGAATTCTGTGCATCCATGTAACAGGGCCTAAAGTAGGGCAGTAACTTCCCGCAAAGATTACTTGCTCAATTCTCAATGTTCTTTTGCAGCTGTCTTTTAAGTTTTGGATCTTGTATTGATTCTTCACTTGATATCATTTAAATAAATAAACATCCTTTAAGGCAGCACTTGATATGCTACTCTGAGAGACCATAAGAGCAATCTCATTAAATAGTATTCAAGATGCAATATTTACCTCTAGGTAAACAGAGGAGTGTGGAGCAAGGAAACTTGCCTAAGGTTTCGCTCCAGGTGATGGATTCATGTGATATGTGTTTGGCTGGGACATGTAGCTTTGCAGGATCAGGTCTTTTATCTGGGTATGGATAAAAATCTTCAAAGACTGAAGAGTCTGAGATAGGTAATAATAATAATCGTTGCATTTGATACAGCACCTTTTGTGGTTGAGATGTCTCAAAGCACTTCACAGAATATGTTGTAAAGGGGAGGATTAACTGCATTTGTAGGCGAAACGTGGCAGCGAGCTGAGCACAGGAATGTCCCACAAACAGTTGTGGATTGAAGTGAAAAATTAAATTTTGTGGGTGGGGAGGGGATTATTAACCCCAGAAGGCGATACACCAATCAACTAATAACTTGGTTCCTACTTACTGCTAGATAAACAGAGGCATGTGAAGAGTGGAGTAAGAAAACTTGCCTAAAGTTTCACCCTCCCCAGGAATCAAACTCGGGTCCTCTCACTTGCTCGCACTAGCCACTACACTACGGGAGAGGTGAGTGAAGCAAGTACCCTATAATCTTCCCCAGCCAGTCTCTCACCAAATTTCTAACAAGGCTCCACACATTATATTGGCCAACACACCGATGGTACCTACTGCAGAGCAGCCCAGCCTTTGTTACAATCAACAACTACAGCAACATGGTGTAGTTGGTGTAACTACAGCAACTCTACCACACAGTCTCAGGATGGGACGCCTTATCCTGGCCATGACGACTTACCAATGAACCCTTTCTTCGCCAGCTCGATGGTGAATCTTCTTGTGATTTTCTCTAATTCTGAATCCTGCAAGTGATGAAGAGTAGACTCAGTCACAGTCAGGCACATTTGACAATGAAACACAGTGAACATACAAAGCAAAATCTGGATTGGTCCAGTATCATTGTGAAAACTCATAGATAATTCCAAAACAACTCCATTTCTTATAACTCTCAGTTGATTTCCTTGTCGGTAAAAAGAGGTTAGAGGTGTTTATCCCACACATTTAGAGGAGGCTGTGTAAACCTGTTCTTGTTTTAATTAGCTTGGAGCCTGGTTTTATGTAAACTGAATAATGCTACCACAGGCACAGAGGTGCAATGTGCTGGTACATGAGTCACACTCAGTGTGCCATACCACTGCAGCAATTGGAAGAAGAAAGCACTTTTTTTTAATAAGAGGCTCACCAGTGTTTAGTGAAATGTAGTGATTTTTTCCCACCAAACACAACATTTAATTGCACCAGCAATTAGGTCTCACAAAAAGCATGAGGTGAATGACCAATTAGTAATTAATGGGGAGGATTGTTGGTCAGGAAACCAGAAGAAACTCCCACATCTTTTCCAATACTGCATGGCATCTAAACAGACAGAGAAGCCCTTGTTTAACATCTCATCTTAATACAGTGCTGCTCAGTTCTGCACTGTAGTGGCAGCCTAGACTATAAATTCAAAGTACCAAAATAGAGTTTGATTTATACATCTTTCAAACTCAGAGGTAAGAGAGCTCCCACTCAGATAGTATCAGCTCTTGTTAACTCAGGGATAGGGAGAACAATTGCAACTGTGACCTTCCTAGTCCACATGGCTTTCTTGGCTTTATCAAGGAGCCCACCTCAGCCTGCCCAATATATGGAGTCAGGAAAACAGCATTCCTTATTAAGGTCAGAAAAAACAGACTTCGCTGGGAACACTCAGCAGGTCAGGCAGCATCTATGGAGAAAGGAAAGTGAGTCAACGTTTCGGGTCGTGGACCCAAACATTGACTCACTTTCCTTTCTCCATAAATGCCTGACCTGCTGAGTGTTCCCAGCGACTTATGCTTTTGTTTCAGATTTCCAGGGTCTGCAGTATTTTGCGTTTTCCTTATTAAGGTATTCTGTTAAAGAAATGTGCATATTTAACCCAAAGCATTTATTTACAATAAAGCGTAATGGCTGTGTCATTTGGTGGCCTGGCAGACAATTTGGCTGCAGCAATGTTCCACAAACAGAGGGCAAAAGAGGGGGGCAGAGAGCGACAGAGAAAGGGGCGAGGAGGGGGGGAAGAGAGAGGGGGAGAGAGAAAAAGGGGGGAGGGGGAGAGAGAGAGTGAAAGAGAGAGTGCAAGAGAAATGGGTATTACTACGTAAAGATCACTGACTTGGTGGAATTCTGAAAAACAATTTTTCTGCCAAAATAAGCAATTGTTCACATGTGTGGAACAAAAAGTTGCTAGCGGTAGTTTGGCTCCCAGCCCTTGGCTCAGGCAGAACCAAGAATGTTAACCAGGGTTTTGCGCGATACGCAGAATATCGTCCAAGGCGAAGAGGATGACCAAAGGCCTGGTCAAAGATACATTTTTGAAGGGGGGAGGGAGACGACAAGCAAAGGGACTCCAGGATGGGTAGATAGGCTGAAAACCTGACTGCCGATAGTGGGGGCTGGCAGGACGGGGGCATGAAGGAAGGTTCAAATAGAAATGTTCCAAAGCACTTCACAGGTAATTACTGCCAAGTGTAGGAATTATTTTTGTAGGAAATACAACCACTTTAATACCCTCAATCTCCTCTCTTCTTGCCTGCTCGATGATCTCCAGACTAGGTAAACTACTTACACAAATGAATTTACTGTGGAAGTATTTATATAATTACTAGCGGTTGTTAGTACCAATGATCTGGTGGATTGCTGGGCAGGACACTGTGAGAAACTCCCTTCTTCAAATCAGTGAATTGCTAAACAAGCAATAATCTTATCGGAAATGTGCCATCTCCACCAATGCAGTGGGCGAGAGTGTTTTAAATGACCAATACTTCTAGTGTTTGTTTCGCACATGCAGGTATGCAGAGGCACACACAATACCACATACACGAGCGCATAGATTAATTCTACCGCCGTGTGAACCACTTTCCTTTTCGAGTCAGAATAAACTCGCCGACTCAGTCACAGCCTGACAGATCTCAGCTGGCTGGGCACCAAACCATTTCAGTGAACTCAGAGATTCAACAGTTTAAACACAGTCAATCAGGCAATACTAAAGCAGATTACAGGGCTAATGAAGGGTTCAGATGTCAAAGCAGTTATTACTTGTTCAGATGATTGAAATTATCCAAATAAGCAGAGGCAGTAAAAGCTCCAATTGCACCTAACTATTGAGATACAGTAACAAAGGTTGCAGAAGCCAGTTCTTCAGTCAGTCTGAGTGGGTGTTGGACTACAGTGACTGTGTGCGTTCCAATCCACACTGAAAAAGCTCCTGTAGCATCACAGGCTCTCAAACTAAATCCTCGACAACCTTCACCTGCTCCTGGGAGTACACCACCATTTATATAGTGCCGTTCACATCGGAAGGACATCTCAAAACGCTTCACACTATAGAGCTCAGTTTTATTTTTACACTGACATCTATTTCCCATCACTGTTAAGGCACGCATTCAGCAACATATGGATCTATCACACACCAATTACTGAAAATAGCAATGAGTTTATATGGCTAGTTTCATTCAGCAGCATATAATACCTTGTCTGGGTGCAAATTAGTCAGACCATGTTTACTACACATGAGCCAGGCTGGGCTGACCCAGACATAAGAGCAATAAATATTAAACGTAAAAGAAGAATGGGGGTGCACTTACTGTGTATTTCTTTGGGTTAATCTTCACTCCAGCTTTGGCACCTCCAAACGGCACATCTAGAAAACAGATCAGGCCATAAGAAATTAGGTAAGTGATGTCATCCTTTGGGTGAAAGGGCTCAAGACGACCTTCAGGTTAAGAGTTTAGCTTGGTTTTTTTCCTGCCACGCTCCTCCGCTCCCCCCATCCCAGATTATTTGTACAAACAACAACAAATTGCATTTAAACAGCGTTCTTCACGTTGGGAAGACATCCCAAGGCGCTGGACAGTCAAGGATATGCACCCGAGCTGGGGGTTGGGATCAGGAGAGGTGAAGGGCAGGTAGGTTGGGGGTAGGAGGGTAACCGAAAGTGAAGGTCTTGAGATGGAGGCAAGGGAGGGGGCGAGGCGAAGAGACTGTGGGATGGAGTTCTATAGGCAGTATTCAAAGCCCTATGTAATAGAGATAAGCACAATCTAAGTCAGGCACCAAAATGCTCTCTTCTCTTCCCCCCCTCCAATAATGGATCATCCGGTAACCCAACCACGAGCCATTTTCACGATGACTGGAAGACATATGAGCCAATAGATAAAACCAGAATGATGTGTTTAATAATTCTTTGTATTGATTTTTCAAATATCTGGCTTGCTTTTGAAACAAGCTAGATTAGTTCTGCGTGAGTGATTCTGCTGCGAGGACAAACCAAGGGAAGAGGGGACATCTTGAGGTCCTCAAAGGGAAAAAGTTTATAAGCGGCAACACTTAGACCAACAAACTAGGTGCTAAGTGACTGGACTGTGGCCAGTGTGGCGATTGCCTAGCAGAATGCTAAAAATGCTCTTGTCCTCTCTCTCTATTTAAAGTACAGGGTATTCACTCCTCACTCCTCACTCCTGTTACCACCCACCTATCCCCCTTGTTTTTCTTTACAATTAATTATTTTTACTATCTGTTGCAGGTGAGTCGAGTGCAACAATGTCTGATTCCACTAACTTCCTCCTCACTCCATTCATGTTACGGAAGATGTCACATTGGGGTGGTCCAAACATGGCGATGGATCATTTTCTGTCAAGACTCTGGACGTCTAAGTACAGTTAGATACTTGTACTGAATATAATTAAGTACTCCTAAATACAATTACCATCTTTCTTCAATTGTTGGTCAATCACTATAGAAAAAAAACATGGGGGCAACAGGACTTTGTGAACACACTGTACTTAATGCATGCTTACAGCACAGCCACTACCAACCACCATTACTCAAAACTACCCTCTCCCCGTTGAGAAGTTGTGAAAGCTCAGAAGATGGGACAAGCTGCAGCGTCTTACCAAGCTTTTCAAGTTCTGTACCTCTTTTCAGGAACTTCTGTAAAATTTACAGACAGCAATACGCTGGAGGTCACATTGTACCTGATTCGATCAGGCCAACACTCCATTAAATTGTCTACATTTTTAAATAAACTTTCTTACAGTTGAAAACAACTTGAAGCTTAAAACCATTAGATACATAATTACTTCTATTTGATAAGAGTAAATAAGGAGAAACTGTTTCGACTGGCGGGTGGGTCGGTTACCAGAGGAGACAGATTTAAGATTGGAAAAGAACCAAAGGGGAGATAAGGAGAATTTCTTTTAACACAGTCAGTAGTTGTGATCTGGATGGTGGAAGCAGATTCAGTAATAACATTCAAAAGGGAATTGGATATTTACTTGAAAAGAAAAAACTGCAGGGCTATGGGGAAAGAGGTGGGGGGAGTGGGACTAGTTGGCGGCTCTTTCAAAGAGCTGGCACATGCACGGTGAGCCAAATGGTCTCCTTTTGTCCTGTAGGATTCTATGATTCATTTAAGTGTGGAAACCATTATGTTTTCCTAAAGTGGAGGAGGCAGAGTTTAAAACGTATTTTGCTGCCTAGAATTACAAAGGACATGTTTGTAGTGAAATGCGGGTGGGGGAAGAGGAGGAAAGGGAGGAGCATATCCGAAATTGAGGATCAGAAAGTTGAGATCAGCACTTACCAACCACAGCACACTTGTAAGTCATCAGAGAAGCCAGAGCTTTAATTTCATCTACGGAGACATCCATGCTGTAGCGGATCCCTGTAATAAGAGAGAGAGGCTGCCAATTACTAAACTGTTATCACAAAGCACTTAGGAAGTTGCAAAACAAAGAGTGATTCAAGCACAACACCTCACAAGGAGGCCCACATTGCGCTGTTAAAGCCATACATACCTTTTACAGCAGACACACAGTTTTTTTGCTCGCCCTTCTCTACTAAAAGTCTGAATAATTAAATACTTCGAGGGGGATGGTAAGGAATCCTTAGGATAGAAATTAACAGGAACTGCTACAATAGGCCAGTGCATTCCACAAGCTCTGCAGTACAGCACCCAGGGAACATGTAACCTCATGCACGTTAGTGCAAGGATAGCATTGTATTTTGCACACACACTCATTACAATGATCCTTGTTAAGCTACACAGTACTGCAGACTTTAAGATTCTTGCCCTGATTTCCAAATGTCTCCAGTCTTGCCTCCCCCTATGTATGTAATCCCCTGCTCCCCATGAAGCTAACATGATCTCTCAGCTCTCCTGATTGTCTTCCAACAAGTAACATGTATATGGCGCATTCGCATAGCATAATAACATCTCCCTCCCCACTCCTTCCAATAATAATAATAATCCTTGCATTTTATATAGCCCCTTATTACGTCGCATCAAAGACCTTCACGGGGCATACTGCAAAGCGCATAACAAAGTCCCATAAACAGCCATGGAATGAATGAACAATTGTATTTGGGATTTTGTTGGCCAGGCAACCGGGAGAGAGAATCTCCCTTCTCTTTTCAAATAGCGCCATGGGATCTTTAACATCCACCTGAACAGTCAAACGTGACCTTAGTTTAACGTCTCATCCGAAGGACAGCACCTCCGACAATGCAATACACCTCTAGCACTATACTGGCGTGTCATCTTAGACTATGTGATTCCAACCCACAACCTTCTGACTAATAGGCAGGAGTGTTACCACTGTGCCAGGCTGCCACACAAACCATTTGCCCCCGGAAAGCGTTCCGCCAATCGATTAACAACTAGGTCCTACTCACTGCTAGGTAAACAGAGGCATTTCGAATAAGGAAAGCCACTATAGGTGTAGGAACCACCAAAGCAGAGAGGAAATGTAGCAGCATGTACTCTTTAAGAGGTTTTTAAAAATTGAGATAAATGGCTCGTGGTCATTTTGACTACAATGGGCTATCTTTTGATAACTGAATTGCCTGCGTCAAAGTTGCTGTTGCTAAAAGCTGTTGGTAAAATCTGGTACTAGCAGGTTGGATCAGGCTAGGTAAAAACACTTGGCAAGTGTAACGAAACTATCACAATGTGACTAATAAATAGCCTAATCAATGCTGCACTCTGCACTTGCATGTTAAAAGCTTCCAGTACAGGAACCGTTCAGCAAAGTATATTTGCAGGTAGTGTGTAGAATATTTGCGAGGACATTGTACTGAGGGCAATACTTACATTTCCATTCTCTTATTGGTTATACAGTAAAACTCGCACAATTCGGATCTGTATAAATCATAATCACCCAATTCATACATCTGTCCAAGTCCTATTCAAGAGTTTATATTCAATGCAAGTTTGACATAATTTATACTTTGCATAAGTCATTAAATGTACAACCTCAACTAATACAATTTATACGTGAGGTTTACTGTATTCACAGAGGGCTGGATACAGGCTGCCCCTCCAGGCCTGAGGAATATGAAACTTGAAAGGGATTCATTATCTCCAACAAGATTACATTTGTATTGCGCCTTTCACATTGAGAGGAAGTCACAAGACGCTGGACAGAGTACAGCATTTCAGACCCAAGCTGCGGTCGGGGGGGGGGGGTTGGAAGGGGGGTGGCTGATGGCACGGTCAAAGAGAAGGGTCTTGAGGCGGGACTTGAAGGAGGCTAAGGAGGGGGCGAGGCGGAGTGACTGAGGGATGGAATTCCAGAGGTTGGGGACAGAGTGGCTGAAGGCTCTCCCGCCAATGGTGGGGCGGGTGGGTCGGGGGATGTGGAGCAGACCAGAGCCGGCTGAGTGGAGGGAACGGGCGGTTTGGTAGGGGGTTAGGAGGTCACAGAGGTAGGGTGGGGCGAGGCCATGGTGGGCTTTGTAGGTGAGGACCAGGATCTTGAACTGGATCCTCTGAAGGCTAGGGAGCCAATGGAGTCGGGCGAGAATGGGGTCATGGAGTTTGGTGCGGAAGAGGACACAGGTTGCAGAGTTCTGGATTATCTGCAACCTGTGGAGGGAGGAGTTGGGAAGGCCGACAAGCAGGACGTTTGCATAGTCGAGTCTGGAGGTGATGAAGGCATGAACAAGAACTTCAGCGGTCTGAGGGGAGGGGTAGTGGCTATAATAAACAGTGAGCAGGAATCACTCAGCAATTACTAATTCTGCTGCATATAACAATGTGCTTCAGCCTGGTGCAGTGGTAGCTTTCTCACTCTTGAATCAGAAGGTTGGAAGTTCAAGCCAAGATTCAAGATTTGAACTCAGATAAGCTGACAATCCAATGCAGCACCTTGGGATGGGGGGTTGCATTGGATATTAAACCAAGGTCCCGTCTGCCTGTTCAGGTGGACATTAAAGATCCCATGGTACTATTTGAAAAGGAAAGGGAGTTTCTGTCTTCCGGTTTCCTAGCCAACAATCCTCCAGATAAAATTGGTCACTCACTACATGGCTGTTTGTGGAACACTACTGCGTGCAAATTAGCAATCGCATTCGTCCACAAATACACAGTCACTCTTGTGAAACAGTTTGGGATGTCCTCTCAACACGAAAGGTGCTATACCAACTGCAAGGCTTATTATTATTATGAATATAGACACAATCTGGAGACAAAGGGAAAACATTGATGGTCAATTAGCATCTGAACAAGAACTTCCAGTACTTCCTGAGCTTCTTTGTTTACCTACTGTGATGAAAAGGTACCATATCTAAGTATGTGACTACAATGCGTCAATTCCTATAGGTGACAATAATTATCCTTAGATTTGATTTAATGCCTTATCACATTGTTGAGATGTCTCAAAGATCTTCACAATATAAAGTGAATTAACCGTATTTTGTGGGTGAAACACGGCAGCCAATTGCGCACAGCAGTGTCCCACAAAATCATGGATTGAGTGACCAAATATTTTTTTAAAGGTATTATTACACCCCGGAAAGTGACCCACCAATTGACTAACAACCGGGTTCCTACTTACTGCTAGGTAAACAGGAGTGTGGAGTAAGGAAACATGTCTAAGGTTTCACCCTCCCCGGGAATCAAATTGGCGTCCTCTTGCTTGTAAGGTGAGCTGGCTAACCATTACTCTACAGGACTCGACGTGAATAGTTTCCAGCTCAACATTCACCTCTAGCTGACTTTGCCAACGTTCCCTCACAGTATCCTGAATACTGTGAGTGGGTGGGTTTGGGCCTTTGCTGGGAGTGGGAGCAGTTTTCCAAGACTAATAAGATCAAGGTTGTACAGCTGTTTAATGAGACCACTTCCTGTTCAACAACAACAACAAAATTACATTTGTACAGTGCCTTTCACGTCAGGAGTACGTCCCAAGGCGCTGGACAGTCAGTTTCAGTCCCAAGCTGGGGATCAGGTTCGGAGAGGGTAGGACGGCAGGGGGGGAAGCAGGGTGATCGAAAGCACGTTCGCAGAGGAGCGTCTTGAGATGGGTCTTGAAGGAAGCAAGGGAGCGGGCGGAGGGACTGCAGGATGGAGTTCCAGAGGGTGGGGACACAGTGGCAGAAGGCCCTCCCACCAATTGTGGTGCAAGCGAGGCGGGGGACATGAAGCAGGCTGGAGTCTGCTTAGTGAAGGGAGAGGGCAAGATGGTAAGGAGTTAGGAGGTCGCAGAGATAGGTGGGAGCAAGACCATGGAGGGCTTTGAAGGAGAGGACCAGGATCTTGAACTGTATCCTCTGTGTGATGGGACACCAGTGGAGTCGAGCGAGGATGGGGGTGATAAGAGTCACGGAGCCTGGTGCGGAAAAGGACACAGGCTGCAGAGTTCCAGATGATCTATAGCCTAGAGGGAGAATTTGGGGAGGACGACAAGCAAAGAGTTTGCATAATCAAGCCTCAATGTAATGGAAGTGTGTATGAGGGTTTTGGCGGCCAGTGGCGGAGCCAAGCGATGTTGTGGAGGTGGGGGAAGGCACAGCAGGTCATGACACGAGTGTGGGGTAGAGTGGATAGTTGAGGGTCAAACAAGACGCCAAGGTTCCAGACTGACTTCGTAAGGTGGAGTGTGCATCCACGGATGGTGATGCTGTTAGTACCTGAGGTGTGGAGGCGCTGACGGGAACCAATCAGGAGAGCCTCAGTCTTGTTGATGTTCAATTGAAGAAAATTAGCTCTCATCCAGGACTTGATGTCTGACAGACATTCTGTCAGGACAGAGGTGGTCCTGGAGTCAAGGGTGAAGGCAGAGAGGTACAGTTGAGTGTCATCTGCATACATGTGGAAGTTGACCCCATGTCTGCGGGTGATGTCACCACGAGGGAGCATATAGATATTGAAGAGGAGGGGACCAAGGACAGAGCCCTGAGGAACACCGCACGAGACAGTGCGGAGTCTAGAGGAGAAACCGTTCGTGGAGATGGAAGTGGAGGCAGTGAGAGGTACAATCTGAACCAGTCAAGGACAGAGCCGTGAAGGTTGAGGTGAGAGGAGAGGCGGTGGATGAGGATAGAGTGGTCGACGGTGTCGAAGGTAGCACAGAGGTCAGGGAGGACCAGGAGCCCTGGTCACAGATGGACAGAATATCATTTTCACTTTGACCAAGGTTGTTTCTGTGCAGTGGGCGGCACGGAAACCTGATTGGCGGGGTTCATGAAGGGAGTGGCGGGAGAGGAAGGAGCGAAGCTGGAAAGTAACAACTCATTCCAGGACCTTGGAGAGAAAAGAGAGGATGGAGATGGGGAGGTAGTTTGAGAGTAGAGGGAAGGTTTTTTAAGGATAGGAGTGATGATGGCTGTTTTTAATGGGTTGGTAACAGTACCAGTGGACAGGGAGAGATTTACGATGTCTGTGAGTAGAGGGGCAAGGAGGTGGAGCTGGGAGGTAAGGAGAGGGGTAGGGATGGCGTCAAGGTGGTCGGTTTCATGCGGGCTATAGTGGTGGTGAGAAAGGAGTGGTCCGAGCCTTAGCTAGTAATGGACTGACAACTGGGGCTTGCTAGTTTCTGCAGTTCATGTGTCACTATTTGCGTAGATGTGAATAACCGTAGCCAGAGTTCAACATCACGTTCTGCCTATTCTCAGGTCAGCACATGTATTGCAAACACTCTGTTAACCAATAACTATCTGAACAGATTAGCAGACACAACCTAGATCTGCTGGAGCAATTCTGAACTCCTGGCAATATTAAACTTGCTTCCGCAGCACAAACAATATCTACAGGGTGTCCACAAAGTCCAGGTACCAGCCCTCAGTTTTCTTTTTCTTCTTCTTTCAATTAATTTTTACTTTCTGTTGCAGATGAGTCGAGTACAACAATGATAACTTATATATAACAATACTGATAACTTCCTTGTCATTCCATTCATGTTTCCAAAGATATCGCACCGAGCATGGCAAGGGATCATTATCTACGATGAAAATGATGGCGCTCACTCACACCTCTGCACTTCTAAATACACATAAACACTTGGACTGACTACAATTAAGCACTTCTAAATAATTATCACCATTCTTCCACTTGTTTTAGTTGTTGTTCAGTGAACTATAGAAAAGAAAATGGGGTTGAACAGGTCTTTGTGAAAATTCTGTAAACATATTGCTTATAAAGTTCAACAAAACTTTCAGTGCATGTTTATTGGAGAATGTTTCCTACTTGGGGAAGGGGAGAATAGGAACTATAGCAGTTAGAATCCATATTGCCTTCAGGAATCTGGTCTGCGTGTTGTTAATGGTGGTCAGTTCTGGGAGAAGCTACAGGAGATTAAATTTGCATAGACTTTGGAAGGAAGGTTTCATGGGGCTAACTGCATTTCCTTGGCTCAGCCTTCATGTGGTCTACCATTTAAAAAAAACAATTTGAACTATTTTTTGAGCAATTTGTCTTTAGACTGGACCCATCCACCGCATACACCAGTGACAGCTCAGCTCCTCTTCAGTTTCCGAGTACCCTGTGAAGCTCCAGAGAGGGAAACTTGTGACTTGCAGGATTACAGTGATATGCTACACTTTTTCCCAGCTGTTACATACACAGTTCTTTCCAACCAAGAGTGCAGTCATCCAGACCTTTGCCATCAGCAATACAGCTTGTGCCACGATAATACTGCGCACTTTCTTAAGGTGCTGTGGATACAGAACTGAATGAAACTGACAGTAATTATCACATGCCAACTTGAAAACGGTGTTCAATTTAGCACTGCTATGTTATCTACTGGTTACTGGTGGGAAAGCCTTGTTCCTCTTTCAAAGTCTGCAGGACAAGCTCTTTTACACTTTCAGCTTGTTGCCACACTGAATTTGTTCCTGGAGGGTGGAGAACGAGTAAGGAAGTGAAGAGCGTGCATTTTAAATGCTAGAAATCACACTTTATGAAGATTTTAGTGTTTCACGGTGTTTCTGTAGCTCAGCTCTCTCCCAGGCTCAAATGCAATAGGCAGACTGCAGCCATTGCTTTCAACTGCAGAGCTCCAAACTCAACAAAGACAAGATGTTACACTCAGAACATTTTTGTAGCATGAATGTTTTTAAAAAAAATCAAGGCTGAGTCATTCTCCACAGAGAAGTAAACAGATCTGCTTTGGCACTACTCCCCAAATCTGACTTGATATTGATTTACTTTGGCACAGCAAGTCATTACATTGATGTATTAACCCATTAACACAAATGAGTCAGAATAGAATCTATTCCGTGGGGAAATGTAGCAGCTAATCCGCAATAGCGAGGTCCAACACACACTGATGTGTGGAGTGAAGAAGAGGAAATCTAAAATCTAAATAAGTTTGTGTTAATGAGTGTGCAGCTTTCTGTAGCATCAGTGCCAGATACATCATGCTGCTAACTGCACACCTGTAGAATTAAGTTGCCATGTTGCCTTGCTGCATCCCGTCAGCATGGCAACCACTATATCCGTTTCTGCACATTCATTCTGAAAACGTCACTCCCTTTATACATCTTACTTTCCGTGTCATCGGTTTCTATTTCCTCTCACTCTGTCCCCGTAGCTCAGGATAAGTACCATGGTTCCTCTCGCTTTTTAACCCATCTGTACTGTATTAGTTCTTACTCTGAGATAAATAGACAATGTTTTGTTTAGTATGATATTGCTGTGCCAACACAACATCATACTGCCAATGTGTGTAGACTTTCGGCCTTTCAATCTGGGCTAGATTTGAACTGCAGAGAAAATCGGGCAGTGTGCTGAACTCAATGCACCACTGTCAATTTATTAACTATTAAAGAAATATTAGTAATAATATTTAATGCACTGATACACTTCAATTCCTGCGTCTATTTGACCCAACACTACATTTCACATAGGGTAGCGTCCCAGAGCGCTTGACAGTGGAGGAGCACGATGCCAAGCCGGGGGGAGGGGACCGAAGGCACGGTCGAAGAATAAATTCAAATTAATTGGCTGCTTATTTATTGTTATAGGATGTAGTTGGGGCAGATTGTCTGCCATGTTTGCTCATCTAATCAATTATATTTTGCAAAGGTTGAAAGACACTGTATAACAGTTATTATTGTACAAGAAAGAGAGAGAGAGATGCACTCTCAGCTGATTTATTTGGGGGCATGGAATCTGGTTCATTTTGTTAAATGCTGTATTCCTCCATCTGACATGACGCCATTAGCCCAAATCTTTTCCCATTGACATCAGCACTCATCCGTGTTTTAGACTCCCAGTTTTTGCTAGTTGACAAGTACCAATGAGTCTCACATGTCAATAAGAGAAACAATTTTTGTGAAGGATCTGTTCTCCATTTGAAAATAGTCTAACTGGGCATTGCCTCTTCAGACTGTGTGACACATTCAATTTAGTGCTAGTGTGGGAGAACATTTATTAAACTTTCATGAGGCCTTTTCGGAGTATCTTATGTGAAATAGTCTCCTAAGTTGCCAGTATATTTTATTGGCACACTAATATTTCTCCTACTACCATTATTGTACCGGTTATACTATAATAGAGAAATGCTGTTCCACTCTGAATTCACTGCAGTTTGCCTAAAAATATGCAGCCACTACACTTGACAATTATTACCTGTGAGGTACTTTGGGAAATTTTATGATAGGTGGTAATGTCAAAAGTAAGGCTTTAATATTAAAGACTAGATTCTCAAAGTGATTTGATCACAATTTTAATCATTTGATATGAATATCTTGGCTGTCAAATAAAAAAATGCTTCCCACAGACAAGTTAAGAGCAAAACAGATTAAAAATGTAGTCTGACAATTGCACTCAGAATAATCCCGTCTCCGGATTGAAAGGACAACGCCACATCATCTGTACTCAAAAATTATACCATCATTATTTTCTATAGAATATCTGCATATATGTTCCTGCACTACATACATCGTCTCTTCAATCCTCATTCCTGCTCTGCCTGTATCTTATTGCTAATATTTCCATACCAGGAAAATACTTTAGACTCTCTGCCAAGCTTTTGTGTCAAGGGCCAAAATGCCAATCAATCTCGTACCTCCTCACCCAGCTCTATTTCAATCGTGCCATTTGTGGAAGCTGTTAAATGGAGACCAAGCACTTCCCTCAGGAAGGCGGGGAAAATGAATAAGAATAAGATATATTAAATAGAGGCCAGTGTTCTATTAAATTAGAACTTTCACTTTCTTTATGGCGATTGGGAGAATGCAGCCTTCTGATAACATTTGAAAGGTTCTACTGGCAAGAAACAGAGGTGGCCCAAAATTGAATTCGAACTCGCTCAACATCCCATATCTGGGCAGCGTGTGAATGGAGGTCAAGAAACATTGGGATGTCAAACATTGGGAACATTCTATCAAATGGAAGAGGATCACAAGCAGCCCATGGGTTATACAATAAGAAACAGTCGGTTTATAGAATTGGATCACAAGCTAAATTGTCACGATGGCTATGTAAAGACATATTCTTGAATTAAGCAATTCGTTTGCATGATATATATTCTTGCAACAAACACAAGAGGGTGGGGCAGAGAATTGCTGTTCCTGTAAGACACCTGCAGAGTGGGTACTAAGCCTATGTAACACTACATCCAGCAGTCCCTTTGGGAGGACAATCGGGGCAGGTATTGCTGCAGCAAACCTTTCAAATAATATGGATCGGTTTATTGCAGCAGTTGTCCATGAGGCTTAGAAGATGGGGGGGCGGGGGGTGTTGTTGTTGTTTCAGCAGCTCGATCAGAGAGGGCATTAAATAAAACCGGTGCCTCCTTCACGGGAAGGGTCATGACAGGTATTATTACTTCACGCACAAAATACAGCCAATTCACTTTACGCTGCTGCTGGATAAGTAGGGACAGGGACTGCAGAGGTACCCCTGGAGGAGGAGGAGGAGGAGGAGAAATATGATCGGGTCGTGTGCTGCAAAAGGGACAGGTAACTGGACTGCAGCCGCCGCAGCCGCCGCCGCCACCACACCCGCCCACTCACCCACCCACCCACACAGCCTTTGCTCACCTCCTTTGCACGGTGTCCTGTGCTGACTGTGCTGAGCTCTGTAGGCCTCGATCACCTCCCACTCGCCGTTGTCCCTCTTGATGGGGAAGGACAGGGCCAGGACGTGATTGCAGGGTTTGATGATCTTCAGGATACCCCGCACCCGGTTCCTCTTCTGCTCGTCCGTCTCCCGGGTCTTCAGGTCCTCCACCAGCTTGTCCTCCACGATCATGGCGCCGCGGTCGAAGAAGCCCTCCACCATTTTGAAGAAGTTGGGGTCGTCGTCCTCGGCGGCGGCGGCGGCGGCGGCGGAGGGATCGCTGCAGTAACGCCTGCACTGGAGCAGGGCGGCCCCGCTGCACAGGCGCTGCAGCCCGCTCTCAGCGGCAGCGCTGGGCGAAGCGGCGGCGGCGGCGGCGGAGGAGGAGGAGGCGACCCCCCGGGCCAGGAGCTCACCGAAATACCGGTACATGGTGACAGGCTGACCGGCGGGGATGTGAGGGAGGGAGAGAGGGAGGGAGGGAGCTCAGCTGAACGGCGACTGTCTCCGCACCCAGTGACAGCACAGCCCAGAGCCGGTCTCTCTCGCCGCCCCCCGCCACCCCCCGCCGTTCCTATGACCGACGACGACGACGAGGAGGAGGAGACGGGGTGGGGAAGAAAATAAGCAAACACACCCCCTTCCCCCCCCCCCCCGCCCATCCCGCCCATCACCCTCCCCGAAATACGTCTCTGCGCATGCGCCCAGCCGTGCCAGCCCACACTGAGCATGCGTGTGGGGAAAGGATGGCGGGGGTGGGGGGGGCACCCGGGACAGCGCGGCCGCTGCTCGTTTGGGTTCGAATGACCAACGGTAGCGCTCGCCTCTTGAGTCCAGAAGCGTGTGGGCTCAAGGCCCACGTCACAGGACTCGGAATCACACCGTCTTACGTTGGCCCTCCCAATACAGCGCTGAGCCGCGTGGCGTGGCGTGGCCGGAGGCGCCGTCCTTCGGCTGAGACGTTAAACCCGGGTCCCGTCTGCCGGTTCGGGTGGATAATAATAATAATAATAATCCTTGCATTTGATATAGCGCTTTTCACGTCGGGAGGACGTCCCAAAGCGCTTCACAGAACACACTGTAAAGTGAATTGACTGCATATTTGTGGGCGAACGCGGCAGCCAATGGCGCACAGCAATGACCCACAAACTGTCGTAGATTGAAAATGACCCAATTTTTTATTATTGTTTTTGGTTTTGGAGGGATTATTATTAGGCGTGTGGAGTAAGGAAACTTGCCCAAGGTTTCGCCCTGACCTGCCTGGAAATGAACTCATTCCGGATGTTGTCGATCCGGCGGCACCGTTCGAAAAGTTTGGTCCTGGTCAGCGTTTCCCCCCCCCCCACCAAAATAAAACAAAAACAGAAGTCGCTGGGAACACTCAAGCAGGTCGGGCAGCATCTATAGAGAAAGGAAAGGGAGTCAACGTTTCGGGTCCATCCACGCCCCTTCGTCAGAAATTCCCAAAATAAAAATTGGTCACTTCTCTCATGGCTGTTTGTGACATTGCTGTGCATAATTATGCTGCTCTGTTTGCCTGCATATACTTTGGGCTAGAAACGCATTTCCGGCAATCCTGACAGTATGTGTGAGGAGGTGGGGGTTGTTTACGGGGCATGAGGACATGTTTAGTTTCCATAAAAAGCGAGTGTGACTTCCGAAGGCTTCTTTATAATATAATAATAATCCTTGCATTTGATATATCGCTTTTCACGTCTTCTCGATGTCTCAAAGCGCTTCACAGAATAGACTGTAAAGTGAATTGACTATATTTGAGTGCTTTTTGGCTTCACATGTTGGAAGAAAGTCAGTGGAGTTATCTTATGCACACTGGCGTTGGTTTACCTGAACTTCTGCTGAAAGAAAGAGAGAATCCGTGCCCAGATAACTGGGGGACAGGGTGGCTAAAAATTAAAGTAAGTTGCAGCCCAAAGTCAACCAAATACCCGAAAGTATCCCAATAATGTGAATTGCCTGCTATGGGTAGCGGTGAGGTCAATTTAGCTGAGTCATTTTGCAAGTTTGCAAGAGAAGGTGGGGGTGGGGTGGGGGAGAGGAAGAAACTTTTGCAGGTATAGACAGTTTTATTTACCAACTCAGGCACCCGCCCAAAGCTATTTTTCTCACGCACAATACGCACAAACACCCGCCCAACCAACCAACCAACCGGCCCAACCCACATTGGAGAGGCGGGTGGCGATCAGCTGACGGCAAAGCGGCCAATCGTATCGCGCGGTTCACACAGCTCCCCGCCCCCCTCTCGCCAGCGCTTCGAGAATCTTCGGCAGCTCCGGATCCCCCCCCCTCACCCCTCCCCCACTACTCTCTCTCTCTCCCCCCCATCACTTCCTCCACACCCACCATCAAAAGGGCTCCGTTCCAACTTTAAAATGATATGTCTGACTCGTGACAAATCCACCGGACACACCCATTGACGCCCCCCCCCCCCCCCCCCGAGCGTTCGGTTTCATCGCCATTTGAGATGATAACATTTTTTCCGTTCGGGTCTTTTCCCAAAGCCATCGCCATCTTGAAGTTGTCAGTGGCAAAAGAGGTAGGGGAGGCTGCGGGCTTTCTGTAACTGTTCTCTTTTTCCTCTCCCCAACTCCCCCCCCCCCCCCCCCCCAAAAAAAAACCCACACACACACACATACACAAATTTAATCAGCTGTTTCTATTTTATGTCCAGCCTGATAGGGTTAAGCCATTTAAAATATATTCTGAATGACAACACTGTAAACACGAGGTTGTTGCTACACCCAACTGTGTATTGGAGTATAATAAATAAAATTGTAATCCTTGCGTGTGGTATATGCCCACGTCATGAAGACTGCTCAGAGTGCTTCACAGGATATGCTGTAAAGTGGACTGTATTTTGAGGGAGAAACATGGCAGGCAATTTGCACACAGCAATGACCCAGAAACGGAGAGAGGACAGGTTTGCAGGGCTATGGGGGGGGGAGAGCGAGATTGATTTGGATCGCTCTTTTCAAAGAGCCGGCACAGGCACGATGGGCCGAATGGCCTCCTTCTGTGCTGTATAATTCTATGGTTCTAAACAGCCATGGTGAGTGACCAATTTTATTTGGGGGGTTGTTGGCCAGGACTCCGGGAAAAACTCCCTTCTCTTTTCAAATAGCTCTATGGGATCTTTAACGTCTACCTAACAGGCAGATGGGACCTTGGTTTAACGTCTCATCTGAAGGACACCTCTGACATTGCATGTTAGACCTGATGTGAGGCTTAAACCCACAACCTTCTGATTCAGATTTGAGAGTGCTATCAGGCTGACTCACATTGAACTAATAGTCAACTGATGCAAGGGTTGCCAACCCTCCAGGGTTGTCCTGGAGTGTCCAGGAATCAAAGATTAATCTCCTGGACACTGCTGCGATCTACCCAGGAGAACAAGCATAGGGATTTCTCAAAATGAATATTGAATAGTGAATCAGATTCATCCTGTTATCAGCTTCTGGTTTGTTTCATACACACATGGAGAATCCCCAATCTAATCGATATTTGAAATGTCAAGGCGTGCTTGCCCTCAACCATCTTGTTGGTCTTCTGATGCTGCACTGCTTCACAATGACTGTTTAGTAGGCAAATGCAGCAGCCAATTTATACGCAGGAATGTCTGACAAACAACCATGAAGTGAATGACCAATTGCTTAGCGTGGGGCAGCACACTGGGAAAAACTCTTCTCTTTCAAAGAGGTATCCTGTATATATTCTGTGAAGCGGTTTATAATATCCTTGCACTTAATATAGCACCTTATCATGTCTTCGAGATGTCTCAGAGTGCTTCACAGAATATACTGTAAAGTGGAATGACTGTGTGTGTTTTGTAGGTGAAACGCAGCAGACAATTTCACACAGTAGTGTCCCACAAACCGTTGTGGATTGAGGGATTACTGCGCCCGGCGAGCGATCCGACAATCGACTAACAACCAGGTTTCTATTCACAGATGTGTGCAGTAAGGGAACATGCCTAAGGTTCGAGACATTCTGATGTGAAAGGAGCCATATCAAATTATTATTATTATTTCAAACAGCACCATGGAATCTTTATCATCACCCGAGCAAGCAAACGGGACCTTGGTTTAACGTCTCATTCGAAGGTCGCTATCTCAAGTGTAACACACCTCCAACATTGCAACAGAGTGTCAGCCTCGACTCTGAATTCCAAGGCCCAATGTGAGGCTTGAACCCACAACCTTCTGACTCAGAGGTGAGAGTGCTACCAAGTGAGTCAGGCTGACGCACAAATGACCCACTAGCCTGGTAATGTGATAAAATGCTATTATAAGATGTCCTGTAAGCAGAAATATTAAAGTTATAGGTAAAGGTGCATTGTTACATTTGCCTCGGGTTTTTAGATGAGGTTCTGAAAAATGCTCATATTTAAAAGATTTTCGGTGGCAAAATTTTCCTTTCTCTTTGGTGTCTCTTGCTCATCCTACATATCCCTGATTGAGATCAGCTGATCAAGCACAGTCCAGAGATTGAAGATGGGATTTTCCTGGTTTTATTTTCACTCCAATTGAGCTTGCAGTGGAGTCTTCAAATGCACTGTAACAGTGGGGGAGTAGAATATTATGAAGTACTGTATATGAAACTGGATGTACTCATGGATGTACTCATGAATATTTTAAGATCGTGAGCTGGCCTTTGGGAAGACGAGACTGTTGTGACATCAGCACTGGGTCACATATAGATTCTGTGAACTGTTTTGCTTTCTCACTGTCAAAAGGCCACCTGACATTAATTGCACCAGTTAAATCTATGGAAAGCAAAGCTGTAACAGCAATCATTTGTTGGCACGAGCAAGAGGCCAGCATTCTCATTCACGCAGAATCTAAACTGGCAACAGATTCAAAGTCTAGAGTCCAAGTCAGTTTCACTGTGTGATTGGACATCCAAATCTAAACCAGTCAATCAAATGCTTAGATTCTGACACACCTCCACTCAGGGTGAACTGTTGAATGCAGTAACACAGTATTTTTGACACGCTTTATGAAAGTTATGTTCTTGTGTTGCAAACTTTTGATGTAATTCACATTGGCCATAGCTCTTCTATAGTAGAAAAATACTACCTATTTTCTCCCTCCATTAGCCACCCCCCAAAAAGTCCAGCTTGTTTATGAATCATAAATTTGGCCCATCGGGGCTGTGCCAGCTCTTTGGAAGAGCTACCCAATCAGTCCCACTCCCCCACTCTCTCCCCAAATCCTTGAATTTTTTTCTTCTTGAAGTACCTTTTGAAAGTTGTTATTGAATCTGTTTCCACCACCCTTTCAAGCAGTGAATTCCAGACCTTAACAATTCTGTATTCAAAAAACTCAGAATCTCAACAGTTAAACTATTTCACCCACAAAAAATAGTCAGTTCACTTTACAGTATATTTTGTGAAGTGCTTTGAGACGCCTCGACGACCTGATAAGGTGCTATATCAAATGCAAGGGTTATTATGATTATTATAATTTGAAAGGTCTGCCCACAAAAGTATTTAATCTTTTTGGCCCTTCCATTGAGGTTTAGGTTGGAGCTTCAAAGGATTCATTCCATTTGAAGTATGAAACAACTTGGCTATTGACTTTGGAACAATCCTTGGCATTCTTAATTTTCCATATGTTAACAACTGAGTGTCACCAGCTAAGATTCAATGATCTCCAGACATCGCGGAACCTATGATGTTGCTGGATATTTTATACATAAAGCCTGACAGCTTTTGATTTAGACAATTGTCACAGTCACAGATTTGACTTTTTTTTAACCTGTGTCCCTCCTAGATTGATAAATTGACTGATTGGAGGGAATTAATAATAAATTTTCAAATTTTCTCTTTGGAATCTAATGATTTTCTGCATAAACCTTTGGGTTCATAAACTAAATGTAATCTGATAAGAATACTTTGCAAGCCAAAGCATGTTATTTATAGAGCAGCATTAGTACAGTGTAATACAGATTAATTACACTGCCCAGTATGGTATTTAAAGTGGTGTTGGTTCAACATAGTATGGTTAGACTGGCACTGTTATAGCAAATATAGACTGCCGTTGGCATAGAATAAGTGGTTGGCACTGGTATAGTGTTGTCTAGATGCACTGGTACATTATGGGACTAATACAATGGCATTAGTACAGCACAGTATATATAGACTGACAGTGCTACTGTATGTTACTGATAAACTGTTACAGAATGGCTTTACCTTGACATGACTGAGCCAGTGCCTCAGTCATGTCAAGACTGACTGATACATTGTGGTACAAATTGAATGGCACTGCCTCAGTCATGTCACATTAGCCACTCTGGTACATGTGAGCAATGTAACGCCCAGCCACTTGGGTAGAATTTTGTTTGGCTTGCATAGTGAACTTTAAGACCTTTATTTTATGTGAGCACAGTAATTGCAGAGGCACAGAAATGGACATGAAAATAATAATAATAATACTTGCATTTGATATAGCACCTTATCGTGTCATCAATATGTCTCAAATACAATACAATACAAAATTACATTTATAAAGCACCTTTCATGTCGGAAGGATGCACCAGTTATGAGCTAATAGATTTGCAGAACGTGCTCAAGAAGCTGAATGACCTACTCCTGTTCCTATGTTCCTATATTCCTAGTGTTTATAGCACCTTGGGACGTCCTCCTGACGTGAAAGGCGCTACACAAATATAATCTTGTTGTTTTATAGGATTTACTGTAGAGTGTAGCCCTGTATGTTTTGTACGCAAATGCAGCAGCCAATTTGCATATAGCAATATCCCACAAACAGCTATGCTTTCAAAGCCAAGTTTTACTTGAGGGATTCTTAGCCAGGACACCAGGAGAAAATCCCTTTTTTCAAATAGCACCATTGGACCTTAAACGTTCAAATGAACAGGCGGAAGAGGCCTCAGTTGTAATGTCCCAACTGAAGGATGGCGTCTCTGACAATGCAGCATTCCCTACGACTGCACTGGAGTGTTGGGCTAGATATAGATTTTCAATGATAAACATATTACTGCAATTTCCTTGGTTACTGGAAATGGCTGTAAGAGTGGATAATTTATTGAGAGTAATTCAGGGTGGATTGCTACCTGACCCAGGGCCCGAACCTCCAACTGAGCCAACATTGTTGATTTGTTGTTTAGTTTGGGTCTAGTTTATGTGATATGGATGGCAATTCAGTTGCTGAAGTAGTTCATATCAGGACTTGGATTCCTGTTAAAGACAACTACAGCTGAGCTGGGTATCAGCTTGAGCTCAATACCATCCCATGCCTGGTACCAGCCAGAGCTCAGTATTAACCTGAATTTAATCATTCTGGACTCTGAATCGTAGTTACTTTCATTGTGATTTCTGGAGCTGCAATTAAGTATAATAGCAGTTATAAAATGTCTGTTAGAGTTGTTGGATCTTATTTTTCATCTAGCTGGACTGACAATATCTCGAGATAGTGTAGTTTTGATTTTTTATGGCAGGAATAAAACTGATACTGTTTGCCAGATTACAGCACTACCTCACCCCTCACGCTGCTGAAACACTGGTCCACGCCTTTATCACCTCAAGGCTGGACTACGGGAACTCTCTCCTTATCGGCCTTCCTAGCACCTCCCTCCACAAGCTGCAGGTCATTCAGAACTCTGCAGCTCGTGTACTGTCCTGCACCAGGCTTCGCGGCCACATCACTCCCACCCTCGCTCGCCTCCACCTCTCCGACCTACTATCCCCCTACTTACCTGCCCGTACCCTCCGTTCCTCTGGCTCCGGTCTGCTCCACATCCCCCACCCTAACCGCCCTACCATCGGTGGCCGGGCCTTCAGCCTCTCAGTCCCTAAGCTCTGGAACTCCATTCCCCAGTGCCTTCGTCTTGCTTCCTCCCTTTCCTCCTTCAAGGCCGGTCTCAAGACCTTTCTCTTCAACCGTGCCTTCAGCTCCCCTCTCAACTCTACCCACTCCTCGCTCCCTCCCTTCCCTCCCTTCACCCTGACTATTACCCCCTGCTTGAGTCCTGACCCAACTGTCCAGCGCCTTTGGACATCCTCCTGACGTGAAAGGCGCTTTATAAATGCAATCTTGTTGTTGTACTTTGTCATATGGGATTACAGTATTACTCTCCAATGGGAATCAAAACAGTCCTCATCAAACTAATGGGCCTCATTTTAAAACTAAGGTCTCTAATTTAGATGACCAATCAATAATGGATAAATGTTTTCCTCTCTCACATCAATGTGTATTGCACTATACAACAAGGATGTTTCAGGTTTGACCGACATTTGTGCTGAGTTAGCTAATCTCAGATGGGATAATTGGATGTCCACTTGATTCCAGAAGGAAAATTCAACTGGGGTTCCTTCTCCTGATTGCTGTCCAGTACATTTGTTATCAGGCTTCCACTAGCAGTCATACAGCTTGTCAACACAGGGAAATGCCTAAATTGTCCAAAGGCTAAATGCTTTTTTGGGCTATGGTAAATTATAGATTACTAGCTATGATAGATAAACATCCTGAGGCTTCTCCATAGTTCAAGTTCCAAATGTTTGGGTAGCAATCACATTGAGAGAGTCTTTCCTATGCAGAAATTTATATTAAGCAGGGAAGGTGAGCTTCAGCAGAAGATTTGAGTGAATGTTGACCATGTACCAATCAGCACAATGTTCTGGATTGCATTATAACTTTGAGCTTGGTGAAAAGATAACATAGAAAATAGAAATATTCAGTTGGAGGGAAGTTTTAATTTTCTACATTTAAATGATTGGAGTTCTGTTTACATTCGTCTCTGTAACTCTCACAGTAGTTAATCTCACTTGGTCTCCCTCCCTAATTTTTCATGAGATGCTAAACCGACATCTGTCTCCTTGTTCAGATGGATGTTAATGATCCCATGGCATTATTCAAAAAGAGAGGGGAATTTCTCCTGGTTTTCTGGTAAACAAAACCCCCAAATAAAAAAAATGTGGTCACTCACTTCATGACTGTTTATGGGACATTGCTGTGCGCAAACTGGCTGCAGTGTTTCACCCACAAAATACACAATCAATCCACTTTAAAGTATATACTGCAAAGTACTTTGAGACATCTCGATGGCATGATAAAGCCCTATATCAAATGCAAGAATTATTCTTATTATTATTATTTTCTCGCCTCAGAACACACAGTAGCAGCTATAATGTCTTTGATCAAAAATATGCAAATAATACGTTATTTTCATGTTGCCCCAAGGTTGTTGGTAGAAATTGTTTGGTGCCATCTACATACTCAGACATCTACATCTCTGTAGTTGAGTCATTACTCCCATTCTTGCCAGACTCCAGTAGCTCCCAGTATTCAGGCAGATTGACTTCCAGATCCAGACTGCCACACTCAATCTTTTCCATCTCCTCCTCCTTCTCTGTCTATTTACTCCTTACCCACTTCATGAGTGGCGAAGCCTTCAGACACTATACCGTCTCTTTGGAGCTCTCTCCAAAAATCCCTTTGCCTTTTCTTTCCTTTAAAACCCTGATCTTGTGCCTTTTCTTCCCTTATTGACAAACTATTTTGCAATTTTGCAGTGGAAGATGCTATTGTTGCAATAGATTCATGAAAAAAAACTGAATCAAATCGAATAGGTATCTTTTCATTCTAGAACAAGTAGATTATTCCTTTATCAGCCAATACGAATTTTGTTAGCAAGAACGACTGAAATGGTCATAAATAGATATTGGGTTTGGATTTTTCAATTTCTATTTACTGAACAGAAATGCTCAGGTTTTCTCTTGAGGAAAGCTGACTGTTACTAGGCAACTTTAGCAGTGTTTGATTACAGAAGCTGCATATTATGGCCAGTTTACATTCTATCACTAATCCTAGATGACAGCTTTGTGATGAAGCACAACTTTCAGTTGTTTTTTTAAAGAGTTCTACACACGCTAACTCCATCAGGAAAACAGCATGTCAGGGTAAAGATTCATTAACGAACCAGCATTAGAAGCAAAGAATTGGGTGCAGTTGATTATAGTTGTTAGTATTTGACTAATCTTCAAATAAATGAGATTTTATCTCATTTCTTTATTTCTGCCCACTTATCTGTCTCAAAACACAGACTTTTGCCTGAAACAGAAATATTTTTTTTACATCTGAAAGTAGCTGTAAAGTGGATGTAAATGTTTTTAGATTCTCTGCTGTACAAGGCTGAGCTTGATAGTTAATGCAATCCTTTTTATTCCCCCATTCTCCCACAGCTTTAGTCTAGTTAGAACTGGTCCTGTTCCGTAGTTTCAATGCAATTAGAAAGGAGTGCCCTTGACATATGGAGTACAGTCTCGTTTATACTTATGTAACACCTCTCATGTTGGGAGGAGGTCTCTCCATGACTCGTTTCTAACTTTAGAAGAGTGTTCGACAGGATACCCGTAGAAACCCTTCTATATATTGAATAGTGCAATGGACTTGTTAGTGTCCACCTGAAGCAGGATCCTTCCATCTTTCCATTATAGGATCAAGATGTTTCTTAAATGAATCCAGTGTTTTGTCTCTACCATTCTTTGTGGGAACTTGTTCCAATTACTCACATTGTTTAGAAATGTTTCCTGGCAACTAAAATAACATTTCCTTTTACAACCATGATACTTTTGCATATCAGAAAGTCTTTCCTACATTTATTTTCTTTATCCCATTTAGCATCTAATTTACCTTTATAAGTAAAGTTGTTTTGCTTCAAACAAAGTGACAGATAATATTAACATTTTCTTTCACTTTTTTCGAAAATGAAAAAATATTGTGGTAATCATTTCGACAACAAGTCATAAGTTTGCCATGGATATAATAGGAAGTGCAGCACGAGGGAAGTGACAACTATGCCAACCTTACAACCCAGAAGGTGACCATTTTTATAGTTGAAAAAGGTAAAGGAACGTTAAAAAAAGTTTAATGATGGGAATTTATTTTCCTTGATTTAGGGAAAGAGCCCTAGCTTATCTAGTTTACCTACCATAGTACTCATACCATTGACGTTTGCCTGCCTGCAGTTGTATACTAGAGTTTGGTTGCATGCTTGTCCTGTTTTTCCTAGTCATAATAAATCTTATGGTCAATAGCAAAGGGAGCCGATGTATTTAGTTTTCTTTGTCTGTGTGGTAAAGTGTGTGTTTTAACCTGTTACACAGTGCATATTGATGTGTGCTTTGACCTTGGATCACTCTCTGCCTTTTACCCACCCATGCTCCTGGTGGTATTTTGGCAACCAAGTTGAACCATTGCACTTCCAGCCTGCTCAGCATTCCCTTCTGTGTGCAATTAACTGATGTTTCAAGCTGAAGTGATCTAACAGAAGATCAGTCAACTTAAAGATTTGTGCATATTTTACATTGATGGTAAATGTTTGAAAACTACAGTTCAATTGCTCATTGATCAGGATGAAAACTCATAGTCTCACTGCATGAATTCCTGGTCTCCTCCCAGCTCCAAAGTACGAGTTTCAGCAATAGCAGCATTTAGATCACTTTGGCCTAGGTGGTAGCATTCCTTCCTCAAAGTAATTTCCATATTTCCCTGATGCTCTTGGATTTGTTTCCTGTCTGTTTAATCTAGATATTCCTATGGAGAAGAACCACAGATTGTCAAAGATCTTACAAAGATTTTGCATAGATTAGAAGAAAGGACAGTTCAGCCATGTGTCTCACTTTCTCTAAGGATTTTATTTGTTTACGAGGATGGGAAGTTTGGGGCATCTTCAGGCGTGATCAATGTCTTCTGCTTCTTTGGGATTGTTCAAGTCCCTTAACCTGTCAAGTTTAACCTGTGTACTTTAACCATGGCTAAAGTGAGCTTGGGAAGGTTAGGGTTGAATTTTTTTAAAATTTGTTTTCATTTTATTATTATTATTTTCACCCATTAATGAATGTTGGCAGTGTGTGTCTGTCCAAGTGTGTGAGTGGGTAGGTGGTTGAATGGGTCCAGGGGGAGAAATAGAGCCGGTAGAGAAAATCACATGTTAGTCTGGTGTAGTTCTACAACAACAACAAAAAATTACACTTGTACAGTGCCCTTCACGACAAAAAGATGTCCCAGGGTGCTGGACAGTTGGGGGTAATCAGTTCTAACTCAGTATCCACAGATACAAGGTCCATCAAGGTGACTAGAGACCAACCAGGAGCAGAAACCCTAGCTTGTTTTTCTTCTCCTCAATCCAGGCCAATTGTAACGTCTTCCATCCTATTCTGACCCTAGTTGAAATCTACTAACTTAGCACAGCTAGGGATCAAACCTGGGACCTTCCCTGGTTTGTATGGCTCAATTACACACCAGCAATTCAGTCTTTGGAAACTATGTTTCAATGTTCAAAGATATCCATTCTTAATAAACAGGCTAGACTGTGTGTATGCCAGGATTTAATATGTAAATGACCTCCAGCTTTTATTCAATGAATTACTTTTCTTCTGAAATAGAAGCGTGGTGCTTTCATTTCACATACAGCTACTGATTACATTACAACTGATCACAACTCTGTGCAATATGTGCACAGGGTTGTTGTCTCTGTTTGTACATGTCTCAATTGCATCTGTTTATACAACCAACAGCATTCAGACCAAAGTCTAATATGAGTGAAGAATGACCTTGGTTCTGACTTCTTAACTGACCATTGGTGAGTTCTCCAAATGCACACGTCTGTAAGTCAGGGGAAAGAAAGAGAAAAGCTGGGGTCAAATTGGAGATCCAAGGGCTGGGTCACTATTAATTTCCCGCATGACCTGCCTGGCAGGAAGCCACTTATTCTCGGGTCTCTCGATGTTGCTGAACCAGACTTCCTCTCCTAGAGAGGCGACCTTATATTAGAAGTCCACTCCTCACAAAGCATGATTTGCAAATACAGCTGAACTGGCTCCAAAGTCTCATGAATGCTAGGCAGCTCCGCAGAACTCCAAGGCACTACTGCTGACAGTCCAGCCACCCTTGCTCATTGGCAGGATTTAGAAGGGCATACCTGTCAATTGGAGGGCAGGGACTCTTCCCACTCAGCTCCTGTTACCCCCACAAACCAAAGCCCTAACAGATCAGGTGGTCCTAGCTCGACAAGCAGTGAGAAACCTTGCCTGACAGCGTTCTCAATGGCAAGCTATGCGGTTTTAGCTGGTTGAATCACACTACTCGGTTTACAATACCGTACCCTTGCAAAAGGTGTACTGCTCAGACTGTTAAAAATCATGACAGAGGAGCTCAATCCTAGAAATGAGTCGTGAAAGTATTGGAATCTGACCGGGGCAGCCACTTTATGGCTGATATAATTAAAGCATTGACCCCAAATCAGGGGATAAAACAGAATCTTATGTTCCATATCACCCGGAAAGCTCAGGAAAAGTTGAGCAGATCAACAGTATTATCAAAAATGCACTGAAAAAGCCTGTTTAAAGAAAGGGAGTAAATGGAACAAAAAAAATTCCATGGGTTTTGATGGTGGTGAACAACAGACCTCTGAGTGACAAATCGGGACTTACAACTGTCTATCTGTTCCATGGGAGACAAATGATCACTCCATTAACTCAAAAGCCTGCTAGTATCAGCTCTGTACAGCTAGAAGAGTGAAAAGAATCTCTAGCATACATGATCAATGAATGCAACGAAGGGCATGAGAGCAAAAACAATTGAGAGTATCAAGAGGGAGTTTTCTTGGCTTAGAGGAGCCATTATAAGACTGGGACTTTGCGGAACAGGTTTCATGAGCCAAACAAAATGTTAAAAAATTTGAATCCAAAGACAGTACGCATTCTGACTGTGGAAGTAAAACCGTCACTATGGCAACGTCAAACAGATAAAGTTGTCTACAGAAAATCAAATGCTGAGGGAGAGCATGGTGCTTTAGCCAACCCGGATCACCCTTAGGGTTAGGGTTAGTGTGTGTACTGTCTTTGGATTCAAAATTTTCAACACTTTGCTTGGTTTATGAAACCTGTTCCGCAAAGTAACAAAATACTAGCAGCATTGAGAAAGAGACAGAGGAGCTGCAGAAACAAGTGCTGTGAAAGGACTTGAGAAACAACAAGCACTGGAAAGTCTTAACTGAAGAAGGTTGCATGAATGTCGAAACAACTTCAAGGAAATGAGTAAAAATGGCCCAAATCTGCTAAATAATTTACCAATCTCTGAAAATTCCTAAGAGGGAAGAGGGTTGTAACAAATGGTTTATGAGCTGCTCTATGCAACATTTAACATGGTTTGTGTAAGAACATATAGCTTAATACTTGTTGAACAAATTACTGTTGTGAGACTTTTTGTTTTTTAGCACACTCAGAAGGAGGCTACAGAGAGAGAAATACACAGCTGAGGAAAGCGGAGAATAGCCAGAATCATAGAAGGACATTCATGCAATCCCTACCTGCATATCGATAAGCAGACGGTACACAAGCAGGTTATTGCTGACCTCAGATGTCTGGTAGTGTGAAGAACACTAATTGATGCAGTCCATTGTGCTATAAAGCATTGGGACTACCTGACATTGTGTTAATTCTCATCCAGCGAAGTTTCACAAAGAGAGGGAATTTGCACATCACAGGGAAGAATCTACACAGGCCACCGAGTATACCATGCGCTTTACATAACGCTGGTATACATTAAGGGATGAGAACTGTCGCAACCCCGAAGTACACTCTGGGGTCCCTGAGTCTTTGCTCTGGCCAACCTGTGCCTAACATTTTCCAGAATTAGGTAAGCAGGATACATCCTTCCAGGGAGAGAGTGCGCATTCCATTCCAATAATTATCTCGGAATTTCCATGTATAGGCAGGATGCATGGTACTCTGTTTGATTTGGATCATCACTTAACCATGGGCCAATTGAGCCAACCCTCTGTGGTGGTTTTGGTTAGTCCGTTTCCTCCAGTGGGGTCTGCAAGGGCACTGCTGATGACAGCACAACCAGCCTAGCTCATCGTCAGTCCAGTCACTGGGGGCAGGGAATCCTCCCACTCAGCTCCTGTTAACCATGCAAGCCAAAACCCTAGGGTGGCCCTCGCTGGGGAAGGTTTGCAAGAGAGCTCAATGGCAAGCTATGCGGTTTTAGCTGGTTAACCTCCAACAGTACCCCCAATGCACTCTGGGGTCCCCAAGTCTTGGCTCCTGCCAAGCTGTGCCTAATACGCTCTGTATTTAAGTAAACAGGGTGTATCCTTTAGGGAATGTGCATTCCATTCCAAGAATTGTCCTGGAGTTTCTGTTTAGACACAGGCATTCTTTTTAGGTTTCAAACATTAATCGTTGGGAAGTGAATGTTTTAAAAGTTGGCTGAGGAGGAACAATCATCAAGTAATGTGAACAAAGCATGTCCTATAGTAGAAGCGTGTCCTGTGCTTCATGTGACATTGTAACACCATTGAGATTACAACATACGTTACCAACATTCCATTACCAGCAGTGGGAAATAGTGAAGTGCCATAAATCTGATATGGCAATCTCTCTCAACAACAACAACAAGATTCCATTTACGTCGGGAGGACGTGACTACAGCTATTATTAACTGAATGTGTACTTCTCTTCTGAGTATTATGGATTTGATGGCAATGCTGGAACTAATCTGATCGATTCTGCTATCCTTCACTCCAACACAAAATCACAAATCTTCAAATGCTCACTTAGTGGCTGAGCAATTGCATTCCCAGATTCAATCACTGACCTAATTGTTTTTGTAAATATGGCAGCCATTTTGTGCACAGCTAAAGTCTCATCAACAGCCATGCGGTGAAAAATGATTCTCTCGAGGTTTATTGGTCAAGACTCAAAGAGAAACTCCTTTCTCTTTTTGAATTATGCGATGGGATCTTTACTGCTCACCTGAACAGGAAGATGGGACCCTAATAGCAGTATAACATCTCATCCATGTTTAAACATGAGCTCAAGCCCTGATGTCGGGACTGAATCCAGAACTTTCTAATCCAGATGTGATAGTACTACCTACTGAACCAAACTAGTTCCCGTTAACCTAAAATGTTAACCTAACTTGAATGCATTCCACCACTGCTATTTCACACCAGGAAGCCTCTCTTCCTACATCTCATTCCATTCAAAATAATGTGTCGACAGTGTAATATATAACTAGCCTGAGTCAAAAGTGAATACATATGTCAAATATTGTACCGTGTAATGTTTTAGTGGTTAATATTTAACACAAAACAAAATGAATAGATCACAGCTCAATATTTCAAACAAGCAGATGTATATTTTCAAACAGAATCTGCCTGAAGTTTATAATTGACAAAATTGCTAATTCAAATAAATCACTAATACTTTGTTTGGACTGATATCTGATTTGTGACAGTGGACTATACAACAACAAGAAGTTGTAAATTCAAAGGGGATAGGGATCCTGCTTGCAACAACAACAACTTGGATTTATATAGAGTCCTCCATGCCGGACGGCGTCTCAGAGCGCTTCACAGTAACAGATCCCGGGACTGAGCCAGGGGGAGGGGGAGGAAAGTGACCAAAGGCGAGGTCGAAAAGAAAGGTCTTCAGCCGAGATCTGAAAATAGGAAGAGAGGGGGCGAGGCGGGGAGTGAGCAGAGGGTGGAGCAGAAGACTTGGGGGATGAGGAGGAGGCCAGACCCAGTGGAACTAAGTCAACGAGGACTGTTTTGAGGAGAGAGGTCAGAGAGGTAGGGGGGTGCAGAGGAGTGGAGGGATTTGAAGACAAGGGTGATGAACTTGAAGTCGATCTTCTCTGGGACAGGCAGCCAGTGCAGTCTGGCAGTTTCTGTTATGAGTTTTATGATCCCAACTACTAGCTCGGGTGCACATCCCTGACTGTCCAGTGCCTTGGGACGTCGTCCTGATGTGTAAATGCGCTACACAAATGTAATTTGTTGTTGTTTATGAGAGGTGAGAAAAAGCATGCTCCTGAAACAGATCTGTAAATAATCCTTGGAGCTGTATGTCAGAGTGCTCGTGGGACCCTCAGGGGCTGTTGGATATTTTGCCAATTTATCCTGATTTCTTCTGAAAGCACAGATGCCCAATGGTATGCTTCCATTGGTGCCATAAATCATTTTCATGATGTGTAAGTCTGGATAGGATTTTTTATATCACCATGGAGGCAATTCCAGGCAAAACCTGATTCTTTTCTAACTACCTTACAAGAGTAGTTACTGGATAATAATCTGGAAGGAAATCCCTGAATATTTTGCCCTGCTATTGAGCTGGGTGCTGATTCTTATTGTTATTACCCAACTGCACAATCCACAATTTCAACCTAAGTACTTTTTGATCTTTATGAGTGAATATTGCACTGACGGGTGAATGTTTGACCCACTGTACAAGGTGTTCACAAAGTCCTCTTACTCCTCCCTGTAACAAAACAACAATATAAGACTACGGAGGAGCTATCAGAGATGCATTGTCACTCCCAACTATATTCTGGAAGATGTTGCACCGAACATGGTGACAGATCATTATCTGCTGTGAAAATGGTAGCGCTCACTTACACCGATCCTCTAAATACAGTTAAACACTTGTACTGAATACAATTGAGTACTTTTAAATATAATTACCATTTTTCCACATGTTTCAGTTGTTGGTTAGTGCATAATAGGAACAACATGGGGGTAACAGGACTGTAAAATTGAAGGCGTAATTAAATATTTTCAAAGCTGGTACACTTTGATCTCAGACTGAAATAATTAAAGCAAAGACTTTCTAATCTGCAAATCTTCAAGAACAGCGACAGCAGTGAGCACACTTGCTTTTGATACGATTAGGGCACTGCAGTAACATTAATGATAGGTTGTGATAGGATGAATTGACCTCTGTAGCCTTGTTGCAGCATCAGTCTTTTCCTCCTCCATCCCCCCTCCCCCCCACCATACACACACACACTATTTCTGGATTGACAGATGCTGGTGCATTTCATACTTGAACTGTTATGTGTCCAAACCAAATTGAACTGCGGAGCATATGGAGCTCAGACACTTTCTAGCCAACAAAGTAACAAAGTTCCAGGAAGTCTTTATCCACTGGGGTGATTTACAACATTGTTGGCAGCTTTTTGAAGATTAAAGCTTATCTGGGTCTGTTCTGCACCTGCAATACAATACAATTCATATAACACCTTTCACATCAGGAGGACGTCTCAAACTGCTTGACGAAGCTAGATGAGCACCTGAGCTAGCGGAGGGAGGTCAGAGGGCCGGTCGGTTGTATGAGATTGGAGCTGAATCGTGCATCACGTGTCTTCTCTTCACAGATAGTCATGAGAAGTTTCAGAAAAATAGCTTCTACTGCTTGTCAGGGATTTGTAGAGTTTACAGCGTATTTCTGATAATGGGAGCACCTTTTATATCCCCAAAAACTGCCTTTTAAAAGAAAAAACGTGTATTTTTACAACACCTTAAAATGTTGGAATGTTTCAAAGCCTCAACAGTAAATGCTGCCAAATGCTTTGTTGGCAAATGTTTCAGCTATTTTGCACATAGCAAAGACCCACAAACCATCATGAGGTGAATGACCAATTTTGTGCAACCCTGCTACTCCTATTTTCTGCTCTTATTCCAGTTTTGGCCATGACTACAGTTTTTGTTTCCCTTCTGATTGTTCTGAAATGGTTAACTAGTTGAAGTCAGACATAACCTGTTTATGAACTTGTTAAGATAATGATATACAGGATTGCATACATAAAGACCAGTCTTGTGGGTGTTGTCCCTCCGCATCCTATTGCTGTCAAGGTTAGAATGGTCTGTTGCAGTATATGACAAACAGCCAGTGGAGCAGATAGTGTAATTAGTGTTTGTTCCTTTGAACCTGGAACCCAGTCGATGAAACCTTCTGTAAGGCAGCAAGACTTTGGCTGTTTCAAACAGCTGGGGAGGGAGGGAGGGTGGAGAAGGAATGATTGAAGTGAATAAAATAAGTTTAACACTGAAATCTCTTTATGTTTGTGTTACAATTGCAATTAAAAAAAAACACCCAACCATGCAGCTAAGATTCTGTCAGTCTGCATTATACATACAGGCAGTGCTACACTGACAAGTGCTTTGACAGACCATGGAGTGGAAATGTTGTCATCTGCTAATGGCTAAAGTGAGTCAGAACTGCGGATTGCAATTCCTGTGTTTTTTAATCCTGGGATTTGGGGTGTTTAATACCCAAAATTTCAAGATCCCGAGGTGCTAAATTTTATCTCAGAAAAATGCCAGGGAACTCAGCCAAGATTATAGGCACTTCACAGCAGCCTCTCCCCGAGCTAGTCACTGGTGACCCTCCCTCCTTGCCTACTTTAGCAACACAACAGACTGATGGAAAGAGTGACAGAAAAAAAATCAGTGGCACATACAGATAATAATTACTCATTTGATTTAGCACCTTGTCACATAGGTGAGACACCTCAAAGAGCTTCATAGAATATATTGTAAAGTGCACTGACTGAATTTTATGGGCGAAACGTGACAGCCAATTGCACGTAGCAATGTCCTTCAAACAGTCGTGGATTTTTTTTTGAAGGATTATTACCCCCGGAAAGTGATCCACCAATCGACGAACTACCAGTTCCTACTTACTGCTAGGTAAACCTTGGCATGTTGAGTAAGAAAATTTGCCTAAGGTTTTGCTCTACCCGGGAATCAAACCTGTGCTTTCTCACTTGTGAGGCGAGCAAGCTAACCACTATACTACAGGACTCCAAATGCTTCATTTGATTTAGCCCCTATAGCATCTCAAACGCTTCACAAGGAATTGCTGTCAAATGTAGTGACTGTTTTTAGATAAAGATAGCACAGAAATGTCCCACAAACAAGGAATCTTCCCAAATACAAATGGAAAAACAGCAATTTGTTCAATCATTGCTAGAAAGAAGCAATGAAGAGAACAGCAGGTGCCCCATCTAGATAAGATGCATCACCAATCTTGTTTGTTCGCATAGTTCCTTGTTAATAATTGTTATTGGATTTCCCAATACGCTGAAAGCAACTTTGGAGACAAGACATCAATTCACTTGCAATTTTCAGCCAAGGTCTAATAGTTAACGGTTGATTTAAGTTGAAAGGCCAGACTCAGCAACTTCATTAGTCATTGAAAAATAATGGCACGACTGCAGTGTACCAGCCCTTTAGCTGCTTCAGTGCCTGGTAGCCAAGTCTTTACTAGTTCAATCTGCTGTTTGGTTCGATATACAAGTACAGCTAGTGGCTTTAAATGCTACAAAGAACCAGAAAAATAAGCAGTTTGAAGTCTGAATTGTCTAAACCCTTTCCCCTTTGAGATCTAGTACTTCTCACGTCCTTTCTACTACAGCATTTTGAATTTCATCTTTTCCCCAGTATGACATTTTGGATTTAGTATTTGTAATATCTTGCAATAGTAAACAGGGAATTTGAAAGCTGTACTTTAGAAGTTATTGCTTTATCTAAAGGAATGTTGACCAGGACACAGGGAGAAACCCTATTCTCTTTTCAAGTAGTTATCATAAGATCTTTTCTGTGCCTCTGAGCACACAGGTGGGATCTCAGTTTAATGACTCACTTGAAGGATGCATCTTAGGTAACGTAAACCTCCCTCAGTTCTACACTAGAGTGCCAACGAGAATGCTAGTAACTGATCTAAGAAATGGCTTGAATCTGTATTAGAAAGACGGTAAGGAACATAAGAACTGGGCTAGGCCATTTGGCCCATTGTCCACACCCCCATCATTAGTGCTCCATGTGGTGAGTACCCTATCATCCGCAGGTACCCCTGTTGCCAGCACCCTATTATACAGGCAGTCCATTTACAGCTCACATCTTTAAGGAGAGCTTGGAGGAGAAAGCCCTGAGGAGGACCTCAGCCAGTCCTCCGAGCAGCCCCAATCCACAGGTCCCTTGTTGCCCCCTCTCCCAACTCATCAAGTGATGCCCAGCAACTTTGTTTTCAGCGGGCCGCTCGTCGGGGTGTCCTTACCTCTGTTTGGCTAATGGATTTGTCAGTCAAGCCAAAAGCTCATCTGTCTTAAAGAGGACTGATCCTTTAACTAGGTTTTACTCAGCTCCTCCGGGAATATTTTAGTTTGCTAGCTATGCCCTATTATGTGTCACTTGTCGTACTGTTGTAGAGGCATGCTAGCAATGCTTCAGTTAACCCCCAGATGGAGAGTACTGCATGGATGAATCTATTTATCCTGAAAACATAATTGCGATTTTTCAATATGCAAACTCATTGTCCACCACACTATCTGAATGCAGTCTTAAATGGTATTTAATATATATTTCACTCAAAACAAATCCTCTTGCTTATTGCTTGACCAATAATCCCCTGCAACGATGTCAACGGAGCACCCATCCTCCATCACTGATGGTCAGGTCAAAGCTGCAGTGGTAAGGCTCCTACATCTAGTGATTCCTGACCTGAAGCTCTTGTCTGAGCTCTGATTACAGCTTACTTTTAGTTTTGAATATTGCAAAGAACTCGGATTATTTTATACGTAAGAAGATTTAAACCAGAACGAGCTGTACATCCTAATTGCATTCAGCTATTTTTAACCCAAACTTTTTTTACCAAAAAATGTCAACTTGAGTTAGTCATTAATGTTTCACCTTTCCATGACCAGCAATTGTTAAACAGTTGGTACCACACGACTTGATGCAATATGTGGGTCGTTCCTCAGGGCCCTGTCCTTGGTCTTCAATATCTATATGCTCCCTGTCGGTACATGTCATCCACAGACATAGGGTCAACTTCCACATGTATGCGGATGACATCCAACTCAGTTTCTCTGCCTCCACCCTTGACTTCATGACCACTGCTGCCCTGACAAAATATCTGTCAGGCATCAAGTCCTGAATGAGAGCTAACTTTCTACAAGACCAAGGCTCTCCTGATTGGCTCCGTCAGCGCCTCCGCACCTCAGGCATTGATAGCGTCACCATCCAAGGATGCACACTCCACCTCATTGAGCCAGTCTGGAACCTTGGCGTCTTGTTTGACCCTCAACTATCCTTTCTACCCCACATCCGTGTCATGACCTGCTCTGCCTTCCCCCACCTCCGCAACATTGCTGGCTCAGCCAATGTTTCACACTGCAGGCTGCTGAGACCCTCATAACATCCAGGCTTGACTATGCAAACTCCCTGCTTGTCGACCTCCCAACTCCTCCCTCCATCGGCTGCAGATCATCCAGAACTCTGCAGCTTGTGTCCTCTCCCACACAAGGCTCCGTGACTCTATCACACAGCGGATACGGTTCAAGATCCTGGTCCTCACCTTAAAAGCCCTCCATGGCCTTGCTCCTCTCTACATCTGCAATCTCCTAACCCGCTACCAATCTGCCCGAACCCTCCACTTCGCCTTGTTGTTGTTGTGTGTTGTGCTGGGGTATTGTCACTTAAAAGTCACACTTTATTATTATTATTATCCAATTCACAAGTATTTCCTACGAGAGTACACTGAACAATAATCAGGAGCAGGACACTAGCTGGTTTATTTTCTCCTTTCATCTTGCCTGGGGCACAAAGGAGAAACTTAGTCCCAAACACCTACCTCAGCTGAGATTGGCTAACTCAGCAGACCTGGAATTAAATCAGTGGACCTTCTTCCTGGTCTGTATGGCTCAGTACAATTGTACTGTTAAAAGTCCCCTTTTTGTTATTATCCAATTTTTCAAGTATTTGATAATATATAATAGTATAATGGCTGTTAGTGGGACACTGCTGTACGCAAACTGGCTTCCGTGCTTTGCCTACAAAGCACACAGTCAAAACCACTTTACAGTATATCTCGTGAAGAGCTTTGAAACGTCTCAACGACATGATATAAGGCATTATATCAAATGTAAGGATTATTATTGTTATTGTTGTCATTCATCACCAAACTAGGGCGATAATATACCAGCTTGGTCACTAGCCATTGATAAGTGGAGATTTGTGAACATTAAGTTGGGGATGGATTTAGGCTCAGCTCTGATGGTCCCATGTTGGAATAACCTCTGACATTTATTGTCTGGGCTCATACATGGAGAGCAACCACACACAAATGGCGCACAGAGATCTATACCTCTGCATGAGAAACTGCATCCTGCATGTGTTGCTTCGTCTAAGATATGGTCTTGTCCTGAGGTTAATTCTCTTGAAACATTTATTTTATTCAATCTGTTCTACCCCCATTCCTCTCCTGAAAATATTACATTCCTTTATCTTTGATCCTGGGGTACACTTCCATACCCTTTGATGCCTCACCAAGTGGCCATTCTTCATATTCGACTCCAAACAGTGAGCAAGATATTTGATTAGAAGGCACATTTTAGCTGAGCTCAATGTCCACACATGTGCACCTTCAACCCTGAGTAATTTCCATTTCATCCCATAATCTGGTGACTGAGACCCAGTACAGCACCCACCTGGTGAGCTCACTAAGATCAGATAACGAAGCATAGACTAACTGAATGTAAGACCTGTCTTGCCTGCATGACTAGGCTACACTAGACTAGCCTTTATGATGAGGATTAACTCACACTTAAGCTTTTGTGTCCCACCCTACCCCATCCCCTCCATTCCATGTAGAGATCTGCTGTCGACTAACTGGGGTCTTCTTATCCAGCACAGATGCTCAATTTTGCTTTCATAAAGTAAGTGAGTTAAAATGCAATATTATTTTAATTTTGAAAGTGATCGGAGGAGAATGAGTCTTGAACATGAAGTATTCACCCTGGGTTTGGGCTCCCCGCAGAGACTAGAGGTGTTATTGCATCTTGCTATACAAATGTAATTTTGTTGTTATTGTTTGCTTGACATTTGCACCATGTATTCCATTCACCCACTGGCACCCTCCTACTTCTCAGACCTCCTCACTCCCCAATCCAACGCATCTCCGCTCAACTGGCACTGGCCTCCTGCTCGCCCCTCGCACCCTCTGCCCCACCATTGGAGGTCGTGCTTTCAGTCACTCTGGAACACTCTCCCTCAATCCCTCCTCCTTGCCACCTCTCTCCCCTCTTTTAAGTCCTATCTGAAAACTTTCCTCTTCGACCGTGCTTATGGCAACCTCACGCCCCACCCCATGCCTTGGAGTCTTGCTCCGCCATTGTTAAGTGCTCTGAGACGCTACCCTGAGTGGAGGGCACTATATAAGTGCAAGTTGTTGTTGTATTAAAAGAAAACCAGAAATGCTGGTATTCTACTACATTGTAGGAAGGTCATCATCTGAAAGAGAACGAAAGGCTTCCCTGCTTGTCGGCCTTCCCAACTCTTCCCAGGCTCCATAACCCCATTACCCTCACCCTCGCCTGGCTCCACTGGCTCCCCATTCCTCAGAGGATTGTTCAAAATCCTTGTCCTCATCTTCAAGGCTTTCCACGGCTTTGCCGCTTCCTACTCTGTGACCTGCTAATCCCTCATCAACCTGTTCCACTCCATTCCCTCAGCTGACTCCATCCCCCGCCTGGCCCGCCCCACCATCGGCCTGCAGCCTCTCCGCCCTCACCCTTTGGAACTCCATCCCACATTCCCTTTGCCTCGCTCCCTCCCTTGCCTCTTTCAAGGCACATCTCAAGACCTTCCTCTTTGACTGTGCCTTCGGCCTCCCTCCTACCCTCCCTGCCATCCTACCCTCGCTTAACCCACCACCCCACCCTGTTCGGGTCAAAATCCCTGACTCTCCAGTGCTTTGGGACATCCTCCCAACGTGTACAAATGTAATTTTGTATTGCATTTAATTAAAATTGGCTGCTGTGTTTCGCACACAAAATCTACAGTCAATTCACTTATAACAGTATATTTTGTGAAGCACTTTGAGACGTCTCAATGCCGTGATAAGGCTCTATATCAAATGTAAGGATAATTATTAAATAGGAAGAGGGTGAAAGGCTCCTGGGGAGAGCAGGAGAATTATAAACACAAATGAGCATCAGGAAACATAATTACATCAGGAAATGTGCATGTGGAATGTAGCTCATGGGAGGGAAGAGTAAAAGAGTTGGAGATAGTAGTAGGAAGCATGAAGTATCAGTGTGCATCACAGCAAGAAAAGGAAAAATCTGTGAGCAATATAGTAGAACATTTATTTAAACAAAACTTTCATATTTTTAACAATAAGTTGTCCAAAGAGCTATGAAGTAATTACTGTAAAAGTGTGGTGACTTTTTTGTAGAAAACACAGAGCTATTTAGGTGCTGCAAGGTCACACAAACAACCATCAGATAAATGACCAATTAAGCTGTGAGCTCAATCTACTTTTAACTGTGGCCTGATTTTTAAGGACAGGTTTCCTCCCGGCTTTGAGCGAGTGTATGCTGATGCTAACTGCTTCCCTCTCCCCTTCGTAATGTTGCTGTTTATGTTAGGCCCTGTGTGTTTCTGCAGGAACAGTGCCTCAAAGTGCTATGATTTTGCATATTGAATTATTTTAAATCCCTCAACTGCATCTTTGCTCTTTACATTCCAGAAGCAGATGTTAGTTCTGCTGTTGTTGAAAAATATATTTATCTGGTTGTTAATCTCACATGACTCAATCCGCCTACATTTTCCCCTTTGCCTGATCTAACCTGTTAATCTGTGTTTATACAAAACTGGAATACAGGATGAAAAATACATTTAAAAGAACAGACAATTACTTCCTAGTATGTGCATATCTTAGTTTAAAAGGGTGTAAAAATCTTAACCTTATTACTGTGAACATAGATTCCCATGGAAGATACAGGTCTGGAAAACACCATTACATTCATATCTAGCAAAGCTCTACATTTGTTTTTGACTACATCCACGACTGTTTGTGGGACACTGCTGTGCACAATTAGCTGCTGCATTTCACCCACAAAACACACAGTCAGTCCACTTTACAATATATTCTGTGAAGCGTTTTGAGCTGTCTCAACAATGTGATAGATGCTATATAAAATGCAAGGATTATTATTGTAATAAATTTGGTTTTAAAAATTCACACAGTGCTCTGACTCTCATTTGCTTCCACTGAATTGTTCGGCAAGTATTCCCTAGATTTTTTGACTACATTAAACATGGATTTATGGTACTGTATCTTTCAACAAGGAACTTGCTATCTGGACCCTGTTCAAAAGGGTTCAAAAGCATACCTTTTAAAAAGTTACAAAGATTTATAATAAATTACATTAGAATATACAGCACAGAAACAGGCCATTTGGCCCAACTGGTCCACATGAGCCTCCTCCTGCCTTTCCTCAACTAAGCCTTCAAGCATAACCTTCTATTCCTTTCTCCCTCATGTACCTATCTAGCTTTACTTTAAATACATCTATGCTATGAATTAAATATATATAATTGATTCTAACATACTTCTTTTTATTTGAGCTGATTTTTAAAAGATAGTACACTGGACTCAATGTTGAAGCTGACAGTGCAAGGGAGTTAAGAGTTACAGGAGAAATGCAGCCAGTAGCACAAGGCACTGGCTAGGTGAGATTACAGTGTGGCAGAGCTGAGATGCAAGAGATTTAAACAATAGGACATTGTAATGACCAGCTGAAGCTATTGGCCCTGACAGTGAGAGGGAATTTATACAGTCGATATTTCTTTGTCTCCAGTGTGAGTATATTCATGAAAATGCAGCTCCTTTGAATTATCGTTCTCAGTAACAACTTGAAAGTCAGCTGTCATCAGTAATCACTCTTTAATAAATTCACAAAACTTTAAAAATAGCCAAATAGACAAAACAGAACAAAATATTAAGACTGGTTCTGTTGGCTAGACTGAACACTGCAGGTCTTTATTTCCGTGAATAGGCTCCTGCACAACCAGACAACGATTTCCTTTTCCTTTGAATAATGATCTACAGAAGTAGAATGATTCTGCTCTTAAAAAAAAGCCACACGCAGATTACGTGCTTCTGAGCATTCTTCCCACTAAAGTAGAAGCAGTTACCAATAGAAATGAGAAAGATTAGAAGGTATAAATCATCTGTTTTCAGTGGGCTGGACTTCCTCACAGCTCTACCTTATTATATCCTTCACTGGTTCTTTTCAATTCACTGGATTCTTGAAGTTGCTTCAATGTACCTGGAGATTATAACAGTTTAACTATGATGGCCATTTTGAATTTCATGGCATGGTTAGGCTGCTATTGCTCTCTCTGGTCTAGTGATTTAAATGCTCATAATTTTTTAAAAATTGAATCAGCATTTTCTGCTAAGACATGATCACCTCCCACCACCACGTCTCTCAGTTGCGCTTGCCATATTGCAGACAATGCAGGAAAACCTTTGAAATACTTTGAGATATCCTCTCAGCATGAAAGGGACAGATCAAATGCCAGGATTATTATTATCGCTCCTCTTTTCCTCCAGTATGACTAACCCGGATTTCAGTGATTATTTATGGGGGTTGTTTGCTGGTTATTCTCCTGTTCTGGTAGCTGTCTTCTATAGTTCTTCCATTTTACCACTCCCTGTGCTTGCAGGATCCCTGACTCTGTGAGCTCCTGGGTACTTGCCTTGCATTTCTTTAGCAGCAGTTGGTTACAAAGATAAACTCTGAGATTAATCAAGCTGCCTGGCAACGTTCCACAGTAATTAATGAGCTGTGTCAAATGATTTCCAACAATACTTTCACATTTTCCCCCAGTCCCTTTCATTGCAGCTATCTGTATTCAGAGGAGCTGGGTGGGTGTAGCGAAGGACTGGCACTGCTTATCAGAGGGACACAGGATTACTGTTAAGTTTATCGCCGGAGCAGCAAGCAGTACATAGAAGGCCTGAGTCAAGTATTCAGACCCAGTGCCTTTCATTCTTTGGAACAAAGTCTTTAAGGACTTAGCTACTGCTTCCATCTATCTAACAACCACTGCCATTCTCACCTATTTTATGAAATTTAACTTGTCAGAGGATTTAAGTGTTCCCAAGCTCCCCAGACTGGCTAGGATCAGACTCCCCTGTTATTGTGGGAGCTATATCAAATGCAAGGATTATTATTGTTATTGGTGGCATTTTTGTAATGTTTAGTGAGATGCAATTCGCCCGGTGCCATGGTTCTTTGAACTGCAGCAGCTCTTGTAGAAAATGTTCAAAGTGTTTTGTAATCCTATTGCACCATCTAAATCCCTTAAGTATTATTTTTCAACATCAGCCAAGTAACTCCAACAGGAAAGATAGAGTGAAAAGAAATCAAATCTCCCTAGCTAAAGAGCAGACATTCCATTAGGCCCTGACCTGGGCAGCTGATCTCAGTTGTTCATCACAAGCTGCAGAGTGCTTAAAGAGGCATGCATTAGCAGAAAAAAAGATAAAAAGGGATTGGGCTATGAGCTAAGGAGAATGGAATCAGTCTCCTGTGGATATCAGGGTTGCATTAATCAATACAGGTTTCACAGGAATTGACAAGTTAGGAAGCAGCTAATCTGGCTCCGGTGGCCGAGAATACAAATCTTTCTTTGCAAATTTTCTCCTCTGACAAAAACAGAGATTAGGCTGAAGAAGCCCTTCACCCATTTGACGTCATTACGAATGCCCACCCTATCATGCTTCCCTCACAGCATTTTTAAAAAATGAATCCAATGTCCTAGCCTCAGACACACTACTCGGTAACATATTCCAATCGGGAACATGTTACCAAGAAGCTGTAGGGTAGCTCCCTTACGTTGTAGTGACTAAATTGTACACAGTGCTCTCTGTACAGCTTGACCAGAGCACTATATAGCTCGAGTATAACTTCTGGGGATTTAATCTCAATTGATTTCGTAAAACGGCTCATCATCTTTACATTTCTTCAACGGCCACAGGTTTTCTATGGATCTTCTTCAAATGTGCATTCTATGAATCATTTTGTATAATGGAGCTTAAAGGCTGTTTTGTGAGAGTAACCCTGTGCTATCTGTTTAGAAGTGTTAATTATAAATAACCACTTTACTCCAGATTGTACAATGTGGTGTAGGAGGTTTTGTCTCCTGAGTACCATCTGCAAATGGGGGTAGGGACAATTATAAACCTCTCACTAAAATGTTAAACTAAAATGTTTCCATTTGTTAACCCATTTTTTATGTTATCTTAAACAGGTATAAATGTTGAAAGAGGTTCATTGTGTATCCAAATATTTGGAAGGATTGAAGAGCCCGCCATCACACAATGGCCAGTAATAGAAAAACAGTTCACATTTTCCTCGGAGCACCAGTTATTCCAGCAAAGCAGCAAAGTTCAGCACAGAATATAACTGGGGACAGCTTGGAAAAGTGGCATCAGTGCCATGTTAGGTATGATAAAGAATCTCTCACTATTGCTCCTAGAGATTGTGGAGCCAAGGACTTTGGGCAACATCTGAATGGCCATGAAGGAATGCTGCTCAAGGACAATGAAGAATCTTCCATCGTAGGGTACAGAAGTGGTGTAGGCTATGGGACAACCTCTAAGGAATGGTCGTTTCAGATCTGTGGTCCTACTTGGCAGAAACAAGGAGGGAACATCCAGTCTAGTACCAGACAGATGGGTGACCAGCACCACAGGGCATTAAATAATCAAGAACATTCTGAAAGAGATTTCAAAATAATCGAAGAGCATAAGATGAACCCTACTCGCACAGGAGAAAGGTTCGAAAGATCTGCAGGATGGTATCACCAGCTCATCAACAGGCAAAATATTCAGGGTAGTAGGGGATCCGGGAAGCTCCTGCAGCCTGTGGCTACTGAGGAAATGGACGAAGATCACCCAGATTCTACTAACAGGATAGAGGAACAGAATGCTATTTTGCCACAAGACTCATCTCTTGTAGATTGCTCAAAATTGCTTCAGGCTTCTCTCGTGGAATACTTACAAAGCAGTTTTCCAGAAGAAGCCAAGGCCCCAACAAGTTGTGCAGAGTCTCTCAGCATGCTGCCTGCTAGACAGGGTGCTATTCTCTCACAGAAATGCTCTAACAACCATCTCAACACCCAGGGAGCTCGTGGAAATGAACCGTCACAAATGGAAAAAAACATGAAGCCTGCTGAAGTCTCCCGTCAACCCTTTGCATCGAAGCATAGTCCTGATATGCTGTCCAGATCGTGTGCCATTGAATCAGAATGCAGGCTCATTGACATTTCAGATAATACCGCAGAACTCTTCAGCTCATTAAGTGAACAGAAGCCATTGCCCACCGATGAAATGATATGTAGGCATGAAAGAATATCAGAAGGTTCAGAGCTGCTCTTCAGCCCCTTTAATGACTGGTCCAAAGGTAATAGTGAGGTTAATATTGAATTGTACAGCGGAGGAATCCTGTGCTCCCAGATTTCAAACAGCGCTCAGCAGTCTTTCAAAAGATCAAGAGTGGCTGATAATGAACGTGAGGAACTATGCCATACTCTAATAAAACCTTCAGTTTATGCACTTAAAGAATTGCCAGCATCCAAGAGAATGAAAGAGAATGACTCTGAGAGAATTTCTGATCTTGGACACTATCTGAAGGCAAAACAGGACACACAGCAAACGTCCAGAGTTGGCTATGTAAAAACAGAACGGCTCGGAAACTGCACTGACGGAGGTAGGAAGTACCACCTCTTAGTAGCAGTCCTACACCGCTGCCAAGTGAAGGAGATAGTAATCAAATCGGGACCATTTGCTCGAAACAGAGTTCCTATAGCGACTATTGTAGTCACAGACAAATCAGGGGCCAACCGGAAGATTGTCTTGTGGCGTGCCACTGCTTTCTGGGCACTGATAGTCTTTCCAGGGGATATTCTAATAATAACAGGTAAGGTAGCAGAACCAGAGACTCAACCATTTCAGTACAGTTGATGTATGATTTGTAATGTTACAATTTATTCCTTAATGTAAGTAAGCAAGTTAACTGTCCAGATGCAAAATGTAAGCATTAATTTCTGTTCATGTAAAGAAAGAAAATAGGTGGGAGTTGGGATAATATCTATATCCAGTAGAGAAGCCAGCATAAGGCTAGACTTGATAGGCCTGTGTGCAACAACCTTCTTCTGGGAAACTGCCAGTCTACGAGTTAATGCATTAGCAACTTGAATCCCCTGCCTTACCTGCTGCACAAGTGTGAGGACCATCACCCCTGCCTTAGCTGTTGATCTCCATTTTCATGATCCACTCACATTGTGCTTTATTACATTCTCTGTGTGTGCTCCTTTTAATCCATATCTGCTTTGTTTCTACAAATGACAGTACTTATTCTCACCCCTTTTTTCTGTGTATTTTTTAGTCTTTAATCAGTCTTTTCCATCTTTCTGCATGCATTTCTTTCTCCTTATTCCAACCAAATAGCTTTGCTTGGCCTCTTTGGATCTCAAAGACAGCACAGAAAGAGGCTGTTCAATGCATTGAGCCATTGAGATACACGTGATGTCTTTATTAGTGAATACAGTATATTATATTGCAGCTTTACAAATGATAGGAGAATGCTTACCTGGGAATCCACGTCACTTCTTTGTCCAGGCTCGTTTCTTTGCTAAGGTATTGCCGAGAGTCATTGTCAAAAGGAAACTTTTGACGGAAATCTCCAACACTTAAACCAAGCCTCTGTGCTTCTCTCAGTGAACTGGCAAAGGAAGCTGGAAGCAGATGGCTGAAATAACAATCTGCAGGCATAGTATTTCACCCCTAGAGATGGGCAGTGACACATCAGCAAAGTCTACCTCCTTACATGAACAAGATGTTTTCATTGCCAATAGTACTTTAAAAGGATCATATGTCATTTTGTGTGCTTGGATTAAGGAGTGGCAGGTGAAGAAGTAACTTGCATTTTAATAATAATGATAATAATCCTTACATTTAATATAGCACCTTGTCACATCTTTGAGATGTGTTTTGTGGGTGAAACGGCCAAATGCGCACAGCAATGTCCCACAAACAATCGTGGATTGAGTAACTGGGCTGTTAGGAGTCCTTGATTTCTGCCATTGGAAGCTCTTATTGAACTAATCAAATACTTTGGAGTCGTTTTATCACAAAAGGTGTTTGGGTGAAGGCACTTAAGCCCATTTGATCTCATCTATCCTCAGTACCCACACTACTTTCTTTCCATTACATCATTAAGATGTTTCTTAAAAGAGTCCAGTGTCTTGGCCTCTGCCACGTTTCCTGATAATCCACTTCATGGAATCTTACATTTGAAAATGAATTGGAAAGAAAGACAGTAAGTGCTATAGAAACCACTCATTAGATGTGTTGAGGTAAATATTGTGGAAGGTGAAAGCCCTGGCGCTTCTCACTGGATTGTTCTAGCAGTCAGGAACTCCACTCGCCTTTTTTTCTGCTTAGTGACTTGCCAAGTATTGTTTTTGATGAACAGAATTAGAGTTGTGCAAAGTAACAGGATGTCTTTAGCAGTGTGGGAAAGGAACTCTGCCAGAAACCTTCTAGGGGGAGGAGGATGCAGGAGGAAGGTAGTTGCAGTAAATTCTGTTCTGTGATGTTAACTTTCAACCTTTTAAAAGCTTGACTGCAATAAACTTCCCTCTCCTTTCAATATTCAAACCTGGGGCTTGAATGCATAACATTCCATATTAGACATTCATCTCTCACAATTAATTCTTATAACCCAAATCTCAGTTCTAACCAGATGGTTATCCAGCTGTCCTTTTGTAATTCCATCAGCTTCAATCTCCTTTAAAAGCTTCGCAATTGGAACATTGGCAAATTCTTTCTGAAAATCTTCATAGATTACTCTCTACAGTCTGAGTACATCTTAATTCTCTGCTCCGTTTCTATATTTATTTATTCCCATGTCCCCTGAATGTCCCCTGAATCCTGGGTATTGCTCACTCATCGGTAATTTGCCAATCTATCATCTGTCATGTGTCAGTCAGGACATCAGTCAGTAGCTTATCCAGCAACTAGAATCCAGGCCATGCCAGTTACCAACAGTCACACGCTCACATACCTTTTAGCACTATCACTGGGAAGCAATGAAGAGTAGGAACTTGGTCATCTTTTCTGATAATAATCTTTGTATTTGATATAGCGATGCATTTCGTTGTTGAGACATCTCAAAGCGCTTCACAGGATATACCATAAAGTGAAGTGACTGTATATTTTGTAGGAGAAACCCTGATATGGGACCGTTTTGTATAGAGAACACAGTATCTGGACCAATTCCATTTTACTATCACCTCACTGGCACCAACCCACATTGCTATTCTAAGAGCTGAATTGGGGCTGTGTTAACTCTCCCACCCATTTCTCTCTCAAATGCCAACAGTGTCTCACCAGCAGCTCCACACAATTAAAGATTATTTTTGGAGGTTTGTTTTGAATAGCGATTGAAAGTACAAATCGACAGGACCTTTATATCATGCAGGGCGGTACCAGTTATTCTCAAGCCTCTTAATCAGCCAGGACCACATTTCCTCAGACTCTAAGGGAATTAAAAACATTTAAGAATAATTGCTGACGGTTAACCCTTTGGAGCACTGCAGTTTCACTAACACAGAAGTACAGTAGAAGAATGATGAATATTCAAAAAATGAGTTGCAGACCTTATACATCACTATTTATTTATTACAATACAGTATTGAATCTATTTACAGTGACTCTCTTGCTCCAGATCATAAGGAGCTCTCTAGGGCTTTAACACACTGTTGAGAAGACTCAAAGCACTTTACAGAATATACTGCAAAATGAACTGACTGTATAGTTTGTGAGCGAAATGCGGCAGCCAGTCATGGATTGAGTGACCACATATTTTTATGGGTAAAATGACTGCTGTTTTATTTGACAAAAATGGTCATTATATTTGAGAGTAATACCTGTATAGTGCTTTACATGTTTTGATTGTAACAAGGCATAATAGGTAGGATCTTTCTGTCTAATGTCGATGTAACCAGTTTTTATGTTTCTCTGTGCTCCTCATGGTTCCTGTAACTTTAGAGGGTGTTTCATCCAAAGCTGTCCTGCTGCTATTTTTCTGTGTTCTGGCGCTTGTTATGGATATCTGGCAGTGGGAGAAGCACAGGTGACATTGTTGACTCTCCATTCCAATAGAACTAGATTGCCACCTGCTGTTCCAGTTGCAGCTACTGCAATTAATGCTATTAGAGGAAACCACATATGCAGTAAGGATTTATGGATGTAATATTTTAAACCAGATTCAAATCTTCCTCTTATTTTATGCTGACACCAGGCATGCACACCAGCGAATCTCCAGTAACATCAGTTAGATCCTTACTTTCAGTCAAGTCCAATCCTAGTCTTTCAGCTCCTCCATAGTCTTGTATTGCTGTTTGGTAACAGGGGATAAGAGGACTTTGTAAAGAGAGATTTACTCTGTATATAACCTGTTCTGTAGCTGACCTGGGAGTACTGGTTGCGACAGCATAGAAGAATATTTACTATGCTTTTGATCTGCTCTACCCTTACAGATGTCACTTTATACAGAGATCACTGGCGGGGAGAGGAAATGCTGCAGGCTACCCAAAGGAGTAAAATGATCAATTTGGGACCCTGCCTCCTAGTTCAGCCAGCACAGTGTAGGTATTTCATTCTATTTTATACAGAAAGTACAAATGTAGGTTCCCAATGTGCTGGGTTTAGGGACAAAGTAAGTTCCCCGTTTTACTCCAATAGCATGTGATGCATGTCTTTCTAAATGCCGCAGAGCTAGTTAAGTTCAGGTGGTTATAACCACCACCTGAAATCAGCCACGTGTATTTGTTCTTTTCGTGTGTACCCACTGAGCTATGGGGAGGCGAGAAGTGTGTTTTCAAACCGAGACAGTGGGATTGGGTATTTCTCTTACCCTGATATCAACAGTGTGCTCGCTGGGGGGTGTTCGTTCATTGTGTGGTGCCATTGTATTTTAGCTGGGTCATTCAGCTTGTGGATATGGCTACAATGATCAGTAGGATAACTAATTAATTCATTCATATTAATAATTAACTAATTAATGAATTTAATTAAGCTGATTCATCAAACTAATTCATTCATATTAATATTAACTAATTAATGAATTTAATTAAGCTAATTCATCAAACCTCAAATTATACTTCCGAGTATATTAAAAATAGCCATAGTGGCATTAGCCTACACCTGAAGACACCGGATAGTTGAAATCTTTACTTATCTTTATTTACTTAGCACCTTTGGTCACTCTTTAGACCAGTTTGTGGAGCATAAGCCCAGCATGTTTCACCAGTGGGGCCTTAACCTTACTAACTTGATCTTTTAACTCCATCCCATACCTAGTCAGTTTTATAGTTAAACATTTGCAATGCTGCCTGTTTGTGGTGTTGTAATATTTCTGTTTGTTTGCATAAGGGTCTCACACAGTGAGCGCTGCTGCCCTGGAGGAGCTCATTGTCTGGATTACTGGACAAAAGTCTTACCTTCTGAGTATGGGATCCAGAAACCATCAGCATCTTGCCTCTAAACAATATGCGAGCCTAGATAAACTGCACCCAGATGTGGTGGTCCATGCGCTTCTGAGAGTCGTCCTCATCACCGTTCTCTCAGGTCTGTATCTTCTGACCTTTCTAGCTTTTCCTCTTACCAATTAGAGTGGCATTGCAGATGGATAAGAGCATATAAAAACCTTGGTTTCAATGTGGAGGTACAATATTCAAAATTGAGGAGGTAAAGTTGAACTTGTACAGGACCTGACTTAAGCTACAGTTGGAGAATTGTGTACCGATTTGGGCACCCCATTATACGGGGGTTATAAAAGCAACAGAAACGGTACTGATTAGAATCACTAGCTTGTCACCAGAGATGAAGGGATTGATCAGTTATGAAGAGAGTCTTGAGAAGTTGTCAACTTATCTCAATTGGTAGCACTCTCCCTCATTTCTCTCTCTCGTTCCTTCTGCCCCCCCTTCCCCCCCCTTTTTTCTGTCTCTCTTTCCCTCCCTCTGCACGTTGGAGTCCTGTAGCTCAGTGGTTAGAACACTCACCTCGCAAGTGAGAGACCTGGGTTCAATTCCCAGCAGGGTGAAATCTTGGGCAAGTTTCCTTACTCCACATACCTGATAATAATCCCTCAAGGAAAAAAAAACAATAATAATTTGGTCACTCAATCCACAACTGTTTGTGGGACACTGCTGTGCGCAATTGGCTGCCGCGATTCGCTCACATATATATTCAGTCAATTCACTTTACAGTATATTCTGTGAAGTGCTTTTAGACATCTAGAAGACGTGAAAAGCGTTATATCAAATGCAAGGCTTATTATTTATTATTATTTTACTTACTTTCCCTTTAGCTGTATTTACTTTTGTCCACAGAACACAGTCAATCCACTTTAGAATATATCCTGTGGAGCACTTTGAGACGTCTAAATGACATAAAAAGGCGTCTATGAAATGCAAGGATTATTATTATTACTTCAGTCACAATCTCTATTGTCAGTTTATCTATTACAGCTCATAAATAACATTGTAATAACTAGTACTTTTAAAATTCTATTACTTAATGTTTCAAGCTCAAGAAATATTTAAACCTTCCTGTAGGAACTGAGAGAGCAATGTTTGTTTCGATATGTTCTATATAGAGACTGCGTACTTGTATGGTGGAAAGGAGCAGCAGAAAGTGTTGCTGGAGGTGGAACAAGTCAAAGGTCAACAAGCCCCACTGATACTTTGGGGAAATTCAATATCCTGGCGTGCTCAGATTCAGAAGAAACAAGGTGAGGTAAACTCTTATCAATAAAGTATATACTGGACAGTTTGTGAGGTATGACTGAATACTAACACTTAATAATAATATTAATGCGTCCTTCCAAGGAGAGTTTGCATTCCATTCCAACAATCTATCTCTGGAATTTCCACGTGTTGGTCGGATGTATGGAATTCTCACTTTGGTTTGGATACTCTTAAGCACTGTGGTGGGTTTCCGCATGTGTCAGACACCCGGCTGACCAAAACAAAACTTAACACTGAACCGTATGGGAGGTTTGACTGAATACTAACACTGGACATTGTGCACGGTGTGTGAGGTGTAAATAATGAACCATCCACTGAGGGTAAGGTATGGTTGAAGCTTAATAATGAACATATTCATTATTAATAAAGGAACAGTCTTTCTAACCTCTGGATTACTGCTTCTCGTGTTTATTTACTAGCGAGTCCTTGTTTTTGTCATTCGTTTAGATCATGTTTGGAGCTTTAGAAACCTGCTAGTCTGTCAGAATGCCATCACAGGGGACCTAGAACTGCACAGTACTCCTTGGTCATCTTGTGAGTGCCTGTTCGATGATGATGAAAGAGCAATTGAGTACATGACAAAATACCACTCGGGTGAGACAGCTTCTGTCAAAACCATGGCCCTTTCAACCCTGTTGAGTACGAGATACTCAGGTGCGTGGCCAGTGATAACTGCATTACATTCACCTAAGGATTATTGGATGATTTGCTCAGCAGCAAATCTCTGTGGATTTCTGTGGTTGTAGTGAGTGTGATAAGAGTGAGACATATTACAAATTATTTTATTTCCAGTTGTATTAATTAGCCCAGTGTAATAGGGCAATGTTTAATAATGTTATACCCACCGTTATCAATTATTATTGACAGGTTAATGCTTGAGCTGCATAGCCAAGGACAGATAACAGGAAGTTTTTCTTTATCCCAGAATGCAATTAATAATAATAATCCTTGCGTTTGATATAGGCGCCTTATCACATTGTTGAGACATCTCACAGAATATACTGTAAAGTCAATTGACTGTATATTTTTGTGGGCGAAACTTGGCAGCCAATTCCGCACAGCAGTGTCCCACAAACATTCGTAGATGAGTGACCAAATTTTTAAAAAAGGGATTATTACCCCCGGAAAGCAATCTGCCCAAAAACCGGGTTCCTACATGCTGCTTACTGCTAGGCATGTGGAGAAGGAAACTTAATTAACAATTGGAACAGGTTACCAGGAAGGGTGCTGAGGCCAGGGAACTGAATTGATAAAAACTTTATGCAGGGTAAAGTCTTGGAGTGCTGATAAATAGCTTGGTGTTGTAATGGGAGAACGATAGGATGGATGTTCTGGAAGTTTTAGATCAGTTGGACTGAAAGGCCTTCTCCATCTGAACTAATCTTATGATCTTGTCAATCGGCTATTCATGAAAGGAGAGAAAGAGCTGAATGTGATTGCTCACTTTCAACAAATTTTCAACAGCTACGTATACTGAGAACCTGCACCAGGGAGCACTGTAGTGCTATTCTAAACATTGATGGAGATCAGCAGAGCTGGACCCTGCCACTAGATAGCATTAGAATGCAAGGTCTAATATCCTGTGAAACTCTGAGCAAACAGACTGATATCCAATAATATCATGACTCTATTTGACATACCATCTTACCATCCTATGATTATTTTAATTTCAATCACTTCATCCAGTAACATAGTGATGGTTGCAAATAATAACATCAGCTTCCTGCAGTGTTATAGAACCCAGGATTATAGCATACAAATGATGTGGTTTATGATATCATCTAAATTCCTTGATTGAATTAGTGACATTGTGTAATCCACTGCCAGCTTGTCTCCTCAAAACAGTAACTGCAGGTCTTTGTAGAGAATAGAACTGAAGAATCACATAACAAATTTCATAACTTCCAACATAGGCTCAATTCAAAGTGGGATTTTGACTTTAAAGCTATAAATATTTAGCACCAACTTTGGTTTGGATCTTAGGGATCACAAGAGGTATTTATTTCAATGTTATAGACTTTCCTTAGTAGTAACAATGGTGGAAAAAGTAGCTTTTTCTTCTTTTTAATCCACCTTTCCTCAATTGTTTATTCAGCGACCATTCTACAACTCAGAAAGCAATTATGACAAAAATGCTCTTTGATGGTGAAGAGTGTTTTGCCCACAAAGTACACAGTCACTCCACTTTACAGTATATCTTGTGAAGCACTTTCAGATGTCTTGATGATGCAATAAGGGCTATAAATCTGAACTGTCATATCAACTTATTTCATTTGTACAAACAATGCATCTAATATCATGCTACATATGATAGTGCTTCAGCCTAGTAAAACAGAGCATTATATTCAATTTTAAAAAAATTTGGTCTTTTCAAACCCTGTCCAATCAGATGCAATCTTGTTAAACTAATTTTAATTTGAGTTTCATGGCGAGCAACAAACATGAACTGCAATTAATCACAATTCCACTGGAACTGCAGACCTCTATACTGCTTTCTTTTACCAAATGACACAATCCCTGCTTGTGTCCTTCTTTTGTAGGAGACATTCAATTCAAGGCCCACATTGTTGGCATTCAGTGGAATGGTTCTTGTACACGGAGTTCCTTGTTCAACATGGATGCCCTGACACCACTGGAGACTGTCCTATCCTCTCTATCCCATTTTACATACTCAGGCTGTGGAAAATGTGGCTCTGAGCTGGGACTGGATGACAACAATGTGTACCAGCAGTGCATTCCATGCTTACCATACAACACTGTGCAGATCTATTACAGGTCAGTATTAAGTGCTTCTTCTTTCCACGGATATAGGAAAACCTGCAAGCGTCAATGGGTTCAGGCATTTCAAAAACCATAAGAACAAGTACTTAAGTGTGTAAGTAGCAAAACAAGAATGTTGACATCAGATGATGCCTTTTGAAAGGCCTGAATGTTGTTGAGTGACTGGCTGTGTGACAATGAATGAGAGAGAGATTGGCTTTGTGAGTGGAATAGTAGCTGATCAAGGAGTGTTGGGTACACAGTATAGTTTACTCTGTATCTAACCAATATTGTTCCTGACCTGGAAGTGCTACAACAGTACAAATAGAGTTAATCTCAGTATCTGATCTGTGTTATACCTGTATATTATAGTGCCCTTTGATATAGACAGTGCCTTGGAACATCCTTCCAATGTGAAAGGCGCTATACAAATGTAATCTTGTTGTTGTAGTGTGGCTCACTTATAGCATGGGTTTACTGACCTGATTCACCTGGCTTCTGGCACTAATGAGTCGTCTTACTACACTAAAAAATGTCACTTCCAGACACCATGTGCCTGAAATAATAATAATCCTTGGATTTGATATAGTGGCTTATTACCTCTTCGAGACTTCTCAAAGCGCTTCAACTAATAATACGTCCTGCATTCACATCAGCTATTTGCCAGAAGTGCCTGTGATATCACTTCACAAAGGAAATGACATTGTCTGTGCTTCTTGCGCATGGCACTCAGGAAGTAACATCAGCGGGCGATCTAACAACCCAGAAGGCAGCCATTTTGAATGCATTGCTTACAATGCGGCCTCTAAACTATTGGATTCATCTGACCATGCTATAACTTTATTAATACTTGCTGTTTGGGAGGACTTGCTCATTGGGGGTACTTTGGGGGATAACATAACATTGAGAATACTTCATTTTGGCAACAGTAACAGCAATTAATAGTTCATATAATTATACCGCACAGAAGGAGGCCATTTGGCCTATCGTGTCTATACCGGCTCTTTGAAAAGAGCTATCCAATTCAATCCCACTCCCCTGCTCTCTCCCCATAGCCCTACAAACTTGACCTTCCCAAATAATTATCTATTTCCCTCTTAAAAGCTGTTATTGAAACAGCTTTCAGGCATTGCATTCCAGATCCGAACAACTCGCTGTAAAAAAAATTTCTCCTCACCTCCCCTCTGTTTCTTTTACCACCTATTTTAAATTGGTGTCGTCAGGTTACTGACCCATCCGCCAGTGGAAAGAGTTTCTCCTTGTTCACCCTTTCGAATCCCCTCATAATTTTGAAAACTTCTATTAAGTCTCCTCTTAACCTTCTCTGCTCCAAGGAGAATAATCCTAGTTTCTCTCGCCTCTCCTGATAACTGAAGTCCCTCATTCCTGGTACCATCCTGGTAAATCTCCTTTGCACTCTTCCAATGCCTTGACATCCTTCCTAAAGTGTGGTGTCCAGAACTGAACAAGGTACTCCAGGTGAGGCCTAAGCAGTGTTTTATAAAGGTTCATCATAACTTCCTGACTTTTGTATTTTATGCCCCTATTTATAAAGCCTAGTATCCATTATGCTTTTTTAACAGCTTTATCTACCTGTCCTGCCACCTTCAAAGATTTACTTATATGAACCCCCAGGTCTCTGTTCCTTCACCCCCTTTAAGATTGTATCATCAGCTAGTATTGCCTCTCCTCATTCTTCCTCCCAAAATGGATCACTTCGCATTTCTCAACATTAAACTTCATCTGCCACACGTCTGCCCATTTTACTAGTCTGTCTATGTCCATTTACAGTCTCCTACCATCCTCCACAAGTTCTTAATTGTGGAGTTCCTCTCTCCTTTAATACAGTTTTATGTTGACGCAGGCATTAATCCCAGATACTCCACTGATAATTGTGTATACGTCTCAAATATCCTGGTCTATCATACCTTGCAGTGAATTAACTTTTCCCCCATGCCTTGCCATTGCACCCTGCTGCTGACTGTTGCCAGTTTTGTTAATCAGATTCTAGCCTGATCAGCCTCATTAAATATTTTATATTATATTCGTGGAGTCCTGTAGCTCAGTGGTTAGAGCACTCACTTTGCAAGCGAGAGACCTGAGTTCAATTCCAGGCAGGTCAGGGCGAAACCTTGGGCAAGTTTCCTTACTCCACACGCCTAATAATAATCCCTCCAAAAAAAAACAAAACAATAATAAATTGGTCATTTTCAATCCACGACTGTTTGTGGGACATTGCTGTGCGCAATTGGCTGCCGCGTTCGCCCACAAATAGACAGTCAATTCACTTTACAGTGTGTTCTGTGAAGCGCTCTGGGACGTCCTCCTGACGTGAAAAGCGCTATATCAAATGTGAGGATTATTATTATTATTATTATTTTTTTTTTTCTCCTTCATAAATAGGAGATCCCAATCTGCTCTTTCATACTCTGAAGACTTTAATCACATTAAAATATCAACAGGAGCTGACTGCTGAAAAGACAATGAGTTAGACTCATTGCAAGAAGGAAACTAAACTCACATAAACATCTGAAATAACATATCACTGAACTGTCCTAAATCTTAGTTAATTCAGATCATCAGCAATATTAGCTTAATATTAAGCAAAAATATTACTATATAATGACAAATTTTGTCAAGTTTCAATTTTGTCTCTTTACATCTATTTTCTTGAAGGTTGTGACTCATGCGGTGGACGCTTGCATAGTCACAGGCAAACTTCTGGTAGCTCATCTATCCCTACCCCTCTCCTTAGTGTGTTCTGTGAAGCGCTTTGGGACGTCCTCCCGACGTGAAAAGCGCTATATCAAATGCAAGGATTATTATTATTAGTGTGTTCTGTGAAGCGCTTTGGGACGTCCTCCCGACGTGAAAAGCGCTATATCAAATGCAAGGATTATTATTATTACCCCCTAATAACAGACATCATCAACTTCTCTCTCTGTCCACTGGCATCATTCCCATCCCCTTAAAAACAGCCGTCAGCCCTACCCTAAAATAAAGCTTCCCTTAATCCATCTCTGTTCTCTAATTACTATCCTATCTCTAATCTTCTTTTTCTTTCCAAGGTCCTGGAACCAGTCGTTGCTCCCCAGTTTTGCTCTTTATTCTCCCACCTCTCCAGTCTGGTTTCTGTGTTGTTCACAGTACAGAGACAGCCTTAGTCAAAGTTACAAAGGACATTCTGTCCAACTGTATGCAGGGCTCTCCCTGTCTCCTCAGCCTTCTCAATCTTTCTGTTGCCTTCGACACAATTAACCATTCTAATTTTTCTTCACCGCTTCTCCTCTCAGCTCCACCTTCATGGTTCTGTCCTTGCCTGGTTTCACTTTTACCTTTCCCATCATCTCCACTTTGTACGGTTTCTACTTCAGCCCTTGTATAGTCACATGGGGTGTTCCTCAGGACTCTAGCCTTGGTCCTCTCTTTAATCTTTAAATGTTCCCATGATACAATCTGCAGACATGCGGTTAACTTCCACATGTATGCAGATGACACCCAACTCTATCTCTTTATCTACCCTTGAGTCTAGGAACACTGCTGTCCTGACAGATTGTCTGTCAGACATCACGTCCTGGAAGAGAGCTAACTTTCTCCAGTTGAATGTCGACAAGCTTGATCTTCCACGCATGCGCACACACACATATTCAACCAGTGTCACTGGATAGTGGTCAGAAGCGCAAATTCATATTCTGTAAGCCAGGTTTTCTTTGCCTCTATTTCAGGCCCACCACCCTTGTGGTTACAGATGAAGATTCCATGATTGATGTCCACGTCTCATCCAAAATCATGGAAAAGATCTTTCACCACATCCCTCCTGGACGGCTCTGCAAAGTCCAAGGTAAATGGGTTATGTATTATTTCAAATACCAAAATTTAGCAACAGCGTGATGAGCTACAGCTTATGAGCTGGGACTGTTACTCAGCCATCATTCCCAAAGTGGTGTCAGATCAGGGCTTTCCCTAGAGCAGAGGTTTCTAAACTTTCTGGGCTCAAGGCTCCCATGACATTAGGCATCCTAACTAAGGATCGCCACACAATAAATCCATAGAAATACGCCATCCACTTTGCTGGTATAAGGTGTTTCGTTGTTGAGGTGCTGACGAGTGATCCATGGAAACGTGCCTTTCTCATATGCTGCTTGGGCTGTGCAGGCTTCTTGCAGGGCAGTGAGGCATAACCGCTTGGAGGGCACGAACCCTCTTGGTTCTGGCGCAGATTGGCTCTATTCCACAGCCATTCACTGAAATCTTACAGCCTGACAAAGTGCTTAGATTCCTTATTAGATTAACCATACTGCGAGTTACTGTGAGCCTACCTTTAGGTTGAGAGGTTGTTGCAAGGATTCTTGGGTAGATCAGAGCTCAGCGAGTCCTGCATTCTCTGGTAGTACTCCTTGGGGGCTTATCTAAAGGCCCAGCTCCTTCCTATTTCAAATGATCTCCTCTACCCCATGCTCTGGGCACTCCAGGTTGTCCATCATTATTATTCAGCACTGCAAAAGGCTGCCCTGAAATATAACTCCAGGTAGTAACTTTCCAACTGTTTGGGGTTATTTACAAGAATAACCCAGGTAGTGAAAGGTTTTGCATAACTGCTTAGCAGCCTGTCATTCAGTGTGGGAAATTCAGTTGGTGACATCAGATACATGAACGACATCTGGAAAATTAAAATACCTTCCCTGACAGGCTTTTGCTCTGTTTGCTCTTGCACTTAACTGAGTTAGTGAGCTTTATGCTATGGTGATGGATACATGTTTGTGTGAAAACAGACTTTTCTCATCGACTCCTCAAGCTGTGCTTTAGTCAGTTACCAGCAGTTGCGTGGGACTTTAATATAACATTGCCTTAATTTTTTGAAATCTGGACCCTGACGTTTCTCATGGTTTTAACTTTAAGACTTGTCTTAAAACTGAAGATCATGATGAATGCTTTAATATTCTTAATCTGGTAACTGATTTTCCACCGTTAAGATTAATTAAAGAATTTTCTAAAATTCTGCTTTATTTTAAGATATTTTAGGGCTAAGATAATACTGAGTTCAGGCTTCTGTTGTCTTAACTATTTGTTCATATTATGCGGCTTTTGCTACCACCGAGCAGAACTGTCAGTCATATCTATTCTATTCTCTCGATCTCCAATGTTAATGTACAGAATTCTCTGAGGAAAATGAAAGGCAAATTTCCTGATGTATCCCATGAAGAGAGAGAGAGTTCTTTAGTGTTTCACTGTTTCTCAACGTCACATTTGGAACAAGATCGTGTATCAATGGCATTCCAGTGTGTTACTAAACAAATATTTTATGGAGTGTGTTCTCCATGAAGTGTTCCATTGAGTAAATACACCATGGAGAGTGCAGTGCTGAGCTGAACAGACTGCCAAGGCTCCAGGTTTAGTCAGTGCTTGGGGCTAATTTAGCTGATATCAGACTGGGTGGTAGCAACATTGCTGTAATTGATCATAAATATTGTACTAAATATTCAAGCATGTACTGAATATTCAAGATCACACTGGACAGACCACTGAGTGAGGTATTGGGGATAATGAGCACCAATTGATGAATAGTCCAGCATGAGCCCCTGCTTCAGTATATTCCCCTGCCACAAGGCATGGTCTTCAAAAGGAGTAACATTTCTATAAATTAAATAAACTTGTGAAATACTGGTTTGTGTATTGCAGGTCCATCTGAGAAGGTGTCATATGGGATGGTCATAGCAGAGCTATGCTGCTCCCTGTTTGGTGACTCTAACGACCGCTGCTTGCTGACTGTACAGAGCCAATTCGACCTTGATGAAAACAGCGTCTCCATGAAACAGGATTTCTACTTGTTGGACTTCCACCCAAACGTTTAACCTATGATCTGGTTAGAAACTCAAAGCTACCACTGGAGCCTGCACATGGTGCTTGGGAGGGAAAGTGGGCATCATTTAAATTCAGCTTCATGAGTCACATCAATTATTAATAAATAAATAAATCTGCCTTCAAAAAATAAATTGGTAATAATCTACGACTGTTTGTGGGACCCTGCTGTGCACAATTGGCTGCTGCGTTTTGCTCACAAAATATACATTCAATTAACTTTACAGTATATTCTGTGAAGCACTTTGAGACGTGATAAGGTACTACATCAAATGCAAGGATTATTATTACTAAATGGGAGCATATTCCTGGCTGCTTTGTTTTCTGTACACTGTCACAGGTAAAGTGTTAGTTTTTGACACCTTCATGTTTCCATGGAGTGCATTTTGCTAATTAATTGCTTGTATCTATACCATGACGCATTACTGTTCTCAGGAACTTCAGAAACCTGAAAGCTGAAGTAACCCTCCAGAGGCAAACTCGTAAGCAAAAGACACACAAGAGATGTCTTCCTTTGTGGTTTATTGAGGACATTTATACTGTCCAGCGCCTTGGGACGTCCTCCCGACGTGAAAGGTGCTATACAAATGTAAAAAGAGAAAAGGGAGACATTTACTGCATTTTAGGAGGCTTCGTTCCCAAGCAGTTATAATAATAATAATCACTTAAGCACAGGTTTGAAACAAATAGAAATGTTTCCAAATTCCCTGTATCAGAACCAGCACCACAACTTCTTTCTTGATGACGATAAGCACAGAGATTACTCCTTGACCCTGTGGAAATAGTACAGATTGTTAGTCATCGAGATCATCCCATCTGAGCCTTTAGAGCACTCTGAAGCTGAGTGTATTATAGGCATAGAGCAGCTGGTGTGATTGAAAACTGTGCCCATGACAGCAGGTAACGTCATTTTCATGAGCTGCCTTTTGTTAGGAATTTTATTGCATGTGTTATTGGCTATTTATGGATTTATGCTTAGTTATATTCTTCTTTGCTAATGTTCCCACACCAATTTTCTCCTCTCCTGAAAATGTTTGACCTTTTTCTTTCTGTTGGGGTTACTGTCACCCTCTGAAACTTTGCACAAGTGACCACCGTTCATGTGTAGGTGTTGGCAAGCTGTTTGACGTGGGGTTTTGGGGGGCACAACTGTGCCTATTCCTACCCTAGTCTGGCAACCACTCACATATATCTTCAGTAAGGTGGGAGGCTGGGTCAATGATCAGAGCTGAAATTCTTATCAGTGTTACATGTAGTGATTTGCGCAGTGTGCAGTTATAAAGGGAAAATCCTTTCAGCTTGATGTTAAACATCTGGAGGTCTGAACTCAACTGATTTGGCAATATGGCCCTGCTTGCCTTAATTATTCTGTTTCATACTGAGTGACGAATCAACTCATTCCCTTTGAACTTTCCCCTTGGAAAGTCTGTCTCATACATGGAGAATATGGAGTACAATATTTGTGTTTCTGTGTTGAATACCATCTGCCACTCATCAGCCCAGGTGCATACCTTGATGAGGTTTCTGGAATGTACCATAACTTTGTGAGTGCATTATTTATCCCTGGTGCAGCTAGAGAGAATAGGGTCTCGGCGGCCTGAGGGGAGAGGCAGTGGCCACATTCCACATCTTTCTGTGTAAAGAAAGACATCTTGTTGTTTATCTTCAATCATCCCTTGCAATCCCTGAATCTGTCCCTCTTCACCATCTCCTGGCTGGCTGTATGTGAAAGTTTTTCTCACATTAATAAGTTGTCTTATTAACTTAATGCAAGTTTATAAATATTAGAAAATGTAGGTTTCTGTTATCTGTTCACGGTTGGTGCCTAATGAGGTCAGTGCGAAGTATCAACATGCAGCAGAACAAGGGTCATTAGGCTACTTTGTCAGGAGAAAGCTGGCTTCAATAATGTCAGATATCCTGCCAAGCCAATTAACACTGGCCACTTCCTTAATGTCAACCTCATTTATCACAACAAATGTAAATTTCAGATTCATTGTCAGCTGGAAGGTTACGTTCATTAAAACTGTTAATACGGTATGCCTTTTATTCAGACTGTGTCTGGCCTGAAACATAGCACAAGAAACATATCGCACAGGAAATCGTTGCCCCCCCCCCCCCATAGAACCTATACTGATGCTGGCTCCTACACTAGGCACTAATTATACTAGATCCCCTGATCTTTTCTTCCACATTTTTATATTGCTCTACAAATATTTATTAAAATTATTTTAAAATTTGTCTTATGTTCACGTTCTAGTACCTGCTTTCCTATTTCCACCCACAAAGATATAGGAAGATGATTCTCCCACCCCTCATCTTATCCAGGTACCAGCTGAACAGATCATTGAACACATTTCTTGACCCAAGAGAAGTACAGCCACTTGACTCTTTTAATAACATTCTTGACCATATCAGACATTTGTGGGTTCAAGCCCCATGCCCCCAAATTGAGCTCAGAGTTGAGGCTGATGCTGCAGGCAGAGCTACTGCATTATCCGAATTGCTTTCCTGTAGATGAGGCATTAAACCAAGGTCCATCTGCTTGGTCTTCACATTGAAGATCTCATTGACGAACAATCCTTAAAATAAATGGTCATTCACTTCATTTCTGTTTGCGGTACCTTGTTGCCAAAATGGCTGCTACAGTTTCTGTAGATATAGTGAAGTGCTTTGAAACATTTTCAAAAGATAAGGGTCTATTAAAATGTACCTTTCTTTCTTAGGGTTTGTATTCATTGAAAGTTACCCCTGACATTGAATAGCTTTATTACTGTTGCATTAGTATGGGGTGGATGGAAGAGTGTCAGCTTCACAGTATAAAATTACAACTCATATGATCTTAATTTTTATAGAAGGTATAAGGATAAAGTCATAAGGATTGGGTTCCCTGGCAGGGTTCCCAGGGTTCTTGAAGCAGAGGTTACAGAGGCAGCTCTTGCTGTTGTTGGTAGGGAACTTGCCAATGAGTAACAATAAACATTTTACTTTCAAATTCTATAACGTTAAATGTGGAGTTACACTTGGTATCTGCTGTTGATTGCCCGTTTTGAAGTGACCCATTTTCTTGGTTGATTCAGACAATGTTAGCTTATGGTTGTACTGTCTGAGTGTGAGAAAGCAGGGCAAACAAGCCGAGAGTAAGCCCGCATTAATTAACTTACAATAATTACACAAAACTATGGTATAACAATCTCACACTGTGAAAATCCAAGCTGCTCTATTTATAAGAGCATGAATCAATCAAGCAGAAAAGATCAAAAGAAAAACTAAAGATGCTGGAAATCTAAGAACAAACAAGGTTGAGAAGAGATCAAATTTTGCAGGGATTTAATGAGATAAATGAGGAGAAACTATTTTTACTGTTTGATGAGTTGGTAATTAATGGGTATAAATTTGTTGTCAAACAATTTGAGAAAGAGGCATGGATTTTTATTTAGATAAAGGATTATTAAGATAAGGAATACCCCATTGAAAATAGTGTTTGGAACAGAATCCATAATAGCTCCTAAAAGGGAATTGAGCAAATATTTGAAAAAGAAAAATATTAAAATGTATAGGGAAAAGGCAGGGGATGGGAACTAAATAATAATAATACTTGCATTTGATATTACGCCTTATCAAATTGTTGAGACGGCTCAAAACGCTTCACAGAATATACTGTAAAGTGGATTGACCATATATTTTGCGGGAGAAACACAGCAGCCAATTGCACACAGCAGTGTCCCACAAACAGTCGTGGAACGAATGACCACATTTTTGTTCTGGCATTTGTGCCAGTAGCCACTACTAGAAAGCTACTATCTACTTGAAGCTTAAAATCCCTATTAAAGCTATAAGCACAGTGCAAATATCTCACTGAAGAGAAATTCTTAATTTTACAGCATGTAAAATAAGATTTTTGATTCTGCTGATTGTTTACAGATGATATTATTCTCTTCTAATTGAAGTCTTTGCAATTCGGGAGCACTCTGCCATGCAAGTAGAAGATCACAGGTCTTTACTGAGTTATTGGCTGTCAACCAGGGCAACATTTGGTTAACAATTGAATTCAGCAACCCCTGAGATTGAGAGGGGAAAATTAATCAGGGTTTCTGCTCCTCATTGCTATTCAGATACCTTCTCCACCCCCTTCCCTCCCACTGGAAGCTGTGCAAATCTATATCTGGTATTTCAATGTGTAGTTGGGAGGCATGGAATTCTCAGTTTGGTTTGGATTCTCTTCAACATGGTGACGGGTTTCCCCGTGTATCAGACATGCTGACCGGGAAAAAAAAAGTATGAACATCAGATGATGACAGGATTGGGGTAATATGCAAGGGGTGACATTGATGTAGCAAGTCACTCCCTTGTGTATTTAAAACAGCAGAGTTGGTGCTAATTATAAGATGCTGTTGACCAGATTTACCATTTTTTTTCATTATTACTGATGGATAATCAGGAAAATCATGGTCTTCTGTTTGTTCAGCTATGAGGGAAAGGATACAATGGCTGCATAACTTCAAGACAGCTTATTCAAACTTCCAAATTTTCATCCTCCAATTCCCTTGCAGAGCATTGATGTAAGAGAACATCAAAGAACTGGAATGCATTACCTGAAAGGGTAGTGGAAGCCGATTCAATTTCAACTTCTAAGAGAGAAGTAGATGGGTATTTGGGGAGGACAGGATTGCATGGCTACGGAGGGAAAGCCGGCCAGTGGGATTGAGTTAGATTGCTCTTTTAGGAGCTAGCGCAGATGCGATAATAATAATAATAATAATAATCCTTGCATTTGATATAGCGCTTTTCACGTTGGGCGGACGTCCCAAAGCGCTTCACAGAACACACTGTAAAGCGAATTGACCATATATTTTGTGGGAGAAACACGGCAGCCAAATGCACTCAGCAGTGTCCCACAAACAGTCGTGGAACGAATGACCACATTTTTGTTCTGGCATTTGTGCCAGTAGCCACTACTAGAAAGCTACTATCTACTTGAAGCTTAAAATCCCTATTAAAGCTATAAGCACAGTGCAAATATCTCACTGAAGAGAAATTCTTAATTTTACAGCATGTAAAATAAGATTTTTGATTCTGCTGATTGTTTACAGATGATATTATTCTCTTTTAATTGAAGTCTTTGCAATTCGGGAGCACTCTGCCATGCAAGTAGAAGATCACAGGTCTTTACTGAGTTATTGGCTGTCAACCAGGGCAACATTTGGTTAACAATTGAATTCAGCAACCCCTGAGATTGAGAGGGGAAAATTAATCAGGGTTTCTGCTCCTCATTGCTATTCAGATACCTTCTCCACCCCCTTCCCTCCCACTGGAAGCTGTGCAAATCTATATCTGGTATTTCAATGTGTAGTTGGGAGGCATGGAATTCTCAGTTTGGTTTGGATTCTCTTCAACATGGTGACGGGTTTCCCCGTGTATCAGACATGCTGACCGGGAAAAAAAAAGTATGAACATCAGATGATGACAGGATTGGGGTAATATGCAAGGGGTGACATTGATGTAGCAAGTCACTCCCTTGTGTATTTAAAACAGCAGAGTTGGTGCTAATTATAAGATGCTGTTGACCAGATTTACCATTTTTTTTCATTATTACTGATGGATAATCAGGAAAATCATGGTCTTCTGTTTGTTCAGCTATGAGGGAAAGGATACAATGGCTGCATAACTTCAAGACAGCTTATTCAAACTTCCAAATTTTCATCCTCCAATTCCCTTGCAGAGCATTGATGTAAGAGAACATCAAAGAACTGGAATGCATTACCTGAAAGGGTAGTGGAAGCCGATTCAATTTCAACTTCTAAGAGAGAAGTAGATGGGTATTTGGGGAGGACAGGATTGCATGGCTACGGAGGGAAAGCCGGCCAGTGGGATTGAGTTAGATTGCTCTTTTAGGAGCTAGCGCAGATGCGATAATAATAATAATAATAATCCTTGCATTTGATATAGCGCTTTTCACGTTGGGCGGACGTCCCAAAGCGCTTCACAGAACACACTGTAAAGCGAATTGACCATATATTTTGTGGGAGAAACACGGCAGCCAAATGCACTCAGCAGTGTCCCACAAACAGTCGTGGAACGAATGACCACATTTTTGTTCTGGCATTTGTGCCAGTAGCCACTACTAGAAAGCTACTATCTACTTGAAGCTTAAAATCCCTATTAAAGCTATAAGCACAGTGCAAATATCTCACTGAAGAGAAATTCTTAATTTTACAGCATGTAAAATAAGATTTTTGATTCTGCTGATTGTTTACAGATGATATTATTCTCTTTTAATTGAAGTCTTTGCAATTCGGGAGCACTCTGCCATGCAAGTAGAAGATCACAGGTCTTTACTGAGTTATTGGCTGTCAACCAGGGCAACATTTGGTTAACAATTGAATTCAGCAACCCCTGAGATTGAGAGGGGAAAATTAATCAGGGTTTCTGCTCCTCATTGCTATTCAGATACCTTCTCCACCCCCTTCCCTCCCACTGGAAGCTGTGCAAATCTATATCTGGTATTTCAATGTGTAGTTGGGAGGCATGGAATTCTCAGTTTGGTTTGGATTCTCTTCAACATGGTGACGGGTTTCCCCGTGTATCAGACATGCTGACCGGGAAAAAAAAGTATGAACATCAGATGATGACAGGATTGGGGTAATATGCAAGGGGTGACATTGATGTAGCAAGTCACTCCCTTGTGTATTTAAAACAGCAGAGTTGGTGCTAATTATAAGATGCTGTTGACCAGATTTACCATTTTTTTTCATTATTACTGATGGATAATCAGGAAAATCATGGTCTTCTGTTTGTTCAGCTATGAGGGAAAGGATACAATGGCTGCATAACTTCAAGACAGCTTATTCAAACTTCCAAATTTTCATCCTCCAATTCCCTTGCAGAGCATTGATGTAAGAGAACATCAAAGAACTGGAATGCATTACCTGAAAGGGTAGTGGAAGCCGATTCAATTTCAACTTCTAAGAGAGAAGTAGATGGGTGTTTGGGGAGGACAGGATTGCATGGCTACGGAGGGAAAGCCGGCCAGTGGGATTGAGTTAGATTGCTCTTTTAGGAGCTAGCGCAGATGCGATAATAATAATAATAATAATCCTTGCATTTGATATAGCGCTTTTCACGTTGGGCGGACGTCCCAAAGCGCTTCACAGAACACACTGTAAAGCGAATTGACCATATATTTTGTGGGAGAAACACGGCAGCCAAATGCACTCAGCAGTGTCCCACAAACAGTCGTGGAACGAATGACCACATTTTTGTTCTGGCATTTGTGCCAGTAGCCACTACTAGAAAGCTACTATCTACTTGAAGCTTAAAATCCCTATTAAAGCTATAAGCACAGTGCAAATATCTCACTGAAGAGAAATTCTTAATTTTACAGCATGTAAAATTAGATTTTTGATTCTGCTGATTGTTTACAGATGATATTATTCTCTTCTAATTGAAGTCTTTGCAATTCGGGAGCACTCTGCCATGCAAGTAGAAGATCACAGGTCTTTACTGAGTTATTGGCTGTCAACCAGGGCAACATTTGGTTAACAATTGAATTCAGCAACCCCTGAGATTGAGAGGGGAAAATTAATCAGGGTTTCTGCTCCTCATTGCTATTCAGATACCTTCTCCACCCCCTTCCCTCCCACTGGAAGCTGTGCAAATCTATATCTGGTATTTCAATGTGTAGTTGGGAGGCATGGAATTCTCAGTTTGGTTTGGATTCTCTTCAACATGGTGACGGGTTTCCCCGTGTATCAGACATGCTGACCGGGAAAAAAAAAGTATGAACATCAGATGATGACAGGATTGGGGTAATATGCAAGGGGTGACATTGATGTAGCAAGTCACTCCCTTGTGTATTTAAAACAGCAGAGTTGGTGCTAATTATAAGATGCTGTTGACCAGATTTACCATTTTTTTTCATTATTACTGATGGATAATCAGGAAAATCATGGTCTTCTGTTTGTTCAGCTATGAGGGAAAGGATACAATGGCTGCATAACTTCAAGACAGCTTATTCAAACTTCCAAATTTTCATCCTCCAATTCCCTTGCAGAGCATTGATGTAAGAGAACATCAAAGAACTGGAATGCATTACCTGAAAGGGTAGTGGAAGCCGATTCAATTTCAACTTCTAAGAGAGAAGTAGATGGGTATTTGGGGAGGACAGGATTGCATGGCTACGGAGGGAAAGCCGGCCAGTGGGATTGAGTTAGATTGCTCTTTTAGGAGCTAGCGCAGATGCGATAATAATAATAATAATAATCCTTGCATTTGATATAGCGCTTTTCACGTTGGGCGGACGTCCCAAAGCGCTTCACAGAACACACTGTAAAGCGAATTGACCATATATTTTGTGGGAGAAACACGGCAGCCAAATGCACTCAGCAGTGTCCCACAAACAGTCGTGGAACGAATGACCACATTTTTGTTCTGGCATTTGTGCCAGTAGCCACTACTAGAAAGCTACTATCTACTTGAAGCTTAAAATCCCTATTAAAGCTATAAGCACAGTGCAAATATCTCACTGAAGAGAAATTCTTAATTTTACAGCATGTAAAATAAGATTTTTGATTCTGCTGATTGTTTACAGATGATATTATTCTCTTCTAATTGAAGTCTTTGCAATTCGGGAGCACTCTGCCATACAAGGAGAAGATCACAGGTCTTTACTGAGTTATTGGCTGTCAACCAGGGCAACATTTGGTTAACAATTGAATTCAGCAACCCCTGAGATTGAGAGGGGAAAATTAATCAGGGTTTCTGCTCCTCATTGCTATTTAGATACCTTCTCCACCCCCTTCCCTCCCCTGGAAGCTGTGCAAATCTATATCTGGTATTTCAATGTGTAGTTGGGAGGCATGGAATTCTCAGTTTGGTTTGGCTTCTCTTCAACATGGTGATGGGTTTCCCCGTGTGTTAGACATGCTGACCGGGGAAAAAAAAAGTATGAACATCAGATGATGACAGGATTGGGGTAACATGCAAGGGGTGACATTGATGTAGCAAGTCACTCCCTTGTGTATTTAAAACAGCAGAGTTGGTGCTAATTATAAGATGCTGTTGACCAGATTTACCATTTTTTTTCATTATTACTGATGGATAATCAGGAAAATCATGGTCTTCTGTTTGTTCAGCTATGAGGGAAAGGATACAATGGCTGCATAACTTCAAGACAGCTTATTCAAACTTCCAAATTTTCATCCTCCAATTCCCTTGCAGAGCATTGATGTAAGAGAACATCAAAGAACTGGAATGCATTACCTGAAAGGGTAGTGGAAGCCGATTCAATTTCAACTTCTAAGAGAGAAATAGATGGGTATTAGAGGAGGACAGGATTGCATGGCTACGGAGGGAAAGCCGGCCAGTGGGATTGAGTTAGATTGCTCTTTTAGGAGCTAGCGCAGATGCGATAATAATAATAATAATCCTTGCATTTGATATAGCGCTTTTCACATCGGGCGGACGTCCCAAAGCGCTTCACAGAACACACTGTAAAGTGGATTGACCATATATTTTGTGGGAGAAACACGGCAGCCAATTGCACACAGCAGTGTCCCACAAACAGTCGTGGAACGAATGACCACATTTTTGTTCTGACATTTGTGCCAGTAGCCACTACTAGAAAGCTACTATCTACTTGAAGTCTTTGTTACTGACCATTAGAGTAGAAGCTTAGATGTCTGGAGGATTGCTGCCCAGGGCACTGGAAGAAACTCCATTCTCTTTTTATAATGAGATATCTAACATCACTGAACAAATAAATGGAAGCTTGTTTTAATGTGTCATCTAAAGGATAGAGCTCTACTGCTGAATTAGAATGGAATGCCAGGCTAAACTATGAGTTCACAGTGTACCCAGGCTTGGTGCTAATGTGTCATGACCTACCCTATCATTGAAAATATTAAATCACTTTTCAAATAAATATCTTCTGTACCAGCCACTAGCTTAACATCCCTATTAAAGCTATAAGCACAGTGCAAATATCTCACTGAAGAGAAATTCTTAATTTTACAGCATGTAAATTAAGATTTTTGATTCTGCTGATTGTTTACAGATGATATTATTCTCTTCTAATTGAAGTCTTTGCAATTCGGGAGCACTCTGCCATACAAGTAGAAGATCACAGGTCTTTACTGAGTTATTGGCTGTCAACCAGGGCAACATTTGGTTAACAATTGAATTCAGCAACCCCTGAGATTGAGAGGGGAAAATTAATCAGGGTTTCTGCTCCTCATTGCTATTCAGATACTTTCTCCACCCCCTTCCCTCCCACTGGAAGCTGTGCAAATCTATATCTGGTATTTCAATGTGTAGTTGGGAGGCATGGAATTCTCAGTTTGGTTTGGATTCTCTTCAACATGGTGACGGGTTCCCCGTGTATCAGACATGCTGACCGGGAAAAAAAAAGTATGAACATCAGATGATGACAGGATTGGGGTAATATGCAAGGGGTGACATTGATGTAGCAAGTCACTCCCTTGTGTATTTAAAACAGCAGAGTTGGTGCTAATTATAAGATGCTGTTGACCACATTTACCATTTTTTTTTCATTATTACTGATGGATAATCAGGAAAATCATGGTCTTCTGTTTGTTCAGCTATGAGGGAAAGGATACAATGGCTGCATAACTTCAAGACAGCTTATTCAAACTTCCAAATTTTCATCCTCCAATTCCCTTGCAGAGCATTGATGTAAGAGAACATCAAAGAACTGGAATGCATTACCTGAAAGGGTAGTGGAAGCCGATTCAATAACAACTTTTAAGAGAGAAATAGATGGGTATTTGGGGAGGACAGGATTGCATGGCTACGGAGGGAAAGCAGGCCAGTGGGATTGAGTTAGATTGCTCTTTTTGGAGCTAGCGCAGATGCGATGGGCCGAATGGCCTCTTTCTGTGCTGTATGATTCTTTGATTCTAAGTGGCAGTAATTCTCATCTATTTGGCGTTTGGTATGTTAATAGTGCATACATCTTTAGTTCTCCCATAGAGCCCATATATTAACAAGATGGAACAGCACATGCCAAGATCAAACCTGCAGTGTTCGTAATATATATATAGACTCAGCATCACACCAGTCTATTCGCTCACTGAACCAACAAGAGAGTTTACAGCACCAGGCTTTAATGCCATTTTATTTTCTCTGTCAGGGAAAGGACAGGCAGATATTGACAACACTTCTCCACTACACAAACAGAACCCGGAATGTTTTTTTTAAATCATTTTTAGATTAAACCTTTTTTTTGTCTTTTGTTGCCTCATCACTTGCATTAAACAAATGTATTGTGGAGCCCATTATCAAGTATTAACTGTAAAGGGACCAGGCTTGATGGCCTGACTGTGTTGTCTTGTTCAATGCTCCCCAATGTTCTTATTGCAATTGAACAGTACAACAAAGCTTTGATGATTATGTTTAATATATTGTACAAGTAATTGTTCACATCATTCTCTTTTCCATTACAAGAAAAAGATTTCAGGTCACAGGACTGAACAGGCATTTCAAGGTCAATGATACATATGATTCCAGATGAGAGTATCGCATACATGTGTTGTGTGCAACAGTGCACAGTAATACAATGTAAGTTCATGAACATTAAGGGGTATTTTTTCTTTTGAAAACATTGTTTGGTCGCTTGCTGTATTTTAGAGGTGAACACTTTTAGTCTAGGGTTAACATTCCATTGTAATGCTGGGGTGTGCAGCATTGCCAACCTTCAGATGAGATATTAAGCTGAGGCCTCATCTATCTGTTCAGGTGGACATAAAAGATCTCAAGTCAAATACACAGTCACGAAACTTTACAGTAAATCTTGTGAAGCCCTTTGAGATGTTTCAATGACAAACAAATCCAAGAATTATTATATCTCCCCCTCCCAAATTCTCAACAGAATTTTCTTAACACAAACTCTTTTCAGCTTCCTGCTGCTCTCAGTATACCAGGAACTGGGAGTCAAACAGTGTAAAACACATGGTGCTATGTTAGGAGAAAGTTCAGATTATTACGGTTCTCTTCCTTTGGCTTTTAAAGGGATCTATAAGGGCTTTGTTCTAATCATCTGTATCCAGAACTACAATACATACAAGTACAAATTTACATTTTTATTGTGCCTTTCAAGTCGGGAAGGTATCCCTAGGAGCTGGAGCACTGCTCAGGAGGACAGTAGTTAATGCCTAACAATTAATGTTAGACAGTTAGATGCAGGTGCTTCATACTCATCTCGGAGCAATAAGGAGCTTCCTGAGCCCCAAAATGCTGATGTGCGTAATCGTTTGACTCCCAATTACCAGTGTGTGGGTTAATAGGAGCATAGGAACAGGAGTAAGTGATTCAGCCCTTCAAGCCTGTTCCGCCATTTAATTAGATCATGGCTGATCTGTACCTCAACTAATCCTTTCAATTCCAATTTTTCACTTTCTTCCCATATACCTTAATATCCTGAACTCCCAAAAATCTATCAACCTCATTCTTGAAGGTTCATTCTGAGAGCTGTAGGAAGGTGAAAAAATATACACTACCGTTTGTGGTAAAAAAAAGAAAATTTGGTACAGATCCAAACAAACAGATGGTAATGGAATCCCACTTTAGTCACAAAGTAGATTTGCAGGTATGAGACTGGGGGGGGTGGTTAGTGCAGGATACAGATACAGTAGCATTACAGCAACACACAGTGCCCATCCTACAGCATGGATTGGTGGGGCTGGGGGGAGAATTATGGTTCTCAGCAATAAATGCCATTCAAATCTGCTCCAGCTTTTAAAATTACACCACCTACTAAACATTGATTGAATGTGAAAGGTGCTACATCAATGTGAGTTAGTGCATCTGAAAGAAAATAATCAGTTAACATTTTCAGAAATCCAGTTCAGACAGCCACTGTCTTAAGCCATCTGTCTCTTTCACATGTTCATTGCAAATCTTCTGCAGATTTCTGATATTGTTTCAGATTTCTAGTATCCTTCATTTTTCTTTTATTCCTCCAGCAATATACCATTTTTATTTTACACACAATCCTGCTGTTGACTCCAGTCTATTCCAGGAAACACACTTCTGTTTACATGGTCAACAAATACAACAGATATAATAGTTCCAATGTAGTGTAATCAGGCCCAGGATATGTTGTTATTTCCTCAGCCCTCCCATTCTCCTTTCTTTACACTGGGATGGTGTTTGCATGTTTTTGATGGCCAGAGTCCTGTGATAAGTATGCTACAAATAACAAGAAATGTCCAATTTAATCTGTGCAACTGAGTCCTTTGCGGCATTTGCTACGACCCTTGGCTGAGCACATGCCACTCCTTTACCAGCTCTTTGGGTTTGTTAATCATCTGGTTCCAGTGCTCAAGTTCCTTGCCACGTGTGTACATAAACGGACCCACCACTACCCGACCAACCAACCAGCTTCCTGCTGGAGAAAGAAACAACTGTTTATATATTTTTAAAAAAAACATTTTCAGATACAACAAGGCAACAGGACAAGAAAGCACAGGTTCAGAGTTGTGAGAGAGTTTAGGCCAGTAACCAGGAAGTATTTCTTTATACAGAGGGCATGAGTTACCAGGGGGAGGATTTGAGGCCAGGATATTAGACATGTTTAAGATGCTGTAATATCTTACGCGCTCGTCTTGCAAGCGATAGGACCAGGGTTCAATTCCTGAACAGGGCAAAATAGTAGGCAGGTTTCCTTATTCCGCATAACTCTGTTTACCTGGCTGTGAGTAGAAACCCAGTTCCACTTTCCGGGGATAATAATCCCTCCAAAAAATAAAATGTGATTACTCATTCCACGATTGTTTGTGGGACACAGTTGTGCGCAATTGTCTGCCATGTTTCGCCCACAAAATATACAGTTAATCCACTTTACAATATTTTCTGTAAAGCGCTTTGATATGTTTCAATGACCTGATAAGGTGCTATGTCAAATGCAAGGATTATTATTATTAATAATATGAATATAGAAAAAAATCTTAAAAGGGTAAGACTTTGAAGGGCGAAGATCTCAGAAGAAAGTCTAAGAATGGAGGTGTCTCGCCCAAACCAAAATGAACTGTTGCTGAACAATAATGTGACCTCCTATTCAGCAGCACACAAAGTAACACAGTTTTCGATTAAATTTGTAGAAAATAGTAGTATTATATAGTCTTATATGATAAGGGAAGTATAGCATTGATTGTGTACAGTAACTTATCGCATGTCACATGATACGGAGTTTTGGACACTCACCTTTCTCTTCTATGTTCTGGTGCACAGATAGACTCAGACTGGCCGTGTCCAGCTCCAGCTGGTCAACTTTGAAGCTGAATGTCTTATTGAAGACCGGGCTGGAGGTGCCCACAACAGCACCTGTCTTTTTACTCTTTAGGAATTTGTTATGGTTCATCAGCGAGACCTTAACGTAAGCATCTGTGGGTTTCAAAGAAAAACAAATTTGGCTTGTTTAACAACAACTTGCATTTATAAGCCCTCCTCACACGGGTTAGCATCTCGGAGTACTTAACTGAGGCCGAGCTTGACATCGAGCTGGGGGAAGGTGACAGTAAGCACGGTCAAAAGGGAAGGTTTTTAGTTGTGATCTAAAAGAGGGAAGGTGGTAAGGCGAGGGGATTGAGGGAAAGGATTCCAGAGTTTTGGTGCTGGTGGCTGAAAGCATGGCTGCCGATTGTGAAGCAAAGGGGATGAGGAATGAGCAGCAGATTAGAGCCAGCTGAGCGGAGGTGGCAGGTGGTGGAGTGGGGATAAGCAGGTCAGAGAGGTAGGGAGATGCCAGGGCACGAAGAGATTTGTAGACGAGTGAGGATCTTGACATGCAGAATGTAATGAAATGCATAAAAAGCTAATTTGAGTAATAGTCTGTCTTGAGCCTTAATCTTTCAGGGAAGGATAAGTTGACTTAGTGCATGATGTATGTAGAACTGAGCCAAACTAATCAGGAAGGTCCCAGCTTTAATCCAGAGGAAAAAACAGACGGAGGGAGAGGGGAAAACAGTCCGACTATGAGATATTAGATATTGCTAGAAAGGCTCTGAAGGTGCTGGTGTTACTTTTGGTTTCACAACACTACACAACAGTATTTTAAGAACACTGTAGGGTTTTTTTTGATAAAAAGGAAACCAATAGTTCTATGTCCTAAGTGGAGTTTATTGATATTCTGATGTTAAAGGCATGGTACACAGTTAACTAAACAGCACTGGCTATTGCTGATTCCTTAACTTTTAAAGAAGATTTAGTTCGATATATAGTAGAAAACAAAGTGTAAAGATGGACTGAGTTGTTGAAATGCTTTTTGTAACCCAGTGGTTCCAATCCTATTCAATCCAAGGGAATATTACCTATCCAATATAACTGATCCAAGCTGATTAATGTAGAATAACGTTAGGTTGATGAGGTGCGGTTCATTTTCTTTCCACTGAAGGAGATCTGACAGCATTTTATCTTATTGGAGGTGTTACCTTTGGTCATTCAAGTCACCAATAAATTGAGAAAGTTACACAGTAAAATATACACAAATTTTGATTACTTAAAGGAATACTTGAGGATGACACTACTGTTAAACCTTTAGTTGTCAGCCTGGCTTAGTTGGTATCATTCTCACCTCAGGATCAAAAGTTTGTGGGTTCAAGTCCCATGTCAGGGCTTGAGCTTAAACATCTACACTGACACTCCAGTGCAACACTAAGGAAAGCATGTTAAAGATACCAGTGTATCTGAAAAGAAAAAGGAATTTCCACTGGTATTCTTGGCAAAATCCCCCAGATAAATTGATTATTCAAAACGTTTTCATGTATAAGGTGCTATAAAAAGGCAACTTATTTTTTTCTATCTTCTATTGTGGAATCGAATCATGGAACATTAATTTAAACTGTGATTAAAAAGAGTGTTATTTATGTAACATTGTTTTGTGATGTCATGTTTTGACTATTATTTTCCGAAGGAAGTCTCCACCTTTTTTGTGGTAGCTTCATTTTAAATATCTCTGGGGTATCATGTAGAGTGAAACAGTTTGAACTTTTTAACTGCACTTGAGGCAACTACATCAGTATTAATATATTCTGTTTTAAACAGTTCACACAGCAAATGCATTTGATTGAACTTAGTATCAATTAAATGTATCGTTTAAGTGGTTGGCTTTAGAAGAACAGAGAAAATTGGCATTTGTTTTGTAGCCATTCAGTTGACGCTGAGATGAAAGCGAGGACCTGCCCCTCACACGAGTGGGACATTCGAGAGAGCCACAATATCCAGCAGTGTTTTAATTAAACAGAACAGCAAGTTTAAACTCATTTAAAACCAGGTCAGAAATGTTTTGCACTCAGATCATTGTCTCTCAGTATCTAGTCAGGTTCAGCTGCAATAGCTCTGAAATGTTGTTACTCCCTACATCAAATAGTGTGGGTTATTTTTCAATATTTTCTAATACATCTCACCCCAGATAAATGTGTATTGAATCTAAGCATGTAACTTCACTTTACCAAAGCCCTCTCACTATGTGGAATTTCTAGGGATCAAACCTTTTCAATTCATTCCCATTTCATAGAATCCCAATGGAACAAACCTTGTGTTATTCACTTTTATGATAGAGAACTCCGAACATTTTTCAATGCTTTCAGTTTTGAAACCCTTTTACGCTTCAAAATATGAGCATGTTTTACAAATCAAATGATCTCTGTGAAGCAGGGATGATTTCCTGCTTCTTGTTAATTTTCCAATTTAAAGGATCTGGTTAGACCAGCAGAAGGAATTTAATTGCATTTAGAAATTTTAAGCCTGTTTGTAAATCCCAACAGAGGTTTAACTTGGTGGAGTACCATAGTGAACATTCTTATCTACTAATGTTAATTCAGTTCCTTTGCACTTTTGGGCTTAGTAACTCCTTCCTGTCAGCGTCCTGTATTGCATACTGTATCTATTGATGTTAATATTTTTCCTGATTTGATTTTGTAAGGATACCTATATGTCATATCAATTAATTATATTGTATTCTGTTAAGCACTAGCTTCAAGATGCCAGCTCTTCATGTCAGGAAGTGCAACCCGGAGCTGGTGCGTGTGCTAAATGCCGATTGCTGCACTTTACAGTATATCCTGTGAAGCTCTTTGGGACATCCTTCTGACGTGAAAGATGCTATTCCAAATGTAAGGATTACTTACTTGAGTTTTCTCCTTCCTCCTGCAATTTTAAGTCTTTTGCTCTCAAAACAACTACCGTCAATCGGCCCAGATAGTCATTGTAACTAAGAGAGAACTGAAGGTCTCCATACTCTGAGGGGACCTATAGAAGCAAAAGGCAAAATAAAATCACAAAGTAATTAGGAGAAATCCAATTGTAATCAAGTAACTAAATCTCGAGAAGTATTACCAGTTGGTATGCAATGGACCATGGTTTGAGTCTTGCTCGTTCAGAAAATAACAACATTTGACAGCCAATAGGGTTTGCAAAATTGCTGGGGAACAAATCATCATCCACCTTTGGTCATCTGTTTTGTTCTCTGGGTTTTTTTCATATTGGCAACATTTGGAAATTGGCAATCCTCCAATGCTCAGGTCCAGCATAAAGCAGCCCTTGAAACATTGTCAGATGAGATATTAAACCAAGGTCCATCTTGTACAGTCACTCCACTTCACAGTAAATGCTGTGAAGCGCTTTGAGACATCTTCCCGATGTGATGCTGCGCTATACCAAATGCAAGGTTTATTATTATTATTTTCAGTAATACTGTATGTTATTTCTGATTTAGTACATATTTATGCTATATCACTGATAGAAATCATACAACATAATTTCTACATAAGGGTATTCAACTTTAAAAAGACAGCTATGCCAATGTTAAAGGTCACATTAGTATGTAATATTCTCCTGTAAAAGTGCATATCAGACCTAAATTGTTTAGTGTCTTCAGTGCTACACAATCTCACCTTTGAATCCTCCGTTTCCAAATCTCTCCACAATACGATTTTCATTTCTTCTCCGAAGGAATAGTGTTTGAATGGGAAGGTGATGTGCCCAATGTGACGGTGCTTCTTCTGTCTGTCAATGTCATAGATCGATAACTTCAAAATTCTTTCACTTAGAGTTTTGCTTGAAACCTATCAGAACACAATTAACATCTTATTTTGGCAATGTTAGATTATTCAGATTGTTAATACATTTCCAATTCCTTTGATTGTTCTGGTGTATCTGTATTTTAGGGTCCCAGACTGTAGTAGTAATAAAAATAATAATAATCATTGCATTTGATACAGAGCCTTATCACATCGTTCAGACGGCTCAAAGCACTTCACAGAATATATTGGAAAGTGGCTTGACTGTGTATTTTGTGAATGAAACGTGGCAGCCATTTGCGCACAGCAGTTTCCCACAAACATTTGTGAAAGCGATCCATCAATCGACTAACAACCGGGTTCCTACTTATGCTAGGTAAACAGAGGTGTGTGGAGTAAGGAAATTTGCCTAAGGTTTTACCCTGACCCGACTGGGAATTGAACGCAGATCCTCTCGCTTGAAAGGCGAACGCGCTAACCAATACACTACAGGACTCCATGCTATGGAAACTTAGGGACTCAATGTCTCTCACAGTATATCTTAGTTGTTCAGGGTAAATGACAGAGTCTCACAGTGTATCTCAGGGTCTCATGGTGTGTATGCCTTTGGTCTGTTTGTTACTGACCTGGAAAAGGAAGCTCTCGTTGAACTGTGGGTTGTTGTTTTTGTGTTTGCCTTTGGTCTGAAGATGACGCCTCTCGTCGGGAAGAAGATAAATTTTTACGAAAGGGTTGGAGGTGTCGGACTGCGTACAGAGGTTCCTCGCTTTGATTATTGTAACCAGAAGCCGTTCTGTTTCCTGTTCATAGTGCAAAGCAAACCACAGCCTGCCAATGTTTCCCTCTGGAAATTCTATCTCACTGTCATCCTCTGGTAACTTGTATAAATCAGGATTGATGGCTCCCACAGTGCATTCTCCTGCTTTACATCAAAAATACACAAGATTGCTGAGGAATTACTGGCAGAGGTTAAGGAAATTAGAGAGTATGGAGTAAGAAAAGGCCATTCCACCTATTATACTCATTGCACCTAATGGTGATGTCCTTACATCAAGGTACAATTAATTGCTGGATGATGGGGCTAGGAATTTTGACTAATTTAAGAAACAGCTTGTTCTGCGGAAATACAATAGAAGGATGGGTATTCTACAAGAATGAGAAGTGGACTGAAAGGCTTCCTTCATCCATACCTCTCTTTGAGTATTGATTACTACTGAAAAGTGTCAGGTCATCAGATAGACAAGGGATTGAGACATTAATGAGGAATTCAATCCTGCCTGATTCTTCCCTAGAGTAAGAGAAGGTCCATTTATATAGTGCTTTACCATGTTGAAATGTCTCAAAATCCTTCACATGTCAAGGACATCAGTGAGGCAGGATGTAAGAACGTGGACTGGAAATAAAAGTAGATAATTATTTCTACTTCTCGCATTTACTTTGTGTTTCAATTTTCCAGAATCCTATCCATAGTCTCGGCTATTGAGTGGCACAGATACTGAGCACCTGTGGCTGCCCTGTCACCTCAAACCGAGGTGGATAATGAGGTAATTGTGGTTCATTTGAAGCACCAATTCCTTCCCTTCCGATTGCCATTCCCCTTCCTCTTCTTAGAGAAAGAGTAAAGTTTCCTCTACACTGTCCATCCACCCTCCAAGGTTAGCCACAGCATGGGTTAGAATCAGAGTAAACCTCCCTCACACTGTTCATCCAGCACTTTTGTGAGGTTTTCATCCCACATGTAAGATCCAGAATTGAGAGTGTTCTCAACTGAGCCAGGATGACTCAGGGCATAGACGTGATGAATCAAATGGCCTAATGTGCTGATATTTTTATGATTCTATCAAATAACAATCCAGGGATCTAATTAATATGGGCAATGGAGCTTAATGGAATGGAGAACATAAATAAAAGTAGAATTTTATTTTTACTTCTTGGGTTTATTTTGTTTCAATTTCCCAGAATCCTACCCATGGTCTCGATCATTGAATGATGCAGATACTCAGCTCCTGTGGCTGCACTGTGGCCTTGGTCCTCATTGTCCAGGTGAATCCACTCCCGGCCATGGAACTTTGGTGGCACGATGAACGGGATACTGTTGGTCCTAGACAGAGAAGCATTAATGCAGGTATAAAGGAAGAGACTTACACATCAGATGTGTTCCTGATCGCATAGCCTAGGAGTTACCTGTAGCTCAGTGGAGCTGAGCGCTTGTGGAGTTCTGTAGCTCAGTGGTTAGAGCAATCGCTATGCAAGCGAGTGACCTGAGTTCAATTCCAGGCAGGGCGAAACCTTGGGCAAGTTTCCTTACTCCACACGCCTAATAATATTCCCTCCAAAACCAAAAAAACAATAATAAATTGGTCATTTTCAATCTACGACTGTTTGTGGGACATTTCTGTGCACAATTGGCTTCCACGTTCGCCCACAAATATACAGTCAATTCATTTTACAGTGTGTTCTGTGAAGCGCTTTGGGACGTCCTCCCGACGTGAAAAGCGCTATATCAAATGCAAGGATTATTATTATTATTATTACCACTGTGGACCAGGGCTGGAAGTAGAACATTTCTATTCAAATAGTAAATTTTAATCTGTAGCAATGTGCAGGTTCGTAACCAGTTAAAGTTATTTGTCTTAGTACCTTTCAAGTTATGTGCACAATACTACTACTAATAATAATCCTTGCATTTGATACAGTGCCTTATCACATTGTTGAAACCGTCACAAAGCGCTTCACAGAATATATTTTAAAATAGATTGACTGTCTATTATGAGGACGGAATGTGGCAGCCAATTGCGCCCAGCGTGTCCCACAAACAGTCGTGGATTGAGTGATCAAATTTTTTTTTGAGGGATTATTACTCCGGAAAGTGATCCACCATCGACTAACAACTGGGTTCCTACTTACTGCTAAGTAAACAGAGGTGTGTGGATAAGGAAACTCTAAGGTGCTTCATCCACAGTCTGAAAGAAGATATTGCACCAGTGTTCGATATCAAGTCACCTGGAGTGAGATTACCATTGGTGAAGAAATAGGAATAGTTCTATGTTGTTACACAATCCTGCCGTAGAACCAATCTCAATTACAATTATAATCCTTGGATTTGATATAGCGCCTTATCACGTTGTCAAAACGTCTCAAAGCGCTTCACAGGATATTCCTTAAGGGGAGTCACTAAGATTTTGTGAGCAAAACACAGCAGCCAGTTGCGCACAGCTATGTCCCACAAACAGCCATGGAGTGAAGCACTTTGAGACGGTTTCAACAATTTTATTTGATGTCTTGATGGCCAGGACACTGGGAGAAACTCCCTTCTCTTTTTGAATAGTGCCATGGGATCTTTTACGTCCACCAGCTGAATGATTACCTACCTTTGGGCTGAAGAATGGATGGAGGCAGGTGAGAGCGGAGCATCGAGTTGACTGCTACCATTAGTGGAGTCATTACATACTGGGGAATGAGTAGAGCCCAGTTCTTCATAAGCACCAGCAAAGCATCTCCTCTTGAGGAAGTATGCAGCTGCCCCAACCAAGAGGAGAAAAAGGATTCCCCCCACCAGACCTCCCACCACGGCAGCAGGCTTTACTGAAAGATCATGATAAAAAGGAATGTTAACACGGAGCACACATCCAATTCATAGATAATGTACAGACATATGATTGATATAACATACAAAGGAATTTAACAGTGGATACAATTCTGGTAACTTTTTAGTGATTCTGTTACAATTTTTGCTCTCCTCACAATAATATATAATAATCTAATAATCTTTGCGTTTGATTTAGTGCTCTCAATCAGTGATCCCCTCCCGATAAGTGACCCGCCCTCCTGACAAGTGCCCCTGTGTCCAGAACAGTGACCTGCCCGCACGAATCAGTGTCACTCCCAAATGAATAGATTTGTGACTGCTTTTGAAGATTGATGATTTCAATTCCCCACCCAATGCAACTATTCCAATTCACTGAATAATTACTCTTGTTGTGTCACCAGATACAATCGCATTCACTAAACCCCACCCATCGCCTCCTCCGTAAACTGAGTGGGTTTGAATACTGTATTTCCACCACTGCTTAAAAGCAACAAATTTTAAAACAACAGGAGCCAGCTTCCAGTCTGGGACACATTGACCTTTAAATACAGGACAATGTGCCACAGGAATGTTGGCTAATAAGTTACTGGTATTTGACTCGGATTTCCTGAGAAGTGAGAGATGTTTATGGGACAGTGACTTGTCTAGGTAAGTCCGAGTTTGATTGGTAGTGTGTTTTCAGTCTTTTCTTGATTGAATATATTTCTTAATATATGGCATAAATCAATAAATATTCAATCAAGAAAGTTGGACCCCAGATGGGGGTTGGGATCAGTGGGGGTGGAGGACTGGAAGGGTAGAGGACTTTGTTCATGTGATCACCGCCTGCTGCTGATATCAATTAACTTCTCTAATTTTCACTTTGCTATTTTTCCTTCTGCGCGCTCTCTCAGTGCAGTAACTCATGTGTGGTTGCAATTCATGCAGTGATGAGGATAGAATCTACTTCAGTTATGATTCTTCACTCCACTCCACAGTAGCATTGCCAACACTCACTGGGGTCTAACTTGTAACAACAACAAGAACAACAAGATTCCATTTATAAAGCGCCTTTCACGTCAGGAGGACGTCCCAAGGCGCTGCACAGTTGGGTCATGACCCGAGCAGGGGGGAAATGGTCAGGGTGAGGGGAGGGAAGGGAGGGAGCGAGGAGGGGGAAGAGAGTCGAGAGGGGAGCTGAAGGCTCAGTCAAAGAGAAGTATAACATAACATAACAATAGTTATGCCTTTATAATAGGTAATCAAGCTATTTCGCCCACAAAATACACAGTCAACCCACTTTACAGTATATTCGGTGAAACGCTTTGAGATGTCTCAACGACGTGATAAGGTGCTATATCAAATGCAAGGGTTATTATTATTAAGATGCTTCTAGTAAATTGAAACAGCTAATCCTTTGCAGCTTTTCCTAAGTGAATATTATAATAATAAAGTAAAATATAATCATTGTCGTTGGTATTGCGCCATATCACGTTGTCAAGATGTCTCAAAGCACCTCACGGGATATATTGTAAAGTGGATTGTAAAGTGGGTGAATGTCATAGGGGTGGTAAATGCAATTAAAACTAGTCACATCACATTCATTTTACTCTTAGTGTAAAAATTCACCCCCACACACACCCAACCCACACAAAAAATATACACAGTCCCGAAGCTCACTCCTGTAAATCCTTTAGATGAGACGGTAATTGAGATTCTGCCTGCCTGTTCGTGTGGATGTTAAAGATCCCATAGCACTTTTCGAAAGGATAAGGGAAATTCTCTCTGCCAGTGTCCTGGCCAACAATCCCCCAAATAAAATTGCTCCTCACTCCATGGCTGTTTGTGAGACATTGCTCTGTGCAAATTGGCTGCAGCATTTTGTCCACAAAAATACAGTCACAACACTTTACAGGATATCTTGTGAGGCACTTTGAGACGTCATGATGAAGTGATAAAGCGTTATATCAAATGCAAAGATTATTATTATTAAATCAGATACAGGCTGTGAGAAGGAAAATCTCTGACCACACAGAATCGATAGTCTTCCCATATCTTTCTTTACAGTCACTTCACTTGATAATAATTACCTGAGAAGCAATTTGAGATACTTCAATATTCAAGGCACTGTATCAATGCAAGAATTATTATTACTCTTCATTTTGTTCCAGTAAAATCAAAGATAAAGACACAATGAATCACAGACACTGGTCAAGTTTGTCATTTTAAAACAGAGTAAATTATCCTTAAGAATAAATGACTCCATGCATTCCATGGTAAAGCAAATAACAGGCTCTAAAAAAAACTTACCAGACATGGATACCTCAGGGATTAATGCATTGCTCACTCCCTCAGCAATAACTTTGCAGGTTCTTGAATAATATTCTTATGGGAATGTGGCAGTTATCATCAGCAGTAATGTCTGGGTTTATTCCACATATCTTTCACTCACTCCCTTGGTTTGATGGGTTTGAGTTGCCTAGGGACTGGATCCTGGGATCTCGGTCGTGTGCGCTGGACTTAGACACAGAGCCAGCCCCCAGCTGCAGCTCCTTCAGTCTTTCCCATGGGAACTGCACTGTGTCCAGTCTCTGCTGAGCTCCCTCAGCCTGCGCTGGGGTTGGAACTTGGTGTGGCGTGGGCGTGAGTGAATGGTACACTCGCACAGTCCTACTGCTCTGGCTCTGTGCTCTTAATGAAAGCTGTTACCTTGCAGCTCCTGACGTGGAGCTCTGTACTAGAAGGGAGGGAACAGTGACAGGAGATCTATCTTATTTATCTCCATTGTACACATTATGAAGGTACTTAATGCAGGACTGGCCAACACACTCAAGGGTGGCTCTTTTTTTACAGCTTTAATTTACTGTTTCTTCCCTCTATTTTGCCCTTCCTCATAAAGGACTTTGACTCTGTTTCACTTTAATTGGGGTCAGCCCAAAGGTGTTAAGCACCCTCCAGTGCGGCACCCAAGTGACCAGTATTAATATGTGAGCCTTGACAGTGAGGTCTATTAAGCACCATTTGCAAACCATATGTAAAGCCACAGTACTGAGGGATCACAGGGCAGTTCATTATGCATTTAACAACTAATAAAAGGATTGGTTATTTAATGAAATAAGAAATAATTTTCATTAGTTATTAATTACAAAATAAGTTCATCTGTAATTTCTCTGCTCACAAGATTAATACAGCAACAAAATTACATTTATATCGCACCTTTCATGTCAGGAGGATGTCCCAAGGATGTCTCAACAAGTGGTAAATAGAATGAATAAACCATGATATCCATCAAGGCTGCTACTTTCTGTAAACATCCTTCAAGCAGATGAGGTCCAGGAGGGGGAAATCACTCTCGCCCCAGCCAAAAGCCTGAGGATTTCTCAGTGTTTCTCCTTTGATGCTGAGCGACATTTCCCACTTGATGGCCTTGAATGTGGATGTGTTGTTTGACCTGGCAGCTGCACCAGCCTGGAGGTCAGGACTCTGCAGCCCTGTTATGTGGTAAATGTAGTCATTAATCATTCAGGCTGACAACACGGCTGATAATATATCCAGTTTTAATAACATTTGTGACATTTTCATTAAGTTGATTGACATTGAAATATTTTGAAGCTTTACAATTTGTTTTGGGCCACTGAGTTTCTGATCACAATCCCGTGGTGCCTTGCTGGATATTTGTCTGTGTGGAGGTCAGACGAGAAGAGTATTAACAACACAGTATTCAGATTCTCTGAACACTTTTATTCTGTACTGTCAAAGGACAAAGGCTCATTTCCCAACTACTCCATAACATAGAACCACGGGGATGGCATTCAACCCACTGAGTAACAATCTGTGGGAAGATCAAGGGAAGATATGAATAAAGAATAGAATAGTACTGAGGGAGGGAAGGAATGTTAGTGTATTAAGGATCTGAATAATTGTAAGTCGGAGCAAGAGACGATTCGATGAGTTTTAATTTCAGCACACTCAGGATGAAGGAAGGAGGAGGCGTGTGTGGGCTTGGTGAGTCTAGCTACCTTCTGAAAGACAACTGTTGCATTTTAATTGTATTCAATGATGTCTCTCCTAGTAAATATGTCCCTCTTGTAATTGGCTGGAAATCAACCTAGTATTTATTTGAATCTATAATCTGCGGATCCATGATATAACATCCCTCTCAAACAACATGATCGCATGTTGTAATGGCACGCCCGGTACATTGTGCTTATTGTTCTCCTGAATCATGAGTGATCTGTAAGATCAGAACATAGGAGACCAGAGTCTGTTTGGAGATCAGCTCCAACAGCCTTTTCCTGCAGAAATTGTCTGCAAACTGAGACAGAACAGCCTCCAGGCACAACTGCTCACTGGACACTCTTCAGTGGTCTGAGCTCACTCCTGAGTCTGAGCTCACTTTGAGTCCGATTTCTCTCCTCTTTGTTTCTGAGGAGGATCTTGGATGGAATCAATGTTACACCTGTTGGGGGTGGTGTTGAAAAACAGTATGGACTGTTCTATTGTGCTGCTCTTCACTCTCATCATGGCTGTGGGTGAGACATTGCTGTGCGCAAATTGGCTATAAAATACAGTCACTGCACTTTACAGTATGTTCAGTGAAGAGCTTTGAGATGTTCTTGTGACGTGAAAGGCCTTATATTAAATACAACAGCTATTGTTCGCTGGCTAGATCTCAGCTATGGTCAGAGTTTCTAACAATGGCTCATTGAGTTTACAGAGTTAGCATCTGAACCTTGGCAAAGTAGGTTTGGTTTGCAGCCTATCCAGTTAGCTGATCTCAGTCAGGGTACCACAAGTGGCCAGGATTCTAGCTACTCACTGGATTCAGGACATGGCACCTGACCAGACACTTTCTGCTGGGATGTGCAGATGTGTGGATGGCCCCACCCTGCAGATGTGTAGATGACACCACCCTCCCCCGCCCCCCCCCCCCCCACCTCCACACACACACACACACACACACACACAGCGTCGTGATCCTAATACTTGTCAAGGCTCAAACATTAACAATAGCCGCTTGAGCAAGATATGTCCCCAAAAGCATCAATGGAACTACCCCAGTAGAACTTCCTCAGGAGGGGAACAATTTGCAAAGAAATCGTTTTTATAAAGCTGTCTGGCTTGTATGTGTAATCTATAATAATTATAATAATCATCCTTGCATTTGTTGAGACGCCTCAAAGCGCTACACAGAATATATTGTAAAGTGGATTGGTTGTGTATTTTGTGGGTGAAACCTGGTAGCCAAGTATTCACAGCAGGGTCCCACGGTGTGGATTGAGTGACTAACCATATTTTGTTTTGGAGTGATTATTACTCCCGGAAAGCGATCCACCAATCGACTAATAACCGGGTTCCTACTTACTACTAGGTAAACAGAGGTGTGTGGAGTAAGGAAATTTGACTAAGATTTCTCCCTGCCCGGAAATTGAACTTGAGTCCTTTCGCTTGCAAGGCGAGTGCTCTAACCACTATACTATTGCACTCTACGCATTGAATTAATAGTCCAATAGCAAGGATTTAAACGGGATGGTCAGAGAGTGTAAGAGTATTCCTGATGGTGAGCTCTCAAGTGTCCAACATACCAACAGCAGCCATTTCAAGATAAATAATTAGCCGCAGTTGTTCACAAACATGTACCCTTTTCTTTTCTCCTCCATCCTCCGCCGCACAGCAGAGAGGAAACAGCAGAAATGTGGGGAATCCTGCTGGCATTCCCATTACCATGACAGCAGACTACATACAGCAGGGAGAGAAGAAACTGCAGTGGCACAAAGACAGGGAGAAGGTATTCTGCAGGTAGCCAAGTTACTGACAAATAACCCCACACAGACAGTGGTACTGTGAGAAATAGAGAGATTTGCAGGATACAGACAAATATGCAGAATGTAAAACAGAGAAAGAAAGATGCAGAGACGGTAAGACAGAAACATGCAGGGACAGGGAAATCGAGACAAAATTCAGGGAGGCAGAAACAGTGAGAGGAGAGTCAGGCAGTGTCAATTGCTGACAAGTGGAACAGCGAGAGAGTGAGACAGAAATATGCAGAGGACAGCGAGATAGACGAGATTCGGTAAAGCAAAGATAAAGGTATTCAGAACTGTACAGAGAGGAAAAGGAACAGGTATGCAGAAAGTCAATCTAGAGATATACTATATATACAGAGAAATAGACAAGGCCAGGGAGCTGGAACTACACAGAGAGAGCAACATGAGAGATATAGGTAGGAGAGATACATATATATATAGAGAGAGAGAGAGGGAGGGAGGAAGGGTGGGGGAGGAGGCATTGGGGTCAGACAGCATGAATCACTGTTTGCTTGTAATCTGTCAGTGAACTGAAAAGGGAGCCCATTAACGCATGCCGACTGGCTGCATGGAGCTTCGCCAGACAGGCAGCGCAGGATTAGGAGAGGAGCATCCACCATCCTCCTTAATCAGATGAAACAAAGATTATCTGCTCACTTCCTCCATTGCGTCTGCACCTTGTCGGCTGTGGGGAAAGCAAGGGCTGTGGTCTAGCTGCCTCTGGTGCTGTGCTTGTACAATGTGTGTGTTACTGGGACCCTGAGCAAACAGCAGAAATCGCCAAATACACAGGGGCAGTGACAAGAGGCTTAAGCCACTGGAGAATCTCTCTGGTTTGCAAAAGGTGAGTGCTCTTGCTTGTCGAAGGAGAGGTGGTGGGGGGAGGATTTTAAAGGTATTTCACTCGAGATAATGCAGTACTGTGTGTGTGTGTGTGTGTGACTGCTGTGGAATTACTGATCATTTCATTATTTTCTGTTGTGTTCTGATCTTGCTGATAGTTTGTCGATGACCCCAGACTTTATGGGTCTCCCTGACCCAGTCCCCATCCTTGAAACATATGCAGAATAATTATGAGAATAACCTCTTTTGTTCTGATGCGAGGTGTATATTTGATTAAAACAAACAGGTGGATGCTAGCAGTCAGGCTTGTTGCTTTTACACAGAGAAATCTCAGGGCCATATTTAGCCTTCTCCGCTCTTCTCCTCTTCCATAGTAGAATACGTCTTGACTTGATCGGAAGGTATTACATCCTTTTCATGGTTGTGCCCAGATAAAAGCGGAAACCCCAGGCTAACTCAGTGCGGTGCGGTGCGCGAGGCAGAAAGTCTTGCTGGCCTGGATTATGTCAAGGAATGGAGGCTACATTTCAGCAATGTAAGGTGCTATGCTCAGCATCTAAAAAGCTGAATCTTTGATCACTGATATGCATCAGAGCCTTTGATCCTGTCCCCGAACCCACGTTCTACCCCTGCAATACTGCTGCCTCCAGCCATCAACATTTCCATTTGGCACCAGTTGCTCTTCCTCTGGTTCTACGTCTTCAACCATAATAATAATAATCCTTGCATTTAATATAGCGCTTTTCACATCTTCTAAACGTCTCAAAGTGCTTCACTGTAAAGTAAATGACTGAATATTTGTGGGTGAAACAACCCGTCATCATTCTGTTCTCTCCACCCCCGAGAAAGCTCTCTCGGTTCTCACGCCCTGATACTCTCCTGCTCAAACCTTTGCCTGTTCTACCATTTGATTGTACTCTGTCGTTTTAGCTTCTCTCATTCTGATTATATTTGCTTGTCTCTCATTCTGATTGTGGCTTTCTCAGGCTGATTGTATCTCTCACATACTGATTGTGTTCTCTCCGAATGGAGAGAGAGAGAGAGAGACTCGTAGGAAAGAGTGACTGAAGGAAAAGGGAGGGATGAATGAGAAAGCATAGAGAAAATACAATGAGAGGAGAGACAATCACACCCTGATCACCCAGAAAAGATTGAGAGATGACATAATTGTTGTCCTTAAGATTCTAAAGGGTCATGACAATATAGATCATGACAGGCTGTTTCAACTTGTCCAGAATAGTAGAATCGGAGGACATGACCTGCGATTGAAGGGGGTTAAATTCAGAAAGAATCTGCGCAAACACTATTTCAGTGAGCGAATAGTAAACCTGTGGAACAGTCTCCCAAGGGAGACGGTTGAAGCAGGAAATGTTGATTCTTTCAAACACAGATTAAATAGTTTTCAGAAATAACATTATGGGGCATAGTACATAGGTAGTTCCAAGAGTCCATGGCACTATTCAAAAGAGTAGGGATTTCTCCCAGTGTCCTGGCCAACAATCCGCCAAATAAAATTGGTCACTCACTCCATGGCTGTTTGTGAGACATTGCTGTGTGCAAAACTGGATGCTGGCATTTCACCCACCAAATACAAAGTCAATCCACTTTACAGTATATTTACGTCTCGACAATGTGATTAGTTGTTCTATCAACTGCAAGGATTATTATTATTCTCACTAAGAGATATTCAGTATTGTGTATGTATCTCACTAAGAGGTATTCAATGTTCTTTGTGTAACCCACTGAGAGGTATTTATCATTCACTGTGATTCTCACCGAGAGGTATTCATTATTCTATATGTATCTCACTGAGAAATATTTAGTGTTCTTTATGTATCTAATAAAAGTATTAGTGTAAAACAGAGTATTAAATATTACAGTAATCCTTGCATTTGATATAGTGTCTTATCTAGACGTCTCTCTATACTGTAAAGTGAATTGACTATATTTTGTGGACGAAACGTGGCAGCCAATTGGGCAGAGCAGTGTCCCACAAACAGTCATGACCAAATTATTATTATTTTTTTTTGGTGAAGGATAATACAGAGTTAGACTGTGATAACCTCTTTCACTCTAATTTTGGGTGCTTTTTGCAGCTCTCAATTACTTGGAAACTGAAGTTAAATTGAAATTTATTTCTATGGCAATCAGACAAGTTTTTGCCTAGGGCAGCAGAAACTTAAGAACTGCATACTGGTCAGTACTTATCCAGAACATATGTCTCTTGTGTTGAATTTGTTCCTTTTACTGATGTTACTAATACTTGTTGTCACAGATTGTCCCTCCGCTATGGCCAGCTACAGTCAAAGATTATCCGATCGTTCATTCCAAGAATCCACAAGCACAATCTGCCACAGCAGTCTGGAACCAAACCACTTTGCTCTATCCAAAAGCTCCTCTGATACCTTGTGCAAAAGAAGGGGCAGTATGGATGAGAATCAGATGGTGAACCCCGATCTCAGGAGAACTCACAGCAGACCCACTTCTCCAAGAGTCACAAGGGAAACTGGCCTGAGGTATTCCCATCAACCCTCCTGTCTCATGTCACAGGATAATTCCACTATGATGAACCTGTGTGGCTGTTCACGAATGATGAACATGCCTGATTTGAGCATAGCCGCTCACAGTATCTCCCACTTCCCAAGTTTTAATGATAATATAAATGTGCACAGCAATATTAACATCAATGCCAATGTAGCCATGAGACGTGATGCAGATCCTGTTTTCTTCGAGGACCCAAAATTGGGAAAGGTACAGGTCAGGTTCGTGCACAGGAGCTGTTCTGATATTACCTGTGGTCACAAGGAAAGCTGTTTGCAAGGCAGTATTGTGCACAGCCAGACAAATGCCACGAGTCAAGTCATGCCCGGAAGAGGGTGTGGTGCCATTTCTCCAGATAACAAGGACCACAGTCAAGGGTTTATCATTAATGTTTCAAGAAGTGAAACTGGCATTGGGTTTCCAGAGCAGGTGAACCCTAACCCTAATACTACTGCTGTTAACCATCAGGCGAACAGCTTGGTCAATGATAAGTGTAGTCCCATGCACCAAAGTAATTTGATGTTTATGGAGAGCTCTCCAAACTACCCAGGTGCCATGTTTGTCCAGGAATCTGGTAGATGTTGTCAGGATAATAGAATGATGAGGAATGAAAGAACTGGCATCAATCAGGGCAATGTGCGTACAGAGAGGTTACTGCCACCCAGCAAGACAACTTAATTGGGAATCACAATTGTGCTGGATTCCAAAGCCAATTAGACCATGGCCACCTCATTCCAGGCCTGAGAATAGATGACACTGATTCTGGCTATTGCCATTCACCAATCTCATCTATCCATCTCTTTCCACGACTAGTTAGTTCTGTCAGCGAATCAGGAAGAGGAAATGTGGTTGGTGCTTGCTGCCATCCTGTGTCAGGTATATTGACATTCCCAAGATTGGTGACATCTGTGAGTGATTCAGGCTTAGATACCAAACATCTAAGATGCCCTGGATCCCAAGGAAATGAAGCTTTCCTCACTGAGAGTAAAATGATGCACAACTCTCCACAACACCTAACAGCGCTGTTATTGGAAAAAGATTCTCAGCCTTTGGCAGAGAATAAGCAAAATGCAAACATGGGTGTGAGAACACGAGACATGTGTACTATGACGTCCATAAGTTGCTTTCATCATGAGCTGAAGCAAAAAGATGCTGAAATGCAGACCTCATTTGGATTTGAGTACAAGTCTGTAGCCACCAGTCCCATGTCACCTACTCATGGCTACTTGGTCCACATGTTCCCAGAGATTAGTCTCAAAGAGAATCAATCAGGTCAAATGTCCCCTGTCCGAGAAGTGAAGTGGGACAATGAAGGGATGACATGGGAGGTTTATGGGGCTTCTGTAGACCCTGAGGTTCTTGGGATGGCGATACAGAAACACCTGGAGATTCAGATAGAACAGCATGAAAAAGACAAAATGGATAAGATGTCAAAAAATCTAGCTATTTGCTTTGACGCCGAAGAAAAGCCGGTCAAAGAGAAGAGGAGACAGCTTCCAGGCTTCAGGAACGTGATGTCTACTCTGAGGCATCCAGGATGCTGCTTGAGTTCCAGTACAGCAATAGACTAAACTACTGTTTCCAGTAAATTGTATATGTATATATCACATCACTGTTCCACAACATGCCAGGTCAACTGTATTCACAAAACCATTCAATTCTATTTTTGCCCTCATTTTAAGGTTCCATTGATTAAAGTTAGAAGGAAGTTATAAGCACTGAAATATAAAACGTTTCTTGATTTAAACTCTGATATAGTGTAACAGTGTGGGACCTTTCTCTTGAATAAAAGAATTCGTAATATGTAACCACATTACCTTTCCTGAATCAGCAATCACAACTTGCATTTATATTGCGCCCTTCATGCGGGACAGCATCTCGGAGTGCTTAACAGAGACTGAGCCTGATGCCAGCCAGAGGGAGGGAGGTAGGGGTTGACCATAAGCAAAGTCGAAGAGGAAGGTCTTCAGTAATGATCTAAAAGAGGTGAAGGAGGAAGCAAGATGGAGGGATTGGGGGAGAGAGTTTCAAAGCTTTGTGGCATAGTGGCTGAAATTGAGTCTGCCGATAGTGGAGCGGATGGGGACAAGGGACAAGCAGAAGGCCAGAGCCAGTTGAGCGGAGGTAGTGGAGTGTGGAGAAAGGAGATCAGAAAATTAAGAAGGTACCAGGGCGTGAAAGGATTTGTAGACAAGTGTAAGGATCTTGAAATCGATTTGTTCTTTGATAGGGAACCAGTGCAGCCTGCCACGGACTGGTGTGATGGGTGTACAGAATTTAGTGTGGGTGAGAATCACCATCCAAATCACTATCCAAAGACACCTGCTGGGGGGGTGTGGAGCTGAACCTTCTTTAAGCAGGAAGCTTACGATTGCACTTAGTGTACTGTATTCTGATATAACCAGACTTTACATAGATTAAAGATCAGCAGACGCTGATTAGAGCCAAATGTAGTTCAAAACAGATAAATTCAAGTTTCTGTTTATAGAAAATAAAATAGCAGGTACATGGATGGGGTAGAAATTTCCAAGGTGGAAGCTCTTTGAGCCCTGGGGATGTTAGGTAACTCGTTGCTCATCATGTCATAACAGTGTGAATTAGAAAAATGCAATTCAGATGAGTTCAAATCCCTAGAAGTCATGTGCTGGTCAAACTGCATTAATGAATTCATTCTGACTATAATGTCAAAGAGGTTGGCCACTACTGCTTTCCATCAATGGTCTTAACAGCTGTAACAGGTTAGAAGGAAAGGTGTTAAAGGCCAAGACTCCAGAGTAATTTAAGAAACAGCTTTATATTATAATGGAAAGGTGCTAGGGTTGGTATTCTGAAAGGATGAGGTCAAATGGACCAAAGGAACACAATAATAATTATAATAATAATAATCCTTGCATTTGATATAGCGCCTTATCATGTCGTTGAGACGTCTCAATCACTTCACAGAATATACTGTAAAGTTGATTGACTGTGTATTCTGTGGGCGAAGCACAGCAGCCAATTGCTCACAGCAGTGTCCAACAAACAGTCGTGGATTGAGTGACCAAATTTGTTTTTCATCTGAACCTCTCATGATTTTTGTGGATATAGTTGACTGCTTCAGAGTATTAGATTTATTAAAGTATTTTGTTACCTAGTTTGCCTTCTGTGATGGTGTTTTTGAAGTGTTTTGTTTCACTGTCCATTTTGATGAACACGAATAAATAATAATGAATTAAAAATCTCTGCTGATTTGACTATTAGTTATTGGAAAACGCAGTTAATCCCAGCAAGGTTCATTCTGATTCCTAGCCCTCAGTCTTCTCTCCCCAGAAACACATCGAGTTGGGGTGACCAAATTATTATTCTTATTTATTTATTTTGAAGGGCTTATTACCCAGAAAGCGATTTGCCATTTGGTTAACAACCGGGTTCCCACTTACTCTGAGGTAAACAGAAGTCATGTGGAGTAAGGAAATGTGCCTAAGGTTTTGCCCCGCCTGGGATTTGAACCTGGGTCCTTTCGCCTGAAAGGCAAGTGCTCTAACCAGTTCGCTACTGGGTTCTGCAGAATCAGCTCCAGTTGCAGTACCTTCTTGGTTAAATAACCTGCCAACATTCACTTCCTAGCCTCACGCATCAATGGTTGCCCACCTGAGCAATGATGGTAGCCGTAGAAGTGTACCTCAGCAGAAGTCAGTGGCTTCAGGTTGTTGGGATATAGGGATTTCCCTATAATCATTTAGAATAGAACAAGATTTTTATGTCCATTCATTTAAGATATGTTTAATTAATTGTATTAACAGGTCAAAATGTCGGCCAAATTAGCTTTCTTACTAACGGAATGTGGCACAGCTGGAACCACGGTACCCGTTATGTCTCCTCTCTCCAGATGCACTTTGCTAAGTGGTATTGTAACCTTGGGTACCAGCTAGACATGGAGGAAAGGTCTGCAAAACATTATGTGTTAGGCCTAGGAAGATAAGGAGTAGACGTGTAGACAAGACAATGGAGACTTGCTTTATCAATTGTCAAGCTGGCACCAGGCCAATGATTGATTAGGATGAGTACGTGCAGGACAAGTTGTGAGAGGGAAGAAGGTATCTAGCAAGAGTCCAGAAAAGGGGTTAATTAGTAAAGAGAGAGAGAAGTCAGTTGGGCTGACTGGCAGAAGGAAAGTGAGGGATTTACACCAGCGAAACCATGACAAGCGTGGGACGACAGCCAAGAAATCTTTTTCCACTTTTGTTCTACGCGAATTAACCGTTAGTATGCTCTTCTTTACACACTATTAAGCTCACTGTCTTATAATAAAAGAATTATTGCACCATTTTGGATTGTCGGGTCATATTTCAAACTCTCAGGATCGGAAATCCCAACAAGGAAAGGAGGAAGAAGAAAGAAAATTGGACAGAAAATATAATTTTTAAAAAAACATAATATTACATTATTAATATAATAATCTTTGCTTTATCATGTCATTGAGACGCCTCAAAGCGCTTCACACAACATATTGTAATGTGTATTTTGTGGGCAAAATGCGGCAGCTAATTGCGCTCAGTAGTGACCCACAAATAATCGTGGATTGAGTGACCAAATTGTTTTTTGAGGGATTATTACCCCCGGAAAGCAATCTGCCAATCGACAAACAATGGGTTCCTACTTACTGCTAGGTAAACAGAGACGTATGGAGTATGAAAACTTGCCTAAAGTTTCTTGCCTTATACATAGGACAAAGTGCAGCCTGGATTTTTAAATACAAGAAAATGCAGAGGTTGGAGTGTGGTACACGCTACGTAATTCACATCCTGGAGTGTATTCATAAAATGTTAATCAACATCTTCAATGAGAATTGAGAGCAAAGTTTGATAGTGGGTAACATTATCTCGACATGTTTCTGGGGAGGGAGGACTGAGGGCTAGGTGTTACTGATCTAGTTTACATTCCTGCCTGTTTTATTTTCTGTATTAATGTGTGGTAGAGTTTGTTTTTTTGAGAGTAAGGCAAACTCACACCACTGAATTACTTGACATCAGCCAAACTGCATGAATCATGGTTTAATTTCACAGCACATTGGAGTGGATTAATAGATCCTATATATAATATGACTCAAAACATTTCTGGCCTAACAGCGAGATTAGTAGAAGTAAAGTGGATTGTAACCCAAATGCAGTTCAGCTTTATTAATAAATTGAGATATTTATAGCAGATTTATAGAGACTATTCAAACTATTTATCTGCACTGGACAACCTTATTATATCACAGCCTAGGAATTGGCAATCATATCCTCAAGAAAAATCTTTGTGGATCACCAATGGTGATTAGAATGACACACAGATTTCTACCTGTCCTTGCATAGGAACAGAAGTAGGCCATTCAAACCTCGAGCCATTTCTGACATTCTATTGGATCATAGCTGATCTGTACCTCAACTCCAGTTATTCACCTTTTCTCCATATCCCTCGATTCCCTTACCTAACAAACATCTATCAACCTCAGTCTTGAAAATTCCAATTGATCCACCACCTTTCAAGTCTGATACAGCTTTTTAAGGGAGAGAATTCCAAATTAACACAACTATTTGTGTGAAAAAAATGCTTCCTGATTTCACTCCTAACTAGCTTAGCTCTAATTTTAAGTTTGATCTCCCCTTGTTCTGGATTCCCCCACCAGCGGAAATAGTTTCTCTGTATTTACCCTTCATCATTTTGAGCAACTCGATTAGATCACCCCTCAATCTTTTGAAGTTCAGGAAATATAAGCTAAGTTTATGCAACCTATCCTCATAATTTAACCCTTTCGTCCCAAGTTGTCATTCTGGTGAATCTGCGCTGCACCCTAAGACCAATATATCTTTCCTGAGGTGCGTGGCCAAAACTGAAAGCAATACTCCAGATGGAGTCTGACCAAGGCTGTGTACAATTGAAACATCACTTTCTTGTTTTTATATTCCAGCCCCCTTGAGATAAAGAACAACATCCCATTAGGCTTTTTGATTGTTTTCTTAACTGTGCACTAGCTTTTAGTGATTTGTCTACTTGGGCACCTAAATCTCTTTGCTCCTCCACAGCTCCTAGACCACCGGTAACAACCTATGGCCTATGGGGACATCAAAAACAAGTGTAGGTAAGTCTATGTTTGATCATTAGTGTGCTTTAAATTTTTTTTTGATTTAATCAACAGAATGTATCTTGTTGGTTGACCATCTCCCAAACCAATTACCAACCCAGCTCACAAGGTTATCTCCAATTCCATGTACATTCATTTCCGCTAATAATCTCTTCTACGGAATCTTATCAAATGCCTTCTGAAAGTCCATATAGACAACATCCATAGGCACTTCTTTATCCACCCTGCTAGTTACCTGCTCAAAAAAATCAACTAGATTAGTCAGGCATGACCTACCCTTCACAAATCCATGCTGACTCTTTAATCAGCTCATACTTGTCCAAGTTCAAACCTTGGCAAGCTTTGCGAGTTAGTTGATCTCAGACAGAGTGGCAGTGGGAGAGCTCAATTGAGCTCTGCATTTCTGGGTTAGGGAAGAGAGAACAGAATCTATCAGAATTCCTGGTCTTAATCACTATTCAACTCCTACTGGAATTGTGACATGTGGATATTGGGTAAGGACTGGATGGGATCCAGCTTGATGCCTCCCACAAACAGTGATCTGCCAGTACACACTGCCAAGGCTGATTGATTGAGTGAAGTACTGGAGGTAACCTGCACCCATGGAACTATGTCCTAGCATGATTCAACGGCAGTTATAGGACTAAATCCTGCCTCAAGGCGAGGATGCAAAAATACTCCAGTAATAGAACTGAACCCTCCCCTCAAACATTTCTCGAACTGAACCAGCAGAAACTGCATCTCACACATGTACACACATGCATACCATCATGCGTATATGTATATGATTATGCGCACCAGCGCATGTACACACCCATTTGCACACATATACATATGCATACACCACCCTTTCTACAGCATGATAGATTGGGTTAGAATTTTGGAATGTTATAATCATAATCCTTGAATTTGATATAGCGCTTTTCACATTAGGAGGACGTCCCAAAGCGCTTCACAGAACATACTGTAAAGTGAATTGACTGTATATTTGTGGGCGAACGCGGCAGTCAATTGCGCACAGCAATTTCTTACTTCCCCACTCCCCTCAACCCATGGACAGGTCATTTGGGGATCGAGAGTGCAATGTAAATATGTCTGTTCCCAGTAGATTCCCAGTTTGTCCAAAGGAATACCTTCTGGAAACTGATGCCCAATCTGTTTGTGTCAGGTCAGTCAACTCTCTATACAAACGGCTGAGTTCATGTACCCTGCGATTGGCTGACGAGCCTCCCCACACAGTAGAGCAGAGCACGCAGAAACATCTGGCCCCTCTCTTGTGCATGGGCTTTTATTGATGTGCAACGATGTTGTCAAACCCAGGACAATAGTGGCACAGAGTCACATGAGCAGGCTTGGATGCCCAGGTTCTTGTATAAATAAGGGAGCGATGAGAGTGAGGGTTAGCAATTACATAATGGGAAGCTGCTGAAGATGCTGCGAAAGAGCCTGTCCCTCGTTGCCTTCATCCTGTCCCTTAACCATGCCTTCTCCACTGCCAATGGCTTTCAACATAAACTGATACACATAGGTAAGAGGATCAACATTGCCTTGTGAGATGAGAAAATCAAAGGGTTGCAGGAATAGCTGATGAAGTAGACTTTTTTTACACAACAACAACTATTGCATTTATTGAAGCGAGGTAAATTCAGGACAAATCTGCGGAAACTACTTCAGTGAGTGAGCAGTAAATGTATGGAACAGGCCTGCTAGGGCGATGGTGGAAGCAGAAAGTATTGATTCTTTCAAGAACAAATTAGAAAGATTTCTGAAGAGTAATAATACCTTGGGATACAGTATATAGTTTGGGACATGACATGTGCACGTGATTGCCAGGTTGGTGGAAGGTGAACTGGATAGATCTTGATCTTCTTTCACCTAGCAAATTGTATGTTCTTATATTTTTATTTATATAGCTCCTTCACTCGGGGTAGTGTCTCAGAGCCTGATCCCCACCCGCCAGAGGACATATGAGGGGGCAGAAGGGGGAATAATAGATGAGTAGGTAGAAGTTATCAGTGGATTGGAACCCCTGTCAATTTTTATCCTTCTTTCTCCTCTTCTAAAGGTGCTTACTCCTGCTGGAGAATGGTTCCACAGCTTTCAACAGGTCTTCAAGTTTAAATAGCCAGTGTTTGTCCGTGGTGGTGGTGGGTGGATGGGGTCTATTCCAGCTGAAGTGATTCTGTTTTGCCCACTTTCTAGCTGGCATCTCTGGATCATGTTCAGAATAGGAATCTCAGTGCTCTGTATCGCAATAGCATCGCTTTGCTTTTGCGTGCTCATGTGGGGGGGGTGGGGTGGGCGTGCGGGGGGGGGGGTGCTATATAAGTGCAAGTTGTTGTTGTAGTTTTTATCCACTGAGCCATTGAAGACGTTTGATTTTTGGAAGAAAATAATCTGTAAATTCTTTCGAATTTTCTCTGTGATTGAGTTAGAGATATTGAATTAGGTTATAATAATAATCCGTGATTTGATATAGTGCCTTTGTTCTTGAAATATCTCTAAGCGTTTTGTAGAAATCAATGTTATATATAGCAACTATGTATCTGTAGGCGGACAGAGCAACTGATTTGTACACAGAAATTGTCCCCAACCAGGAGATGAATGATCAGTTTATCTAGAGCAGAGTAGTCCAACCTTGTGGATGCTGAGGGCTGGATGCCAGATTTGAGAAATCTCTGAGCCGCATAACCAATAATTTTATTTCCCTTCCAGAAGCCTAACCCGTAGGAATACTAGAAATCCTATAATTTCAGTTAAATCTGTATATTTTGGTTACAATGCAGACGTAAAAGGCAATATAAAAATTCAAATTTTAAAACAATAATACAGACAGCAACATATCTGTCTCTGTGTCTTTCTGAATATGTGCGCATCTCTGTATCTCTCTCTGTGCTTCTCTGTATCGCTGAGTGCGTGTGTCTCAGCGCCTTGGGACATCCTCGTGACGTGAAAGGCGCTATATATATGTAATTTGTTGTTGTTGTTTCTGTACCTCTCTCTCTCTTGCTGTTTATGTGTGTCTCTCTCCTGTTACTGGTTTGAAAGTGATTGACAGATTTTGCTGCTGACTGGCGCCTAATAGTTCGAGGACTGGTTGAAATCATCCATCGGGCCTGATGCGGCCCGTGGGCCGCCAGTTGGACCGTGCTGATCTGGAGGATTGTTGCTGTATTATGTAGGTTGTATTATGTGTGTGATTTTAGTATGAAGTAGATGAAGGTTAAGCTTTAGAGAACAATAAACTAGCGCAATGAAGAGCGTTGTGAAGTGAGACTTGAGAAGTTAGAATTGTTTTTCACTAGAGGTAGAAGACCCTATAGAAATATAAGATTCTGAACGTATGAGTCAATAATTAGACATGGAATTAAGATAATCACAAAAAAAATTGAAGGGGAGGTTCCAAAGAATATTTTTTTTACACAGAGGATGGTTGGAATATGGAATTCACTGCCACAAATTGTAGTTGAAGAGGGTCAATAATTTCTTTTAAAAGGTAATTAGATGCTTGAATGGTGGAAGTATTAAAGGGTATGGGAGTGAGCATAAAAGTGGAATCAGATTGGTTTATGCAGAGAAAGGCACTCTGCACAACTCATGAGCAAAATGACCTATTTCTGTGTAGTAGTACTGTGTACTTTTATGATGAATCCAGGCTGTAACACATGTCAAGTTTCTTCCTTCCTCTTTAATCATAACCCACACTTTAGAAAAACAGCAAAGTAATTACGCCATTGTTCAAAATGCTTATATTACAACTAATCATTAACAGGCTTATTGTGCTCAGGTCAGCTAATCATAACAATGAGAAAGGTTTGTGCAAAGAAATGGAGTGACTCTTGTAGACTCTTTAGAATTATAGAATGTTACAGCCCTGAAACAGTCCTTTAGAAAGTGTTTCGCCCACAAAATACACAGTCAATCCACTTGGAACTCTCAGTCTGATTTGGATATTCTTAAGCATCGAGAGAAGGAAGGGACTCGGGAAGAAAACAATGGCTTCATTGCTTGGAACAAAATACTGATGGCTGTATGATGTGTTGGGTTTCAGACTGGCCTGGAGACTGTGGAATCTCCCATTTCTCACCAAATATAGCTGGAAGGATCGTATCTGGAAATGAAGCTCGGCCACATTCATGGCCTTGGCAGGTCTCTCTACAGGTAAAGATACCACTGTAATGTGTGAGAGTGAGAGAACTTTTCAGCCTTGGGATCACTGCAGAGAGAAACTTTGATGATTTTCCTGCTTTTCAACATTTGCTTCTACAGTAAACCCCACATATAAGTCGTGTCAGTTGGGTGTAATACATTTAATATGACTTATGCAAAGTATGAGTTATGTCAAATTTGCATAGCATAAAAACGCTTGAACGGGTCTTGGGTAGATGTACGACTTAGGAGATTATACGATTTATACAGTTCAGATTTATATGAGTTTTATTGTATCACATTTGGGGCTGACCTGCCCGTGTGTGACATCCTCACATGTGCACCTTCGAGATCCATAGGTGGTTCTTAAGGGATCCTGTCTCCCTCAGCTAACTTTAAACTATGAAACACTACAACTCATTTTCTATGTACAAATCATCTGACCGTCGCTGAGCCCCTCAATTAGATTCTAGCCTGTAACTGACTGCTGGAGATCCAGTATTCTCTGCACAAACCATTCAAACCCTCTGAATCCACACACAAACTATTTGAACACTCAATTTGGCTCTGGGCTGCAACCTGCTGCCAATTATTCCACACATAAAAACATGATGTTGTCAACCCTGTAACTCACTCCAGGCTATCATTTAATCCATTATTCTATACACAGTATTAGCTGTACCCGTTGAGGATAAGCTTGCAACTAAAGCATCCAATATGGTATGTAGATTGACATACAGACAGACATTTCATCTTTATCTATACTTTATCCAGGAGGACTTTTGTGAGAGGACTCATTTTGGCCGTGCTGTTCTTTGAGTGGGCAACTCATTTTGGCGCACTATTGCAGTCCTTTCAGCATTGAAGTGCATCTGCGCTATTCTTTGTTCTTCAGGTTCATTTATGTGTCTCATTTATCTAGCATTTTTACTTGTCCTTGAAAGGTTTGATTTTCGTTTAGGCATCTTTATAATGATAAATATAAATGTATAATTTATAATCACCGGGACGTCCTCCCGATGTGAAAGGCACTTTAAAAATGTAATGTTGTTGTTGCTCCCTTGGCTTAGCTTCGACTGTGTTCTTTATTTTGTTTCCACCACTGCTTGGCTACGTGCGTGCTCTGTGACGTAGGATGCCACAGCGCCACGGTCAGCCGACGCAGCCACCAAGTGTGACTTCACCAAAAAACGCAAAACCAAAATACATTTTAGGTCATAAATCATGAACGATAGGAGATACCCGAAAACAAATATGCTCATGTCACTCCTAGATGCAACCTTTCTGATGAGTTATAAATCAAATCAAATCAGTTCGTTATTGAGATCCTTCTTGAAGCGCACGCAAGTAGACAGACAGATGTTTTATTAGATAGATAAACCATCCAACTTTCTCGATTTAACTCTGATTTATAGACTCCTCTAAAGAATCTGTTATTCTATATTTAATTGATATGTCCTAACAATTACAATTCATTTAGTTAATAAGCATTTGTATTAACAATGAATAATATTTGATTATATATTACAATAATAATCCTTGCATTTGATTTAGCACCAAAAATATTAAAATGTTGCAAAGAGCTTCCAAGGTAATGGCTGTGAAGTATAGTGACTGTGTTTGTAGACAAATCTGGTGGACAACTTGGGCACAGCAAAGTCCAACAAATAGCCATGAAGTGAACTATCAAGTGTGTGATGACTGGCTTTTTTCTCTTGACAGGTGCGTCCCAGAGGGAGCAGGTCCTTCAGCCATGTGTGTGGAGGGACCCTTGTTCACAAAAACTGGGTTCTGACTGCGGCGCATTGCTTTCAGAAGTAAGAGATATACAGTAAAACTCACATAAGTCGTATCAGTCGGCACCATATTTAACACATATTTACACGAAGTCTGAGTTTCAAGCAAACTGGAAGTTATATAAAATCCGATTTAATCAATAGTCTACACTGCTCATGTGTAATTCAATGCAGCCGGTAAGTGCGCCTGTGATAACGAGTCAAGACTACGTTTTCCGCAATTCAATCCGTCTTTTTTAACCATCGTCTCGTGCACACTTACTGGCAAGCGTTGGAATCGCACTGAATCACGGGAAATTAAGTTCTTCTGCGCATACGTCAGCGGATCAAAAGTACGTCTCTACGTAAGGCAGTTTAACATCTCATCCAAAAGATTGTGCCATTACATCATGGACTGCATCTGCCACTGTTTTCTAAAAATGTTTTATTCAAAATTAATTCCTTTTTGGTAAACGAAAGGTGTTTTTCCTGCATGTGGATGAATGTGGTGCCTGAACTGTATAGCACAGAGGTCAAGAGAGTCCCAGGTTCAATCATATGTCTGTGCTAAGATAAGTTCCTACTGCCCGCATCCCCCCTTCCCCCCCACCCCCCAATCCAATTTCTGTTGATGATACAAGTAGATTTAACTTCATGCTACTTGTCTGGATGCTGTGGGCAATGAGAGCGTGAGTGATCTACTGCAGACTGACCAATCCATGGGGACTGAAGGGAGTGTTTACTTCCTCTTTAAACCATTTTTTAATTTGTGACTTAAACCATTGTATGTTCCAGGGGGAAAGCAGAGGACACTGGGAACTGGCGTATTGTCCTTGGGAAACACAATCTGAACCGCACAGAGAAGACTGAGAAAGTCTATCGAGTAAAGAGAATTTACAGGCATGAGCGCTTCCGGTACCCCACCCTCAACGAACTGGACTACGACATTGCTCTGGTCAGGTCAGCTACAGATATTCCCCAATCCAACTTTATCCGATATGCCTGCATGCCCACAAAAGCCAGTGTCCTGAAGCCTGGCCATCACTGCTGGACCACAGGCTGGGGAGACACCAGAGGTAAGAGAAGAATTCAAACATTTGGGATTTGGATGGGGAAGAGGGTACTCTGCATTATAACCTCCAAACTAACCTGGGAGGATAGATGTTCTACAGGGACATATCCCAATCTGAATGAGGTATCAGTTCCCCAACTGGAAGAGTAACATTGCTTCCATTTATGCCAACCAGGACGAAAGGATAATGTGACACTGTCTGAAGTTTTGAACCAAGCCAAGCTGCCGGTGATCGACCACCACACCTGCAAACTGAAGAAATACTGGGGTGACCGAGTGCGGAAAACCATGATTTGCGCTGGGTTCAAGGACACCGAGGGACACCCTGCTGCCTGCCAGGTAAGTGTGAAAGAATCGACCAGATCTGGCTTCATAACCCCCTCTCATGTGGAACAGGCTCTCTAGGGAGACGGTGGAAGCAGAAAGTGTCAATCCTTTCCAGAACAAATTAGATACATTTCTGTTAAGTAAATAATATCTCAGGATCCAATATATAGTTCGGGACACGATGTGTGTCATCCAACTGCCAGGATGGTGGAACTGGATGGACCTTGGTCTTCTTTTGGTAGCAAATTATTTTGTTATTATTTCTTCTTTCCACCAACCTCCACACCAACCCCCACACACGGATGTTCATTAATCTACAGTTTTCTTTTTAGTTTTATTCATTGTTACTGGTTTTAGAGGTTACAAAGGACATGCGCTAGAATACAATCAGCCTCAGTAAAGGCCAAGATTTCAGGTACCCTGAATCCGAAAGGTTAACTTCAGTGTTAGAGGGATTTACTGTATTGTGTATGACAGTGACAGAGTGTACTGTATGTTACACTGTTGGAAGGTACATCACTGTACTCTGGGTAACAATAGGTGGATTCAATTTACATCCTTGATAATGTTACGGGGATTCACTGCACTCTGTTTTGGGGTTACACAGGATTTATTGTACTGTGTATGACAGTATTTTAGGGGGATTCACTCTAATGTGTGTTTCCTGTTATGGGGGAGTCACTGTACCCATGTGACAGTGTTACGGGGGGAATCACTGCACTGTATGTGACAGTATTATAGGGTGTCTTGATGTATTGTGTGTGTGGCAGTATTACAGGAGGTTTTGATGTCCGGTGTGTGATAGTGTTGCAGAGGGAATCACTGTACTGTACGTAATAGTGTTCTAGGGATTCAAAGTACTGTATGTTTCAACCACTTGCTTTTATATAGATAGCGCCTTTCAAACAAATTACAATTCACCGTACTTTGTGTGAAGGTTACAGGTGGATTCACGGTACTGTGTATGTCAGTGTTACAGACGTGTTACTCCACTCTGCCTTTCTTTGTTACAAGTAGGGGGGAGCTCACTGTACTGTACATGACAGTGTCATAGAGAAATTCACTGAACTGCGTGTATCAGGGGATTTGCTGTACTGAATAAACCAGTATTGCAGGGATTCACTATACTGCACTGTATTGTGTGTGTCAGTCTTGGAAGGGGATTCCCTTAAAGTGTGTGTCAGTGTTCGAGAGCAATTAACCTTAAAGTGTGTATCAGTGTTCGAGAGCAATTAACCTTAAAGTGTGTGTCAGTGTTCCAGGGCAATTAACTTTAAAGTGGGTGTCAGTGTTACAAAGGATTCCCTGAATTGTTCATATCTCACTTACAAGGATTCACTGTGTACTCTGTATAACAGTATTACAGGAGGATTCACTGTTCGTTATTCGACAGTATTACTGAAAGATTCACGACCATGTGTGTCTCACGTTATACAGAATCACTGCACTGCGTGTATCAGTCTTACAAAGGGTTTCAATCTAAAGTGTGTGACAGTGCGACTGGTGGATTAACTGTATTGTGTGTGACAGTATTACAGGGGGAGTCACTGTACTGTGTATGTCAATGTTACAGGGGCATGCACTGCACTGTGTGTCAGTGTTACAGGGGGAGTCACTGTACTGTGTGTCAATGTTACGGTGGAGTCATTGTACCTCATATGACAATATTATAGGGTAATTCAGTGACATTATTACAGGGGGATTTACATTGTATCTTTTACAGGGATTCGCTTTATTGTCTATGAGAGTATTCCAGGGATTCATTGTGTGTGTCAGTGTTCCAGGGGAGTCACTATACTCGCTGTACCCTATGTGAATGTTATAGATTAATTAATTGTAATGTGTGCACAGTGTTAAAGGACGATTTGATGTACTGTATAAGATAGTGTTACAGGGAGATTCGTTGTACTGTGTGTTAAGTGTATAACAGAGGGATTCATTATACTGTATGTGAGAGTATTCCAAGGATTAGTGATATTCTGTGTATCAGGTTTATAGGGGTTCATTGTACTATGTGTCAGTGTTACAGGGATGTTTACTCTATTGTATGTGACAGGCTTACATGGATTCACTGTATTCTAAGTGACAAAGTTGTAGATAACTCACTGTACTGTGTGGATTGTGGTGTAGGGACTCACTGTGTTGTGTGTGACAGTATTACAGTATTACAGGCTGTAAATAACAGATACTGTACTGTAAATAACAGATAACTAACTCACTGTATTGTGCGCGATCATGCGACAGGGAACTCACCTTATTGTACCGGCAAATTCACTGTCTGTGTGTGATGGTGCTATAGGTACTCACTGTATTGTGTGTGACAATCTTCCAGGCAAATTTACTGGACTGAATATGACAGCATTACAGGAGTTTCACTCTCTAGTTTGGGACCATAATAATCTTTGCAGTTAATATAGCATTTGTTACATTATGTATCTGTGCATATACATGGCAACCATTCTTCACACAACAAAGTCCACCAAAAAGCCATTTGATAAATGAAATAATTACCTGCAGGATTAATGGCTAAAACCGGAAAACTCCTTTCTCGTTCTGAGTAACTTCATGGGACCTTTAATGTCCATCTTAAGAACAGGTGAACAGGGCATCAATTGAACATCTCATCTGACAATGCAGCACTACCTCGGTACTGCAGTAAAGTGTCAGGATAGATCGTGAGTTTAAGACTCAACATGTGGCTTGAACTCACAATCTTCTGACACAGAAACAAGAATTATATCAAATTTATAAATTATAAGGTTTGATGTGTTACAGAGGGTTGCACTATAATGTGAGGGATGTTGTGCGCTACAATGTGAGTGACGCATAATGTAAATTCTGATGAGTTACAGTGGACGTCACTGCAATCTAGGGGATTAATAGCTAACAGGGTATGCACTTTAACATAAAATATAATGTGTTACAGGGGGATTCAGGTGGGCCTTTGCTCTGCCAGATTCATTCAGATAAGTGGGAAGTGCATGGTGTTGTCAGCTTCGGACCAATTGGTTGCACAGTGGAGAACAAGCCCAGCGTGTTTACCCGAATCATAACGTACATCCCCTGGATGGAGACAACAAAGATAAGAGATTACTTCCTACACTGAAGGAGAATAGTGTGCAGCCTAAAATCATTACTTTAACGGACTGAATTGTTGTGAGATATGTATTTTCCGCAAAATAAAAGATTTTCAGGAAAAAAAGCTCTGCACATATTTTAGAGTTGTCCCGTCAAACAAATTTGTTGCATATTTTATCAAATATTCTAATAATGCTTCCATTTGATATGGTGTCTTATCACGTCGTTGAGATGTCTCAAGGCGATTCACGGAATATATTGTAAAGTGCAATGACTGTGTATCTTGTGGGAGAAACAGGAGATTCCCCAGGTTCGATTCTCAGACTGGGCGAAACCTTAGGAAAGTTTCTTTCCTCCTCATGCCTCTGTTTACCTAGCAGTAAGTAGGAACCCAGTTGTTAGTCAATTGGTGGATCGCTTTCCAAGAGTAATAATCCCTTCAAAGGATATATTAATTTGGTCACTCAATCCACCACTGTTTGTGGGACACTGCTGTGCACAATTGGCTGCCGCATTTCACCCACAAACAATACATTAATTTCACTTTACAGTGTATTCTGTGAAGCACTTTGAGACGTTTCACTGATGTGATAAGTCCCTATATCAAATGCAAGGATTATTATTATTAATAGGATGTTGGAGCATATGAATCATAGGCACAAATCTCAAGCCCACCATGAAGACTTCATTGACATGGAGACTATGTTGACCAGGACACTGGGAAGCATGGAGAAGTGGCGTCTCTCTCTTCCGTAGTAAGCTGCTCCACTGCAGTTTACAATGGAGGGAATGTCATTACTGTAGTATGGTAGCTGCAATAGAAAAAACATGGTGAACCAGCATCATACCCAAATTCTATGACTCTTGTCACAGGGGTTACTATCCAGGGGCACCTTAGACACGGCTGGAGATTCCTGGAAATGGGATGAACTTGGAAATGTGAGAACTGTAAAGTTTCTGGGACATTGGGACAAGTGCAGTGGAACATCCCTAGATTGTTCCCTGACAGCCATGAGCATATGTCCACTAACAGAAGCTACTATGTTCAGGGATCTCAGAGGCAAAATGTTACAACTCATTTCAGCAGCCTTGACCTCAGAGGACCTTGGTCTTGGAGAGCCTTAGTCTTGGAGAGCCTTGACCTCAGACAGCCTTGATCTCAGACAGCCTTGATCTCAAACAGCCTCGACCTCAGACAGCCTCAGTCTCAGGCAAACCCGGTAACATGTTTTTTTGGTGCCTCTCTAGAAGAACCTCCATGGACACTGTTCATGAAGTTTTGATACTTCTCCCATCCCTCTGAACAATACAATGCAATACAACATTTTTCATGTCAAGAGGACATCAAAGCACTGCAAAAATTTGAATGAGACACCTTCCACCAGTTGTAGTGCTAGCAGAAGGAGAGCATGGACACATAACCATAGGGCCTTAAGAGCCAGGTAGATACATTTAGCACTCATCCAACCAATAATAATAATCCTTGCATTTGATATAACACCTTATCACATCATTGAGACGTCTCAAAGCGCTTCACAGAATATACCGTACAGTATAGTGACTGTGTATCTTTTGGGCGAAATGTGGCAGCTAATTGCACAAAGCAGTGCCCCACAAACAATGGTAGATTGAGTGACCACATTATTATTAGGTTATTTTTTTGAATGGATTATTATCCCCGAAAAGTGATCCGCCAATTGACCAACAACCGGGTTCCTACTTACTGCTAGGTAAATAGAGACGTGTGGAGTAAGGAAACTTGCCCAACATTTCATCCTGCTGGGATCAAACCCATGTCTTCTCGCTTGCGAGTTGATAAATTGATACAAGTCACCTTCTTTACGCTCAGAATGCTTCACTTTTAATCTAGGTCTTTGGATAACATGATCTATAATATCCAGTGATTCAATTGGCTGAAAAACAGCAGGAAAGTACACCACCATTTTTAAATTTAATGGGATAAGAAAAAAATACAGAATAGTTGAAATGAGGTAACTAGCTAAATATTAAATAAACTTTACATTGATTTCCATTCGGCCCAGCTTGTCCATGCTGGTGTTTGCACTCCACATGCTCCACTATCCATCCACTCCTTACTCCCTCACTTCTATTCCCTTCTTCCTCATGTGTCTACCTCGCTTCCTCTAAAATGTATTTCTTTTAGATCCCATTGTAACTATCTTATACTTGTTTTCCCTGTTTATGGATTTCCCAACAAGTAGGAACAGTCTATATCTGCTAACCTTATCAAAGCATTTTATAATTTTGAACACCTCTATTAAGTCTCCTCTTGAACATCTCTTCTCTAGCGAAGAAAAGCTTGATCTATCCAGTCTATCCTGATAGCAGTAATCTGTCAGTCTGGGATCGTCATGGTAGATTTGCCCTTCACATCGGGAGGAGCATTAAATGGGACCTCATCTGAAGAGTGGCGCCTCCAACAATACAGCATGCCTCCAGCACTGCATTGGAGTGTCATCTTAGACTACATGGGTTCCAAGACTCGATGTGGAGCATGAACCCCTAACCTCCTGACACAGAGGTCGGAGTGAGCCAGATTGTCATACGCTTGTAATGTTCTTATGTTCTGCAATTCAGAGCAAAAAGGAGACCTCACACAGCCTGTCAGGATCAGCTGAGGATACACGTGATCACATATGAGATGTGACTGAAGCATGGGTTCAGCAAATGAAGAGAGCACTTGAATTAATGGGACTACGAAGTGGAGTGCAAGTTTCTGAATTTATTGCTGAATTCATTCTTAATGTTAAATCAGTTATATATAGTTCTCAGAGTTCAAAGAAGGAATTGGAGATGTACCTGAAAGGAAATAAAATCAGGGCTACGGGGTAAGAACGGGGGAGTGGGACTAGTTGGTAGCTCTTTCAAAGAGCTGGCAGAGGCACGGTGGGCTGAATGGCCTCCTTCTGTGCTGTAAGATTCTATGATTCTATATTTGTCTGAAATGGACTGTGGCTTGTTGGGCTCAGTGGTCGTTTCCTATTCCTCAATATTTTTAGGTTGTAAAGAGTTTTCATCGATCATTGAGTCACATCTGTCATGTGTGCCTGCAAAAAAATGGCAGGATGGGGAGAGACGAGAGTGCAAATGTGGCTTGAAAAGAACGGAGCTGACGTCAATAATATTAAAGTACCTTTTTGGTTGATATTAAAGTTTGTTTTAACATTTCACAAAATGTATATTAAAGGTTTAAAAGTAAAGTAAATTTGATAGAAACAAATTGTGTTTATTTACAGTTGTTATTTACACATTGGGGTAAAACTTTCAGTCTTCGATAATGAATGTTGGATTTTATTATTGTTTGGTGTCACAGTGTTTAGTGTGGAACTAACATTGCAATATTCAAAATAACCATAGTCTAATGTACCAAGAAGAAGCCCCCCAATCCCCACCCCACCATGGACTGTCCACTTGAACATTTAGCTTCTCATCTGAAGGACAGCACCTACAACAATGAAGCACTTGCCCAACACTGCACCTGAACAGCAGCCTGGACAACAAACTCAGAATATTCAACACAACCTTGAATGACAACCTTCTGACCCAGAGGCAAGCTGACAATATCTCATAAGGACTTCATTCCTACATCCTCAAATATTGTTCCCAAAAAGGTTTGCAGGACAGAATGCATTTTAACACCATCTATCTCCTCTATGATCCTCTACCTTCCCACTTTATTCTACCCTTTAAAATAATTTTACTGCGATATTTATATTTTACATCAAACTGAATTAAAAGAATTAAGAATCCATTTTGTATTTGCCAATCATTATTTTGAAGAGTTTTTCCCCTTGCAATGTGCCAGCATTACTTGGCGAGCTCGGATTGTCAGGGGGTGCCATCCTTCAAAATAGGCGTTAAACCGAGGTCCTGTCAGTCTGTTCAGGTGGAAAAGGGAAGGGATTTTCTCCCAGTGTCCAGGCCAACAATCCCCCAGATAAAATTGGTCCTTAATGGCCTTTTGTGGGATACTACTGGGTGCAAACGCCAAAGGCTTGGAAACCCTAGAGTATACGTTGGGGTAACTGCTGGAATCTAACCAGCTAAAACCGCATATACTGCCTGACAAGCTTTCCCCCTCCGCTTGTCCAGCTGCGACCACCCAACCCATCAGGGCTTTGGATTGCAGGGTTAACGGCAGCTGAGTGGGATGACTCCCTGACCCCAGTGACCGGTCTGACCTTCCAGGTCTGGCCGATGAAAGTGACTTGGTTTGCAACCGGTTTGCGGACACGCCTGGCTCAGGAACCGGCCTGGAGAGGGTCACGGAGGGATGGCTCGATTCCGACACTCCTTGGCCAGGAGTGTCAACCTTGGAGCCCCAACTGGGTATCTCTGCCATTCAAAATGAACTCGTTGCCCCCAACAATCATGGCGTCGGGTGAGCGAGTGTGAGGGGCAAAATCCTCACCACGTGGTCACGCAGCAGCCAACGGGCACGCAGAGTGCATTGTGCCGAGCGATCCGTTTGGCCGCTGCAAAGTGTCGCGCTGAGCCCACCCAACCGGTTTGCGGTAGCCGGTTGCCTAGTGACACGGGCGGCAGGCGGTTGAGGGAGCGGCGGTGGCGGCGGCGGCTGACGTTGAGCTGTAGGTGACCCACATGGACAATTCGGGCGGCGGCGGCGGGTTCCGCAGCGGCTTCGGCCTGTTCGGCGGCGGCGGAGGAGCAGGGAGCGGCGGGGCTTCAATGCCTGACTACTCGCAGGCTGACCTCTCCAGTGTCCCCTGTGAGTAACATGCGCAGCCTGACAGCTAGGCCGCACCTCACCAAACGCCCGGTAACTCAGCAACACGAGCTAACCGGGTCCAAGTGCCCAGCCAACCAGTTAGTGCGCTTCACTGAACCAGTTTCACTGGACTAACCGCTTGGCAACAGACTGTCGAAATCGAGTCCGATCTCTTGTGACCGTCTCCAGTTCTTCCCGAGCCAGGATCACAGTAATAATAGTAATAATAATAATAATCCTTGCATTTGATACAACGCTTTTCACGTCGGGAGGACGCCCCAAAGCGCTTCACAGAACGCACTGTAAAGTGAATTGACCGTATATTTGTGGGCGAACGCGGCAGCCAATTGCGCACAGCGATGTCCCACAAACAGTCGTAGATTGAAAATGACCAATTTATTATTGTTTTTGGTTTTGGAGGGATTATTATTAGGCTCTGTGTGGAGTAAGGAAACTTGCCCAAGGTTTCGCCCTGTGCCTGGAATTGAACTCAGGTCTCTCACTTGCAAAGCGAGTGCTCTAACCACTGAGCTACAGTACTCCTGGGCACGACTGAGGACAGATAACCAAAAGCCCTGTGTACAAGGGAGATCTTGACAAGGATATTGAAGGAGGTTCGGGGAAGAGGTGAAGTTCTAGAGGGTGGGGCAGAAAGGCTAAAAGCGCCATCACCGATGGTGGGGCAGAAAGGGTGGGGAACGTGGAGCAGGCTAGTGCCTGCAGAGCTGAAATGGTGGGTTGGTAAGTTCTTAGAAGGTCGGAAAAGTAGGGTGGGGCAAAACCATGAAGGGCTTTAAAAGTGAAGACGAGGATCTCGAACTCAATCCTTTGGGGGAGCCAATGTACTCGGGCGTGGGTAGGTTCACAGTGCCTGGTGTGGGAGAGGACACAGAGCAGCAGAATTTTGAATAATCCACAGCTTGTGGTGGGAAGAGTTGGGAAGACCGCCGAGCATAGTTAGCAAAGTCCACTGTGGAGATGATAAAAGCATGGATAAAGGTCCCGGCTGCCCGAGAGAAAGGTAGTGGCAGAGGCAGGAAATGTTGTGAAGGTGGGAAAAAGCTGAGCAGGTCAAGGCACGGATATGTAGTTTAAATGGCATTTGAGAATTGAACAAGACATCCAGGTTCCATACTGGCTTAGTAAGGTAGAGTGTGCATCCATCTATAATGATGATGTCAGTGCAGACAGACGGGACCTTGCTTTAACATCTCATCTGAAGCATGGCACCTCTACCAATGCAGAGCTCCCTGAGCATTGCACTGGTGGGTCAGCTTGGATTCTGAGCTCAAAAGCTGATGTGGAGCTTGAACCCACTTCTGACACAGAGTCGAGAGTGCTACTGACTGAACCAAGGTTATAATAATAATAATCCTTGCATTTGATATAGTGCTTTTCACGTCTTCTCGACGTCTCAAAGCGCTTCACAGAATATACGGTAAAATGAATTGACTGTATATTTGTGGGCGAACGCGGCAACCGATTGCGCGCAGCACTGTCCCACAAACAGTCGTGGATTGAAAATGACCAATTTATTATTGTTTTGGTTTTTGGAGGGATTATTATTAGGCGTGTGGAGTAAGGAAACTTTCCCAGGGTTTTGCCCTGCCTGGAATTGAACCCAGGTGTCCCACTTGCAAGGCGAGCGCTCTAACCACTGAGCTACAGGACTCCACTCCTACAGGTTCACTCCTGGGCAAGCATGCTACTGTATTTCATAACTAACAGTGTCATTGAATTGTGCAATGTATTTTGTATGATGTAATGGTTTGTGATTGTACCATTTTTCCTCAAATGTGTTCAGTGTGTTGGAAATGTTAAAAGTACAACTTGTTCCAAATGAACTAATCTGCAGTGACGCTGTGTAGTACAGTGCATGGAATTCAGGAAAGCATTGTACCTTATTAATATTTTATTATTATTGTATTAACAAGTGGCGTGCTCTGTGTGGAGATTAATGGCTGTGTTACAGCCATGATGCTGTAGGGAGTGATTGTAGAAGGATTTCTCTGTACCTACTCCTAAGCCTGCTGTGTCCTTGTGTAACCTCGCCCTGCACATCAGTACCATGGCCTATCTATCTATGATGGATTTGTGGCTGTTCAATCTCTTGAGCGCGGCTCAAATGCTTATTCTTGGAGGTTTTCCAAAATAGCTGTTATAACAAATCCTTTTCACTCATTTGGGATAAAATGTTTTATAGCGATAACAGCAGAGCAAGAAATGAAAAGCTGTAATAGTGTTTCCCTTTGAACCATATTTGTTTCCTCTTCCCCCCTCCCCCATCACCCCCTCATTTGTGTCTGCCACATGTTTTTCAACAGATGGATAAGTATCTAACTTTCAAACTTCAGAAATTTTGATTGTAGCAGTGAGGAGAATCCTGAGAGATGTTTGTGGAGCCCCATAGCATAGTGGTTAGCACACTCTCCTCGCAAGTGAGAGGCCCTGGGTTTGATTCCCGGGCAGCTCGAAACTTTAGGCAAGTTTCCTTACCCCACCCGCCTCTTTACCTAGCAGTAAGTAGGAACCTGGTTGTTAGTCGATTGGTGGATTTCTTTCCAGGCGTAATAATCCCTCCAAAAAAAATTAACATTTGGTCATTCAATCCATGACTGTTTGTGGGACACTACATTCAATCAATTCATTTGGAATATACTCTGTGAATCGCTTTGAGATGTCTCAACAATGTGATAAGGTGCTATATCAAATGCAAAGATTATGTTGTTGTAAATATCTGATGAGCTTTAATGCTTGAGAGGAACTGCTGCAAAAGCCCATCTGCTGGGACGGTAGCACTTTTCCATTAACATAAAGTTTGCTTTGCTCTTCGCAGTGACGGGGATGAGTCCTTTGTCTCCATATTTGAACGTTGATCCCAGGTATCTGATTCAGGTGAGTAGAAATGAAAGCCTCTTTAAATCTCTGAAGTTATGATCAGGTTTTTTGGCTGAGGTTGAAATACAAGCAGTTCAGTGAATATAGGCTTTCCTACAAATACATTTTCCTATAAATACGCAGTTGAAGTAAAATCCTGTGAAGTGCTTCGAGACGTCTCGATGGTGCGATAAGGCCCGACGTCAAATTCAATTATTATTATAGTAAAACTCACATAAATCTTATCCTAAGTCATACATCCACCCAAGTCCAATTAAAACCACTTAGATTTCTTTACACTACTCATATTAATCACCTTCTAACTCGTAACTCCTCTCCCCTTCGCTCCTTCACTGCTGCACTTACTAGCTGCATTGACTCACAGGAAATGATGTCCTGACCTGCCAACACTTGTGCACTTACCAGCTGCATTGAATTACACACATGCAGTGTAGATTATGGATTAAATTAGATTTTGTACAGTTTGCCTGCAACTTGGACTTTTGCGTAAATCATATTAAATGTTATGCTCCCGACTGATACTATTTATGTGGCATTTCATTGTGTTTGAGATCCAATCTGTTATTTTTTTAGATTGTCATTGAAACAATGTTGTAAAGATTGCAGTGTAAAAATGTTGGGAAGGGTTTATTCATGACATCCATAGTGATTCCAGCCTCTCTCTTTCAGGACACGGAGGAGTTTATATTACCAACTGGAGCCAATAAGACTCGAGGCAGATTTGAACTGGCATTTTTCACCATTGGTGGCTGTTGTATGACTGGTAGGTTTGGTTTAACAGTCATCAATCTGTGCCGAGTAAGGCCCAAATGAGCAGCCTCTTTGAGCTTTACTCTGTGTCCAACTTATGCTGCAGCTGGGAGTGTGCTGGATACAATACAATTTACATCTATACAGTGCCTTTCGCATTGGGAGAACATCCCAAGGTGCTTTTGTGTGTTAGCCTGGCTCAGTGGGAGCTTTCTCGCTTCTGAGTCAAAAGGTCGTGGGTTTAAATCCCACATAGAGACTTGAACTCTAAGATGACACTCCAATCCAGTGGTGGGGGTCTGTGGTCATCCTTTGGATGAGATGTTTACCTGAGGTCCCATCTGCCTGTTCAGGTAGGTGTTAAGATCCCGTGGCGCTTTTCGAATAACGAAGGGAGTTTCTCTCTCCCAGTGTCCTGGCCAACAAGTTCCTCCAAATTAAAAAATAAATTGTTCATTCACTTCATGGCTGTTTGTGGGACATTGCTGTCTTTTTGTAATTATCTTAAATTTGTGTCTCACAATCCCTTCAAAATAAAAAATGTGGTCACTCAATCCACAACTGTTTGTGGGACACTGCTATGCGCAATTGGCTGCTGCATTTCACCCACAAAATAAAGTCAGTCCTCTTTACAATATATTCTGTGAAGTGCTTTGAGACGTTTGATCGACGTGATAAGGCACTATATCAAATGCAAGGATTATTTTTATTAGTCTTATCTCGTGAGCAGAAATGACTGCTGTATATTAACTGGTTGGTCAAAGCCTCCATGTTAGGAAATGTTGAATGCTGAATGGGGATAAGGGAAGCGTTGTGACTTCAGGGACCTGGATCAAAGCCATTTCAGGAATAAGGATGTGAAGTGAGTTGAATTTGAATCCAGGGATGCTCAATGCTGCCCCTGCAGTATAATTTACCTCAGTTTGTCAATGTGGGAAAACGGAGACATTACATTAGTCCAGTAAACAGTGCTCAATCTGATCCATTTGCAATCTGTCCAAAATATGTTCCATTGAGCCTTAAGTATGACTTTTGAATAGAGACCTTTTGAGTGCACTTGCTATTCTGTGTCACACTGTGTTCTGTGTTTCAGGTGCTGGTATCGGTGCAGTGAATGGCTTGCGTCTGGGATTGAAGGAGACCCAGGACATGGCTTGGTCAAAACCTCGAAACGTTCAGTGAGTGCCCGAGTGTAATGCAATGCGTAGCCGGGGATTTCAGTTAATCTGAGATTTACACAGATATGCTCTACACTGATCTTAATGACCAGTTCCTACAGCCCAGTGTGAAACCATCTCAATGCTAGAGATAATGCTATGTATGGTGTACAGAGATTTTAGGAGCTTCTCTTACTCTAAGATAGCACATTAATCATAGCGTGCTGACCTCGCAAGCGAGATGACCGGGTTCGATTCCGGGCAGGGCGAAATCTTAGGCAAGTTTCCTTACTTCACACGTCTCTGTTTACCTAGCAGTAAGTAGAAACTCAGTCGTTTGCTGATTGGCGGATTGCTTTCTGGGGGTAATAATCTCCGCCGCCCCCCCCCCCCCCCGCCATAGAATTCTTGGTTTGGTTTGGATATTCTTAAGCATTAGTGATGGATCTCCGCAAGTGTCAGACACCCAGCTGATCAAAACAAAATCTGCAATCATCTTATTGTTGGCAATTTTTTTTGTGAAACCTGTCTGCTTTGTGCAAAGGAATTGGGACCAGTTCCCTCTCACTTGCTGAAACTGAAAGTCACTGTTCCGCTATGGTGTGATGGTTCGTTGAGCCAGTAGATGGCGCTAGTCTCTTACTATAGATAAGCAGATGCGGTGGTGAGTGAGCTTCCAAAGATAGTAATAAAAATATCTCTGTATTTGATATAGTGCCTTTCACTTTGGGAGGACGGATAGGGCTGGAGCATGAAGGAAAGAGTGAAGGGAGCGTCCGGGTCAGTGAACCTGAAGGAGGTCATAGAGGGGGGAGGGCCAAGACTGTTGAAGGGTTTGAACACGAGAAAGAGGATTTTGAACTATCTGCTGGGAAACGGGGAGCCAGTAGAGCTAATTGAAGAAGAGAGTGATAGGCTCACAGGGCTTAGTGTGGGAGAAGACACGAGCTGCAGAGTTCTGGATAGTCTGCAGCAGTCTGTGTGCAAGGACCTTGGGGAGTCTGGCAAGTAGAGTGTTGGCACGCCAAGCCTGAGAAAGTGTCACATTTTTAGTGTCAAATACACATGGAGACTAATACTTGCTGCCGGTGAGTGAAATGACAGACCTCGATTGTTCTGTCTTGTGATTACTAAAGTCAGAAACATACCACAGTTCTGTGGTGCCCACTTGCCAGAGATTCCTAAACGCTTGCTTGGCCCTTTCCTTGGTCAGGGTAGCCTGCAGCTCTGCCCTAGGGTTTATCTCGGTATGATTACACAGCTGGTTTAACACAAGCTGATGATTAACGTGCACATTATCAGCCATGGTAAGTGTAGCTGCCTTATGGTACAACAAGTTGCAATTATATAACATGTAGGAAAAACATCTCAAAATACTTTACTGAGATAAGTGAGCATTGGTCAGGAAGGAGAATTAAAATAAAAATACACTAAGCTCTTTAGATTCAGAATTTAAGCATCCCAAATCACCTGAAATAATAATAATAATCGTTGCATTTGATATAATGTTTTATCACGTCATTGAGACGTCTCAAAATGCTTCACAGGATATGCTGTAAAGTGGATCGACTGCATTTTGTGGCCGATAAATACAAATAGACACCCCAAATCACGTGAAATAATGTTCCAGTACATCACCAGATAGGAATTTATTGAAGACCAATGAGAGACGAAAGGAAAATGTGAAGGTGTTGACCAAAGGCACAGTCAGAAAGAGAGAGGTTTGAAACCAGAACCATAGAAATGTCCGACACAGCAGTAGAATATTCGTCCTATTGTTTTATTAGGAGTCGCGTGGTGGTGAAATGATAAATAAATGAATAAAAGGCCAAGGATTCGCTGTGTCATGACGTCTAAAATCAAAAACATTCCACAGGTTTGTTGTTGACTTGCCAGAGTTTCCTGAACACTTGGCCAGGACCTTTCTTTAGTAGGGTTATCTGGCCCAGGGTTATCTCTGTCCATTTGTGCAGCTGGTTCAACACAAGCTGAGAAATCCACGTTATCGGTCTGAATAAAGCATTGAGCGCAGGGCAGCAGGTACAGAAACTCCCACCTCCCACAACGTCAGTTCAAATGTGTACTCATAGCCATATCCACCCAATGTGCACAAATCTCCAAACAAACCTCCCTACATCATGGTGTGTGCTTGCTGTGATCTTGGGCTGCCCCAAGGCATGTGTATGCTATGTTTACAGCCCCTTATTATATTGCATTGTGTCAGCCTGGCTCAGTCTCTTCAGTCAACGATTGTGGGTTCAAGTTCCAAGTGGGGCTTTGGACTCTTATTGTTTATGCTGACACTCTAGTGCGGTTTCAGAGGGCATTGTACTGAAGTCCTGTCAGCCAGTTCAGGAGGATGTTAAAGATCCCATGGCACTATTTAAAAAGAGAAGGGAGTTTTTCTCTCCTGATTTCCTGGCCAACAACCATTACATAAAATTGGTCATTCGCTCCATGGCTGTTTGTGGATTATTGCTGTGAGCAAATTGGCTACTGCATTTGCCTACAAAATATAGAGTCACTATGCTGTAAGTATTTTTAGACATCCTCCTAACATGGAAGGCACTATATCAAATGTAAGGATTATCTTTAATTCCTTGTATGTTACAGAACCACAAACACACAGCTCCGACTCCGAACTAATTGCACATGATGCAAATTGCATTCACTGCAAGACACACTTTAAATTGTGAGGGACTCCACCGTGGTGTCAGGTGGCAATTTATATCAATGGGAGCAATAATCGATGGTTAAATCTGTTCATTTGCTCATGTGATTGTAGTTAAATACTCTAGCTCTGTCACTGGCTATAGAAAGCCTTTGGGGAGTTGAACTATACGGTATCCACAAAGTCCTGTTAACCCCATGTTTTTTTTCTACAATGTACGGACCAACAACTGAAATGTGGAAGAATGATGGTAATTGTACTTAGAAGCACTTAATTGTAGTTAGTACAAGTGTCTAACTGTATTTAGACGTCCAGAGGATCAGTGTGTATGAGTGCCATCATTGTCATGGCAGATAATGATCCATCGCCATGTTCGGTGTGACGTCTTCTGTAACATGGATGGAGTGACGAGGCAAAATGCATCTCTGACAGCTTGTTTCAGCTCCTCTGTAGTCTCATAATCACTGCTTTGTAACAGGTGGATAACAGGACTTTGCGGACAACCTGTTTGGCTTTGTGTTATTTATGTTGAAAATGCAACTTCAAAACTGAGTTTGAATGTCTCTTCCAGGATTCTGAACATGGTCACAAGGCAGGGCGCACTCTGGGCCAACACACTGGGTTCCCTGGGTAAGTACGGTATTCATTTATGTATTGAAAGAAGGAACTTGCATTTTTACGGTGCCTTATCCTGTGCAAACACATCAAGCCCTTTACAGTAACTGCGAATCCTGCAACTTATTTTTGTGGCAAACCTTGCAGCCATTTTGCACACAGTGAAGTGAGATTCCCAGAGATAGCCAGGAGGTGAATGACCAATTCATCTGGAGGCTCTGTGTGGCTAATGTGTTCGGCGTCACTCTATTGCTGATGCGCTCTGTATGGTTGACGTGCTCTGTGTCCACACAGCTCTCTTATACAGTGCGTTTGGAGTGGTCATCGAAAAGGTTCGAGGAGCAGAAGACGATCTGAACACGATGGCAGCAGGAACCATGACTGGTCTACTCTACAAATCAACAGGTAACACACAGCTCTGGCTGCTGTCCTCAGCGTGTAACGTTTCACCCAAAACCAGTCAATCCACTTCACAGCATATTCTGGGAAGCGCTTTAAGACATCTCAATGACGTGATAAGGTGCTATGTCGAATGCAAGGATTATTATTAAGTGCTGATATGTTGTTTAGTTCTGCCCTATTTATAGATCAAATAGAAGTGGCTATAAAGGTCCCAGCCCCAATACTGCACTATTCCTCTGGAGGTAATTCTTCCCCCTTACACTTCTGAACTCGGTATTGTCTCCCAGCCACAGCTCTGTTCCTGTAATTCCTTCTAATAAGGTAGAGGGAGGAAAGGCTAAGTTGTTGATCATAGGTGATCTGATCATAGGTCATTCGTTGTTAATCTTAAATAAAGAAAAGAGCAGGTGCTGGAAATCTACCTCAAGTCAGTCCGCCTCTGGGTTATAACATTGAGTTTTATAGTCTTTCGGATCTGAACTGATATGTATGCAGGGATATGTTTGAGAGAGATAGGAAAAAGAGCAACAGCACAACCCCACTGTGTCACAGTGGCTCCAGGCTGTAGTAATAATAATAATCCTTGCATTCAATATAGTGCCTTATGTCGTTGAGATACTCAGGTTTGAATTTATGGAGAAGGGAGTTGAGATTGTGAGTACTAAAAAGGCTAAGGTTATAAACTGATGATAATATAAAAATCCTTATTTTTGATATAGCACCTTATCATGTTGTTGAGACGTCTCAAAACGCTTCACAGAATATATTGTAAAGTGAATTTGACTGGAAACTCGGCAGCCAATTACGCACAGCATTGTCCCACAAACAGTGGGGGATTGAGTAGCCAAATATTGCTAATTATTTTTCAAATTAATATTTTGTATTTTGAAAAATGTAGCAGTGCAGAGGCCATCATTGTGAAACTCACATAACAGGCTGTTCATAGATAAGCTCTTGTTTACCCTGAATGGGAGCGAGTTTATAGCTACAGATCTTATTGAAGCAAATGTTTCCAAGAGTGTCTACATGCACCTAGTGCAGGCTGTGCTGATAAGCTATCAGTGGCAGTGAAGGCAGTGTGTGCATGAGCAGGAATGTGTGCTGTCAGCCAGTTAGTTTCCACGTGACTGTTTGTTTATCACCGTTCAAACCTACATGTCATTAGTTTGCCTGTTGCTCTTGTGTCATTGTGGCGTGGATTGTTCGCTTTGTATCGCTTAACCAACCAGCAAGCAAGTTGTGCAACCTTACTATCTATTTTTGCACTAGTGAGATAGAGAGGGTGTGAATGTGTCCACGCATCAGCTGGATGTGTTGCTGGAACAGAATATGCTGACACAGTGCCCAGCCTCTCAGGGTCACTGCTCACATTGTAAACCCATCACGCACATTATCAACCCAGTCCAGGGGTAACTGATATACAGTTTATCCAGACAGCTCTTACCTACAGCAGGGATTCATTCATCTTCGGTTGTGCAAGACTCTTTCGTGAAATAGGCATAACTGTGCAAATACCGACTTCCCTCCCATATCCATAACATGGAGTCCCGTAGCATAGTGGCTAGTGGGCTCGCCTCACAAGCGAGAGGATCCAGGTTCGATTCTCAAGTGGGGCAAAATCTTAGGCAAGTTTCCTTCCTCCAAATGGCTTTGTTTACCTAGCAATTAGCAGGAACCCAGTTGTTAGTCGGTTGGTGGATCGCTTTCCGTGGGTAATAATTAGGGTTGCCAACAGATTGATCAGTAAATAAAATGGACAGGTTAATATTTCAGGACATCATAAGAACTGGATTAATGGTAATACAGAGGTCTCTTTATATACCAGGGACAGTTGGTCAGATATACTAATCCTTGCATTTGATATAGCGCATTATCACATCTTCGAGACGTCTCAAAATGCTTCACAGAAGACACTGAATAAAGAATAAAGTGAATTGATTGTATATTTTGTGGGCAAAATATAAGCTACTGAGTGAATCACCTTTGGTTTAAAAAAAAAGGTCGCTCAATCAATCTGTGACGTGCTTTGAAATGTCTCAACTATGTGATAAGGCAATATATCAAATGCAAGGAATATTAAATTATTGTTACATTAGGCTGCAAAGTGTAAGTCCTGACTCCTTTCTGGTTCAGAGGCAAGAGGGCTCCAGGCTCAGCTGACATTTTGGATGCACCAGGATAGACTTTTGCAGTTGGATACAATTTCTATACATGTATTCCTTGAGGTTTGACTCTATTAAGTGATCGCCGAGAGAGATTACATTATAAGCCATCTACACATCTCTGACGTATACAATTGCCAGCTTTGGAATCAGCTGTTTGAGAGCAACAAGAAATTACATTTAGAAGGACGTCCCAAAGTGCTGGACAGTTAAGGATTTGTACCCGAGCTGAGGGTTGAGAGCAGGGAAAATTGGGATAGGCGGGCGACCAAAGGTACGGTCAAAGAGGAGGGTCTTGAGACGTGCCTTGAAGGAGGCAAGGGTGGGAGCAAGGCAAAGGGACTGTGGGATGGAGTTCCAAAGGCTGAGGGCCTGACCACTGATAGTGAATAGTGAAACGGGCAAGGCGGGTGACACGGACAGGCCAGAGCCCGCTGAGCGGAGGGAGCGGACAGGTTGATATGGAGTTAGCAGATTATAGAGGTAGGGAGGAGCAAGTCTGTGGAGGGCTTTCAAGGCAAGGATAAGAATTTTGAACTCTACTTTGGGGGATGGGGATCCAGTGGAGCCGGGCGAGGATGGGGGTGATAGGGTCACGGAGCTTGGTGTGGGAGGCAGAAGAATGCCTTCACTGTCGACATCACTGTAACCTCTGTTATTTTTCCTCTTCATTCCAGCTGGACTACGTGGAGCAGCTCGGGGAGGATTCATCGGTCTTGCATTAACTGGGCTTTACTCAGTCTACAACAACTGGGACCATATAAAGGGTGTGTCGGTGCGAAATTCACTCTGAAGGGAGTTGTGCAGGAAGATGCAAAGGGGAGTGTTTGAATGTGTTGTACAGTGGATGAGGCCTGAGCTCCTCCCACTGTCATGTCTGATCTAATTTCATATGTTTTTTTGGCTATGTTTTTTCTGTCCTAAATTGAATGCCCAGTATTTCAATGATTGTCATAAAATGTTAATCTGCTAGTGGTGATGGGCCCAGCTTCACCCACAGGCCCAGCAGGGACTTTACGTTCCACAGGTCAGAGCTCTGGGACCTCACACAATACAACCCAATTGATGGTTCAATGGAAAGTGAATCTTGGGTTGCCTCTAGAGCAGTGACCCGCGGGGCCGTCACGAAGTGGCCCACTGAACTCTCGCGCTCGCCTAGGTAAGTCCGTGGTCAATCAATAGTGTGCTGTTTTTTTTCTTGATTGAACATATTTTAATTTTATGGCATAAATCAAGAAATATTGAATCAAGAACATTTATTTGGTTGGCCGACCAAAAAGATTAGCAACCATTGCTCTAGAGTTTGCTAGAGTGACCATCCATCTTATTAGCTACCTCTACTGGCATAGTCTTGGACTGTACTGTGGTCAGATCTTTAGACTAGAGTTTTGCCCCCACACCAAAAGTTCCCAGCCATGTTCTGCCCTATCTAGACACCATGAGTCCTGTGGCTTCATCCTCTTCCCTGCTGTCTACCTTCTTACTGAGTAATCAGATTAAATTCAGAGCTCAGTAATAAGAGGCTGTATTACAACATCAAATTCTAGCAATAGAAAGTAAACTGGCCAGGTGATATCTGGATTAAATTGCTTTTATTGGTCTGCTGGTCTAGGTGTGGTTTTGCCCACAAAATACACATTCAATCCACTTTACAGTAAATCCTGTGAAGGGTTTTGAGATGTATTAATGACCTGAAAAGACAGAATATCAAATGCAACGTTTATTATTATTATTAATCTGATCATTAAATAAAGTTGGAGGAGCCAATGACCACTTGGTCTTAAATGAGGAAATAAAAAGATTTTATAACTAATGGAATAAATCCCAGCTCTCAGCCTGTAGATGTATCAGGATTGTGAGAGATTTTCTACTTTGATGTGGGTTATACCATGTCTAGTGTTTGTTTCCTGTTTGCCTCTCCCCTCCCCCAATTTTAAGCATAATGGATATAAAAACACAAACTGTACAAACAGGAATGATCAGGTGACACATTAGGACAGACCACAGATGGCATCAGTCAGCAGCAGCCCAGATCCCAGTTGTGTTGATAGCTGACCACTACAATCGACTGCAGTGCCCCCTGGGCTCAGAGGAGAAAAATCAACCAGTTTCCTGCTCTATCATTATCTGATGTTTCCTAGTGGAAACCTGATATGTTGGATGAGAATGGTTGAAATGAGCTGTGATGCCCCTCCTCAGCCTGCAGATAGATGGCATCTCAGCCTTTCAGGAGAGAGCATTGGCATAAAAATAAGTCTCATGACTTCTGATGTACAGAATTGGCCTTAGGGACACGCCTGGATTAGACTCGGTGCATATTCCAGGCCATCAAAGTACTGTAATTTCACGTCTTATCTCACGGAATGCTGATGTCCTTCCATATAGTCTCGCCCTCTTTGAAAAAAATTCTTTAAACATTTTTTTCCCATGGCTTATTAATCCTCCAGGCAGTGACTTCTGAATCTTGTAAACCATAGGCCACAAGTCTTTCCCTGCTGTGTCTCTGTGGCAAAAGCATGCATTCTTAAGCCTGCAGTTGCCCTGTCTGTCTTTGTGCTATTTCTCCCTTTCTCTCTCAAAATCGAATGCCATCTGTAAAAGTCTTATTCTGCAACTTGGACCTTAACCCCTCAGGAGGGAGGGTTTGGTTGAAAGTGGGTTCCTCTGGCAAGTGCTTGAAATGGAGGTCAAGCCTTATTTAATTTCTGTTATTGGTGTCCCTCACCTTGATTATCAGTTCCTTCCTAATGAAGCTGGTCCTTTTTATAATGCTTAACATTGTGATAAAGTGAAATACTTAAAGACCACTGTACAATATTGTGGGAATGAGAAGCGATTATGTGCATGTTAGAATTACATTGAAGAAACCAGACAAAGTTTGGTAACGATTGGGCTATGTTTTGTGTAAGGAAAAAAGGTTTGGGAGGAATAAATCACGTTATCAGGACATTGTGGAGGGGGAAGGCCACTATCTGACGAGCTGTGTTGGTGCTTAACATTACAGGATGCCTGGCATGACCTGGTTCCCTATGGGTCATCTTGGAAATAAACAAGAAAAATGCTGACAAGCACTTTCAATAGTGCCAGGCATTTGAGAGGGGAAGGGTAACATCCCCTTAGAATTGTGAACAGTAATTCTGTTTGTGAACATTTTGTTTGTTGTTTTTAACTTAACTATTTGAGAAATCTGGTTTCAAACTGTACAGGACAGAGCAGCACAGAATAAAGAGAATATTTATTGTGTAATGAACCTGTGGCTTACATTTATAACTTATTGGTGGATTTTATGTTTATTTTTAATCGATCTAATTTTGATCTAACCTGATTTTCAGGTATGGAGTCCCATAGTGTAATGGTTAGCGCGCTCGCATCGCAATCAAGAGGACTTGGGTTCAATTCCTGGGTGGGGCAAAACCTTACACAAGTTTCCTTACTTGCCTCTGTTTATCTAGCAGTGAGTAGGAAGGAACCCAGTTGTTGGTTAATGGCTTTCTGGGGGCAATAATCCTTTTTTTAAAAAAAAAGAACTGGTCACTGAATCCACAACAGTTTGTGAGACATTGCTATGTGTAATTGGTTGCTGCATTTCACCCACAAAATAGTTATTCCATTTACAATATATTCTGTGAAGCGCTTTGAGATATCTCAACCATGTGATAAGGAGTTATATCAAATGCGAGAATTATTATTGAGGCATGGGAGAATTTATAAATGTGGTGAGTGAAATACAACTTCTGTAAGGGAAGTGTGCACAGCTGCCATAACATTTCCAAACCAAGGTCTTTTGAGACTTTGCCCAGTCGAAGCCCTTTCATATAAGCTGATCAGCTGCAAGCAGTCATTCCCTCGGCTGAAGAACTTGATCATCTTTGCCAACATCACAAAGGTACTGAAATTTTCTTGCTGCATTCAGTTGTCTCCTTGAGTGAGCTGTAAATCACTTTTAAGATACCAAATACCCAAGATTTTTACATTATATAAGTGTAAATTGGAATGTAGTATGAAACTGCAAATTTTCACTGCTATGCTTACTTTTGTGGTCAAGAAGAGCTATGTACAGACTCATGAGGAGTTGGGGGAAAGACAAAATATTTTAAAATATTATTTGACATTCATTGCAACTTTATTTACTTGAATTTGAAATGATTAATATTTGGTCAAATTAATGATTAAATTAACCACTTGTTGCTTCAACGGGGTTACAGGGAGTTGAATGTGAAATTGTTTTGCAGTGTCTTTCTTTGCTGATCTGGCAGCTTCTCCTTTTGTTGCAAAAACAGCTATGATCAGCAGCAAGTTAACATGTGTTCTGTTTAGATGCAGGGTTGGGGGGGGTAAAATAATTTGGGGAACAAACCAGTCTGATAAATCCTCTGATGGAAAAAAAACAAAGATGATTAGGTCCAGTGTAATCAGATAGTAAGGGTCTCTTGTTCCTGAAACAGCTGAAATTTGTCAACTTTTGCTGAACCCTTTATGCCTCCGTTTAAATACCAAATATCTGAAGTTTAACACGTTGCCCAGTGTTTTTTTGCTCAGAATTTCAACGATTCAGTATATATGTGCCTGAGCCCACAACAAAATTACATTTATAGAGCGCCTTTCACATCGGGAGGACGTCCCAAAGCGATAAACAGTCAGGTGTAGGGGTGAGGGAAGGCAGAGAGGTGGGAGGGAGACCAAAGGCACGGTTGAAGAGAAGTGTCTTGAGACCAGCCTTGAAGGAGGCAAGGGAGGAGAAGGGACCTTGGGGGGCAGAGAGGCTGAAAGCCCGGCCACTGATGGTAGGGCGGGAGACATTAAGCAGGCCGGAGCCCGATGAACGGAGGGAGCGGACAGGTTCGTAGGGAGTCAGCAGGTCAGGGAGGTAGGAGGGGACAGGGCCATTGAATGGCATTAAAGGTGAGGACGAGGATCTTGAAGTTGATCCTCTGGGGGATGGGGAGCCAGTGGAGTCGGGCGAGGTGTGAGTGATGGGGTCACGGAGCCTGGTGCGTGAGAGTACACGAGCTGCAGAGTTTTGGATGATCTGCAGCTTGTGAAGGGAAGAGTTGGGAAGGCTGATGGGGTTCTGGTAATGAGCCTTGATGTGAGAAATGCGTGGGTGAGGCAGTGGCAGAGTCTGACAATGTTGTGGAGGTGGTGGTAGGCACTACCGGTCATGGCGCGGATGTGGGGGAGAAAGGACAGTTCAGGGTCAAACAAGACCCCCTGGTTCCTGGGTACATTTTTCATTTGAATGCAGTAACATGGACAACAGACACCTTTTTATTGTAGCAGTTTATTGAGATTACACATTTGAATTCACAATGAAATTAATCTCCCTAAACAAGGCTGGTTAAATATGCAGCTTCCTGGCAGCTTAATACAGAACAAGCAAAGGACAGTCATTGTAACTTGATTTACTTAAGTTTGATACAAGTAATAATTGGTCAAATTAATGAACAGATTATTAATTATTATAACTGAATACTGTACAGGCAAACAACTGAAGTCAGCATCCCCTCCTGACCCTGGGTTCAGAGCCTACAACTTTATATAGTATATATACTGCTATAGTGAGTTGAATGTTTTATTAATCGAGTTGGGGATAGTCTGTCTGCCAGTGGCCTTGTGTGTGCTGAGAAGGTGGCATCTCAATTTTACTACAGGATCTTTAGCTCAGGCTAGTTTTTGATACTGAATTTAAGGTTGTTAGAACACCAAGATAGGATTAAAGCACCAACACTCATTCAGAGCTTGACCTGACTTATCTAGCTTGGTTCTAACTATTACTTAGTTGCACACAAAGTCACTGGTTTGATGAGCAGTTTACAATGACTGACAATCTAGCACATTCAGTTGAATAGTATGCTGCTGGAGACCACAGGGACACTTAAAGGTTTACAACAGGACAAGTTTGCTTCAGTGAAAATGAAGACATCCCAGGTTACATTTAAAAGAGTAAGACAGGAAGCACATTTCATCAAAACAAGTCAATAGTTTTGTGGTTATTCCAAACATTCAGTGGTTATTGGAAGAGAAATTCTATAAGAATTTTAAAAGCAAAAATTGGCTTAAAAGCAATAATTGGGTTGTGAAATAAATCATGGCCCCTCAGATCTGCTTGTTCAGGATAGATCAGCTCAGTACATCAATTCACTGGTACTCATTTAAATAATGACATGACTGTGCACATGTGACTGCCAGGATAGACCTTGGTCTTTCATCTAGCAATTATGTTCTAACATGCAGGAATTTTCAAATCATTAAGCCACCCAGTGTGCTACACTCCAACATCTAGTGTTAACACCCATCGTAACCTGGATTGTGTTCATGTCTTCTGTAGAAATTCAGTATCTGGCAGTTTAAGGAATCAAACCTCGAAGAACTTCAAACTCAAACAAACAGATGAAAATATTGTTTGTAGCATTAGGTGCACTTTTGCAGACATACTGAGCTGCAAAATAATTACAACAAATGCCACCACTCTGTTCAGTGTTGAAGACTTTCCAGATTGATTCTGACTGGGACACAGACTGGTAAGTTTGTCCTATAACAGCAGAATTACACATGCATCACCAAGGGATGGGAGCCATTCCAATAAACACCCACTGAAAAAAATGATCAAAGCATGTAAAAGGGGCCGACAGTCCACGCACTACAAATAAAAGGCTGTGCAGTTTGAACACTGTTGCTGGTACTTAATGAATCACAATTATCCTCTTTTCTACCCCAAGCAGGGCAATCCAAAAAACTTCCCAATATGGGTCTCGTGAGGCATTACGTACAGGTTTACTGTGCTGTGTTGGAACAGATTAATGCATTGTTTTCTCCACTTGGAGTCTGAACAGCCCCACAGGAATTGCACAGGAGGCTGCATAGACTCCCAGATCAACAGTATGTAGCATTATACCATGAATCAATAGTCACTGAAATCAGAGCAAGTATTGACTGACAGTGGTTTAATGGTAAGCTATTGTCCCAGTCATGACTCTGAGCAGTGGGATAGATTTAATAAGAGCATTGGCATGGCTGTTGGGAAGGGGTGGGGGAAGAGATGCCATTTGAATATAAGATTCCATGACAATGACTCCAGTTTCACAGCACAAACTTTAAAACACACCCAAGGTGATTTGAATACAGACTGACCTTCACAGCAGAAGCAAAACATTGATTTAGCAGAATCTTATCAGAAGGCATAATGTTTGCATCTGATGCAGCTACAGAATAAAGTCAGGTCAACCANTTTTTTCACTGGTGGCTCCAAGCTACAAGGGAGTAGAAAAACACAAATTAATACAAGGTAAAGGCACAAACTATTAGGTGATATTGCTGTCTGGCAAGCTTTCCTGCTGCTTGTCCAGCTAGGAACATCTTACCAGTCAAGGTTTTGACTTGCAGGGTTAACAGGAGCTGACTGAGATAACTGGTCTCCCCCTCCAAGTCTTGCCCATGAGCCAGGCTGGCTGTGCTGTCATCAGCAGTGCCCTGGAATATTGCATTCCCGCCTGGCTCAAGAACTGGATTAGAAACTGTTACAGAGGGCTGGCTCGATTCTGACATTCTGTTGCCAAGCATGTCACCTTGAGCCAGTTAAGCTCCAGGATACCCTGCTTATACACACCCCACCAGGGTTAAACTATTAGGTGCACGCTGTGTTCTGCTGCAGAAAAATCCCACACATTAAAACAAGAACCGACAGCCCAATGAACCATACAGACCAGGATCAACCCCTTGACCTTCACCAAATTAGTTGATCTTAGTCAAGGCATTTGATAATAATGTGTAAATAGGCAGACATTTGCTAACATTGTGTAAATGGTTCAATTCCTGCCAGCAGCTCAATCCTAAAGCCATAACACTGCAGGACATGATCAACATTCCCCACCTGTGCAAACCTTTTGCACAATAGATACCTTTTGGAATCCGTGTCCAGTTGCTGCGCCCAATCAATACAGATGGTTGACCTTAGGGATGAAAGTTCCAATTGGACCTTGTTCAATCTGTATATAAACAGATATTGTGATTAAAAACATGTATTTGATTATGTACCCATCATGTCAGGAGGACTTTTAAAAGAGCTTCACTGGATCTACTGTAAAGAGACTATTTTATAGGTGAATGTGGCAGCCAATTTGCTTACAGGAGTGTCCCACAAGTCGATGAGCAATTTTATCTGGGAGATCATTTCCCAGGACACCAGGAGACACTCCCTTCAAAGGCATCATGCTACCATGCTCATCCAAACCCTTAGTGCCCATTTGCAATCTTACAATAATCCATTTGTTACAGCAACAATATACCAAAACAACATTTATTTAGTGCCTTTCATGTCAGGAGGACACCCCAAGGTGCTGTATTGACTGTATTTTGTGGGTGAAACTCAGCAGCCATTTGTGCACAGCAGTGTCCCAGAAAGTTGTGGATTGAGTGACTTTTTTTGTTCTGCAGGCACCTCAAAATGCTTCAGAGAATTACTGACTAGGGTAATGACTATGAGGCAGTCACAGCAGCCATAGCAAGATCAGGAAGTGGCCTCTCCACCAAATTGGTCACTTAATCCACAACAGTTTGTGGGACACTGCTGGGCACGATCAGCTGCTGATAAGATGCTGTATGAAATGCAAGTATTACAATTATTATTACTCCCCACCCCCAGACAGCCCCAGGGCAGCCAGTATAAATCCCACCAGTAATGTTTCACATTTATGTGCAACCAGGTGCTATACAGTAACCACAAAACTAACCCTATGAGGACCTCTGTACAACCACTTCTCCGGATCAAAGGGCAGCCTCAAGTGAGCAAAGAGAATTCTCTCTTTAGACGGGTTGGATAAATCCTAAATGGAGAAAAGAAACCATTCATGGATCAGAGATGTGTCAATAACCTCAGAAGCCACATTTCAAACAGAACGCACACATTTATAAAGAGCCTGCAGGAAATTCCCTCAACTCCTTGGAGAGGACCTTCTGGAGGTATATAACTCACAAATAGGAGAGAGGGTAAACCCAGACCAATGCCTGCAGATTGAGCAAGCCAGCAAAACAAGAGGGCAATGATTCAATTTTAGGACAGACGCCAGAGACCATTTCTGTACAGTGGGCAATTGACAACTAGAACACTTTGAAGGTAGAATTCTGGGGATGGGTGGGTCAGCCCAGGTCATTTGATGTGACCCCCTGTACACTAGATACACCAAGGCCATTTCTATCTTTATAAACCAGTGGCGTTTCATGTGCATACGTGCAGCAGGCTGGAAGTGACATCAGCAGTCAGGCTTTCAGTCTATCTGCCCCCACTCTCTGGAACTCCATCCCGGAGTCCCTCTGACTTGCTCCCTCACCTCTTTCAAGCTCCGTCAAGACCTTCCTCTTTGACCATGCTTTCGGTTGTTCCCCACCATCTCACAGACAGTCCTTCACAGCACACAGACAAACCACACAGAGACTGACCTTTAGAGGGTTCTCACGATCAACAGATAGCTTCAAGTTGGAAAGAAGACTGGACATGTCAGACATGCTGTTCTCCTGTGTTCAAACAAATGAGAAACAAGTCACTAAAAACTGATAAAATACCATTTCATTTAATAAAATGAATTCAACTACCAATAAATCCATTTCACAGTAAAACCTGTAAAGCACTTTGAAATGTTCTTCTGACATGATCAGGTGCTATACCAAATGCAGGGATTATTATAATCATTGCAGGAACTTCTTCCCCTATCCCATCCTCAGTATACTTGGTCAGGGCTATTTCACTGTCTTTCAAGTGGACAAAATAATTTTGAAACCTAGAATGATTGGGAATCCTGGCAATAAGAGCAGGTAATAAACTCTGATCTGAGGCAGAACCCTGGCTAAAATGATCTCCACGTGAGGCCAACTGCAAGGCTCCCAGTTCTGAGATCAGTTATTTCAGTACAGACCAGGATTGGAACCTGTGACCAGGTGGTCTGAAGGGATGGCACAATATAACAATGACTTAATCTCCATCTTTGTGCAACTTTTTCATTTAAACAGGAACTATCCTAACAATGTCAATTCAGGGAGGTGACAGCCTGGCATAGTGGTAATGTTCTTGCCTCGGAGTCAGAAAGTTGTGCATCTAAGCCCACCCACCCCCACCAGGACTTGGTATCATGTAGTCTAAGCTGACACTCCAATATAATGCTGGGGGCAGGGTTGTTGTATTGTCAGATGTGCCAACTTTCGGATGTAATGTTAAACTGATGTCTATCTATTCAGGTGGATACCAAAAGTCCCATGGCACTATTCAAAAAGAGAAGGGAGATTCTCTCTTCTGGTATCCTGGCTAACAATCCCCCAAATAAAATTGGTCATTCATTCCATGGCTGATTGTAGGACATTGATGTGTGCAAACTGGCTGCTGCATTTGGCTTACAAAATACACAGTCACTCCATTTTACAGTATATCCCATGAATAAACTCTGAAACGTCGATATCATAAGATACTATAACAAATGCAAGGATTATTATTATGATAATTATATATTGAGCAGAGTGATCTGCAAGTCTGTGCGGAACCTGACTAACCTGAGCTTTCTTGAGCAGCAGAAATTTGTTCTCCACCTCGGATACGGCTTCTTTCTCTGGGCTCTCGCTGAGGTTTGTGGAAGTCCCCAGTCTATCGAGCTTCATGGGACTGCCGAAGGGAGTGTTTGCATTCTTAGCGACAGGGGAGCAACTTGGTGCAAGCCAGGCCGCGAGTTCTGTGCTCCTGGTTTTCATTGGATTCTTGACTGGAGGAGACTCGGGAAGCTCCTGGCTTTTGGGCATTTGGGTTTCTTGAATGGATCTAGAATTGGGGTGCAACCACTTGTCTAACTCCTCCCTCAGTTGCTCGGTGTTGCTCTTGCCAGGCTGGCCGGTCTCCACACCGTTCTTATCCTTCCCGGCTTGTTTCAGGAGCCACTCATTGATCGCCTCCTTCTCGCAACTCCGGCCGCACACGCACTCCGAGAAGCTGCTGCAGGGCTCGTTGGCTTTACAGGCCTCTTCCACCCGGATGGGCGGCTGCTGAGAGAGCCAGGCGTCGCTAGGTGACTTTTTCGTACCGAGGTGTTCACTCAAGCACTTTAATACGCTCAGGTTCTCAATCTCAACTGGTTTAGTCTGAGCTCCACAGCAGCTCCCGCAAGACTCACTCTTCACAAGCCAGTCGCTGGTGCTGTACTTCTCGGTGAAAGGCTTAGTTAGGGATTTCCACCTGTCCTCAGTGACGTGACCAAGACTCACTTTCCCGGAGCTTGGGCTCAGCTCTTCAGCGGCCTTGGGTTCTGCTTCCTCCTGCTCCAAAACCTCCATGTCTAACTCCTCAAAGGTGGAGGAGCTGCTGGCTAAGGACCCGCTGCGATGGCAAACAGTGGTGTATATGTTGGTGCTGTCAGCCTTCTGTTTGCTGGGCAGCAGCCAGTGCTCCAGGCCCTGTCGATGCCCCCAGGCCTGAATTCTGTAGTCGGCTTCATTCACAACCTGGAGAGAGCTTGAAGTAGGCTTCGAGCATTGGTGAGCAGTGGTGTTCTCAGTCAGGCCGTTCTTCTGCTTGTTGGGCAGCAGCCAGTGCTTCAGGTCCTGTCGATACTGCATTCTGTAGTGATCCACATCTTTCGGACTCTGGGTGCAGGTCGGGGTGGGTTTAGTGCGTTGAGGAACACTGCTGCTCTCAGTTGGGCCACTCTTCTGTCGACTGGGAAGTAGCCAGTGCTCAAGGCTTTGCCGATGCCCCCAAGCCTGCAATCTGAAGTAGTCTGGGTCTGTTGAGAGCTGATTTGAAGAAACCCCCTAAAGCCAAGTGAAATATTTCAGTTATTTTCAGATGCACATTCTTAATAGAAGCACAAGAGACCTCAGTACCAACCTCCCACAAGTGAACCCACCACACACAGAATTCAAAACCCTTCCAGCAAAAGCCCTAACGGGTAGGGTGGTCCTGGTTGGTCAGGCAGCAGGAAAGATAATAATAATATAATAATAATCCTTGCATTTGATATAGCGTTTTTCACGTCGGGAGGACGTCCTAAAGCGCTTCACAGAACACACTGCAAAGTGAATTGACTGTACATCTGTGGGCGAATGCGGCAGCCAATTGTGCACAGCAATGTCCCACAAACAGTCGTAGATTGAAAATGACTAATTTAATTATTGTTTTTGGAGGGATTATTATTAGGTGTGTGGAGTAAGGAAACTTGCCCAAGGTTTCGCCCTGCCTGGAATTGAACTTAGGTCTCTCGCTTGCAAAGCGAGTGCTCTAACCACTGAGCTACAGGACTCCACAAGATTGCCAGACAGTGCTCTCAATGGCAAGCAATATAGTTTAACTAGTTAGACTCCAGCAGTTACCCCAATATAAATTCTGGAGTACCCTTTATTAGCCAAATTTTATGGTGGGGGGTTGTCAGGTTTGGGAAAATGTTATGTTTGGGAAAAATTAAACCTTTTCTCGGAGGTCCCGAGCCTGTTTTGATTTTTGATATTTGTTTTTTTCCCTTTTTTTGGGGTCATCTTTGCCTCACTGTACGCAGAGTATAGGCTGAAGTACCCATTTCAACCCGAGCCTTGGCTCTTGCCAAACTGCGCCTAATACTCACTGAACTTAGGTACGCAGGAAGCATCCCTCCAGGGAGAGTGCGCATTCCATTCCAACATTGTATCTCTGGGATTTCCTTGTGTAGGTGGGATGTATGGCATTCTCAGTTTGGTTTGGATAACCGTAAGCATGGTGCTGGGTTTCCACATGTGCCAGTTACCCAGCTGACCAAAAAAAATTCAAAAACTGCTCAAATTGCTAATATTAATATATTTTGTATCTGCCAATTCCAACCCAATGTTGGCTGTTAAATACTCAATCCTAAAGTCAGAGCAAAATACAGGTCAACTGAGCATTTTGTCTGGACAAGCTTGCCCTGTAAGATCTGTAGCCTGGCTATCTGTTAGTAATTTATAGAAACTGGAAACAAATTGGGAATCCTCTGGCAATACTAGTTCATGTCAGTTTGCTTTTATATTAGGTGGGACTGTTCCCTCAGCTTAACTAGGTCAGTAATTGCAATATGAGTCATTGCTTTATGCAGCCACATTAAAGCACTTTGGGATGATCTCCTGATGTGAAAGGCTCTAAACCAAATACAAGGATTTGTATTAATTATTATTATATATTAACAGTTGCCTTTTAAGTCACCCACTCTGCATTTCAATGCTTCTCCTAGGTCAGGGAGCTGTGAACTATAGACATGCACGTATCAAACACACACAATGCTGTGTATATAAGTGAATATACACCATTTATTAAAAGTAAGTTCTTCAAAAGGATTAGGGGCAAATCCTGTGTCAGGTAAGAATACCACCACCACCGAGAAAAATAACAAATGACATCTGTATAGCGCCTTTCATGTTGGGAGTACATCCCAAGACGCTAGACACTCGAGATTTGGACCCGAGCTGGGGGTTGGAACCAGGAGGGGTGGGGGGAGGGAAGTAACAGTAGGTCGAATCTGATCAGCTAAATGTGCAATCAAAAAGGAGGGTCCTGAGAAGGGCCTTGAAGGAGGCAAGGAAGGGGACAAGGCGAAGGGACTATGGGATGACACTACAGTAAACACTTTAAAAAAACTACAGTAAAGGGCTGCTGAAAATCAAGCTGAGTCTGTGAGAACAGTAAGCTCCACGGTGTGTACTCACCTGGCTGGAATGCTTAAGTAGACAATCCTGAGGACTAAGGTTTTGGTTCCTCGGGGTGTGAGGACTGCTGCCCGACTTGCTATTGAGCAGCCAATCAGACAGTGGACATCCCTTCACACCAGGTGAAGTTCGCTGCAGGAATAAAAAAAAGGAACATTGAAAATTTATAGAGAGTAAGAACACACTACAGCAGCTTCCCCAGCTTTGGTACAAGGCAGACAGGCCACTTCCCAACACCTTTCCTCTTCTTAGTAAAACTTCTTGCCCTGCATTTTCCCTGGGCCGGGTGAAACCTTAGGCACGTTTCTCAACTCCGCATGCCTCTGTTTACCTAGCAGCAAGTAGGAACCCAGTTAGTTGATTGGTGGATTGCTTTCAGTCACTCAATCCACGACTGTTTGTGGGACACTATTGTGTACAAATGGTTGCTACATTTCGCCCTCAAAATAGTCAATCCAATTTACAATATATTCTGTGAAGCTCCTTGAGACACCTCAGGGACATGATAAGGCACTATATCAAATGCAAGGATTATTATATTGTTTTAGTGGAGTACTGAAGGCTCCAGACAACAAAAATGAGCTCTCTCCAGAATTGAAACCCGGGTGTCAATAACTTGGAGAATCAAACCCCTTCCTTACCTGTGTCAGGGAGGTCAGAAAGCAGTTACTGAATTCTTCTGCTGCACTGGGTCCAGACTCTGATCCCTAAATACAAGAAAAACATGTCTTCAGCTGCTTGGTTCATACCATTCAAAAGCATTAAGAGTCTCACTTAAGTTACTTCCATGTTTTGGGTTGGCATTTACTAGGTGTGAGGCTGCTTTGCTGGGCTTCCAATATAAGATCAAAGCTTGGGAGTGGGAAAATCAATTAGGATTCACACTCAAAAGGGTACGGAATAAAGACTTATTTAAAACATTCAGGGATGTGAGGATGAGCTGGGAAGTGTGATTTAAAGGCGATGTAGCAATGGAATGACACAATGCACTGAATTGCCCCCTTCCCAACTAGTCTATGTTCTCATATCCAGAGAACCTCGCTGAAGTGCATGTCTGTGAAGGTCAGGTGAGGCCAGATTCAATGGTGTTAAGCGACTCATTCAATCTACAATCCCAAAGCTTTCTTTTCGGCATAAAACAAACCAGTTATTGATGAAGGACCAAGGCACAAGGTCATTCTGCAAACAATGGAAAGTAAAGCCTCTTTCATCAACTCGTTTGGGAGTCGAGTGTGTATCCTCAGGGCAAGAGCAGGGGTGATTCATCACATCATCTCACACCCAGACACTCCTCGTTCCCGGTTCACAACCAGACGCCTCATTCCGCCTTTCACACCGAGACACTCCTCAGCCCAGCTCACAGACAACAACCAAAAATAACATTTGTATGGCACCTTTCATGTCAGGAGGATGTCCAAGGCACTGGACAGTCAAGGATTTGTACCCGAGCTGGGGTTGGAATCAGGAAGAGTGAAGGGCAGAGAGGTAGGAGGGTGACTGAAGACACAATCGAAGAGGAGTGTCTTGAGACGAGCCTTGGAATGACACGTGGGATGTGTAGATAGACATCTAGTCAACCCTCTTTCACACAGTAAAAAGACAAATCAGTACTTTTGAACCGCCTTATAACATTTCTTTATTGAAAAACTCTTACCAGGGTTCGGATGGTCCCAAAGGTGGTTATGGCTTGACGGAGGGAACGGACATCTGCTTCAAAATTTAGGGTTGGGGATTCCTCTGGCTTCAGGGTCAGACTATTGAGTCTGGAACACAATTAACGATCAAGTAAGTTGATGTCCGCTTCACATTTCAGTAATACTATCACAAAATTACCCGCTCATGTTAAATCTGTTTTCTCCACCCATCCCTCTACAGAGAGGTTGCTTACATAAAGCCTACAAAAAGCATACTTATAAAATCTAAAATGTAGAGACCATCACACCAAGTCTGCACTGGTGCTTCTCTTTCATATGGGCCATCTCATCGTTCAACCCCATTCTTTCACTTGCCCCCCCTCACCCTTTAAAACCCCTCCTTTTCAAGATCAAACTATATACTGTATATAGAAGTATTTTCTAACCTTGCCTTTTGTGATCTTAAATTTGTGCCCTTTGGTGACTTTTGCCATTTCCCCTCACACTCCCTTAGCAACCACCCCCAACTTGGATGCCCAGCCAATACTATCAAGCACTTTGGGACGTCCTCGTGATATGAAAGGCGCTGTACAAATGTAAATTTCTATTGTATCATACCTTGCCAGAAACCCAGAGGAGTGTGAGATAGTGTAACTTTATCAAGTTACCTCTTAAACACCCTCCAAGTAGGGAGACACACGGAGAGGGAGTAAGCAGCAGACCAGGATTTAATACCAATCTACTTAGTTCAAATGCAATTTTTTAAATTTCTTTTTTAAAAGAACTTTTCTATAATTGTTGCTGAATATCTTTAAGCTGCAATTGCTGCAAACTGTTCGATCGCAGCCTGATCCTCAGGATATTGGTACCTGAAGCTGAAGGATTCCTCACCTTCTGTTACCACCCAAGTAAATTTCAATTACAGCAGCTTGAAAGCAGCAGTTAAATAAGAAACAATTGCAATTTAATATGTCGCCTTTTAAATCATGAGCAGGACCAATAGAAAAGTTTCACCAAAAGTTGCAGAGAAAATTGACAAGTTTTGAAGAAAATTGAATGGAGTTAATTGGCGCTATTGAGAGGCACATTTTAAATGCTAACCTACATTTTTTTCACGAAATTGATAAAAACTAAACATGGAAGAAATGACACATTAGAGACTGTTGCAAAAAATTGCAAAAAAAAGCACTTCACAGGATTAATTGTAAAAGTGTAGTGACTGTATTTGTAGGAACATCCAGCAAACCATTTGCACACAGCAATGTCCCACAAAACAGTCACAGAGTGAGTGGCCAATGTTATCACAGTGGGAAGTAGATTACCTTTCCAGGCAGGCTGTAATTTGACTGACCGACAGGTTATTCTGGGGATGTTCCAGTTGATGAATAAGGCAGTTGAACTGACCCAGCAACTGAGAAAGGAAAATAAGACACTTAGTGGATCCACTCAACACAAATACAAACAAAGAACAATTCATCATAGAGACCGAGTCACGAACAGACAAAGTGGATTTGAAGCTGTACAACAACAACTTGCATTTATATAGTACCCTTCATCCGGGGTAGCATCCCGGGGCACTTAAACTAAGCCTTAACCAATGGATGACAGGATTCCACTGATTCTTATTCACAATAATAAAAATTAGAAAAAAAAATTACAAGAGCTTAACTTCTTTTAAAAGCCATTGTAACTTTTGAACTCTCAAAAGATGAACGTTAAATCCTTAAATTTCATATCTCTCACCCTCAACTCACAGAAACACAAAGGAAACTATGAGTCAATTTAAAGTGAGCAGTATATTTCAGTGGTTTGAAAATTAAGGGAACCATGGAATTGACATTAGGAACAGGTCGTATCCAATGGCAGGGTTTCAAGGTGACAAGATATTTCCGCCCGTCTTATTGCAAGGCTAAAGGATATACACTGAAACCACCACAAGCACGACAAGGAATAGAACAGTAAAGTAAAATAATCTGTATATTTCACCTCATTACTGTCAAAAAACCCTAGGCACTTGACAGGGTTTACTCTAAAGTGCAGCAATATTGTACAAAAAGCAGTGAAGCAAATGACTGATATTATTTGGTCAGACCTGGCTCTTTGTTGGCCAGGACAACAGTACAAACAGTACTGTTAAGCAGAATTGGCTGCTCCTACTTACTGCTAGGTGAACAGAGGTATGTGGAGTAAGGAAACTTGCCAAAGGTTCCATCCTGAATCAAGGAATCAAACCCTTTCGCTTGTGAGGTGAGTGCTTTAAACAATACGCTACAGGACTCCACAATTAATTTTCTTGAAGCAAAGCATAAATCAAGAAATATTCAATCAAGAAATATTGTTGGCCAACTATGAAGCTTAGCGACCACTGATTCGAAAGCCTCACCCAAAACTCCTCTAAGTTGGGGTGATAGGGCTGCCTGAAGCCTTACCCAGTACAGTTGCTGGAGCTGTTGTTGCAGCGACTCCTCCTTGAGATGTTTCAGGAGGTCGATCTGCTCCAGGAGCCACACTTCCCTACTGCGCAGGCACTCCATGTGACGGCTGATGCAACTATGAATCTGAGACTTTACCTGAAACACAAGAAAAGCAAGCTAAGCATTAGTAACCTCCTATCCCAGGGCTTTTATAAGCCTCTTGGTTTCAGTTTGGTCAGCTAAGTGTCTGACACGTGTGGATAGTCACCTCTACGCTCAGATCCAAATCCACACATGCATGTCATGGAAATTTCTCCACACCTGGAATGGAAGGAAAACTCTCTCCCTTGAGCTAGATACCCTACTTGCCTAATTCTGTGAGTGTTTGGCCCAGGTTGGAGAGTCAAAACTTGAGGACTCCAGAGTGTGCATTGCAAATCCAACCAAATTCAAAAACAGAAACAACAAAATTACATTTGTAAAGCCCCTTTCACGTCAGGAGGATGCCCCAGTTCAGGTAGCTTGCTATTAAGAACATCGTCTGGCAAGCTTTCCATTGCTTGTCCGGATAGGACCACCCTACCATCTGTTATGGTTTTGGCTTGCAGGGTTACAGTCACCGTCTGCCCCACCCAAGTCCTACAGACGAGCAGGTTTGAATGGTCTGTCATTTGCAGTGCCTTACGAGTACTGTAGACTCACTTGATTCAGGAACTAGACTACCAGAGGGCTGACTCAATTCCATTGCCTAGCACATAAGCCACACTTAACACCATCCCTCCCTAGGAGGTTAGCCCTTCTTGCAATACCTAAAAGATTGTAGTATTATAAAAACAATTTTTCAAGGAGTCCTTGTGTACATGAGTCAGGCTGTTGATGCTCTGAGCTGCACATACTTCTAGAATCCTACTGTACAGGAGGCCATTCGGCCCTTCGTACCTATGCCGGATCTCTGAAAGAGCTATCCAATTAGTCCCACTCCCCCACTCTTTCAATGTAGCTTTGCAAATGTCTCTTTTTTCCAAGTAAATATCCAATTCCCTTTTGAAAGTTATTATTGAATCTGCTTCCACCACCTTTTCAGGCAGTGTATTCCAGATCTACGTAAATATTGTTTACCCCTCATCTCCCCTCTAGTTCTTTTGCCAATTATCTTAAACCTGTGTCCTCTGGTTACCAACCCACCAGGAGAAACATTTTCTCTATATTTACTTATCAAAACCCCTCGATTTTGCGCACCTCTATTAAATCTCCCCTTAACCTTCTCTGCTCTGAGAACAATCCCAGCTTTCCTAGTCTCTCCACATCACTGAAGTCCTTTACCCTTGGTATCATTCTCCTTATAATTATTATTACCTCATGTGTGTTTGTTTTGATCTCTTGCTCAGCTTGCATGATGCTGGTAATGGCTGCCTCCAAGTCATGCCGGGCCTGCAGACAGCTTGTCAAGGAATCCTTGGGTTGGACAGTGCTTTGCCCTTCACACTGATCTCCTAATGTGTTCATCTTGGCCTTCACTGGAAAACACAAGACATTCAAGAGATAAGGAGACCTGCCATACACGATTAGCAGACGGTCACACCCTCAACTCCCAAGTCTTCAGAATACAGTCAGAACCACACAGAAAAGGGAGCTGGGTCAATTTAACAACTGCAATTTTCTGTCCTGGGTTAAGTTATTCTTTCAAAGCAAACTCAACCATGTCTCTTCACACCATTTCAGGTCTCAAAATGCTTGCCACAAAACTGACATCTCCATAGCACCTTTCCTATAGAAACCTTAAAGAGGTACTTCATCACAGTGAAATTCCTCTAAGTTTCCTTAGCACATTTCTGACATATCTTGAAAGTCTAGGGACCACTGAGTTTGAGGGCCAGTGGACTAGTCAGAATATTTCTATGGAAGAAATGCATTTCATGCCATTTAACAATAAAATAATAATCCTTGCATTTCATACAGCACCTTATCACGTTGTTGAGACGTCTCAAAGCACTTCACAGAATATATTGTAAAGTGGATTGACAGCGTATTTTGTGGGTGAAATTTATGTTGAATAACTTACACCAGACAGTCAGACACAGGAAGAGAAGAAGCATTAACTCAGCAACAGAGCGGAAATAAATGATTGCGGCACAGCACCATCCTCTCAACCTGAGGAGTTGCTCACTACACACTCTTAGAATCCCTGGCACCGCTGTCCTTAGAACTTAAAAGCATCGCTCAAGTTCCTCTATACTTCAGTTTCAGCCAACGTGTGCAGTTAAATCAGAAAAGCCACAGCACAGCTTAGAAACATTGAATTTGTTTAAAGAGAAACAGTTGAACACAAGGGTCAGGTAGAGTTGGTGGCGTGGGTAAAACCAGGGAAATATTTCTAGAAATTGGGCACGGCACAATTTACCTAACTTTAGCCTTTATTTATAAAATCTCTTCCTTCTGCCGAGAAGCGCATGATTCAGGAAATTCCATTCATGCCACTCCCCTTGTTAACTCCCCAATAAGGGATTTTACTTCTTGAAAGCATACTGAACAAGCGAGCTTCCTTCAGACCTCTGCACATCCACTCTTCTTTGTATTGTCAGGTGTAATTCAGGCATTAATGATCACCACCTCATTTACATTGCAAAGAATGCATTTAAATTTCTCCTTTGACAATCCCAATTAACAGCCCTGCCCATAACTTGAAATTACTTCCTGTGGCTGACGTCCTCACTTTTCAACGAAGATCATTCGCCACACACAATTCCGTGTCGCAAGTCGAGGGTGAACAAATAAGGAAGACTCCAGTTTCCTTCATTTTTAATACCTCTTCCTTGTCAGATTTTATAGTAAGTTTCACAGCGTTCACGGTACAGGAAATGTACTGAAACACAGGAAAAACAGGCTGTATTTTGTCTCAAATAATTTTCCCACATAGAACTACAAATAACTTAAAACACTAATGGGTTGCAAGAGTCGGGGGCCTCTCCGCTTTAATGACCCTAGCATTTGGTAGAGCACCTTTCAAGTCACAAGAACATCGTAAAGCTCTTCACAGGATTTTCTGTGAAGTGGAGCATGCATTTGTAGGTGAATATAGCAGGCCAATTGCAAAAACAGCCCTGAAACAAAATGACCAATATTACTTGGCGGGGGATTGTTGACCAGGACACCAGGAGAAACCCCTTTCCATTTTACGTCGTGCTTTGTGATCCTTAGCATCCACCTTAACCCAATTGCACAATGACTGCAATGACATTTATGCATACACAAACCATTAGAATTTTTTGGGCAAAGCAGGGATTGGGTCAAGGGTCAGAAAATGTTCCCAAATATCAGACAGACACTTTGCTCCCATCCTTGTTCAGGTTACCGTTATAGTGGTCCCTGCATGTGAGTACGTCTGGCATCGCAATGAGCTCAAGAGGTAGTGCGTTTCTGGGTCCTGTTGCCATGGCTGAAGTTCCTCTCTATAAACTGAAGCATTGTATGCTGCCTTTACTGGGATTAACAAATTTCAACACAGACTGAGAATCAAATCCGGAATATTGCTACCCATATAGATCAGGTCAGGTGAGTTACCTGGTAACTGAAACATTCAACGTCAAACTGTCAAGCATTGTGTGTTTTTCCACTAAGGAGTTTCACTGGGTTTCAAAAAAGTGATAAACTTTTAAAAGAACAGATTGCATTTATATAGTGCCTTTCATATCAGGAGGGCATCCCAACAAGCTGGTTTCAGAGGTTTTCACTCCAGCTGCAGGTTTGGATCAAAGAGGGGTGGAGGGCAAGGGGGTTTGGAGGAGGGAAGACGACCAAGCCACAGTCGAAAAGGAAGGTCTTGAAACAGGAACTACAGGAACAGGAACAAGAACTACAACTTCAAGAGAATCAAGTGCCACTGTAAGAGCACAACAGATGGGGACGCCAAATAGTTTTAAGTTTCTAGTCTTGAGAATCCCAGTTTCAACTATACCCCCAATGACACCTTAACATGGTGGTAGTGTCAGATTACGCACAAACAAGAACAGCCTTGCCTCACTTTTGACTTAAGATACTATAGCCCTTAACAGCTAAACAGCTTAAAATGTCTACCACTTCCTTTTGAAACTCAATGGAACTGTTTGATGGAAAAATACACAATGCAGGTTGGTTTGAACTACATGATGACTCGTCTGGTCTGAACTTTATAGATGGGCATATTCTAGGTTCGATTTCCTGTACTGAAATGACCCAATAAAGCCAAAATATATGGTTCACAACACGTACTTGCAAGCTTTGTTCAGGTGATAGTTAAATTCCTGATTTATCGTGTATATGCCCTTCGCACCCAACACATTTCCCCATTCAATCACATTTTTATTTCAGCAATTCAGCATCCTAATAGAAAAAACATTCCAAAATCCTTCATCAAAAATAAAACAGGGGTTAGAAAAATCAATTTACAGAATAGAGGCAGTAGTCCAGAACAAAACAAAGGCATTCCCCTTCATTCACTTCAACAGTGACTGCTGTTCAGTCATGCTCTATAGGATCCTCTATAGAAATCACCTTAAAGAATCAGTCAGCCATTCTTTCTTAGCCATTTTAAGCCAAATGGCTTCACTTTCAAACCTCTAAATACTTATGTGTGCTTACATGCACCCCATCTGGTGCAGGAGATGCCACAGGAATAAGCATGTTGATTGCAAATATGGCAGAGATCTACTGAAGGATCCATGTTTACATGAAGGAGTTTCAGATCCACCACACTTTGCAAAATGGTCCATCTTATGCACAAAAATACCTAAATCTACAATTAAGAATGTACAAAAAAACAATCTGATTTACCTTAAATACAGCTTGTGTCACAACTATTATGGGAATTAGGTCATTTTCTCAGTCTCTTTCCCACCCCCAACAAAACATTGTTTTGCACTAGCTCAAGTTGAGATAACATATCCAACTAAAAGCCATGGACCCAGAGATCTGCAAAGAGCCAGGAATATTAATTGCTCAGAGGACAAAGTCAGGCAACTATCAAATGCCCTTCAGCCATATGCAGGGATAAGGTCAATCTGCTCAAATTTACACTACCTCCTGTACCCTTCAATTTAGAGCTGGCTGTTAGTACAGAAAAGACTAATTTCCAATGCACGAGGGTTTCTCTATAACGATGAGACAGCAATAACATTGGAGAACTGGACACCCAGCATCAATGGGTACCAACATCTCAAATGTAAACAAATAAACATTAACATGCCATATATTGAGTAATACTCTTTAACGCCCTCACAATAAGAACTTGCATTTATATAGCGCCCCACACTCAGGGTAGCATCCCAGAGTGCTTGACACAACACTAAGCCGGGGGGAGGGAATCATAGGCACGGTCAAAGAGGAAGGTTATCAGGTGCAATCTGAAGATGAGGAAGGAAGAGGCAAGATAGAGGAAGTGTTCCAGAGTTTCAAGGCATACTCACACACACATCCACACACTATTCAGCTCACTTGGTTTACAAGAAGTTTACAGCTGCATTTTGATTTAAGCAGACAATGCCAAAAAATATTCACCACACACACACACATAAGGATTATTATTATTTTCACATGACTGAAACCCAAGTGCCAACAAGGCACCAGTTGAAGTCTGCTTCTCCCTTGCTTCCATGGTCCAAACAATCTGTCAAATGAATGCCTCAATATTGAACAAAGCTGCCAATAATATTTTGATCACTCACTGCTTGTGAGACTCTGTTGTGCACCATCAGTTGCCACATTTCACAAAATACAGTCAATTCACTTTATATTATATGAAGCACTTTAAAACATTGCAACAAAGTGATAAGGCACAATATCAAATGCAAGGATTATTATTATTCAGAAGCTCAACACCTGCTCAGTGGACCCGATCCCCAACCCCTCTCCTTAAATCCCAGCTCCACCTCCCCCCACTACTCGCCAACATCATCAACCTTTCTCTGTCATCTGGCACTGTTCTTAACCCCCTCAAAACAGCTTATTACCCCCACCTTGAAGAAACATTCTCTTGACCCATCACAGCTATTCAGCTACCAGCTCATCTCCCACCTACCTTTTCTGTCTAAGGTCCTTGAGAGAGCCATCGCCTCCCAGCTTCGCTCTTTACTCTCCTCTAACTCCCTCCATGAGCCCCTCCAATCGGGTTTCCGTGCTGCCCACATCCTGACCATGTGTGACCAGGGCTCCCTCTGCCTCCTTGTCCTCTCTGTCACCTTTGATACTGTGGACCACTCCTCTCCTCCCACCTCAACCTTCAAGGTTCTGTCCTTGACTGGTTCAGGTCCTCCCTTTCACACCACCTGCACTTCGTCTCTGCAAACGGCTTCTCCTCTAGCCCCCGCATCATCTCGTGCGACGTTCCTCAGGACTCTGTCCTCAGTCTCCTCCTCTTCACCCTCTACATGCTCCCCCTTGGTGACAACATCCACAGACATGGGGTAAATGCGGATGACACCCAACTCTACCTCTCTGCCTCCACCCTGAACTCCAGGACTATTGGCATACTGATCGACTGCCTGTCCGACATCGTCCTGAACGAGGGGCAACTTTCTCCAACTCAACGTCAGCAAGACGGAGGCCCTCCTGATTGGCTTGCACCAGCGCCTCCGCACTTCAGGTTCTGACAGCATCAGCATCCACGGCTGCACATCCAACCTCACTAAGCCAGTCAGGAACCTGGGTGTCGTGTTTGACCCTGAACTGTCCTTCCTCCCCCACATCCGCGCCATGACCGGCACTGCCTACCACCACCTCCACAACACTGCCGGACTCCGCCACTGCCTCAATCCTCAGGCTGCCAAAACCCTCACCCACGCATTCATCACATCAAGGCTCGATTATGAAAATTCCCAACTCTTCCCTTCACAAGCTGCAGATCATCCAAAACTCTGCAGCTCGTGTACTCTCGCGCACCAGGCTCCGTGACCCCATCACTGCCACCCTCGCCCGACTCCACTGGCTCCTGATCCCTCAGAGGATCGAATTCAAGATCCTTGTCCTCACTTTCAAGGCCATCTATGGCCCTGTCCCCTCCTACCTCTCTGACCCGATGATTCGCTACCAACCTGCCCGCTCCCTCCATTCAGCGGGCTCCAGCCTGCTCCACGTCTCCTACCCGACCATCGGTGGCCGGGCTTTCAGAAGCCCTGCCCCCACACCCTGGAACTCCATCCACCAGTCCCTTCGCCTCACCTCCTCCCTCGCCTCCTTCAAGGCCGATCTCAAGACCGTCCTCCTCGATCGTGCCTTCAGTCGCCCTCCCACCTCTCTGCCTTCCCTCAACCCTCGACCCTATGCTCGGGTCCTGACCCCTGACTGTCCAGCGCCTTGGGACGTCCTCCCGACATGAAAGGCGCTCTCTATAAATGTCATTTTGCCGTTGTTATTAACTCCTGCGCCCAAACAACCTGACTGCAATCCCCTGCCTGGGAGCTTTCCTTTCTACATTTCATCCACAAAATACACTGTCAAACCACTTTACGATACATCCCATACACTGTTCGACACGTTGCAATAACACGATGAGGCGCTGTGTCAGAGGCCAGGATCCCTATTATTATTATTATTACTATTATTACTATTATTATTGGAGGGTTACAAAACAATGAGAGGCGGACATGTTGTGCCCTGGAAACGCTCAGAGAGACAGTGAAGCAGCCGAGGGAGTGAGGCCTACAGTAACAGGCTCCGCCTCCGGGGTGACCCGTGTCTCCTGCGGCTCCGCACTCGAGACTGTGGGCGCCGCCGGTCACCTCACAAGCGGCGACCAGTCGAAGGGAAGCGCGTACCTGTGGGGGCGCCGGTTGCCCGGTGTTGGCTGCGGTTCCTCGGTGCCTTGAGGAATGCTCCACTCCCACCGGGAAAGATCACGTCGTCGCCGCCTCCGCCGCCGCTCCGTCTGCGAGGTGAGCGCCGCCGCCGGTCACTCTTATACCCTTCCTCGTCACGCACCGCGTACCTACGCGCTTGCGTCATCCACCCCACGCCATCCGCCACTAGCTGTTCGCGACATGGCACGTAGGCGGGGCCCGGCCAAGGGGGGACCCCGACTGCCCGATTGGGCGGCTTTCACGCCCAATTTGGGCGGGTTTTGGTGATCCTGTGCTGGCGCGTGAAATGGCTTTGCCTAATATTTTTTAAGGGGCAAAAAAAATTTTTTTTCCCCTTCTCTTGTGAAGAAAGACCTTTCCCGACACATTTTCAAAAGCACTAAACCTAAATCAGCCACTGCGCTACCCGCGTAACAGTAATAATCCTTGCATTTGATATAGCGCCTTATCAGGTCTTCGAGAGTCTCAAATATATTATATATATTTTTGGCATTGCATACTATTGGGTTCCTTTTGGGCCCTATGTGTATTTTAATTTCTGGCAACCTTTGCACACAGCGCTGGGGCATTGACACAGCTGCAAGCGGGAACACACTCTCTGACTTATTCCTTCCTCTGTGCTCCACGTTGACAAAAGTTTGACAGACTCTGAGAGGCAAACAAAATAAAACAACTCATTGCAAATCTTCCACCTCTTTTTTTTCCCCTCTCTCCTGAAAGGATTCAGATTTTCAAACCAACATCCTGCTCAGCACACACTAACAAACAGCAGATAAACTTCCAGAATTAAATTCCTATGTTATTACAAGGCTTCTTGATGTAGTAATCTTTCCACTTTGAACCCAATATTCAGGTTATATGTACAGTAAACTCCAGATAACTCGACCTTGGCTTAACTCATCACTACCACTTGTCATCATAATAATAGTAATAATTCTTGCATTTGATATCGCGTCTTACCAAGTCTTTGAGATGTCTCAAAGCACTTCACAGAATATATTGTAAAGTGGATTGACTGTGTATTTTGTGGGCGAAATGCAATTGCGAACAGCAGTGTCCCACTGTTGTGGATTGAGTGACCACATTTTTTGGGGGGCGATTATTGTTCCTGAAAAATGATCCGCCAATCGACTAACAACCGAGTTCCTTCTTACTGCTCGGTAAACAGAGACATGTGGAGCAAGGAAACTTGCCTAAGATTTCGCCCTGTCCGGGAATTGAACCTGGGTCCTCTCGCTTGTGAGGCGAGAGGGCTAATCATGCTATCAATATCCCAGCAGCATTTATGTATTTAATATTTAATAAATCGCCTAACTCGCCACTATGGATAACTCATTACTGAATCCTTCCTTTTCTCATGGCGTGACGAGTTATCAAATGTTTACTGTATCATAATAATAATCCTTACATTTGGTAAAGCACCTTTCACATCAAGGACATCTCAAAGCGCTTCATAAAGTTGTAGTGAATGTGTATTTTGTAGGTGAAACGCTGCAGCAAATTGTGCACAGCAATGTCCCACAAACAGCCATGAAGAGAGTGACCGATTTTATTTGGGGGATTGTTGTCCAGGCCAATAATAATAATACTTGCATTTGCCTTTCACATCAGGATGACGTCTCAAAGTGCTCTGGAATAATGGATCTTTAACGTCCACCTGAACTGGTATAAACGGACCTTGGTTTGATGTCTCATCTGAAGAATACAATACAATAAAAAATTACATTTGTATAGCGCCTTTTACATTGGGAGGGCATCCCAAGAACAGCATCTCCAACAATGCTCCACCAGCGATGCAATGAAGTGTCAGCCTGGACCTTGAGCACAAAGTCCTAATTCATGGCTTGAACCCACAACCTTCTGACTCGGAGGTGAGAGCACTACCAAGTGAGTCAGGCTGGGATAGTGCCCAGGTCCTGGATATCGGAGAGCATAAAGGTGGGAAGGTGAAATCTGGAGTTTCGTGACTTTTGGAAAAGGCATATTAACATTCAGTAACTTGACCGTTTCTAGAACTGTAGTTTCCTCTTGTACCTGGGGCGTCATTCTTGCATTATCTGCCGCCGAGGAAAGATGTTCTGCTTGCATCCATTGGTATAACTGGCTTCCAGTTGTGTACACAAGTATAAAATTGGCAACTTCATTGAATGGTTAACCTGATTTTACGGCACTAGGTCTCTGTTTTAACACGTACTGAGTCCTTTGCATTTTTTGCATTTTAACTTTTGAATGATTCATATGTAAACCTCAGGACAAAGGAATTGACATACGTGTGGGTGGAGGTGATAAGACTTAACCCCTTGATGTCAACTCCTTTTCACCCTTTAGATCATACGTCCAATCCACTCATATTTAACTGAACTTTTCTGACTGTATAATAGGACAAAACAAATATCATAACAATAATAAACCTTGCGTTTGATACAGTGCTTTATCATGTCTTCGAGATGTCTCTAAGTGCTTCACAGAATATACTGTAAAGTGAATTGAGTGTATATTTTGTGGGCGATATGCGGCAGCCAGTTGCGCACAGCAGTGTCTCACAGATTGGGATTGAGTGGATTGAACAACAATTTTTTTTAAAAGGATTATTACCATCAATCAACTAACAATTGGGTTCATACTTACTGCTAGATAAACAGAGGCGTGTGGAGTAAGGAAACTCGCCTAACATTTTGCCTTGCCCGGGACTCGAACCCAGGTCTTTTTGTTTGTGAGGCAAGTGCCCTAACCACTACACTACAGAACTCCAATGTCCAAATATGCAGAATAGTTTAATTTCCCCATAATTGTGGTAGAAAGCTGCAGAAAGAGCAATGTTATGTTTGTCCTCAGCAAGAAGTTAACGAAAACAATTGTGCGTCAGTAGGAATCTTTATTCTGTAGAACATTAACTTCAGGTGCTAATCCAGATTAGTGGTTTGAGGGCAAAATCCGACCAGTTTAGCTGAGTTGTGTTTTTTGTATTCAAAAAAATAAATTGCTTTAAGGTTCACGTGGATGCGCTGAGAGACTTGTACTTTACCTGCTGGCAATTAGCGATCTATTTCCCTTTTTTCTGGCCACCGTTCCCGTTTCTATGACAGTCTTCATTGTGGCGGAATTTGCTGAACACAGACCAGTCTTTGTGTCCTGACTGCTAATTGTGTTCGCACAATGTGAGATGAATATCTGGGATGAAAGGGGCTTAGCTGGGATGAGAGGCTAGAAATCCTGAAGTTATATTGCTTAGAGAAGAAGAGATCAAGAGGTGATTTTAAATATTGATAGGAATTGACAGGTTTGATAGTGGGCGAGTCTTGACTCTGGTAGAGGGTTCTGTTACAAGGGGCAGAACTCAGAACCAAGAAAATTAGAACTGAGACCAGAAGCGTTGCCTTCACACAGAGTGTTGTGAAGATTTGGAATGCTGTGTCCCAGAAACCTGTTGAAGTAAATTCAAGGTGGATGTTTAAAAGAGATTGGCAGAACTTGGGTGATCGCGGTATTAAATCCATCTAGAACAGAGTATATATCTAGACCGGATTTCTATCTCGACCGGGTTCCTACCTAGAAAGGGGATTCTATCGAGAATGGAGTATCTCTTTTTAAAGCTCAGTTTAACATCTCATCCCAAGGATGTCAGTGTCAGCCTGACGTGTCAACCTAGGCCCTGCATGGGACTTGCACCCACAACCTTCTGACTCAGAGACGAGAGTGCTACTGACTGAGAAAAGCCTGAAACTTACTTCCAATAATGATTTTGATTAACAATAGCTTGGGAGCCTTGTTGGAACGGTCTCCTCCCCTTTTCCCCGGTTCAGCCTCAAACTCCGCTATTGTTAAACGCTGTGGGATGTGAAGGGCACGATATAAATGCAAATTGTTGTTGTTGTTGTTGTGCATAGTTGAATGTTGTTTCTAAGGCCTCACACACTGTACCAATCCCAATATCGGGCCCCGCCAAACATTGCCTCATTGGTAACTGAGAGCGAGTGAAGGTTAGATACTGGGTATAAGCATCAGCCTCCAGCTGTTTGAGAGAGATTAGCACATGCGAAGCCACTCCAACACTGTCCGCTACAGTACACAAGGATATTGAATTTGAATTCACGTCAATATTCGTGCAGTTAATAAATACAGCAGGTTTGGCCAGTGAGTGCATGTGTGGTAGCAGTGGGCAGCAACACAGCTTCATTACGGTTTATAATAAATATAATAATCCTTGCGTTTGATATAACAACAACCACAACCACAGCAACAACTTGCACTTATATAGCGCCCTCCACGCAGGGTAGCGTCTCAGAGCGCTTAACAGTAGCGGAGCCTGACTCCGAGCCGGGGCGAAGGGAGAGGTGGCCGTAAGCACAGTCGAACAGCAAAGTTTTCAGGCGGGACTTGAAAGAGGGGAGAGAGGAGGCAAGGTAGAGCAATTGAGGGAGAGTGCTCCAGAGTTTTGGGGCATAATGGCTGAAAGCACAACCTCCGACGGTAGGGCGGAGAGTGCGAGGGACGAGCAGGAGGCCGGTGCCAGTTGAGTGGAGGCGCTGGGTGGTGGAGTGGGGTGTGAGGAGGTTGGAGAGGTAGAGAGGTGGCAGGGAGTGAATGGATTTGAACACAAGAGTGAGGATCTTGAAGTCGATCCATTCGGTGATGGGGAGCCAGTGGAGCCTGGGCCAGAATAGGTGAAATGTGGGTACAGACATTGATCTGGGTCAGTATGCAGGCAACAGAGTTTTGAATGAGCTGGATCTTGTGAATTGCGGAGCTGGGGAGACCAGTGAGAAGTGCGTTGGAGTAATCCAAGCGGGAGGTGACAAACACATGCACGAGGGTTTCAGCTGCATTTGGGGTTTAAAGTACGGTCGGAGGCGTGGGGCGGATGTGGAAGAAAGCGGTCCTGGTCAGGGATTGGACGTGGAGGGGAAAAGACAGTTGGGGGTTGAACCGGGCGCCTAGGTTGCGCACTGGTTCGATGAGTCTGAGGGAGAGCTCAGGGAGGTTGAGGAGTTTAGATCCACAGGAGTGAAGACAATGACGGAAGCTTCCGTCTTGTCCACATTCAGCTGCAGAAAGTTTGCACTCATCAAGGCCTTGATGTCTGTCAGGCCAGCTGAGAGAACATCGGTGGACCTGGAGTTGGTACTGGAGGAGGCAAAGTACATTTGTGCGTCATCCGCATACATGTGGAAGTTTACCAGATTCCTCCTTTCTGTGCTGAATAGATTCCTGTAGTTTAGTGGTTAGAGCACAAAATATACAGTCAATTCAGCAGCACTCTTGTTTGAGTTAAGATACAATCAATGAACAAAACAGACTGATAACCCACCATCTCGAGGTCGAAGACAATGGACACTTCTGCAATAAGAAGAGGTCAGAGGTAAGGAGCAGCAAGGCCGTAAAGGGTTTTGAAAGCAAGGATGAGGATATTGAACTCTGTACACTGGGGGATGGGGAGACAGTGGAGACAGGCAAAGATGGGGGTGATAGGGTCATGGATGTGGGTGATAGGGTCATGGAGCTTACAAACGAGTCCCATTATAACAAGAGAAACAACTTGCCCTTCAAACACTTAACATAGTAGTTTCGCTCATAAAATACAGTTAATTCACTTTATAGTATATCCTATGAAGCGCTTTGAGATGTAGCCCCCTACACCACCCCTCCCCCATGCTTGGACCCGGACACCTGACTGTTCAGCTCTTTGGGACGTCCTCCCGACGTGAAAAGCGCTCTATAAATGTAATTTTGTTATTTGCTGTTGTTGTAGTGATCACATGATAAGGCACCATATCAAATGCAAGGATTATTATTATTATAGTCAGGTGTCCAAGGGGTGTGACTATTGTCTTGGAGGTGGGGAGGTAAGTGGGGTCTCCTTGGAGCTGAACTGACTCCAAGGTGATATTTTTGGCAATGAAATGTCAGGATCAAGCCAGCCCTCTGTGACGGTTTCTGGTCCAGTTCCTGAGCCAGGTGGGCACAGTATACCAGGGCACTATTGATGAAAGCACAGCCCAGCTTGGCTCATTGGCAGGACCCGGAAAGGCAGACCAGTCACTGGGGTCAGGGAGTCATTCCACTCAGCTCCTGTTAACCCTGCAAAACAAAGTCCTAAAGGGTAGGATGGTCCTCGCTGGACAAGAAGTAGGAAGAGGAGGTGAGAGGAGTGGGGGCTCCACAGGCCAACACTGCATTTCTTACCAACTGGACTCTCTGCTCACTCTGTAGAAAATTCAACGATGTGATCTGTTGCTGATTCACACAGACCAGGAAGGCTGAAGGATTGGCTTTGGTAACTATTAGCGAGATAACTGATCTCAGCTAGGCGAGGGAGAGAGTGTGAAACAAAATAAGTCAGGATTCTCATTCCTGATTGTAGTGTAGTGGTTAGCATGCTCGCCTCGTAAGAGAAGACCCGTGTTCAATTCCTGGGCACGGCGAAATCTTAGGCAAGTTTCCTTACCTAGCAGTAAGTAGGAATCTGGTTGATAAGCAATTGGCAGATTGCTTTCTGGGGGTAATAATCACTTCAATTAATAATAATAATAATTTGGTCACTCAATCCACGACTGTTTGTGGGTCACTGCTGTGCACAATTGGCTGTTGCACTTCGCTCACAAAATATACAGTCAATTCACCTGAAAACAATTTTGAGGGATTATTATGATAAGATCAAATGGGTCAAAAGTCCTTATTCATCCAAACTTCCTCACGATCTTGTGCTAATGTATCACTCCCCCAACACTGTACCTGCCTGGACAGTGAGCCCAAAGTCCAAATGAACAGTATTACAAAACGTAGTCCTTTACACACACTCACACATGACCAGTAACCTAACACAAGGTACATTATAAATACACCACTGGATAATTTTTACATTGCTGATGTTCAGGTGCCTCTCTCGACTTTTGTAACGTTTAGTTGAGTAGTGAAGTTAATAATTCTTCCATTTTAATATAGAGAACATCATCGAGACATAGCACAACAATTGCATTTATACATGGCTTTATGTGGAGGAGGTCAGTGCCCAGAGAGCGCGGACAGGACAGTAAAGCTTTAGTAGATTAAGGAGATAGGGAGCAGCAAGACCATGGAGGGTTTTGAAAGCAAGGACGAGGATCTTAAACTTGATCCTCTGGGGGTTGAGGAGCCATTGGAGCCCAACGAGGATAGCGATGAACGGCTCCTGGAGCTTAGTGCGGGAGTGGACATGAGCTGCAGAGTTCTGAATAATCTGGAAACTTGTGGAGGGAAAAGTTGGGAAGTCCAGCAAGCAGAGAGTTGGCGCAGTCAAGCCTAGACTTAATGAAAGCATGGATGAGGATCTTGGCGGCCTGAGGGGAGAGATAGTGGCGGAGGCAGACAATGTTGCGGAGGTGAGGAAAGGCAGAACTGGTCATGCACGGATACAGGGTTCAAAAGGCAGTTTAGTTGAGTCGAACAAGGCACCAAGGGTTCCCGTACTGGCTCGGTGAGGTGTAGAGTGCATCATGAACAGTGATGCTGTCAGCGCCTGAGGTTGAGGAGCCGATAGGAGCCTGAGTAATCAGGTCCTTGCCTGAGTTCCTCAGCTCCTTGTGATGCAGAACGTGTTCCGTCCTATCATAGCTATGTCTCTTATCGAGCACAGAAACAGCCCGGAGCCGAGGAGATAAAGAGACAAGTGCAGAAGCTGCAGGCAGACGGGAGGGAGGGGCTCACCTCAAGTGTTATATCTTTCAGCTGCAGAATTCCAGCCGTGAAGGGGAGGTGCAGCGATAGCAGAATTGTGCCCCCACCCAACCTCGTACTCCCAACACCCCTACCACTCAGACTCTCACTGGCCCCCTATCAAGCCCCCCGTCTCTCACTCTCTTTGCCCCCACCCAGACTATCACTCCCGGGTCTCTCATTTTTTCCTGCTCTCTCTCTCCGCGCCGCCCCCCCCTCTCTCTACCCTAGTCCACGTTGAGGACACTGAACTCAGTCTAGGCTCCCGTACAGTGCTTGGGGCAGTGTTGCATTATCAGAGGTGCCGTCCTTCAGATGAGACGTTAAGAGACCCCAAGGCACTATTGAAAAAGAGAAGGGAGTTTCTCTCTTTCATTGTCCTGGCTATAATCCCCCAAAATAAAATTGATCATTGATTTCATGGCTCTTTGTGGAACATTGCTGTGCATAAATCAGCTTTTGGGTTGACCCACAAAATACACAGTCACTACACATTACAGTAAAATTCTGTGAACCACTTGGGAGACATCTCGGCAATGTAATAAAGCGCGATATCAAATACAAGAATTATTATAAAAACATACTGCTCCTTTAAAAGATTGAGCACGAGCACAGGGTTCACTATCGTCTCAGGTTATAGTCAGGAATCCCTATAGGAAAGCTTTCATGTTCTTGTGGGATACTATGGCAGAACATCCAATAATATAGTTGCTTCAGTTGGTTAGATTTCAATGTTGTGCACAGATTGCTCTCTGGTTGTTTTGCTGGTTTCCCATTCCTCAACAGCGCTTGGGGTGCTCAACTCGAATCTGTGGAAATTAGAGAACAAGTATAGACTTAACTCAGTGTCTCGTCAAAAACATCTTCCTTCGACCCATCTGTTCTCATCCCTCCAGAACATCCCACTCCAAACCATCTCCATTCCCCCCACTCAAGGTGACTCCCAGATTTACTTAACTGAGGCCACGCCCAGGCTTATACCAATACTGCTCCAAACCCAAACAACAACAACTTGCATTTATATAGCACACCTCACACAGGGAAGTGTCTGAGAGCATTAGACAGTGGCGGAGCCTGATGCTGAGCCAAGCGATGGTGACAGTGGATGAGGGGGGGAAACAGACCGTAGGCACAATCAAAGAGGAAGGTCTTCAGGCATGGCCTGAAGATGGGGGCAAGACGGAGGAATAGATAGAGCGTTCCAGAGTTTTGGGGCGTAGTGTGGCTGATGATGGTGGAAGGGAGAAAATGAGAGACAAGCTGGAGGCTGGAGCTAGTCATGCAAAGGCAACGGGTAGTGGAGTGGGGAGTAAGCAAGTCAGAGAGGTAGGGAGGTCCCAGGGCATGAAGGGATTTGAAGACGAGTGTGAGGATCTTGAAATCAATCTGTTTGGTGTTATGGAGCTGGTGGAGCCTTGTGAGGACTGGTGTGATGGGGGTATGGAGTTTACTGTGGGTGAGTATGTGGACGGCGGAGTTGTGGATTAACTGGATTTGGTGTCGAAGCAGAACGTGATGAGATGCCCTTGAATGCATCTCCTCATCCCTGGGTCTTTATGGTATATTGCAGCAACCTCACCAACATTAGCTAACATTAAGTCTGTATAGCTCTGAACCACAGCAAGCAGTGCATTGAGCACCACTGAGATGCAAAGGTAAATTACTTCAATCGCACATACCCTTCTCAAAAATATCCATGACAGTGGGACCAGGAAGAAGGAGTGTGCTCCACTTTGGCGCTTCTATTATATCGAGCAGAGATGATAACTCAGTGTCCAGATAATTGACTGTTTCTTCTACGTTCTGTGAGGGAAACAAAGTTCTAATAAATACTATAATTAATAATACTTGCATTTGATATAGCACCTTTCATGCCCTGGAGTTTCACAAGCAATCCTGTAAAGTGCAGTGACTGTGTATTTTGAAGGTGAACACGGCAGCCAATTTGCACACAGAAACATTCCACAAACAGCCATGGAGTGAGTGACCAATCTTATTTGAGGGATTGTTGACCAGGACACTGGGAGAGAGAAACTCTCTTCTCTTTTTTAATAGTGCCATGGGATCTTTAGTATCCACCTGAACTGGCAGACGGAATCTCTGTTCAACATCTCATCCAAAGGATGCACCTCCGACAATAAGGTATCCCCTAGCATTGCACTGGAGTGTTATCAAAGACCAAATGAGCTCAAAGTCCCAATCCAGCACTGGCGAAGAGGCACATTGTTTTTGTTGATTGGAAGCAACACCATAGAAGGGGATTTATGTATTGGTTTAAGGTTCTCTGAGCAAACTCTGGAATTGGAGAGGGAGGAGTGGGATCTAGTAAATTGCAACTGAAAATACCTCTCGCGATGGCTCAACAGGTTTATCCACAGATTAATGAGTTTTACAGACCGGAAAGGTCCAGAGTTCAATCGTGGTCTGAATTAGCTAATCTCTTCTGTGCACCACTCTGGTCACTGTGGCTCAGTGTTCCTGAGTTTTGGAAATTAAACATCAGCCAAGTGATCGTTATCCAGTCACGTATAAAGACATCACATGAGGGCAGGTTAGCCCCAGACGTGATACATTAAAGGCTGTATAAATTGTATAATCGTGTAAGTCATACATCGGTCCAAGTCCCCTTCAAGAGTTTATATTCTCTGTAAATTTGACATAACTCATACTTTTCGCAAGTCATATTAAATGCATGGTCCGACTGATGCAAGGTTTACTGTAATAACATATAATAATAATCCAATTGCACACAGCAGCGTCCCACAAACAGTTGTGGATTGAGTGACCATATTTTTATTAAGGGATTATTAGCTCAGAAAGCGATCCGCTAATCGACTAACAACTGGGTTCCTACTTACGGCTACTGTGGAGTAAGGAAACTTGCCTAAGGTTTCGCCCCACCCGGGAGTTGAACCCGGGTCCTCTAGTTTGCGAGGTGAGCGTGCTAACCATTATACTACGGGACAATTGAAGACAACACTTAATTTGCCTATCACTGTCAACTTTCACTGACAATGGACAATATTTAATGAGGAAGCAGGATTATTGTCAGCATGTGCTGCTATGGCCAGGCTTAATCAGCCCTACATTGGGGACTTTGAGCTCACAATCTAGGTCAGGGGTCTCTCAACGGTCGATCGCTGCTTGGTGTCATCTCCCACAGGCTCAATAAAATAAGGGGAAGGTGCGATATTAACCACAGTTTAAACAACAGTTTATTATTCTTATACGGTTTCATTTTTCAATTGGACTCAATAATGCCACAGTTCTATCACTCCTTCCTCTTGCCTTTTTGATCATGCACGACAGTGCCAACTGGTACAGGGTCCTTTGGAATGGATGATAAACCAACGTCCTGTTTTCCTGTTCAGGTGGATGTTAAGTATTCTGTGGCACTATTTGAAAAGAGCAGGGAGTTTCCTAGCCAACAATCTTCCAGTTAAATTGCTCATGCACCTCCTGTCTGTTTGTGGGACATTGCTGTGCATAAATTGGCTACTGCATTCACTTACAAAATACACATTATAGTAATTTGAGCCTATATTAAATGCAAACATTATTATTATCATCAACAAACATACAACAACTTGCATTTGTATAGCGTCCTTCATGTAGGGGAATGTCTCAGTTACCGTTCATCAATGCCCATTAACGGGACACGGGTTAGATATTGGTTCCTGTTACCTTTTCTACATGGTCCATACGCTTGTGAAGGGCTTTGTGGTGTTCACACCAGACACTGTTTGATGCATTCCCATGAGGAGCTGTTCCTGTAAAAACAGTTTTATTAGAGGGGAGGAGCGCTACATTGTCAGAGGTGCCATTCTTTGGATGAAACGTTAAGCCAAGGTCCCGTCTTGCCTGTTCAGGTGGACGTTAAAGATCCTATGGCACTATTGAAAAGAGATGGGAGTTTCTCTATCTCTTATTTCTGGCCAATAAGATGTCTCGAAGACGTGATAAGACGCTATATCAAATGCAATTATTATTATTGTGATTATTGTGATCACCCCAAGGCTGTTTGTTGGACATTGCTGTGTACAAATTGGCTGCCACTTTTGCTTACAAAATATACAGTCACTACACTTCACAGCGAATCCCTTGAAGCGCTTCCAGACATCCTTCCAGCATAAACGTGCTTCATCAAATGCAAGGCCTGTTTTATTGTTTTATTATTTATTACATTGAACAGGATAAATCTTCAGGCTTTGTGCTATGCACCATTGTGACCACTAGAGGGCCACCTCTGCCACATGATGGCACTGTTAACAGAGCGATGAGGAGGTCATTGATGAGAGATCACTCAACTGGACTAACTTGGTGACACTTCCACTACTTACCCAGGACTGACCGACGGAAACACAGCACAAAGATAACAATAATAATCCTTGCATTTGATATAGCGTCTTATCGTGTTATCGAGATGTCTCAAAGCGCTTCACAGGATATACTGTAAAGTGGAGTGACTGTGTATTTTGTGAGCAAAATGGGGCAGCCAGTTTTGTGCACAGCAATGTCCCACAACAGTTGTGAATTGAGTGACCAATTTTATTTCGTTGGCAGCTGTTGGCCAGGGCACCGGCCTCGGCAATACCTTAGGCAGGTTTCCTTACTCCACAAACCTCTGTTCACTTATCAGTAAGTAGGAATCCGGTTGTTAGTCGATTGGCAGATGCTTTCCAGGGGTCCAAATGAAAAAATTTGGTCACTCAAACCACGACTGTTTGTGGGACACTGTTATTTGCATTTGGCTGTGGTATTTTGCGCACAAATACACAGTCAATTCACTTTAGAGTATATTGTGTGCAGCGCTTTGAGACATCTCAACTATGTGCTTTGGGACGTCCTCCCGACGTGAAAGGCGCTCTATAAATGTAATTTTGTTGTTGTTGTTGGTTATCAAATGTATCTCGTCAACCCGCCCCCCCCACTCCCTCCCTCCCTCTCTCTAGCTAAATCCACAGTTTTAAAAAGAACAGAATCGTTCTACAAAAACTAAGTTAGGAAAGAGAAGTCAAACAAGGAGGCTGAAGGGTACAAGAGTCTGGAATAGACTATGTGTTAAATGAATAAATTTTGATCCTCGGGAATTGTATAATATTTATAATAATAATTTTTGCATTTGACGTAGCGCCTAAATCACATCGTTGACATGTCTCAAAGCGCTTCACAGAATACACTGTAAAGTGAATTGACTGTATATTTTGTAGTTAAAACACAGCAGCCCATTGCACACAGCAATGTCCCGCAAACATTGAGTGACCATATAAATTTTTTTGAAGGGATTATTACCCCTAGAAAGGCATCCATCAATCACCGAACAACCAGGTTTCTACCTACTGCTAGGTAAACAGTGGTGTGTGGAGTAAAGAAACTTGCTCAAGATTTCGCCTTGCCTGGAAATTGGACCTGGGTCCTCTCACTTGCGAGGCGAGCGGTCTCACCACTACACTAAAGGACTCCACATCAATATCTCGAGGAAACATGCAGCATAGGTGTCCCACCCTCTTACCTACCTGCTGGAGTCACTCCCAAGAGCAAGAGAACCGCAAATAGAACAAAAGTTTGTTGCATCGTTGGAGAAAAAGTTACAATCCTACTTTTCCTTCTGGTTTCAGCAATTGCAGTATTGCACAATGGAAATGAAATGCCAGGGGGGAGAGGGAGGTGTTAAAGCTGGAAACAGCCAACACTGCGTTTCAATCTGAATGAGTGATCACATTCACTGTGTTAACCACTCCCAGGCCAGCTGCAGGCATTCAACTCTCTTGTGTTTAAGCTCCATTAAACAACCCAGTTTAACAGTGCTGGAAAACATGCTTTCCTAGTGCGATATAATTTGCTCACAGAATAACACATGTGTTAATACCGGGGTCCAATTTACATTATAACAATAATAATAATCCTTGTATTTGATATAAAGCATTATCACGTCGATGAGATGTTTCAAAGCACTTCACAGAATACATTGTAAAGTGGATTGACTAATAGCTTTCCTGTTAGTGGGGGTTGCTGATTTGCTCAGCGTAAAAGCTTTGTGAATCTTTAATGCAAGGTGCGCTTGAACGAGTTAAGTTTGGCGTAAGGCTCAAATCCCATTAACTGATTGATGGGCACGGCTCAGAGCGGATGAGCACTGTTACATCACAAGATGCCTTTTGTGGGTCCCGAGTATTATCCTGCCTTTCACAGTTTACTATATGCATTACTCCGCAAATAGAAGTTTTATTTTGTCAGCCGGTATCTGACAGTGCCGAAACCCATCTTCGTGCTTACGCTCAAGAGTGTGGAGCCGAGCGAGGGGAGAGGCGATTGCCGGAGAGTTTATGTTTTACATAAAAATAAAAAATAATAATTTAGACGCTCAATCCACGACTGTTCGTGGGACACTCCTGTGCGCAATTAGCTGCCATATTTCGCCCACAAAATATATAGTCAGTATATTCTGTGAAGCACTTTGATACGTCTCAACGACACGATAAGGCGCTATAACAAATGAAAGGATTATTATTATTAACAATCTTCAAACCAAACTGAGAATTCCATGCGTCCAACCTAAACATGGAAATCCCAGAGATAGACTGTTGGAATGGAATGTGCACTCTCTCCCTGGAGGGACGCAGTCTGCTTAACTAATTCCAGAGAGCATTAGGCACAACTTGGCAAGATAATAATAATGACAATAATAATAATTATTATAAATTATTATTCATTATTATTATCATTATTATTATAATTATTATTATAGTTATTATAATTATTATTATTATACTTATTATACTTATTATAATTATTATTAATTATTAATAATAATAATCCTTGCATTTGCGCCTTGTCACATTGTTGAGACTTCTCAAATGCTTGACGTGATATTCTGTAGAGGGTAGTAACTGTATTTTGTGGGCGAAACGCAGCAATCAGTTTGCGCACAGCAATGTCCTACAACCAGCCATGGAGTGAGTGGCCAATTTTATTCGGGGGAATGTTGGCCAGGACACCGACGGAGAGAAACTCTCTTCTCTTTTTGAATAGTGCCATGGGAACAGGCAGATAGAATATCAGCTTAACGTCACAATGTTTAATGTTTAAATTCTATGAGTGTGTGTGTGAGAGAGAGATAAAGAGACTGTGTGTGTGCGAGATAATGTTTACTGTTAAATCTAAAAAATGAGTGAGTGAGTGAGTGAATGAGTGAGTGAGTGAATGAGTGATTCAGATATAAAGAGCAAGGGAACAGATTGCAAGCGATATCAATCCTGCCCATATCAAATGCAAGGGTTATTATTATTATTATCTGCTCGCAAACATAAATGATTCTCACCCCACCCCTCCCTAAACAGGCCACTGCAACAACAACATACACTCAGCGCCTTTGACATCCCAGGACGTCTCGGAGCTGATTCGGTGCCTGAGTGGGAGTGGAGGGAGCTGAGGAAGGAGACAAAGGGGAGAGGTATCCAAAAGTGGAGTCGAAAAGAATGACCTTAAGGCTAGCTTTAAAGGTGTGCAGAGGGGCCCGAACTGGAGGGGCTCCAGGATGGAGTTCCAGCGAGCAGGGCCAGAATGGCTGAAAGTTCATCCTCTAGTGGCGGGGTGGACGGGCGGGAAATATGAAACAGGACATTGTTCACTGAGCGGAGGGAACCCCTTACACCACTGCCCTTGCACCACAACCCCTTACACCATAGCCCCTTAAGGGACATACACACTCACTGTCCCTTACACCATAGCCCTTTACACCACTCTCCATACACCACTGTGCCCCTTACACCACTGTGTCCCTTACACCATAGTCCTTTACACCATTCTCCATACACCACAGCCCCTTACACCACTGTGCCCCTTATACCACAGCCCCTTACACCATTGTCCCTTACACTACTACTTACTGCTAGGTAAACAGAGGTGTGTAGAGTAAGGAAACTTTCTTAAGGCTTCACCCCATCCGGGAATCGAACCCTGGTCCTCTTGCTTGCGAGGCAAGTGCTCTAACCACTACTCTATGGGTCTTCATGAAGAAACTTCTGAATTTACTTCATTTCATCAGGATCTGGGGAACATGGAGCTATTCATGGAGATGGAAATACAGCAGTCAAAGCTTAAATGTACCAAGCATCAGCCAAGCTTTAATCCATAAGATCAGAAACAAAAGGTTTCTTGTGAGGAACCCAAGGGTCAAGGTAAATTTAGCAAGTGAATGGAACATTGTGAGAAGCTCTCAATTTACATGGACTGTAATGACAGGAGTTTAGCTTGTTAAGACCTGATACTCTGACCCTGGTACTCTAAGCGGATTGAGTAATCACACACACTGGCTCAGCACAAATGGAGCTTCACAGAAATCCTCACTGCACAAGAAATGTTAAAGGAAATGGTGGGAAGGCAGGAAAGAGGGCAATAGTATGCAGTACTCTGGGGTGTAACAAGCCTGATGGGCCAAATGTCTTTCTCCCGTTTCTTAATTCCTCAAAGAATCTTCAACCTTGTTCTCCTCTGAATTCCTCCCACTCCTTACTCAATGTCTATCGCTCCCATTGTTAATTATTTTGAGTTCAGACGGATGTCTAAACTGACACATCAATGCAGCACTGATGGTGGGGGGTGTTGCATTGTTAGAGGTGCCGTCCTTTGGATGAAATGTTAAACCGAAATCCCGTTTGGCTGTTCGGGTGAACGTTCTGGGTTGCTACGCTGCATGAGGTGTGCTATATACATGCTAGTTGTTGTCGTTGATGTTAAAGATCCCATGGCACTATTCAAAAAAAGAAGGGAGTTTCTCTAAGTTCCAGCCAAAAATCCCCCCAATAAAATTAGTCACTCACTTCATGGCTGTTTATGGGGCATTGCTGTGTGCAATTGGGCTGCCACATTTACCTGCAAATGACAGTCAATACACTTCACAATAAATCCTTTGAAGTGCTTTGGCATGTCCCCCAATGTAAGGGTGCTGTACCAAAAGCAAGGATTATTATATTATGATTATAAGATCTATGAGGTGACAGCTGAGCAGGTGTGAGAACTGATGGGCATTTTCTTTAGAGAGTAACAAAGGCTTTAGACGTAGCTCTCAGTAAAGGACGTCAGTGGCTAATCTGAGGCTAAAATTGACAGTGATAGCTCGTCGGGCCAAATAATCCCTTTAAATAGCAGCCGTAGAAACTCTGTCCTCACCAATCACTGAACAAAGGAAATAGAGGGAGCATCAACCCCCAGGAAACGTTCACAAGCTTCAAATCAAAGTCTGAATTCAAGTAAAGTCAAAGGGAACAGAACATCTCCGAGAGCCTTTCCCTCCCTGAAATCCCAGGAAAAGACATGAACCTGGCTGCCCAGTTTCTGATCTCCAAGGTCAGGAACGCCAAAGCTCCAGAGCAGAACTCTTCTGAAGATCACGAATATGATCCATTTTGGAAAAGGTTGGAGCGAGCTTAATTTTTCTAATAGAACCTTTCAAGATCCTCCCCAAGACATGGGCACAGGAAGTGTTATGTTGGCTGTGGAGTCCTGTAACATAGTGTGCACTTGCCTTGCAAGTGAGGGGACCCAGGTTTGATTCCCAGGCAGAGTGAAACCATAGGCAAGTTTCCTTACTCCACATGCTTCTGTTTACCTAGCAGTAAGTAGGAACCCGGTTGTTAGTTGATTGGCAGATCTCTTTCCGGGGATAATAATTCCTTTCAAAAAATAATAATTTGGTCACTCAATCCACAAATGTTTGTGGGACACTGCTGTGTGCAATTGGCTGCCACGTTTCACCCACAAAATATACAGTCAATTCACTTTACAGTGTATTCTGTGAAGCGCTTTGAGACGTCTTAAAGATATTGTAAGGTGCTACAACAAATGCAAGGATTACTCTAAGTTAGCGTTCTGCTTCTTTACCTCCTTGCTGTAGTGTTGGTGGGTTCACATCTTTCCTTTTGTACTAGCCCTTTTCATAAGGGAATTAGCCCCATTATGTATAGGATTTACTGGTATATCATTCCCAACAACAACGTAATAATACTGTAATTCTTGTATTTGCATCCTTGTAATCCTCAAAGTGCTTCACAAAATATATTGTAAAGTGGAGTGACTGCATTTTTCTGGGCGAAATGGGGCAGCCAATTGCACACAGCAGCGTCCCACAAACAGTTTTGAATTGAGAGACCACATTTTTTTTGACAACTTTCGAAATAACATCAGTCTCTGCAAAGGTTTACTCACCAATCAGGCATCTTACTGAGGTGTTCTATGTTACTGTTAGACTGTAAACGTGTTTGGTGATGGGACCTTTCTGATAAATGACTTTATAACAAGACAAGAAGGTTTATAATGAAGAGACGTCTCTGGTATCGGACTTGAGATGGAGGTTTGCAATGTTCGGAGGAAGGAGGGGTGGTGGGTGGGGGGAGGGTTAACAACAGATGGTATTAATGAGAGTTTGAATGCGAACTTTGTATAATATCGCACAATGGGTAAAGGCAACTGAAGGCAGCACTAAGCCATGCAGACCAGAAGGTCGCAGGTTCAATACCTGGTCAGTGCTGAGTTGGCTGATTGCAGTTGGGGCTACAATTGGTCTGAGTGACTGAGGAGTGAAGGGAACAATAGCCAACATTCCCATTCCGGAGTGGAAATCGGAGTGGAAACCAGATGTGGCGGGAGGTCAGGATTAGGCTCAGTTGTGATGCCAGTGATTAACCTGTCAAAGCTCACTGACGGCCCTCATGAAATGATGGGACCCGGTTCGATTCCCAGGCGGGGCGAAACCTTAGGCAAGTCATAGAATCATAGAATTATAGAGCACAGAAGTAGGCCATTCAGCCCATCGTGTCTATGCCAGAAGTTTCCTTACTCCACAAGCCTCTGTTTACCTAGTAGTAAGTAGGAACACGGTTGTTAGTCGATTGCCGGATCACTTTCCAGGGGTAATAATCCCTTCAAAATAAAATAATAATAATTTGGTCACTCAATCCACGACCATTTGTGGGACACTGCTGTGCACAATTGGCTGCCACGTTTCGCCCACAAAATATACCGTCAATATATTCTGTGAAGCGCTTTGAAACATCTCAAGACATGAATGTTATAACGTTTTTCCGAAACAGTCCAAGCATTTGGCTTTCCCGTGCTGAATCCTTGCCAGCTGAAAATAAATATTTAGCCAACATTTTCCAGAGGTCTTGAGATTCTCACCAGCAATTTCTGGCTGTTGTGTAAGAGCAGAGCAGCCCAATGTAGGGTCAATCTATCACTGACTCTGGTGCTGAGATAACAATAATAGCAATTCTTGATATAGGGCCTTATCATGTCGCTGAGACATCTCCAAGTGGTTCACAGAATATATTGTAAAGTAGACTGTGTATGTTGCGGGTGAAACCTGGCAGCCAATTGCGCACAAACTGTGGTGGATTGAGTGACCGCATTTCGTTTTCTTGGAGGGAATATTACGCTAGGTTAGTGAACCTCCAATCGACTAACAACTGGGTTCCAACTTACTGCTGGGTAAACAGAAGCGTGTGGAGTAAGGAAACTTGCCTTAGCTTTCGCCCCACTCGGAAATCAAACCCGGGTCCTCTGGCTTGCGAGGCGAGTGCACTAACCACTAGACTACAGGACTCATACCTTTCTTTAGCCTCTCTTTAATCACCTTGTCCTTTACTTTTCTTCAGTCAATTGTCCCAGTGATGTGCACCACTGCTCCTAATAGGCTTTGTTTATTTCCAGTATTGTTGAGCGGATGTTTGGAGACAAGCGGATTCTTAAAGAGATTAATCTGCTTATTTTACTCAAACACATTAAAGGTCAAGTGACAAGGTTGGCAGCCGTCACCTAGTTATCCCCTAAACTGATTCCTCCTTGGATTTTGGTATAATAAATAATACACCATTTACTGTATACATAACTATTTGGTACAGTTACTGGCAAACAGCCTCAGTGTATAAAGATCACAAATTTGAATAATTTCAATTTACAATGAGTGGCGAAAAACTACTAAATCCTAACAACTCTCTGTGTAAAATTATTCTCTTAATCTTCCCACCCCCACCTTTTGTTTCTTTGCTAATTATTTTAAATTTATTCCCTCTAGTCACTGACTCACTGACCAGTGGAAACAATTCCTCCCTATCCACTCTGTCACAATGTTAGTTGTTGGCCAGGCTGTTTAAGTCTTGCCTCTGAGTCAGAAGCTGTAGGTTTAAGATCCACTGTGGGACTTTGAACTCAATATTCTCTAGATGAAATTCCAGTGCAGTGCTGGGAGGAGTGCTGCATTGTCCGAGATGTCGTCCTTTAGATGAGGCATTAAAGGTGTTAAAGGCGTCTGTCTGCCTGTTCAGGTTGACATTAAATTTAGAGATTAAAGATCTCATGACACTATTTGAAAAGAGAAGGGATTTTCTCTCTCCCGGTGTCCTGGCTAACAATTCCCCACTTGGTTACTTGGCTGCCGCGTTTCACCCACAAAACACACAGTCGATCCACTTTGCAATCTATTCTGTTAAGCAGTTTGAGACTTCTCAAAGACACGATGATGGCGCTGTATCAAATGCACGGATCATTATTTATCTTTTCACGTTTGCTGCAGCGATGAAGGAGCTTCCCAGCCTGTCCCGGGCCCGTCCCCCGGGTCTCACTGCCACAGGGACGGGCCAATCAGGAATGGGTGCCTGGTGCAGAGACGGAAGATTAACCCAGACAGAATGAAGGACTTTGGGGAGGACGAGTACCTGAGCAATGACGTGAGGATGTGGGAAGTGACAGTGACGGGCCACTCGGAGACACAGCTGAGGAACGCTCCGCCGCCATTGCCAGTGTCAGTGCCAGTGCCCGCGCGTCCCTCCGTCACGAAGATCAATGACTCTGCCTGCAGCAGCACACATGTCCGATTCGAAGACATCAGTGCTGCGGCCTTCAAAATCCAGTGCGGACTCCAGAAGACCCCCTGCACGGTACATTGAAGACCAATGTTCTCTCTCTCCCCATAGCGCAGTCCAGTGATGCCCAGAAGTGTAGGGTCAGTGAGACATCAACAAGCTCCTATTGTAATGTAAGGTGCGTGTCAGCCTGGCTCAATGATAACACTCTCGTCTCTGAGTCAGAAGGTTGTGGGCTCAAGCCCCACATCGAGACTTGGAATCACATAGTCTAAGTTGACACTCCAATGCAGTGTTGGGGTGGGGTGGGGGACTGGTGCTGCATTGTCGAAGGTACCGTCCTTCAGATAAGATGTTAAACCGAGGTCCCATTTGCCTGTTCAGGTGGATGTTAAAGATCCCATGACGTTATTTGAAAAGAGAAGGAATCCCCTCAAATAAAATTGGTTACTGACTCCATGGCTGTTTGTGGTACACTGCTGTGTGCAATTAGCTATCGCATTTCCTTCACAAAACACACAGTCAATCCACTTCACAGTACTGTATATCCTGTGAAGTGCTTTGAGGTGTCTCAACAATGTGATAAGGGGCTGTATCAAATGCAAGGATTATGATTATTATTATTGTTATTATTATTACACACCAGCACCAGAGTCAGCAATAGATTGACATTTTAATGGTGATTACAATGGGCTGCCCTCTCATACAAAACAGCAAGGAATTGCTGGTGAGAATCTCCAGGCTTGTAGAAATGTTTGCTAAATATTTACTTTCAGCTGGCAAAGATTCTGCACGGGAGAGCCAAAGGCCTGGACTCTTTTAGCAAAACATTGTAACATTCATCCCTGGGGAGTTACCAAGTATTTCTCTGACTTTCCCCAGTACTCCAGGCTGTCTAAGCAGTATGGAATGGAGATTCACTTAAAGAAAGAATACCTGCACTACACCGGGAGTACGAAAGAGAGAGGCGTGTGGTACATATTGACGTCTCTGCCTCAGGTACGAAAAGGCTGTCTCACTGTTTGTTCAATGTAGTTTTGGGAACAAGAAATACAGTAAAACTCGCACTAAAAAGTCTGATCTGTATAAATCGTACAATCATCCAAGTTGTACATCTCCCCAAGTCCCTTTCAAGAGTTTATATTCTATTCAAGTTTGACATAAGTCATACTTTGCATAAGTCATATTATTTGATAATGCGCCTCATCACGTCGCTGAGACGTCTCAAAGCGCTTCACAGAATATACTGTAAAGTGTAGTGACTGTATAATTTAGGCGAAATGGGGCAGCCAATTGCGCACAGCGGTCATGGATTGAGTGTCCAAATTATTATGATTTTTTAGTGAGGGATTATTACCCCCGGAAAGCGATCCGCCAATCAGATAACAGGGGCGTGTGGAGTAAAGAAACTTGCCTAAGGAACTGAACCCAGGTCCTCTCGCTTGCAAGGCGAGTGCGTTAACCACTACGCTACAGGACTCCACATGGTAATTGTGTGGCTTGTTTCACAGGAGCAGCAGAGGAAGGGGGTGATTGTGGCGTCTGACAATCACTTCTCCATGGCAGTGGCGTACCACGCCACCGAGCTCCACATTCCAGTCTTTGTCATCATGTCCACCAACACCCCCCTGTCCAAGATCAAGATGTGCCGGGAGTACGGGGCCATGGTGATTGCTTACGGAGGCACCGTCAAGGACTCCCAGTGCCATGCACAGAAGCTGGCCAAGGAAAACGGATACCTTTACCTCCAGGAGTGAGTTAACCATTGCTGCTGTCAGAATAAACAATCATGATCCTTGTATTTCCTCCATTTCATCATGTGTAGACTTGACTCCTCAGCTCTTACCTACATAGGCTACAGGCTATCCAGGATCCTACAGCTGGTGTCCTCAAAGCGCTTCACAGAATATATTGTAAAGTGAATTGACTGTATATTTTGGGGGCAAAACACAGCCAGCCTATTGCGCACAGCAGTGTCCCACAAACAGTCGTGGATTGACCACATTTTTTTTGAGGAAAGGAATCTTGTAGCGTAGTTGTTAGTAAGCTCGCCTCTCAAGCAGGAGGACTTGGGGTTGATTCCTGGGCAGGGTGAAACCTTAGACATGTTTCCTTACTCCACATGCCTCTGTTTACCTAGTAGCAAGTGGGAACCCGGTTGTTAGACGATTGGCGGATCGCTTTCCGGGGGTAATAATCACTCCAAAAAAAAATTAGGGTCACTCAATCCACAATAGCTTGTGAGACACGACTGTGCGTAATAGGCTGTTGCATTTCTCCCACAAAATATACAGTCACTTCACTTTACAATCTATTCTGTGAAGACTTGAGACAGCTCAACAGTGGGATAAGATGCTATATCAAAGGCAGGGATTATTATTGTTAAGGACAAGTTTGGGCTCAGCTGCGCTGTCTCCTACAGTCTCAAAGCACTGGGTTGACAACAATTTCAAACAAGTAAAACAGCTTTCCATATGGCTCAAAGATACCCCCAGCTAAAACTTCACACCAGATACAGATAAACTTAGTTAACTCAGGGAGAAAGAAATCTCTGCAACATGCATCCACATATTATAATAATAATCCTTGCATTTGATATAGCAACTTTCACATCGGGAAGTCTCAAAGCATTTCACAGGATATGTTGTAAAGTGTGGTTCCTGTGTATTTTGTAGGGGAACGTGGTAGCCAAATTTACAGGAGATATTAAAGATCCCATGGCACTACTTGAAAAGAAAAGGGAGTTTCTTGTTCCCACTGTGCTGGCCAACAATCCCCCAGATAAAATTGGTCATTCACTTTGTGGCTGTTTGTGGTAATGGCGATGGGATTGTTAGCCAGGACACTGGGAGAAAGAAACTCCCTTCTCTTTTCAAGCGGTGCCATGGGAATCTTTAATGCCCATCTGAACAGGAAGACGGGCCTCGGTTTAACGTCTCATCTAACAAACATCACCTCTGAAAATGTAACGCTCCCCCAGCGCCGTATTGAAGTGTTAGCCTAGATGAGTTCAAAGTCTCGACGTGGGGGCTTATAGCCACAACCTTTGATTCGAAGCGAGAGATTGTTACCACCTGAGCCAGACTGACCCGCACTGGATAGCTGAGGAGAGTAGAGTGGCTATCAAACTGACGGTATCTTTCTGGTTTGTGTCTTACAGGGAGGACAGTGTGTGTTATTTGGCTGGTCTGGGGACACTGGGGCTGGAGATTTTTGAGCAGGTCCACAAGCTGGATGCTGTCATATTGCCAGCGGGGGGAGAGAGCAACCTGCTGGTGGGAGCCGCAGCCTCCATCAAACACCTCAACCCACATACCACCATCATCGTAAGTGCTCTCAGCCTCTGGTTCGCCTCCCACTGAGCTCAGTACAGCTGGGAAAAGGCTAACCTTTTGCTTAATCAAAGCGTATCATGCCTTAAGACTGACCACAGAATGAATATTTGAGTAATGAGACAGTTCTACCCGATGTCTCAGAGCACTTCACAGAATATGTTGTAATGTAGTTACTGTATCTCATCTTTCACCTCATGGTAGGGGCAAATTCTCACCAGGAACCCGGTTATCAGTCGTTTGGTGGATCGCTTTCCAGGAGTAATAATTACCCCCTCCCCCAAAAAAATGTGGTCATTCAATCCACGACTGTTTGTTAAAAACTACTGTGTGCAATTGGCTACCTGTTTCGCCCACAAAATACAGTCAATCCACTTTACAGTATATTCTATGAAGTGCTTTGACATGTCTCAACGATATGCTGAGGCACTATGTCAAATGCTAGGATTATTATTATTATTGTTATCTTAGAAGGGAAGGGAACCTCACAGCTCTATATAAAATGTTCAATGACATTGAGAAAATCAACCCAGAACAATATTTACGTACCCACCAAGGTAGCAGGATCCAGACACAGATTTAGGGTTGCAAAGGGTAAGTGTGGGACAGACACCAGGAATTATTTCTTTACATCGAGATTAATTGACAGCTGGAAATGGGGAACAAGGAAGTTGGTTGAGAGCAGGACGATGCTTAATGCTATAATTCACTGCGGTTCTCAACTCCACACTATACTCTGTGAGCCGATCAACCCCAACCTTGCCAGAGGATTGAGTTTAAAATTCTTGTCCTCACTTTCAAAGCTCTCTAGTCTTGCTCCTCCCTACCTCTGCGTCTCACTAAATCTTTACCAACCAGTCTACTCTGCCTGCTCCATGACCCTCGCCCTGCCACCCCCACCATTGGTGGTCAGGCCTTCAGCCTCTCTGCCCGCACACTTTGCACCTCCATGCAGGAGCCCCTCTGTCTAAACCCCTCCCTTGCCTCCTTCAATGCCTGCCTTAAGACCTTCCTCTTTGACCATGCCTTTGGTCATCTTCCCACCACCAAATCCTTCCCTGTCCAGTGCCTTGGGACGTCCCCTGACATGAAAGCCGCTATTTAAATGCAATTTGGTGGTGTTGTAATTCAAAGATGGTTCGAGTGGATATTCTGGAAAAATGAGATCAAATGGGCCAATGGACCTTCTTCATTTGCACCCCTGTCTGATGTCTGTCAGTGACCTTAATTCCTCTCCCTTGTTTACAGGGTGTGGAGCCTGAGAGCTTTCCTACATTGCAACACTCTCTCAAGATAGGCCACGAACCCCAAGACACAGCCGGCACCAAACACACGTTCTATGGAGGTCGGTCTGTTAGACCAAGGATTAGTCAGTACAAAGGATCCCTCTCTCCCATCATATGCTCTCGCATAACACCAGAGTAACTAACCCCAATCCACATTCTATACTTCAGCTGCAAAACAGACTACGTCAACTATATTGTCCCTGGGAGACTTGCAATGGTTTAAAGGGTTCATGCAATTCCCGTTTAAATTGGGTCAAATAGTGTGTGGAATGTGATGGACACAATGGAGCAAACAGACCTGGGAAGGCTGGCTTCTGGTCTGGAAACCATCCTGATGGAGGAGTAGAGGGACATGGCTTTCTCTGTAGGAGGTTGACTAGACGTGAAGCTTTAACAAAAGCTTTAACCCTGATTGAGAGGCAGCACGGACTTGATGTTAAGTCAAACATAACTGAACAAAACTTGCATTTTTTTCCCCCTAATTTTATTATTGTCCTATTATTTATCCTACTTTCTCCCCACTGGTATATATACCTTCGAACCAGGTCTGGCTCTTATTTCTGTTTATCTAGCAGTAAGCAGGAACCCAGTTGTTAGTCGATTGGCAGATCGCTTTTCCGGGGGTAATAATCCCTCAAAAAAATTTGGTCACTCAATCCACAACTCTTTGTAGGACTCTGCTGTGTGTAATTGGCCATGTTTTGCCCACAAACTACACAGTCAATTCACTTTAAAGTTTATCCTATGAAGCACTTTGAGACATCTCAACGACACGTGATAAGTCATTATATGAAATAAATACAATTATTATTATTATATAACAATACAATCAGTACACCTTGACTAAATATGACCAATGTTCCTGGAGCTTTTACTAGAACAAATATCATGACTCAATTCCAATCTGTCCTCCCATTTCACAGAATTGGTCAACTCCACTTTTGGAACCAACGCCTTCCAAATGGCCAAGAAACTTGTCGACAAGATTGTTACAGTCACGTAAGTGGCCTCTCGCCTCACAAGCCAGAGGACCTGGGTTCAATACCCATACCCTCCCTGCCCTCCACTCTCCTGATTCCAACCCACAACCCCGTTTCGCCCACAAATATACAATCAATTCACTTTACAGTATATTCTGTGAAGCGCTTTGAGAAGCCTCGAAGACATAATAAGGCACTATATCAAATGCAAGGATTATTAGTATTATTGTCATTATTATAACCCCCAATGTGTGTCCAAATCCTTGATTGTCCAGCGTCTTGGGCATCCTCACAACCGAAAGGTGCTGTACAAATGTAATTTCTTGTTGTCTCTGTGTTCCAGGGAGGAGGACATCTTGCTCTCACTCCTCCGGCTCACAGAGTACGAGGGGGCCACAGTGGGGGCTGAGGGAGCTATCACCCTCGCTGCTGTGGTGGCGGGCAAATTGCCACAGCTCAAGGGCAAACGGTAAGACACGGCTCAAGTATAACCAACTGAGTCAATGCTGTATGTATAGAGAGACGGTGTGTCAGTGCTGTGTCTACAGAGTCCCGCAACATATTGGATAGAACACTCGCCTTGCCAGCGTCACACGCCACTGTTTGCCTAGCTGTAAGCGGTTGCTAAATCCGGAGGTAATAATCCCTTCAAAACAATATAACTATAAAAAATAACGATAATTTGGTCACTCAATCCACGACGCAATTGGTTGCTGATTTTCACCCACAATATACAAGGTCAATTTGCTTTACAGTATATTCTGTGAAGCGCTTCGAGACGTCTCAAAGACATAAGACACCATTTCAAATGCAAGGATTATCATTAGTATTATTATTACACAGACGGCACTGTGTGTTTATAGAGAGACTGTGTGTCAGCTGAGTGCTGTGACCACAGACTGGTCCACATTGAGGAGCTGAATATCGAGTGTGTGTGTTTGCAGTGTGGTGGTGGCTCTGTGCAGTGGGAACCTGGACTATCCTCTGATGCGACAGTGTCTGGACAGGGCCCTAGTGCTGGATCACAGGCTCTGTAAGTTCGCCGTCCAGATACCTAACCACGCGAGGGACATGGTGAAGCTGCTGGAGATTCTGGCACGTGAGGAAGTGCGGTGAGTGATGATAACAGTGGAGTCCTGTAGCTCAGTGGTTAGAACACTCGCTTCGCAAGAGAGAGGACCCACGTTCGATTCTCAGGTGGGGCAAAACCTTAGGCATGTTTCCTTGCTCCACAAGCCTCTGTTTAAACTAGCAGTAAGTCGGAACCCGGTTGTTAGTCGATTGGCAGATCACTTTCCAGGGGAAATAAAACCACACAAAAAAAATTGGGATCACTCAGCCCACGACTGTTTGTGGGACATTGGCTGCCACGTTTCGTCCATAATATATACAGTCAATTCATTTTACAATATATTCTGTGAAGCATTTTGAGACGTCTCAATGATGTGATAAGGCGCTATATCAAATGTAAGGATTATTATATTATTATTATTATTATTATTATAACACATTTCTGAGGCGAGATTGGAGAAGTTCTCACTGGAGTGGAAAAGGTTGAGGGGACTTGATTAAGATGTACAATATCTTGAAGCATTTTTGTTAAGAGTAAATAGAGAGAAGTTATTTCCAATGGTAGGGGAGTCACTGCCATAAGGACATAGTTAGAAGATAACCACAAGAAGAGTGGAAGGAAAACTTAGGAACAACTCTTTCACCCAGAGTGTTGTGGAGACATAGATTTCTATGTTTCTATGCTTCCAAGTAACATAGGATAATGTAGGATAACACAGGAGTACTTTATAAACTACCTTGCTCTTCATCTCTCTCCAATCCCTCATTTTATGTCAGCCTGGCTTAGTCAGCAGCAAACTTGTCTCTAAGTTAGAAGGTGGGGTTTCAAGTCTAACATGGGAACTATGAACTCACAGTCCAGGCTGATATTCCAGTGAGGTACTGAGGGGAGAGCTGCATTGTTTTATTGTCGTAGGTGCCGGGTTCTGACACATCTGGAAACCCATCATCGAGGTTAAGAGTTTCTAAACCCAACTGAGAATTCCATACATCCCACCTACACATGGAATCCCAGAGATAGATTGTTGGAATGGAATACGCACTCTCCCTGGAGGGATGCATCCGGCGTATCTAATTCCAGAAAGTATTAATTGCAGGTTGGTAAGACCCAAGGCTTGGGGCCTGTGCATGTTCATGTTAAAGATCCCGTGGCGTTGTTGGACAAGGGAGTTTATTTGATGACAAAAAAACATTTCCCGTTGAAAACCTGCCTCCTACTAGGGTGAAGTTTAGATTCATCCAATTCCCTGTTGATTCAATTCCCCGTTGATCACTTAATCAACTCTGTTGACTCAACCAGCCTGAGGTGCTCTCAGGTCCAGATGAACAATAACAGTAAAAGTGGGATTAATCCCTGGAAAAGTCCAGAGAGTTGGCTCATGCTCCACACATCCTCACAATGGGATCTTCTCTTCTCTCTGCCCTCAGGGTGTTGGATATCATTCAGGAACAATCGTTTATCACCACAGATATCTTCAGTGTTAAGGTAAGTGTAGAAAGAAACATTAAATCACCTCAGTACTGCACTACTGATTTCAGTATAAAGATTGTGGATTCAAGCCCCAGTTCAGGACTTTGAGCTCATAGTCTAGGCTAACACTCCAATGCAGTGCTGGGGGAGTGCTACATTGTCAGAGGTGTCGCCCTTCAGATGAGATGTTAAACTAAGATCCCGTCTGTGTCTGTTCAGGTGGATGTTAAAGATCCTATTGGCACTATTCAAAAAGAGAAAGGAGTTTCTCTGTCCCAGTGTCCTGGCCAACAATCTCCCCAATAAATTTAGTGACTAATTTCATGGCTATTTGAAGGACAGTGCTGCGCACAAATTGTCTGCTACTTTCTCCTACAAAACATACAGTCATTACACTGGAGAGTAAATCCTGAAGTGTTTTGAGATACAGAGGGAGCATTGCTCTCTATCTAAGCTGTGCTGTTGCTGACCTGGGAGCTTGGTCGGACAGTGTAGAGGGAGCTTTATTGTCTCTAACCCTGACTTGGACAAACAAGGGTTTGCTTTGAAATTGTGCATGGACGAGCTCCAATTTCTGTTGAAATGTAGCCAACAGAAGCCTTGCAGCCACCTGGCATCAGGCTTTGGACACACAGAGCATTCACCAAACCCCCATATGCTCAGTGGCCTGTGTTTCCTGCCTTAATTGTGTGAGTTTAACAGCATGTGAGCAGCACTGAAGCTTGGGGCCAAAGACAATACTCCCAGCCCTCCCGAGGAGATCTGGAGAGGTTCCAACAGGGCTATTTGGCTTGCATACAGTACAATGTAACAACTAACTATTCTTTGAGTGGCTGTTTGTTTGGCTTAGTTACGAGAGGGGTAAATGGAAAATATTTGAAAGAGTTTTTTTCTTCTCAAAAAACAAACAGATCTTGCTAAAGCTCCACAGCTGGGAATGAGGTAGTTTCAGAAGCCAATGTTCTGAGGAGATAGTGTGGGCTATAGCTTTCAATTAGACCCATTGTGTGACTGTCTCCCATGTACGTCAACAGACAGAAATAATTCTCCTCTGTGAAAAGAAACAACTCCTGGTTCGTCTGTTCAAATTAAATATTAAATAATAATAATATTAATCCTTGTATTTGACACAGCAACTTTCATGTGGTGAGGACATCTCAAAGCCCTTCACTGGATATACCTTAAAGTGCAGGTATCGTGCATTTGTACGCAAATATAGAAACAGGAGCAAACCATTCAGGCACTCGAGCCTGTTCCACCATTCTATAAGATCAAGGCTGATCTGTACCTAGAGTCCAATGACCCACCCTTGCCCTGTATCTCTTAATACGCTGACCTAACAAAATGTCTATCCACCTCAGTCTTAAAGATGTGAATGGAACGCAGCAGCCAATTTGGGGAAACGATTCCTGAAGCCGGGGGCAGCCTGTCAGCGCGTGTCGTTTGTGGTTTTCGGTCTCTCACTCCCTGGTCCTGACGCCCTGTTTTGCAGGTGACCTGCGTGGTTGAGACACGAGACAAGGTGCAGGCACTGCAGCTACAGACCTCGTTGGCAGAACACTTCTCCTCCATCATATGGCTGGAGCGGTAAAAGGACTCGGACACTCAGAGCACATCGCCTCCCCTCCTGCCCTCCCCATAAGTCGTATCAGTCGGACCATAGCTTTTAATATGTCTTACGCAAAGTCCGAGTTGCAGGCAAACCGTATAAATCGGATAAGATCCAATTGAAACAATAATCTACTCTGCGCATTCGGCTATATTTCCCACGATTAGATATGTCTTGACCCGTCACCACACACACTTACCGGCAAGCGTTGAAATCACAATGAATCGCAGGAAATGTTCTTCTGCACGAGCGTCGACGGATCAAACCCCTGATGTGGGGCTCGAACCCACAACCCTCTGACACAGATGTAAAAGTGCTACCACCGGAGCCAGTCTGATATGCACATTAGGGGTTTAGAGATGAGTTTCACTCGTCAATTCATTGTTATTTGAGAGGCTTTCGTGGCTGCTGCATTTGGATATTTAATACAAGGTGTTATTTCCTCATCATTAGCAAATATCAACTGATTTGATCATTAGTTTAGGTCCTGTCTGCCCTGTGGTTCAAGTGGAGACCCCTAGCATAGTGGTAGCAAAGTGAGAGGACCCGGGTTCGATTTCTGGGCAGGTCGAAAACTTAGGCAAGTTTCCTTATTCCACACGACTCTGTTTACCTAGCAGTAAGTAGGAACTCGGTTAGTCAATTGTCGGATCGCTTTCCAGTGGTAATAATCCCTCCAAATAAATAAATAATACTCCACAACTGTTTGTGGAATACTGCTGTGTGCAATTGACTGCTGCGTTTTACTTACAAAATACAGGCAATTTTGTGAGTGAAATTCACTTTACAACATATTTTGTGAAGCTCTTTGAGATATCTCAACGACGTGATAAGGCGTTATATCAAATGCACGGAGTAATATTATAATCTCACTCCGTAAAGAGCAGTGTGGAGTTTCTTTTAAGTGAAAGGCGCTGCCAAGGAGGCGTTAGATAAATCCATTACCACTGACGATTGAGGAGGGAACTGTTGCCCTCTGTTTAAATCTGTATGTAATTGAGCCGAAGACGATCTATAGTTTCCTTTAGGTAGGCAGGAATCTATTAGCAATATATTGCTGTGGGCTTCAGCTGTTAGATAATAAATGTCTGTAATGTGTAAGGCTGGTCTTGTGTGGTTACTCAGCTACTCAATTTATTAAAATCCACGAGTTCATAAATTATTCCCGCTACAATTGTGCATCCGTGCATTTGATCCCAGAGCAGAATGATATTCAGTGTAAGAGGAATCAAGTCGTGGGCAGAGATTAGACCAAGACTGTGGGGGGGAGGGGGCAAGATGGGCAAGGGGAAGGGCAAGGTCATCAGGGGAGGGGCAAGGTGGTCAGGGGAGGGGCAAGGTGGGCGGGGGAGGGACAAGGTGGCCGGGGAGAAGGTTGACAAAGATAAAGATGACTGAACATCTGGGAGTCAGCATTTGTAATGGGGTGGGGGAGGGGGGGTGGGGGGTGGTCTGTATAATACGGTCCCTGATTCCCAGCGCCCTGGGACGTCTTTCCGACGTGGAGGGCACTATACAAGAATAATTTGTTGTTCTTAATTCCCATGGACAGTCTCCAGATGAGGTATTGTGTCCCTGGGGCTAAATTTGCCCTGTGTTGAGTTCAGCAACACGAACAACAAACCGAGCAAGAACAATAATATTCTAAAACAGAGACGCTCATGAGAGAGACACAGCCATTAATCCAACACACTTATCCTGTACTATACTGCCAGCATCAGCTATTGTGGCGAGTTCAATTATTTTACATATATGTGTCCCTAGATTTGGTTGGAAAATACAGTCGCCCTAACTGTATAGGTGATCATGGCGATAGGTGTGTGGGGGGAGGGGGGGAGGGGGAAGGGGTCGATTGGTCCATTAGCTTGTTACCCTGGTCCACCTTTCTAGCGTTGGAAGCAAGAGGGAGATGTCCTCGTTGCCAGCGGACGGTGCTGGGGGTGGTAACGAGGAGTGGGAATGGTAGCTTGTGGGCAATCCGAGCTGAGCTGAGCCGAGCCGAGCCATCATTTGCTCTTGCTGTGTTGCTGTGGCATGTAGGATATCAGAAGTTGCAGGGAGGCGAACCCAAACAGGAAGGTCTGCACCAGCCATTTGAGCCGGGCGCTGGAGCTTGTGATCCTCTTGTCACTGTGGGGGTCAGAGAGACACAGAGCCAGTTAGAGCCAAGACAGGAGAGAGTGTTACCCTCAGCAAGAGGGGCTTTGCTACTGTAGAAAGATAAAGACTGAGGTTCAGCTCCATGGGCACCACACCAACCAACAACAACAACAACAGTTTACACATGTAGCGTATTGTTTAGAGCGCTCGCCTCGCAAGCGAGAGGACCTGACTTTGATTCCTGGGCTTAGGCAACTTTCCTTACTCCTCTCGCTTCTGTTTACCTAGCAGTAAGTAGGAACCTGGTTGTTAGTTGATTGGCCGATCGCCTTTCCGAGGATGATAATTCTTCCAAAAATAAATAAAATAATAATAATTTGGTCACTCAACCCACAACTGTTTGTTGGACTTTGCTGTATGCAATCAGCTGCCAGGTTTCGTCCACAAAATAGACAGTCAGCCCACTTTACAGCTCTCCCTCCTCACTGTTCTGCAGTGGTTGTGGATCCAGACTGACATTCCACAATGTTAATTCCAGTAAAACATTTTGATTGGAATATTCCAACAAACTGCGTCTACTCTCTGAGGCCCGCTCACCCTCCGTGTGTTTTGAAAGTCAGTTATTACACTCTTTCCCTTCTGGGTTACCTTGGGAACCGTGGCATTTAGCCAGGGTTAGTTGGGACAGATCACTAACACGTGTGGAGCAAATTAATCTAACTTTCACTTCACACTGAGTGACGATCCAGTGCCTTTACCTCTCTGACTGCCCCATTGGTCATCTTTTCTCCACCTCCCCCCCCACCCGAGCCCCCCACACCCGCTCAGGTTCCCAACCAGCTGTGTAAAGTGGTTTGAGACGTCTTCCCGACATGAGAGGCGTTTATATCGATAGTATTTGTATCTTCGCTTTCCACTTCTTTAACACAATCCTTCCACAGGATCCAGTCAGTAAATAAGTCTTTCTGTTGTCCTCTCCAACTCTTCCCTGCACAAGATGTAGATTATCCAGAACACAGCTCGTGTCCTCTCCCACACCAGGCTCCGTGACCCTATCACCCCCACCCTCGCCCAATTCCACTGGCTCCCCATCCCCCAGAGGATAGAGTTCAAAATCCTTGTCCTCATTTCTAAAGCACTCCAAGGCCTTGCTCTTCCCTACATCTTGTTACCTTTTAACACCATACCAATCTTTCAGCTCCTTCTGCTCGGCAGGCAGTGGCTTGCTCCACAGACCCTGCCCTGCCAACCCCTCAATCCCTCCATCTCACACCCTCCCTCGCCCTATTCAAGGCCCATCTCAAGACCTTCCTCTGTGAGACGTTAAACCGAGGTCATGTCTGCCTGTTCAGGTGGATGCTAACTGTTCAAAAAGAAAAGGGAGTTTCTGTGTCCCGATTTCCTGGACAACAATCCCCCAAAAGAAAACGGATAATTTGCTTCATGTTGTTTGTGGAACATTGCTGCGTGCAAATAGGTTGCCATGTTCACCTACAAATACAGGGTTGCATATATAATACACCTATTTATAAAAATACACTTTACAGTAAAATAGCTATGAAATGCTTTGAGGCATCCTCCTGATGGTGAAAGGTTACACCACCACTTTGTATTTGTTCTTCTCGTCCCTTTTGAGGGTAAGGTTCGATCCAAAAGCAAAGATTATTATTGTTATTCCTCAGATGTCATGTACACCAATTACAGGGAGATTCCCTTTCCCTTGTAATTTCACTGTTGAACACTGCCATGTTTAAAGCAGCAGCAAGGTTTTCCAGTACAGCACTCGCACCTGCTTGGGAAGAGCGGTACTTTAGGAAGGTCATTTTTGCTGAATCCCTTCTAGCAATAATAATAATCCTTACATTTGGATCAGCATCTTTCACGTCGAGAGGCCGTCCCAAAGGATTTATTGTAAACTGTAGTGTCTGTGTGTTGTGTGGGAAAAAGCAGCAGTCAATTTGCACACAGAAATAAAGTGCACCAGGGCATAAAGTGATTTGTATGTGAGTGTGAGGATCTTGAAATTGATTTGTTCTGCATTAGGGAGCCAGTGGAGCCTGGCAAGGACTATGGTGTTGGATATGTGGAGTTTGGCAAGGGCAAGAATACAGATGGCAAACTTTGAATTAATTGGATTTTAGGGCTGCTGGAGCTGGGGAGACAAGCAAAGAGAAAACGTTGAGGTCGGAAAGCGTGGATAACGATTTTCAGATGCGTTGGTTGTGAGGTACAGTTGGAGGTGGAAGATGTGGCAGAGGTGGAGGAAAGTAGTCCTGGTCACAGAGCGGATGTGGGTTAGGAAGGACAGCGAGGGATCGAACCTGACCCCCCCCCCACCCCCGTAAGGGATGAGAAGAACAAATAAATATAATAATAATCCTTGCATTTGATAAAGCGCCTTATCACATCGTTGAGACTTCTCAAGGAGTGTATTACTGACAGTGCATTCTGTGGGTGAAACAAATTACTTTTCTGCTTTCTGGTGGCAAATGCCCTTCCCCATGGCCTGAGCTGGTGAAGCCAATACCAAATATGCAAAATACTTGGAATGGTCAGAAAAAGACTCCAGTCTTCCCTGCAGTACTCACCCCTGCCAGCAGAGGACGGCCTTTAACCACGTAGTAACAGAAGTAAAAAAATTCCACGCTGCAATCTACTGGTTGGACATTGGTTGTGCGAGTCCATGTTTTCTCTGGCCCGTCAATGTGCGAAGTGCTTCGTAAAGAGTTAGCATCAAGAGACAGGAGCCGGAAGCCCAAAACCTCGTCCCCTCTCACTGTGTCTGCTCGTTTAACGAAGCGTTTGAAAATGAATGCGTTGCTCACGTACAGGTAGGATTAGGACTGGATCGTTACATCCCAGGAACTCACACTCAATCCACAACTCTACGTGGGATGTTGCTGTGCACAATTGGCTGCCTTGTTTCGCCCAAAAAATATACAGTCACTTTACAGTATATTCTGTGAAGCGTTTTGAGGCGTCTCAACGAGGTGATAAGGCGCTATATCAGATGCAAGGATTATTAATATTATGGCGATTTGGCTAAACTAATACAAGATCACAAGACTAGTTTGGATGAAGAAGACCTTTCAGCCAATCCAATCTCCTCCTCCAGAATACCCACCTTACCTTCTCCCCATCACAGCATCATGCTGCCTTTTAAGCGAGTCCCAGTGTCCTGTCCTCAACCACCCTTCCTGTCAAGCATGTTTCAGTTATTAGTTACCAGCGGGCGTCCACAGACTGTGCCAAACACTTCCAGGAGCAGAGAGAGTTAATGAGGGAAAGAGGAAGAGACCAGAAAGAGCAGCTGCTTGGTACTGGAGATAAGAGCCTCTCACCTGCAGAGTTTGATGCTGTACAGAGCTTCGAGAACGTGCAAGAACCAAGCAAACCTGTACCTGTGGAAAAGACAGCAAACTTCATTCAACAATCTGTGAAAAGACAACTTGCGTTTATCCAGCAGCCTTCACGTGGGGTAACGTCTCGGAGTGCTGTATGGTGGCCGGGTCGGACTCTGAGCAAAGGGAAGACCTGCTGAATAGCAAGGATTTCAGGCAGGATTTAAAATAACAACAACAAATTACATTTACACAGCACCTTTCACATCAGGAGGACATCTCAAGGCGCTGGAAAGTCAAGAAGTTGCACCCGAGCTGGGGTTTGGGATCAGCAGGGGTGGAGGGCAGGGAGGGGAGGAGGATGACTGAAAGCACGATCGAAGAAGAGGGTCTTGAGACAGGCCTTGAAGAGACAATGGAGCGGGCGAAGCAAAGGGGTTGTGGGATGGAGTTCCAAAGGGTGGAATAAATAGAAGGGGCGAGGCGGAGGGATTGAGGTGAAATTCCAGAGACAGCAGCACAATTGTGGGCTTGTAGCTCCTCACGTCTCAAAGAGCTTGACAAACCCAGCGACAGTGCAGAAGTTCAGACACCAAACCAAATTCCAGGCCGAATAGATGGGTGTTAGGAGGCTTTTGAAGGCAGGGAGAGATTACAAAGCAGAGTGTTCTGTCCCTCCAAGTCCTGAGAACGAGCCAGGCTGGTCTGTGCTGCCATCAGCAGCGCCCGGGAGTACTGCACACCCTCCTGGCTCAGGTGCTGGACTGGAGACTGTCAGAGCGCTGGCGTGATTCCGACATTCCATTGGCAAACACTTGGAGCAAGTTCAGCTAAGAGAAGACCCTGCTTACCCACCCCATCCCAGGAAGAACAGTCTATAAAAACAGTTACTACACTGGACAGTAATTACTGCAACGCACGTAGAGACGTTTGAAGGTGATAATTCTCGTTCTCTTCCACTTACCCGGCATACAGGTAGGGGTAATAGTTGTTCACCTGGTATTCCAGGAAGCTCCCGATCACTCCCAGATGCTTGTACGGGATGTTTTGTGGCCAGAAGATCACCACCTGGGGAGACGGCACATTGCTGGCGTGTGAAACATGGATATCTCTCAACAACAACAGCAACTTGCATTTATATAGCGTCCCTCACCGGGTAAAGTCTTAAGATGGCAAATGAGGAAACACTGGTCAGGCAGGGCTCAACAACAACATCAAAATTACATTTATAGAGCGCCTTTCATGTCAGGAGGACATCTCAAGGCGCTGGACAGTCAGGGGTCAGAACCCGAGCATGGGAGAGGGATGGGGTAGGGGTGAGGGGAAGAAGAGAGGTGGGAGGGCGACTGAAGGCACGATCGAAGAGGAGGGTCTTGAGACCGGCCTTGAAGGAGGCAAGGGAGGAAGTGAGGCAAAGGGACCGAAGGATGGAGTTCTAGAGCGTGGGGGCAGAGAGGCTGAAAGCCCGGCCACTGATGGTAGGGCGGATCAGGCAGGAGACATGGAGCAGGCTGGAGCCCGTTGAACGGAGGGAGTGGGCAGGTTGGTAGGGAGTCATCAGGTCAGAGAGATAGGAGGGGGCAAAGCCATGGATGGCCTTGAAAGTGAGGACAAGAATCTTGAACTTGATCCTCTGGGGGATGGGGAGCCAGTGGAGTCGGGCGAGGGTGGGAGTGATGGGGTTACGGAGCCTGGTGCGTGAGAGTACACGAGCTGCAGAGTTTTGGATGATCTGCAGCTTGTGAAGGGAAGAGTTGGGAAGGCCGATGAGGAGGGAGTTTCCATAATCGAGCCTTGATGTGATGAATGCGTGGGTGAGGGTTTCGGCAGCCTGAGGGGTGAGGCAGGGGCGGAGTCTGGCAGTTTTGTGGAGGTGGTGGTAGGCAGTGCCGGTCATGGCGCGGATGTGGGGGAGAAAGGACAGTTCAGGGTCAGCAAGCTTTCTAGGTTCCTGACTGGCTTAGTGAGGTTGAGTGTGCAGCCGTGGATGCTGATGCTGCCAGCATCCGGGGTGCAGAGGCGCTGGCGCGAGCCAATTAGGAGGGCCTCGGTCTTTCTGACGTTCAGTTGGAGAAAGTTGTCCCTCGTCCAGGACTTGGCAGTCGATCAGGACGCCAGTAGTCCTGGAGTTCAGGGTGGAGGCAGAGAGGTAGAGTTGGGTGTCATCCGCATACCCGTGGAAATTTACCGCGTGTCTGAGGATGATGTCACCAAGGGGGAGCATGTAGAGGGTGGCGAGGAGGGGACCGAGGACAGAGCCCTGAGGAACGCCGCCCGAGACGGTGCGGGGGTTGGAGGAGAAGCCGTTTGCAGAGACGAAGTGGAGGCGGCGTGAGAGGGAGGACCATTCACCAACTGCTTAAAAAAAAAGGCCGTTTCCCCTGCCCTGCACTGTGCTGGGACACTATCCTGCAGCATGAGGGGCGCTATATAAATGCAAGTTGTTGTTGTTGTTGGAAGAGGGCATTTAAGTGGAAAACCGCTAAGGCTGAAAGCCGATTAAAGTTACAAACAGCTGATACATTGTAATACAGTGTATCAGCTGTTTGTAACTTTAATACATAATAATAATCCTTGCATTTGATACAGCGACTTATCACGTCGTTGAGACATCGCAAAGTGCTTCACACGATATACTGTAAAGTGAAATGACCGTGTGTTTTAAAAGAAAGAAGAGAGGAAGAGAAGGAAAGACAGAATGGGAGAAACAGACATAGAGATAAGAGACCGAAACACAGGGAGGAGAAGAACTGTGGAAGATGAACAGAACCAGATACAAAGGAAGAAAGAAGGAACAGAGAGAGAGATAAAAGACTGGCAGAAAACAGCGAGAAAGGGGGAGGGAGAAAACAGCGACATAAAGGTAGACAGGGAAAACAGTGGGGGAGGGGGGTGCGGGCAGGTGGAAGGGGGCAGAGGGTAATACAGGTATCCCAGAAAGAAGACGTGTTGCGAAAAGGAGGCCAACCCTGGCTCCCTGGGACCGAGCGACTTACGGTGAAACAGCCAAAGGTTGCAGTGACTGCGACCATCCAGAAGAGGCTGGTTCTCTTGAAGTAAGCGCTGGGGGATTGACTGCCCATGGTTCCTCCCGCACAACAGCGAGTTCCCAGCAAACAACTACAAAGAGCAGCGGCTCAGCTACACTTCCTGTGCTGGAGCAAGCCTCCTTAAAGGCAGACCGTCTCAGGGAAATGCATAATAAGTCAACAGACGCAACTGAAGAATGCTCATTCAAGGAAGTTAACTGCTGAGTAAAAACAGTGTTACATTACCAACAACTTGCAGTTATATATAGCCCTTCACGGGGGGGTATACAATAATCCTTGCATTTGGTATAACAATGATAATCCTTGCATTTGATATAGCGCTTTTCACGTCGGGAGGACGTCCCAAAGCGCTTCACAGAATATACTGTAAAGTGAATTGACTGTATATTTGTGGGCGAACGCGGCAGCCAATTGCGCACAGCAATGTCCCACAAACAGTCGTAGATTGAAAATGACCAATTTATTATATCGCGTTTTATCACGCCTTCGAGATGTTTCAAAGCGCTTCACAGGATACACCGTAAAGTGTAGTGACTATATTTTGTGGGTGAAACACAGCAGCCAGTTTGCGTTCAGTAATATCTCACAAACAGTCGTGGATTGAGCGACCAATTTTATTTGGGGGATTGTTGGCCAGGACACCAGGAGAGAGAAAGTCTCTTCTCTTTTCGAATAGTGCCATAGGATCTTTAACATCTACATGAACAGGTAGAGGGGACATGGGTTCAACATCTCTTCCAAAGGATGGTACCTCTGACAATAAAACACACTGCACTGGAGTGTCAGCTTAGACGATATGATTCTAACTCCTGACGTGGGGCCTGAACCCACAACCGCTCAATCAGAGCCAAGCTGACACACATAATAATAAGCATTACATTTGATGTATAAAATGCACGTTTATGTTGCAGTGTCTCAAAACACAGAGCCTGATGCCAAGCCGGGGAAAGAGTACCATTGTCGGAGGTGATGTGCTTCAAATGAGACGGTAAACCGAGGTCCCGTAATAATATAATAAATAATAATAAATTCATAATAATAATCCTTGCATTTGATATAGCACCTTATCACCTTGTTGAATGCCAGGATTATTATTCTAAGGCTCACATCCACAGGACCTGGATGGGTGATCAGACAAGCTGCACCATTATTGGCCAAAGCTAACATCAGCCTCTGTCTGACAGTCAGCACCAGAGAGTGATGTGTGCGAGTCTCCCCTCACTGATGTACTGCGCTTCTCAAACTGGTGAGGGTGCAAAGAAATCAAACACATTTGTAAACATAACACGATTGTAAAGTTTATAATGTATAATAATCCTCGTATTTGATATAGAGCCTTATCACGTCGTTGAGAAACGGAAATGAAAGATCGGGAGCAAAGAGAGTGGAGAGAGGAACATTAGGAGAAAGAGGGTGTTTTACACTGAACTAATGGCATCAGATCGTGGCAGAGAGAGAGGCCATCACTGAGCTGGTATTCATTGCAGATGCCTCTTAAACAAGGCCACAATTTATTGCATAATCAAACCTAGGATACATTAATATTTACAAAATATTTCAATGAATTTTAGCAAAAATAACATTTCATATTTTATTGAAGGATTGACTGATAAAATGATAGTGTTGTGCTCTGTTAGCCAGGTTTTGTACATGGATCTCTGTACAGATCAGAGTACACTTGGTCATTCACCTCATGGCTGTAAGTTGGACCTTCTCTGTGCAGAACGTATGCAGCGTTTGCTTACAAATAGTCACTGTGCTTGACAGTAACTATTGTGAAGCGCTTTGTTTCAAAATGACAAGGTGCTATAAAGGTACAAGTTTCTTCTCTCTTTAGCTTCCTACAGCAATTGGGAGGGGGGTGTGGGGGGCGGTGTACCCTGTACCTCAGTGACACTGAGCACTACAGAACTGGCTGCTATTTTGTCAGATGGGCAGAAATCACGGCTAACAAACTCCCTGCTTTGTGGATTCGACAAGAGAGGCCTTGAGACACTATAGCTCTTCTACCGCAACCCCACAACTAATACTATAGCTTGTTATTGAGATCACTGTCTGGCAAGCTTTCCTGCTGCTTGTCCAGTTAGGAACACCCTATACTTTAGGGGTTAGCTTGCAGGATTAACAAGAGCTGAGTGCAATGACTCCCTGTCCCAAGTGACTGGTCTGCCCCTCCAGAGTCCTGCCGATGAGCCAGGCTGCGCTGTGCTGTCATCAGCAGTGCCCTGGAATCTGTGGACCCACCTAGCTCAAGAACTGGTTTACCAAGACCCCAACAGACATTCTGTTCCCCAGCTCAGCTCCAAGGAGACACTGTCTCCAAGGTGACTCGTGACCAGTGAGTTACTTGACAGTGGGATGACATTGCAGTGGGACAGCACTCACCACGGTCTGGGTGCAATTCCAGGTCAGTATGGCTCAGGGTGTGTCCACAAACCTAAGGCCTCTGTGAATACACCACAAGCTCACCAGGTACTGGGACATATCCAGCTGCAGTTACATAGCCACCCGCTCTATCGTTTTACAGAAAGATTGAAAGCTCACCTCCATGCAGTGGCTCGACATGTGACATAGCCCAACAGTATACACCTTGGCCCGGAGGGAAACAGTGGTAGTGGGATGGGGGGGAAGGAGCGGGTGGGACTTGTGGAGGAGTGGGTGGGGGGATAAGACACGATAATAATTTGAGGAGTAGATTTGTAGCCAAAAATCACCGGAAAAAAAGCCAAGTTTGTTCCTTTTCTCAGCTGAGTTTTCAGGTTACTTGCGTGGATTTCAGTACAAAGGCTCAATGATTGTACCAAGGCCAATCAGAATGCTACCACATGCAGTATTATTCCCTGCTCTCCATCCTTCCCTGTCAAAACCTATTTTCACGTTTTCCAGTTGTACAAAATACTTTGGTTAAACTTTCCCCCAAAAAATCTTTCTAGTAAAAATGGCACCATTGACTGTCCTACCAGTTTACACAAGACACCTCGCTAACACACATCATCTCCCTGAGTCAGTGTCTCACTCATAGTCAGTGTCTCCCTTGTGTGTGTCCCACACTGAACTTCAATGTCTCCCGTGTATGTGTGTCTCACACTCACCGACAGATGACACACCTGAGAATCGGTCTCACAAGTCAAGTGTCTCAGACAAGTTTGCCATCAAGAAGCAAAAGTGCTGAGCTCCACAGAGAGTGAGACCTTGTTTTTCTCAGGCTGCTCACATAGCTGTCAGTGGCCTTTTCAGAGAGCCCCACAGAGATCCGGAGCCTCCAAAGCCTCATATGTTGGGGTGCCCACAGACAGAGGGCGAAAGCAGGAACGAAAGTCAGTGGGGGGGGGTGGGGGGGGAGGGGGGATTACCTTAAAGACACACCAATGGCTGGTTTGTAATACTGTCTGTCAGTGTCAGTGCTCTGACTGACCTGCACATAACAGATACTGCAATCAACAACAACCATGTCCAGATCACCTCACACAACTGTGCAGCCTCTTCCAAAACGGAGAAGGGAGTGGATTTGTCTCCCCATAGCTACTCGGGAAGAGCGTGCTGGTTACTGAGTGCTGGCCTGCCAAGCAGAAGGTAAAACCAACACCGCGGATTAGATTGGACACGATTCCATCATTGAAAACATCAAGAATTCAGGACAAGGTATCTGCTGCCGCAGCAGGTGAAAGTTTCAGTCATATAGAGTTTCACGGGGGGGGCCCTTGCAGCAGATATAAGCGATTATGAGGTCCGAGTTTCTGCTCACTCTTGTACCTACGCAGAGCATGTTGTGTGTACACCCTACACACTCTGCTCCTCCCCTCATGACCTCTACTGATCTTGCCACTCGCCAGGCTCCTGAAGCACAAAGGGGAACAAGGTGCCTCATGATCCCAAACACAGGAGTCAAAACGTGCAGGCTGTTATCTCAGGGCAGCATCCATTTGCACAACTTGCTACAACTCTCTTCTGCTCCTGGAGTTTGTTCCTCCACGGCTGTGAGGTCGCATAGGGAGGGTGACCCGGGGACCTGGATAAAGGAGGCCAGGTTACAAAACATGTAGTACGTCTTTTTCCTTTCTCATTCGGCCCCTCCCGCGCCCCCCAGCCCCACAAAAAAAAAACTACCTGCGTGTAATCTAACATTACGCAATGACACCAATGAGCCGCTCCTCTCCACCGTAGCTGGCTCCTCTCTGATGTTTGACTTTTTAACNTTTTTAAATTCCGCTGCTTCCGTTCGACTGGCTCCAGTCTCCTGCTTGTCCGTCGTGCCCTCCGTTCCATCATCAGTGGCCGTTCTTTCAGCCACTACATCCCAAAACTTTGGAGCACTCTTCCTCAATCCCTTCGCCAGGCACCCCCCCCTCCCTATCTTGGAGCTTTCTCTTCGACCGTGCCTACTGTCACATCCCCCCAGCTTAGCATCATGCTCTGCCACTGTCAAGCGCTCCGGGGCGCTACCCTGTGTGAGGGGCACGATATAAATGCAAGTTGCTGTTGTTGACTGTAGGTGGCTCCTCTCTAGCCCAATGTGACTGCACTTCACTCCTCACCTTCTCTTCCTCCAGATCATGGCTTTCCTTTCTCCTCCCTCCCCTCCCTGACCACACCAGGGACCTCACAAACAAAGCAGAGAGCTACGCGATGAAAATATAAATTGTCCAAGGATAGACTCGGGATTAAGTCTCAGTGAATCTAACCCTTTGTCGCAGCCAGACTTGATCCTGGTCTATTCCCTACCAAGTGACAGCTGATGCTTGACTTCCGCCTCCTCAGTCTCAGTTGCGGAATGCCTGAGGCTGTGCTGGGGTAACATGTCCAGGTGAGAAGAGCTGGACACACTCAGGCTGATCCCAGTCACTCCAATACTGAGAGAATCTGGGCAGAAATAAAAAGCATTGAATTATAAAATCAGGCAGGTTGTTGTGATAACCCCCCAAAGTTTATAGTATTTCACAATAGAAATTTGAAAATACAATTTTTTATAATAATAATCCTTGCACTTGATATAGCCACTTATTGAGATGTCTCATAGCGCTTCACATGATGTATTATAAAGAGGATTGACTGTATTTTGTGGGCTAAACGCGGCAGTGTCCCATAAACAGTCGTGGATTTCTTGTATAATAATAATAATTATTTTTTGAAAGCAAAATAGCTTTACTCCTCCATTGTAAAATACAAAGGAGCAGTCTATTCACAGTACTGAACATTCGATGATATGTGTGTGTTTGTAGGGGGGGGGGGTGAGGGGAACCATTGAGAGAATGGTTTACCTGGCCCTGCAGATCCCCTGCCAACACGCATCTGATGTGCATTATCCAAAACAGTGAACGACCGGCGATAAGAGGTCTCCGACTGAAACAAAACACAATATTGTATTATTTCCCAAGGATCCTTTTACACCTCTGTTCTTTTTTGGGATGCTGGCTGGGAGTTGTCCTTCCTTGAAACAATGAATTCATCTCAAACATACTGACAAATTGAACTTTTGAATAAGAACTGATTATTTAACAAATTATTTAATCAGTTAATAAATTAATGTCTCTCTCATCTACCATTGGCTTCTTACCTGGAATACGTGTGTCGTACTGGGCCTGGAGTAGTACTCATCCCCGAGGAATCGGTCTCTTGGTAGTAAGTGGCTTGTCTCATCCATAACTGCACTGTGTGCTCGGTTAGCGTAGACTCGCATTTTCTGTGGAGAAAAAACAGTGAATAATACCAGTCAGCAGCAACAACAACAACTTGCATTTATATAGCGCACTTCACGCAAGGCAGCGTCTTAGAGAACTTAACAGTGGCGGAGTTTAACGCCAAGCCAGGGGTGGGAGGATGTGACCGTAAGCACGGTCGAACAAGAAGGTCTTCAGTCGTGATCTAAAAGGGGAGGGGGCAAGGCAAGGATTGAGGGTTCCAAAGCTGTGGGGCGTAATGGCTGAAAGCACGGCCGCCAATGGTGGAACGGAAGGGATGAGGCACAAGCAGGTGGCCAGAGTCAGTCGAGCAGGTATTGGAGTGGAGAGAAAGCAGGTCACAAAGGTAGGTAGGTGCCAGGCCGTGAAGGGATTTGTAGATGAGTGAGAGGTTCTTGAAATCGCAACATCTTCAGATTGAAACACTGGCAGGCCTTCTTCCTCATCAAAAAATAATACCTTGATCTCTCTCCCTGCCCTACTCTAACAGTCTGGCATTTCAGACACAAATTGTATTTATCAAGCGCCATTCAGGTAAGATAACGGAGAGTTGTACAGTGGTGGGATTGTACCCAGAGCAGGGATAGGGGATCATATTCACGGACAAAGAGGTTTGTTTCCAGGTGGGATTTGAAAATTGATAACATGGTGACAAAAAGTTTCACGAACGCAGTGAAAGACATCTCCTGTGATAGCTGCATACTCTCTACCAATGTGGTTTTTAAAAAACACAATTAATAAATAAAAACTATGTGTAAGGACTTCTGATTCACACTGTATAAATGCAATTATTGTATCACATCATGTTTTGATTATCAGGTAATTACTGAGTTACCTTCCCTCACCCAGCAATAATAATAATAATCCTAGCATTTGGTGTAGCGCCTTTCATGTTGGGAGGATGTCTCAAAGTGCTTCACAAGATATAATGTAAAGCATAGTGACTGTGTAATTTGTAGGTGAACATACCTGCAGTCGAGGAATTGGCATTGTAGTTAAGTGCTCGGTCTCTGGGCTGACGATTGGAGGGAGCAGGGTGTTGCGGCTTGGAGGCAATGCAGAGGTTGAAAGTCGGTCACTTGCTGTTGATCTGGAATTAAAATGGCAAAAGATAATAATAATGTTTGTATTTGATATAGCTTCTTATCACATCATTGAGACGTTTCAAAGTGCTTCACAGAATATATTGTAAAGTGCAACGACTGTTCCTTTCCTTCCCAAATGTATGACTGGTTATAACAGACACACAAACTTTCTATCGTGGATCATACTTACAGCCGTGTGCCCCGGACCAGGTTGTCCATGGATCTGACCGGAGTTCCTGAACGAGGTAGGTTGGAATTTATGGGATGGAGCGTGCGAGGAAGTTTGCGTCTCCGTGCAGACTGGACTGGCCGAGACAGCGAGGAGGTGCTTTGCTGCAGTTGGCGACTGGAACGGAATTGGTTTGAAGACACGGTACTTGAATAGGGTCGTAGTAAAGGCCTCTCCTCTGGGTCCCTGTAACCAGGTCATGTATTGTTATACCACGTTACAGTTATTAAGATCCCGCAACAGTCTACATGCGGAGATAACCATTCCAGCCCAACACATACACAAACTATACAGTCAATTTTTTTTACAATATATTCTGTGATGCACTTTGAGATGTCTCAACGACGTGATAAGGCACAATATCAAATCCAAGTATTATTATAATTTGAATTTATATAGCGTCCCTCACATGGGATAGCATCTCAGTCTGTTTAACAGTGGTGGAGCTTGACGCTGAGCCGGGGAGAGGAGGAGAACATCTGAATGATTTGAATAAAAAAACAGATTAAGAAGGTTGACCCAATACACTCTTAAACATATCGCTCAGAAAAACACAGATGTAACAAATGGCCAGGGATTTGTGGGCAGCTGCCTTGCTGATGGAATTACAAAAGCATTCTACAGAGGTGTCAACACTTACTACTTAAGACAGAGCAATACACTAAAGGGGAAATAGATAACACTAAGGAGGGAAATGATTTGCTTTATTACAAACTTTGACATTTCATCTGTGACAAGCAAATGGGAATCAGAAATGACATCCCTTTACTCGCAAAAGGGTCGTACAGGAAATTGAAACGTTCCAATTTGAAAAAAATATTTACTGTAATTTACTGATATTGTATTTGTGATTGTGTAACACTCTCTAAACAAACCACCACATCTGAGCAGGACAAGATCAAATGGGATGAAGACATTTCTTCACCTGAACCTCTCTTGTGGTTAATCCCTTACAAGCAGATCGCTGCACAGATCCACTGTCCAAACTACTTACTGTGTCTTCTCGGGCAGTGGAGAGGTTCTTTGCTGAAGGGAAATTCCTTGAATCTTTAAACTGTTCAGAGTACGATGTACGGCCCCTCCTTGCAATCGTTGCCCCTTGATGTGAAATAAAAACCTCGGAATGACGACAGATAAACAGCTCATATCAAAATACTGTGCAGAATTAATCTGTGCACTAGATTCACTCTTTTTTCAAAGGCTGGTATAGGGATGCTAATGCACATGATCCAATACCATAACTGTGGAGTCCTATAGAGTAGTGGTTATCACCTTAGCCAAGTTTCCCGACAACACATGCCTCTGTTTACCTAGCAGTAAGAAGGAACCCAGTTGTTAGTCGATTAGTGGATCACTTTCCGGGGGTAATAATCCCTCCAAAAAAACAGGAATTGGTTGCTGGCTTTCAAAAACATGGTCAATTCACTTCATAATATATTCCGTGAAATGCTTTGAGAAGTCTCAAAACACTTCACAGGAGATGGTGTAAAGTGTAGGGTGTATTTTGTGAGCGATGTGGCAACCAATATGTGCACAGCAGTGTCCCACAAATAGCATTGGAGAGAAACTGGTTTCTCTTTTCAAATAACACCATGGGATCTTGTAACATCCACCTGATCAGGCAGATGGTAACTCAGTTTAACATCTCACCCAAGGACGGTACTCCAACAATGCAGTGATCCCCCAGCACTGTACTGCATTGTAATATTCACAACATTAACAAACCAAATCCACAAGCCATACTTACAAGTATATACATTCCATACTGCACCACGCCAGCTGAATCCATTACACAATACTAACCTGAGACTGGAGTAAATAGGAGTTGAAAGCAGGCAACTGCGAATGTGGTGCCCGTGGAAACAGCTCAAGAGGCAAAGCTGAATTCACTGGGATGGTTCGTACATTTTCCACAGATGCGATGCCTCTCTCATCATCTGCACAAGTTAAAAATCATTTAGAGACAAGGGTGTGCGAGACATCAGCCACTCCTCCCCACCACATTCGTTAAACATATTTCTATAAAATACATTCTTATTAGAAGGACATTCTGATTAACCCTAGTTCTTAGCTAGTTCAAACACACAATACGTTTTCTAAAGCAGAAAATATACCCTCCGTATTCCCCATTATTCCCAAACTTACACTGGGAGGCACTCAGTAGTCTGTTTAATCATTGCTTTGAAAACAATTGCTATTTGTGGAGTCCTGTAGCTCAGTGGTTAGAGCACTCGCTTTGCAAGTGAGAGACCTGAGTTCAATTCCAGGCAGGGCGAAACCTTGGGCAAGTTTCCTTACTCCACACGCCTAATAATAATCCCTCCAAAAAACCAAAAACAATAATTAAATTGGTCATTTTCAATCTACGACTGTTTGTGGGACATTGCTGTGCGCAATTGGCTGCCGCGTACGCCCACAAATATACAGTCAATTCACTTTACAGTGTGTTCTGTGAAGCGCTTTGGGACGTCCTCCCGACGTGAAAAGCACTATATCAAATGCAAGGATTATTATTATTATTTATCCAAACTTTCCTGTCCAGTAAATCAAATAGTGGAGGCCAACAGCATAAACTTGGAATCTGAAGGGCTCAGATCCAGGTGGGTCCCTTTAGCCTTCAGCCTTTCGAGACAATAAAATATCATATCTAAACACATCTTCCTGGAGAGGGGAGGCGGGGGGGGAAAGAGGAGGTAAGCAAGTTTTTTGTCGGATTGCAACCCACTCAAAGGAAATGTGCCCGAGAAAACAAGGCAGGTCTGCATTTATCCAAGATATTCATGATAGTTGACCAGCCTGACTGGTAGGTCAATGACACTTGGATTTGCTGATATGTCTCAATCCTGTGAGCCAAAGTCCCAATGTGTTGACAGTTCCCATTTGGGCAATTAGAGTGAAAAACATATCAATAGTATGCCATTTGTAGTGACGGCACTGGAGAATGGATTCTGCACACAATGTCTGGTCCCAGCTGGCTTTCACCAACTGTTTCAATGCAAACACAGGAGCACGGAAAGGATCGAGAGACACCTGCAGGTATAATGCAGTTAATAACCTTGTCCATTAACAATTTAAAACCCAAATTATTCCATACGACAGACTTGGTATTTCAGTCCAATGGTCTGTATACCTGAAATGGGCACTTCCCAGTGCTTACGGATCAGCTCCTTCATACAGCCCATAACCTCCCTCCACACTTCATCAAAGAGATCTGCCATAATTGCACTCCTTGTGCATTGGACAGGGGACACTGGAGGCATCCCCAGTCTATTCTCACACTGCAAGGCAAGGCTCATCCTCTTCTCATAGCAATCATCCTCCCTGCATAGACCCAAAGTGCACATATCTTAGTCATCAATTTAACATACAAACAAGACTATCTTACAATGATTTATGAGTAATATGTCAAGGAAGTTCAGTCAATCTGGCCTCTAGTGGAAGGAACAACTAATAAGAGTGGGTTTCACAGTCATACTGCAGACAATGCCTTTCATTTATAAATTATACATTCAGAGTCCTGTAGGTAGGTGGTTAGAACACTCATCTCGCAAGCGAGAGGACTCTGGTTCAATTACTGCAAAACTTTAGACAAGTTTCCTTACTCCACCCGCCTCTGTTTACCTAGCAGTATATAGGAACACCATTGTTAGTTGATTGGTGGATTGCTTTCCAGGGTTAATAATCCTTCCACACNAAAAAAAATCTGGTCACTCAATCCATGAATGTTTGCGGGACACTATGTGCAATTGGCTGCAGGGTTTTCCCACAAAATACACATCCAATTCATTTTACTGTATATTCTGTGAAGCGTGTTGAGTTGTCTCAATTATGTGATAAGGTGCTACATCAAATGCAAGGGTTATTATTATAATAATTGTGGGACATTGCATGTGGAAACTGACTGCCAAATACAGACAATATACTTTGCAGTAAGTCCTGTGAAGTGGTCCTCCTGTTGTGAAAGGCACTATATGAAATGCATGGATTATTATTTAATTTTTAAATCACTTTAGTTTTTTCAAGGTATTTCTCCCAATTGCTCTTCAGTACTTATGCAAAGTACTTGTGTGTAAAACAACTTACAAAAATACTGTATCTTTTGTAGAAAGAAAAATATCTCAAAGCACTTCACAGAATAAACCAACCACAGAAATTTACAGTACAGAAGAAAACCATTCAGCACATTGATTCAAGATAATGAAATTAATTGGAAATTAATTGAATATGGTTTGGTTTGGATACTCTTGATGTGTTTCTGCACATGTCAGATGCCTGTCTGACCAAATAAAAAAAAGTGTTTGTTTACAAAAATAATAATAATCCTTGCATTTGATAATAGCGCCTTATCACATCGTTGAGATGTCTCAATGCGCTTCACAGAATATATTGTAAAGTGGACTGACTGTATTTCGTGTGCAAAACGCAACAGCCAGTTACACACAGCAGTGTCCCACAAACAATCATCACTGAGTAGCTCAATTTAATATATAACATTCTTGCGTGACAGCAATTCCTGTGAAGGGCTTGGACATATTGTGATGTTAAAGGGTGCTAGGAAATTACAGGTTTTTCTTTAATTAAAAGACAGTCTTGAGTGATTTAAAGCTAAACGATTGATACTAACAGGTCTTTGTGATCAAATGCAAGGTATTCTTCCACTAAACCATCTGCTATAATCACACCATTCTCTGCCTCTTCATCTTCTTCTCCAGAAAGCGTACAAATACCTATTTTACACTGAGGGGCATCTGACAGCAACACTTTTGTACCGACAATAAAGAGTCTGAAAGAAAGAAGAGAGAGATGGTTCCACACTGTCTGAAAAAGATGTTTAAAACACGAGTGAAGCTGGGGCAGGGGCGGACTGGGGAGGGACAGAGAAAGGGAGAGAATTTGACTGACATATGCAAACTATTTGCACATGATAGCAGTGTTAGCCCTGTAAAACTGATACTGCGCACAGAAAAATGTATCTGAAAGCCAATAATAATTCTTGCATTTGATATAGTGCCTTATCATGTCGTTGATACGTGTGAAAGCGCTTCATAGAATATATTGTGAAGTTAATTGACTGTGTATTTTGCAGGCGAAACACGGCAGCCAAGTGCGCACAGCAGTGTCCATGAGGCAAAGGTTGAGCCTTACCTTTCAGGCGGTGTATGTATTATAACAGTAACCTCCTGGGACATCCTGCCCACCATAGTGTAGACCGTGCAGGCAGCATGGGAGACTTGGAGGTGGGGAAGGGAACAAAATAGAGTCAAAGGAAAAGATGGTTATGTGATTCCCAAAGCAGGTCTGTCAGTGCAGGGATAGCCTCATTCCCTAGATTGATATCTAGCTCAGGCCACAAGGTAGGACAGCATATACAATGGCTTTCAATACAAATGGCTGGTTTGGTCAAGTTATGCTTACTCATTCGCATCTCTCTCGTGGCCTGGGCTGTTGGCTGGTGTTGATGTGTTAGTCCCTGTCACAGAGCTGGCATACCACTGATAAGCCTCATCAACAGGAGCCATCACTTGTGTCCCCAAAATCCTACAGGAGAAAATGTGCAAGATTTAAATGACTGATCGGCACGAAATTTGCACTGCATTGAGACCCTTATCCAACAAGAACCTATCCAGCTTAGTCTTGAAAATTTGAATGGATCCAGCATCCACAGCCTTGCGGGGGAGAAAGTTACAGATTTCCACTACCCTTCGTGTGAAAAAGTGCTTCCTGATCTCACTCCTAAATGGCCAAGCTCTAATTTTAAGACAATGCCCCTTGTTCTGGATTTCCCCACCAGAGGGAATAGTTTCTCTGTAGCTGCCCTATCGAGTTCCTTTATCATTTTAAACAACTCAATCAAGTCACCCCTCAGCCTCCTAAACTCAAGAGGATTTCAAGTCATGTTTATGCAACCTGCCCTCATAATTTAACCCTTTCAGCCCTGGTATCATTCTGTTGAATCTGCGCTATAAGTCCTCAGTGTGGGAGTTCGGGTTCTTTTACGCACACATCGTCTGATTGTTATTTTTATTGAGAGAACCAACATCAAGCGATCCCGGAGCTGTGGACATGTTACATACATGGCTTCGAATTGCACAACAGGTTCTCTTAATGCAGCAGGTGATTAACAACTGGAAAGGGTTTGCTAGGAAAGTTGATAGAGGAGGTCAGGAATGCCTTTAAATTCAAACAAATAAAATAAAAACACCCAGCTGGAAATTTCAGAGATCCATTTGAATGAATCGTCTCCACTAATACTGTCATCTCATGTGGGACAGCGTCAGTTGGAGGTACAGGATTTGATTTAATTTTTAAGAGTTTATTTACTGCTGGCGTACAGATTCCTTGGGCAGAACAAAACAAGACAAACATCTTGCACGTGAAGTTCACAGTCCTGCTCCTTACCGAAAGTGCTGGAAGCTGGATTTCCATTCCTGGCACTCCTGTTCCAGTCCTTCTATACGAGAGCATTTCTTTCCCTCAAACAGAAACTCTTCAATCTCACAGAACATCTGCTGGACCTGCTGCGAGGCTGCCTTCTCAAACTCCTGGTACACACAACAAGACACGGTTAAAGGAATGCATTGGATACTGAAAAAACACTCTCCCTGTATTCTTCCACCTTGCCCCCTCCTTCCCCACCCTCCGCACTGTCAAACGCTCTGGGTGCTACCCTGTGTGGGGAGCGCTATATAAATGCCAGTTACTTTTGAAACAAAAATTAGCACTAAAAAAAATGAAATAAGTTTTAAAGATTTTGTTTGTTCTAAGCATTGTAACAATTGAACTTCTGGTGGCTTTCATGAGGGGATGAAAAAGTACTAAGGCAAATCAGCCCAGGAAATCAGTTTACAGCCTCAATGTACTGCACTTGGAATGATTCAAAGCGTGGTTTAGAATCGTGAAGCCACCATACCCCAACGCAATTCTCTCTGAGCTGACTGTGAGAGAAGGTGCAGATAGGACAGGCTCTCCCCAGAGATGGAAAGAGCAGGGTGCTGAAAAATAAATCACTCCTGCGCTGTTCTAATACAAGGTACACTGTGTCAGATGGTTAACTTGACTAACAGCTGCCTTAGGCCAACACACCTCTCACAGACACAGAAAGGCTTTAAGGAACACTGGTGTCATAATGAAATTCAACACTCGTGCGATAGAGGGAGTAGTTTTGTTTGAAGTATACTTTTAGGGTGGTTTTAAGGATATGGAACCTGCACTCTGCTTATATCAGCACCTGTGTGCTAAACGGATCATTAGCTTGCATCCAATTATGCACTTGACCTCTTTGACCGTGCCTTCAGCTCCCCGCTCGACTCTCTACCCTCTACCCCCTCCTCGCTCCCTCCCTTCCCTCCCCTCCCCCTGACCATTTCCCCCTTGCTCGGGTCCTGACCCAACTGTACAGTGCCTTGGGATGTCCTCCCGACGTGAAAGGCGCTCTATAAATGGAATCTTGTTGTTGTTGTTGTTGTGACCTGGGACTGCTTAAAATCAATGCCAAATGTGGGGAAAATGCTCCATTCACTTTGCTGAGAATATTTATTTTTTAAAAATCATAGAAAATGGATTAGATACCAGTAAGCCTCATTCTTTATCCCAGTGATGATAACAATAATCATCCGTGCTTTTGATATAGCGCTTTATCATGTCATTGAGACGTCTCAAAGTGCTTCATAGAATATACCGTAAAGTGAATTGACTGTATATGTTGTGGGCGAAATGCGGTTGCCAATTGCGCACAGCAGTGTCCCATAAACAGTCGTGGATTGAGTCACCAAATTATTATTTTTTTTAGTCTGTTGACTGTCCTGTGGAGTCCTGTAGCTCAGTGGTTAGAACACTCGCTTTGCAAGCGAGAGACCTGGGTTCGTTTCCTGGTAGGGTGAAACTTTGGGCAAGTTTCCTTACTCCACACGCCTGATAATAATCCCTCAAGAAAAAAAACAATAATAATAATAATCCTTGCATTTGATATAGCGCTTTTCATGTCTTCTAGACGTCTCAAAGCGCTTCACAGAATAGACTGTAAAGTGATTTGACCGTATATTTGTGGACGAAACGCGGCAGCCAATTGCGCACAGCAGTGTCCCACAAACAGTCATGGATTGAAAATGACCAATTTATTATTGTTTTTGGTTTTGGAGGGATTATTATTAGGCGTGTGGAGTAAGGAAACTTACCCAAGGTTTCGCCCTGTGCCTGGAATTGAACCCAGGTGTCTCGCTTGCAAGGCGAGTGCTCTAACCACTGAGCTACAGGACTCCTCAAATAATAAATTAGTTATTTCAATCCACGACTGTTTGTGAGACACTGCTGTGTGCAATTGGCTGCCACATTTCGCCTACAAATTCACTTTACAGTCTCTTCTGTGAAATGCTTTGTGATGCCTAGAAGACATGTAAAAAGGCACTATATCAAATGTAAGGATTATTAATATTATCGTCTGTCAGACATCATTTTGATGTCCAAAATGCAGTATCACCTTTAACAGTTGCACATTTCAATAATAGTCTGTTTCAGCCTGGGTACAGAATGATGGACAACACTGATTGCGATGTAACAAAACACAGCTGTACATAGGGTACTCGGACTCAATCGAGAACATTGCTACTCACATCGTCACCCCAGGAGAAGACCGAGCTGCACTCTGTGGAGATTCCAGTCTCTGTGTAACTGTTGATAACAGACCAGGGGAATCTGACATCACCCAGGAGAGTCTGGTTGCTGGTGTCTTCGTAAGTCTCAGACTCGCTGCAACATTGATCAGTTATACATCATCTCGGACAACAACAACTCACATTCATATAGCGCCCTTCAAGTGGGGCAGCATCTCTGAGCACTTAACAGTAGCAGAGCCTGATGCTGAGCTGGGGGGGGCGAGGCAGAGGTAACCATAAGCACAGAATGCCTTGCCTTCTCCTGCCCCCCATTTATAAACGACTAAAGACCTTCAGAAGGAAGGTCTTCAGATGTGATCTAAAAGAGGAGAACAATAACAACTTGCATTTACATAGAGAGCTTGAAGGTAAGGAGCAAGGAGGAGGGATTGAGGGAGAGTCACAAAGCTTCGGGGTGTAGTAGTTTCCAGCGCCTTGGGACGTCCTCCCGACGTGAAAAGCGCTATACAAATGTAATCTTGTTGTTGTTGAAAGCACAGCCACCAATGGTGGAAGGGAGGCTATGAGCAGGAGACCAGAACCAGCTGAGCGGAGGCAAACAGGTAGTGGAGTGAGAAGAAAGCAGGTCAGAGAGGTAGGGAGGTAGGTAAGTTGCAGACATGCAACCTGGAAAAGATATTGTTCACAGAAACACAGCATTTTCTGTGCAGACACAGTGACGTGGAGGTCTCAGGCCTGGATAGATAGAAGCAATCATTTGTGTGGAAATATTTAATCGGAAATATTTTGTGCAGAACAAGGAGGGAATCTTCCACCTTCTACTCCTTGTCAACAGCACAGGACGCTTTATAGCCTGTAATTTGGAACGCAAGACTAAGACATAACTTGACGAGGATATATTCCAATTCAAATTTGCATTTATATAGCGCCCTTCACATCAGGGGGTTGTTCTAAAGCACGTAACAGTACTAGCTAGTGCAGGTAATCAACAACAAATTACATTTGTATAACGCTTTCACGTCGGGAGGACATCTCAAGCCCTGGACAATCAGGGATTTGGACCCGAGTGTCGGGGGGTGGGGAGCTGGGATTAGGAGGGGTTGGGATTTGGAGGCATGGAGTACGAAAGGTGATTGTTGGAACAAATGGGAGTTATTACCTGCTACAGGTAGAATATGTGTCCTTAATGCTGGGGATGGGAGAAGGTGACAAATGCTCCTCCAGGGGCTCTGGCAGTGGGTGATTTTCTATGCTGCTTCGAGACAGGCCACAACTGTGAGAGTAAATAGGATGTTTTAAGTCACATTGTTTCATAGATTTTTTTAAAAATACAATAACAATAATAACCCTTGCCGTATCACATCGTTGAGACGTCTCAAAACACTTCACAGAATATATTGTTTTATGGATTGACTATGTATTTTGTGGGCAAAATGCGGCAGCGAATTGTGCACAGCAATTTCTCACAAACAGGTGTGGATTGAGTGACCGTTTTTTTTTCAAGAATTATTACCCTAGTGGAAGCGATGCACCAATCGACTAACAATCGGGTTCCACTTACTGTTAGATAAACAGAGGTGTGTGGAGTAAAGAAACTTGGCTAAGGTTTCCCCCCCACCTGGGAATCGAACCCGGGTCTTCTTGCTTGCGAGGTGAGTGTTCCAACCAATATGTTGCAGGACTCCCAAGTTACATTTCCTAATTGCATTTTATTAAGGGTACAGCAGCATTGGTCTTGGGAATGGACAGGTTACAGGTTACAGGAATGGACAAGTCCCAAAACAAGATACATTCTTGATGTGTATAATAATAGAATAGAATAATAATCCTTGCATTCGATATAGCACCTTTTACATTGGAAGGCGTCTCAAACATAGAGGTTGTAACGATGTGATTTTTGTGGGCAAATGCACCAACAAAACCATTTGGATTAAAGGTAGGAGATTGAACTGCATGTGCAGCCGGCAAATCCTCAGACCATGACCAGCACCTACCTTGTGGAGATGTGGGTAGTTAGAGATTAGCAGGATAATAATAATCCTTGCATTTGGTATAGTGCCTTATCACTTTGTTGAGACGTCTCAAAGTGCTTTGCAGAATAAGTGAATTGACTGTGTATTTTGTGTGCGAATGAAGAATAATGAACAGTAAAGCCACGATCAGCCAAATCCCAGGTTGAAAAACTGCGGCTGGAAATACGATTTAACTGGTGTTATTACCTGCACATCCAATCGAAAAGCACTCGGTCTCGATCCCCAGCCCTCCGTAACGTGCTCGGGATCAATTAATAATTTATTTCAGCTTTATTTCTCGGAAGATCTTGATTCCTTGCCGGGCTGCTGACTGCCCACTAATATACCCGGCAGTCTAGACTGACTGCCAATGTTGGCCGGCTATTCAACCGTGGGGGCGTCACACCCAAGCCTGATCCTGGTTGCTGAGTGCTGGCAAAGAGGGGAGGGAACCCGCAGCCAATTCTATTTTCACCTGACAGCCCCCCGACCGCCCCCCCCCCCGCGCGCTTCCAGTGGCGGAAGGCACCCCCGACTGATTTCCTCTTTTCCCTTCGGCTTTCCTCGGTTCCCTTTGGGCTCCTCGAAGTTTGGCTCGGGCGCTCCAGGAGGAACGCACAGGTCCGTGCGCTGACCGCCGGCCGAGCGGTGACCAGAGGTATTGGGGGCACGCGAGGAACGAGCGGAAGGGGCCGACTGGCAGCACCCAAGCGCTTCGCAATGCCCGATCTCCAACGCGCCGCGCGCTCTGGGTGGGGAGATCCCCCCCACCCCCAAAAGCCTGGGCTCTTGCCAACCAAAGCCTAATACTCTCCAGAATTAGGTGAACAGGTCGCGTCTCTCCCAGGGGGGGAGGAGGAGGAGGAGGGGGCGGAGGGTGGATTCCATCCCAACAGCCTGAGTCCGGAATCTCCGATGTGGGTGAGAGGCTCAGTCTGGGTTTGGGTCGCGTTGGGCGATGGGCGCTCAGGGAATCAACAGATGATAAAAGACTCTCAAAACACTCACATCTCCCGGGCGTTCGAGACCGGCTTCCTGGAGTACCTGTTGATCATCGCTGCCTCGGCTCCCGGCTCCGCGCGGCGCACTGCTCCTCTGTGCGGGAGGCTCCCTCCCCGGCGGCGGCGGCGGGGGGGTGGGGGGACGCGGCGCATCCTCCGGCAGCCGAGGCCCGGCCCGGCCCGGCCCGGCGAGGCGGCCGGTCCGCCTGCGGCCTACAGCTCGCGTTCACTCGGCGCCCCCACCGCAGGTTCCTGGCGCGTGTGGCGGAGCGAGAGGCCGAGGCGCTCGGATTCCCGAGTCAAAGTTAATAGGCCGCCGGTTGCTTCACCGGAAACCGCGGAGGCTCGCCATTTCCGTGCGGCCTTTTGATCCCTGCGAACCGCGGCGCCATGGAGACGGCGGCCGCTCCGCCGCAGGGGCTGCTGGGATATGTAGTCCGCAGCGTCGCTGGTCGCCATGGAGACGGCGCCTCCGCCGCGGGCGCTGCCGGGACATGGAGTCCACAGCTTCACTCATCACCAGGACGCCAATGGGGCTCTCAGAGCAACACCACTGCTGCTGATTATATTTGCATTTGTTACAGCGCCTCATTATGTCGTCGAGACGTCCCAAAGCGCTTCGCAGGGTACACAGTAAAGTGGATTAATAATAATAATCCTTGCATTTGATATATCACATCTTCTCGACGTCCCAAAACGCGTCACAGAATATACCCTAAAGTGAATTGACTGTATTTTGTGAATGAACTATGTATATGTTATGGATTAACTATATATGTTTGTCCCACAACAGCCATCCCTCCAAAACAAAACAATAATAAATTGGTCATTTTCAATCTACGACTGTTTGTGGGACATTGCTGTGCGCAATTGGCTGCCGCGTTTGCCCACAAATATACAGTCAATTCACTTTACAATGTGTTCTGTGAAGCGCTTTGGGATGTCCTCCCGACGTGAAAAGCGCTATATCAAATGCAAGGATTATTATTATTATTATTATTATGGAGTGAGTGACCAATTTTATTTGGGGGATTGTTAAGATGTTGTAAAATAATTCTCCGCGGTTTAAGATTAAAAGGATTTTTTTTTACTGATGGTACAAATTTCATAAATACACTGTACACCACAGAATGGAAATCTGACCTCTGTGTTTCACAAAGACTATTATTGTCAAAACATCCTGTGTGGTTCCAAGCAACTGGAAAAACAAGAGGGCAAATTATCTCTTCAGCTACTTCTACCATCCCAAGTTTTGCGAGATTGAAATCAACAGATCAGAAGTTTGGGCAGATAGACCTTGCGACTACGATGTTACTATTGATTTCACGCAGTCTGATTTGAAGCCTGCTGTCTGATTTTGGTGGAAAGTTCAGGTATTTGGTGAGTACTGAGGTCCACTGAGGCGTCAGGCTCAGGCTTCTTCACGTCCTTTCAGGCTGGATTTCACTTTACGCTTTTCTTTCTGTCCTAAGACCCGGTAGATCTTCTTGCGAGCTTCCTTCTGCCTCTTAATCTTGTCTTCTTCCTGTTTCCGCTTCTGCTTGAGAAAGTCTTTGCGCTGCTGGCGATGCTTCACCTTCTCCTTCTGGACTTTGTGTCCGTGGACGGTACTCAGAGCGCCCAGCAGGGCGGAGATCTAAGGGTAGAATGATTAATTTAAGAAAGGGCCAGTTCATTTTCACATGCAGAAGGACATGTACTTAAAATGCTGATGACAACACAGCTTGGCTCATTGGAAGGACTTGAAGGGCAGACCAGTCACTGCGTGCAGGAATCCTCCCACTCAGCTCTTGTTTAACCCTGAAAGCCAAAGCCCTAACAGGTGGGGTGGTCCTAGCTGGACAAGCATCGGGAAAGCTTGCCAGACAGCGATATCAATGGCAAGCAATGTGGTCTTAGCTGATTAAACTCCAACAGTATCCCAACGCACACTCTAAGGGTCCCCAAGCCTTGGCTCCTACCGACCCTAATACTCCTAATACTTTCTGGAATTAGTGAGTAGGAAGCATCCCTCAGGGAGAGTGTGTGCATTCCATTGCAACAATCTATCTCTGGAATTTCCACGTGTAGGTGAGTTGCATGGAATTCTCAGTTTGGTTTGGATACTCTTACACATGGGTTTCGGCATGTGTCAGACACCACCCCCCACACCATCCCCCCAAATATACTGTGAAACAAATATGTGGCACTTCAGTGGAGCCACTGTGACCCAGGGTTGAGTGAGATTGGACTTCATTATATATGTATCTGTGCGACCCAGTTGTGTCCTAAACGGACTGTGACCGAAATGAGACTTTCATGTGTCAGGTGTCTGACGCTAGGATTTACCTTTTGCTCATATCTATCTCTGATGACTGCTGGTCGCTGGCGATCACGTCCCACTTTGGCCTTCTCCCCGAGAATCTTTGGCTTGTTCTTGAAGGGAAGAGCTTTCTGTAGTTCCTTGGGGATGTGCAAGGGATTGAAATGCCTCTTCTGCCTCTCAATGGGCTGCAGGGAAAATCCAGAGTTTCAAACCAAGATAACCACAGTAAAACACAGCAAGTGCACTCTCACTATCACAGAGGGTCAGGCAGCTACATGAGATTGCAGCTAGAGACAAACAGAATGGTTGGAATTATATCCAGAATTATATACAATATTAAGGAAACGTTGATGAATCTTTATAAGATGTTGCTGGTCACAGCTGGAATATTGTATGCAGTTTTGGACTTGTACTACAGAAAGGATATTAGAGCTATGAACTAATACAAGAACAACTTGCATTTATATAGTGCCCCTCACACTAGGGCATTGCTATAACTGTTTCAATCCATTCTGTCACTGCCTGGAAGGCTGATAATTATGTAGGTTTAGTGCTGGCAGAACACAAGCCTGGCTCAGTTGGTAGCACTCTTGTCTTCAAGTCAGAAGATTGTGGGTTCAAGTACCCACATTGGGACTTTGAATTCATCTAGTATAGACTGACACTTCAATGCAGTATTGGGGGTATTCAGACAAGACATACAATTGAGGTCCTGTCTGCCCCTGTTCAGGATGTTAAAGATCCCATGGCACTATTCAAAAAGAAAAGGAAATTTCTTCTGGTGTCTTGGCCAACAATCCCCCAAATAAAATTAGTTAGCACTTTATGGCTGCTTGTGGGACATTGCTGTGTGCAAATTGGCTACTAGTGTAGAAAATACACAGTCGCTACACTTTACAGTATATCCTGTGAGGTGCTTGGAGACTTTCTTCTGACTTGAAGGGCTATATATCAAATACAAGGTCTATCATGTTGTTAATTTTATTATAGACTTATGAGCTTTGCTGTTCAATATTCAGAGGGATAACTTGGCAATTGTTAGAGGGAATTGCAGTAAAGGACAAAGGGGGGAAGACTGGAAAAAAAATGGCTATAGAAAAATATTGTTTAAAGTGTATTGCACAAACCTTGTAGAGAGAATCCTTGTTTGGTTTTATTCTGATACCCAGGTCATACTTAAGCTGCCCCAAGCTCTTCATTCCAGTCCAGGTCTCCTTCTCACCACTGGGTCTCAGTAGGGATGTTACTGGATTATACAGTGTGGGCAAAGTGACAGGATACCATGTTCGTATGAAAACAATATCTGTACAGAAGCACAGAATAGGAAGTTAAATTGCCGAATGGTAAATTTGTGGATGTGAATCACTTAGTGATTCAATGGCACTACTCGAAAATAGATGAGAGTTTCTCCTGTATCCTGGGTAACAATTACCCAGGAAAAAAATGTTCATTTGATTCATGGCTGTGTGGATCAATGCCTTCTGAAAAACTGACTTCCACATTTGCCTACCATTACAATCACCAAGCTTTACAGAAAATTCTGTGAAGTGCTTTGAGATGTTTCAATGTGATAAGGCATATCAGGCACGGAATATGATGGTAACTTATTAAGAACAAGAGTTTAGAAAACAATGACCCTAGTGGGGTCTAATATGGAATATTTAACTAGTGGGTGCTGCTGTTTGCCAAGTGTGACAATTTCTGCCATGCACCAGAGAGAAACTCACCAATATTTAAAGCACAGCTTGATGCTGTGATGGGAGTACGGTAGGGTGGGTATTTTGGAAGGATGAGATCAGATGGGCAGAAGGGCCTTCTTAATCCGAACCAACTTGTGATCTTGTGAACACGAAGCCTTAACAACGATGCATTACTATTCTAAGTGCTGGTTCTCTGGGTTTCCTCTAACATTTTTCATCCTTGACTGAAGGATTCCATTTTTCCCTAAAGATCAGGGAAACAGTACCTCGCACACACGACCAGGATTTTCTTTCTAACGTGTCCCATAAGTATCACTGTGGGTTCTGGCATTTCTTAATTCCATCCAAGGCCCGATTTCAGAATAACACTCCCAGGGACAAACTACTCACCGCTCATCAGCAACTTATCCTCGAATGAGGCTCGGAACGCGCCTTCAGGAGTCCGAAGCGCTTTCTTCAGGATCCCGCGGATCCCGCTTACACTGCGGATGGCGGCACCCTCGAATTTAGCAACTTCCAGCATAGAGCTAAACATCCCCTGTGTGCAGAAGCAAGACATGTTTTCTGAACTACACCGGAAGGACCAAGCGTCATGGGGAATCTTCCCCCACTCATAGAGCAAAAAGGAGGAATAGTCTACACGTCTCACAGCAAAAAGAGATTTCTAGAGCAGCTGGTGTATCACACAGGCAGACAGGCCTCATTACATCACGGTTGATGCTTACCTTAATGAAGGAAGTGTTCTTGTAAATCTTGAATGGGTACCCGATCAGCTTCAGTTTCTTTACAATGGTAACAGACTTGTCCAGGTCAAGAACCACTCCAGTAGCTGCGATCCTGAAGTTTTTCTGGAGCGAAGACAAATACATGTTCAACTGCCATGTTGTTTGGGACATGACAAGTGCATGTGACTGCCAGGAAGGTGGAAGGTGAACTGGATGGACCTTGGTCTTCTTTTGTCTAGCAATTCTTAACTCCAGGGGAGCGGTGGATAGCCCAACGACAGAGAATAAGGGAACTATTTACTCATGGATGTTTATATTGAAGCCTCCAGAGTCCTTCCACCACTAATCAACCCCCCACCATCCCAACTGCCTTCACTATTCTGCTATGGTCAGTCTGGTCTGACACATGCAGAAACCCATCACCGTGTTTAAGAGAATCCAAACCAAAATGAGAATTCCATGCATTCCCACCTACACACGGAAATTCCAGAGATAGATTGTTGGAATAGAACGCACTCTCTCCCTGGAGGGATGCTTTCCTAAATCCGGAAAATATTAGGCATAGGATGGCAAGAGCCAAGGCTTGGAACCCAGAGTGTGTGTTGAGGTACTGGTGGAGTCTAACCAGCTAAAACCGCATAGCTTGCCATTGATATCACTGTCTGGCAAGCTTTCATGCTGCTTGTCCAGCTAGGACCACCCTAACTGTTAAGGTGTTGGCTTGCAGGGTTAACAGGACCTGAGTGGGATGATTCTCTGCCCCTCTGCCCTTCGAAGTCCTGCAGATGAGCCAGGTTGGTTCTGTGCTGTCATCGGCAGTGCCCTGGAATACTGCGGCCCGCCTGGCTCAGGAACAGGACTAGAGAACGTCACAGAGGGATGGCTCGATTCTGACATTTCATTACCTTCCCTACTGTATCCCAACACACACAGACATCATCACGGTTCACACTCACCGTCACCCCAGCCACAGATTGAACTGCTAAGAAACCAGTGCCCTGCGGAGTGATGGGACCTGGAGAAAGCAAAGAAAAATGTGCGTTTGGGATTTCTTCTCCATAGAAACAAACCAAGAGACACTAAACTAGTTAAAAGTAATTAGTCCTGTAAGTATTGTTACAGTGAAGCCAGGATTACTTTACAGAAAATCTAGTTTCATTATATTGCAAGTAGGCAGGAGATAATGTAATATGCGCAATTGCTGCCACGTTTCACCCATAAAATGTACAGTAAATTCACTATACAGTATATTCTATGAAGCTCTTTGAGCCGTTTCAATGACGTGATAAGGCGCTATAGGAAATGCAAGGATTATTATTATTAATGTTTTCACACTTGATCTTGGAAAATGCACTAGCTATCTAATGGGCATTTGTAGCATTACAACATAAGGTGATGATTCTTCACTCTGGTATTGGGATCCAAAAAAAAGGGGAGTGGTGTTAAAATTAGAGCTCAGCTGGTCAGAAGAGAAAAAATATACTTTGTACTCCAATAGACAGATACATAGGAAGTCAATATCGTTAAGTGATGTGGAAAAAAGGCAGGGAAATGGGATCAAAAAATATCCTACTACTGAATAAAATGGCTTTCTGTGTTCCTATAGTATGTCTTCAGTTCTCCAAGATGCTACCCCACACGTAGGGCACTATATAAATGCAAGATGTTGCATGACGTTAATAACAGCAAATGCAAATATTACAGTAAAAGGCTAATATAAATCCAGGAGCCCTTTCTTTCCATCATTCCTTTAACTCATGTTGCTAAATTGTAACTAGCCAAAGACGAGGATGTTTCATTATGGTCCAAGTGTGTGTGTGTGTGTGTGTGTGGGGGGTGCATGCCTGCCTGTCAGCAACACACAGATATCCGATGCTTTAAGTCAAGCAGAACTCAGATCTGATTTGTACAAATCCCAACACTTACCCCATATGGAGGCAGAGCAGTGCATGTGCTCGGGGGTGTACTTGAGCAGCCTGTGCCTTCCATTGTGGTCCTCGATGTAATACATAGGGATGGTCTGAAAACGTCTCCAGCCCAGCGAGAAGATTAGAGGGTCTCTCGTCTTCAGGATCTTCTTGTGCCATCGGTGCTTCTTCAAACGCATCTGTTCCAGAGATAGAGAGGAAAGGCATGGATTGGTCAGAGTTACCAGGTCACTTTTTGGTTGGAGCCATCTGTAATACCAATAATTCTTGCATTTGATAAAGCATTTATCACGCCGTTGAGACGTCTCAAAGCGCTTCACAGAATATATCGTAAATTGGATTGACTGTATTTTGTGGGCGAAACGTGGCAGCCAATGGCACACAGAGGTGTCCCACAAAGTCTGGATTGAGTGACCAAATTATTATTGAAGAATTTATTACCCGTGGAAAGCAATCGGCCAATCGACTAACAACAGGTTTCATACTTACTGTTAGGTAAACAGAGGTGTTTGGAGAAAAGAAACTTGCCTAAGGTTTCGCCCTGCACGGGAATTGAACCCGGATCCTCTCGCTCGCGCGGCAGGTCACTAACCACTACGCTACAGGACTCTACGATATCTTGCAGGAGACAAGATTATGGATTAGCCAAGAGACTTCAGCACCAGCGAGCTCAATACCTGCACATATCCGATATTTCCTTCAGTGCTTTTCAGGCCTCCGAGAATCAGTGGATAGTGAGCATCAAAATTGGCCACAAATTCGCAGGGAACATTGTTAATCTCAACCCGGACATACATTCCCGGCCTAAAGCCCTCATACTGGACACGAATCTCATCATCCTGGTCTTCAAATTCAGCACGGTTAAGCTGTTTAAAGGGAGGGAGAGAAAGAGAAAAGGGGTGGGAGAGACAGATGGACAGAGGGGGGGACATGGAGAGGGAGACAAAGAGGGACCAGAGAGAGGGGAGGGGGAAGAGGGGAAGAGAGAGAGAGAAGGGGGGTGGTGAAGGGAGAGAGAGAGATAATACTTTATTAAAAATCATCAGGAGATAAAAGCTGATTTTGTTTTGAAGATCAGTGCAGATCAGATTTCACACAGTCTTACTCCCAGCGATCACCAAATTCAGGATGTGGCACCAGCTCGTAAGCCTCAGTCACAGATGAACACTCCTTACTTGGTAGTTCCTGTTTATTCCCATTTAGATCCCACCTTCCCCTCCCCTCGAAAACAAGATTACATTTGTATAGCGCCTTTCATGTCGGGAGGATGTTCCAAGGTGCTGGACAGTTAGGGATTTGGACCCAAGTTGGGGGAAATAATGGCATGATTTTCCCGTTCAACAACCCTTTAGGAGTTTTTGCCCTGCACGGTCAATGGGTTAAGCAGTCAGAGCCGCCACCTGTATGAGTCTATCCAGCCGGCTACAGGATGTTGACAACGTGTTATAAGCTTCCCTCGAGTGGTTCACTTAACAACAACAAGACTACATTTGTATATCGCCTTTCACGTCGGGAGGACGTCCCAAGGCTCTGGACAGAGTACAACATTTCAGACCCAAGCTGGGGTCGGGGGGGGAGAGGGGAGGGGAAGGGGCGTGGCCGATGGCATGGTCAAAGAGGAGGCAGGACTTGAAGGAGGCTAAGGAGGGGGCGATGCAGAGTAACTGGGGGATGGAATTCCAGAGGTTGGGGGCAGAGTGGCTGAAGGCTCTCCCGCCAATGGTGGGGCAGCTGGGGTGGGGGACACAAAGCAGGCCTACAATACTGGCCTGGTTTCAGGGAACATTGTCCGTACCTGGGCCTGCTTATGCATTTCATCCTTAAGATCGTCGAAGTACGTTCCTTCCCCTCCGTCGTATTCCAAGTCAAACATTTCCTTCAACTTCCGTTTTTTTGCCAAACGCTTATTCTGTTTCTCGTCTTCTGGATGTGCAGCATTGGCTTTATCTTCCTCATCTTCCTCATCCTAAATAAGGAAGCCAAAGTTATTCCCTTTACTCTCAAAGGCACCTGAAGATGCCATGCCACAAAGTGTTCAATATTGTGAGCAGGTTTGAAATACAATTGCAGGCTGAAAATCAGGAAGAAATAACAGACAAGAAGAAAAACAGGTTTCTTTAATTCTGTGGTCCCTCTCTTCTCCCCCAGCCCTTATATTTTTATTCTTATTAAATCTTTTAAAATAATAATAATCCTTGCATTTGATACAGGATCTTATCACGTGATGGAGACGTCTCAAAGCGCTTCACAGAATATACAATAAAGTGAATTGATTGTGTATTTTGTTGGTAAAACACGGCAGCCAACTGCACACAGCAGTGTCCCTTAAACAATCGTGGATTGAGTGACCCAAATTATTTATCTTTTTTTAACATGATTACTACCCCCAGAAGTGACCTGCCAATCGACTAACAACTGGATTCCTACTGACTCCTGGCTAAACAGAGGAAACTTGCCTAAGATTTCACCACATCCGGGTCCTTTCGCTTGGAGGCGAGTGCTCCAATCACTGTGCTACAGGACTCCATGTTTGTTGCAACAACATCAATTTGCATTTATATAGCACCCTATAGGATAACGTCTCAGAACGTTACACAATGGTGAGACTGGACACTGAGCCAGGGAGAAGGAGATATGACCATAATTGTGGTCGAAGAGGTAGGTTTTAAGATGGGATTTAAAGACAATAACAACAACAAATTACATTTACACAGCGCCTTTCACATCAGGAGGGCATCCTAAGGTACCGGACAGGGAGGGTAGGGGTAGGAGGGTGACCGAAGTATGGGTCGCAGTGGAAGGTTTTGAGAGGGCCTTGAAGGAGGCAAGGGAGGGTATGAGGCGAAGGGAACTGTGGGATGGAATTCGAAAGAGTGGGATAAAAAGACATAAAGAAGGGATAAGGTGGAGGGATAGAGACAGGATTCATAAGTCTTGCAAACTTACACTCAAATGCCTGTTGATTTATAATGATTTTATCCTTACCTCCTCCTCATCCTCCTGCTTGGGTTTCCCCTGATGAACATCTCCTGTCTCCAGATCCTGAAATGTTCCGTACAAAGAATCTGAAAGAGAAGCAAATACTAAATAAATTCCCAGATGCCTGCAACTGAATCAGCATACATAGAGGGAGTAGCTCTCCAACTGTCTGCAACACCCTCCATCCCACCTTTCCCTCCCCACACACACAGGTGGGGAGCAGGAGCACAAAAGCAAAATTAATGAGACGATTATAAAGTAGCACATCCACATTCAACTTCCTCGATATGAATATGTGGGCATGATGGGTGTGTATTCAACAGTGAATTTGTGCCTGATAGACTGTGTGTGCAAGTTACACTACTCTTCCCCCTGAGAACATACAGTAATACTTGCATAAATCTTAAATCATATATTCACCGGAGTCCCATTCAGTTTCCTATCAAAACCACTTTGATTTCTTTACACTACTCATATTGATCACCTCCTAACTCATAACGCCACTGCCCTACCCTCCATTACTCCCCCTTACCGTTTGCTTTGAGTCGTGAGAAAAGACATCCTGACTCGTTGATACACATGCATTTACCGACTGCATTGAATGACGGGAAGCATAGTCTTCATCTATTGCAGCACACGCAGAAGAACTCCATTTCCCGCGATTCAAATGCTTGTAGGTAAGTGCACATGCGATGATGGGTCAAGACGCATTGAATAGGGAGAAATGTAGTCGTGACCTGTTGCCGCCTGCACACTTACCAGATGACGTGAATTATGCACACACAGTTTAGATTATTGATTAAATCAGATATTCTACGATTTATAAATTTGCCTGCAGCTTGGACTTCACGCAAGTCAGATTAAATGCTATGGTCCCGACTGATACAATTTATGTGAGTTTTACTGTTATCGTTCTATTTCAGTAACAGAACTCAATGAGTTTTTAAGAAAATCTCCACATACCATCTTCCTCCAGGAGAGCAGTTGCATCCTTGTCCGCTTCCCATTTTCCCGTGACAAAACAGTCTCGGATACAGTTCATCACCTGCACACAAAACCAAATCAAGTTATATTGACAGACGCTACATTCACAATTTCGCAGACGAAGCATTATTCATCTTAGTTCATCCCGGCTCAACTCAACCTCATCATAGCTCAGCCATTCCATAGTAATAATAATCCTATTAATCCTTGCATGTGATATAGGGCCTCATCATAGTAAACTGTTAACAATAATCCTTGCATTTGATATAGCGCTTTTCACGTCTTCTAGATGTCTCAAAGCGCTTCACAGAATATACTGTAAAGTGAATTGACTGTATATTTGTGAGCGAAATGCGGCAGCCAATTGCGCATAGCAATGTCCAACACACAGTCATGGATTGAGTGACCAAATTGTTCTTATTTTTTGGAGAGATTATTATCCCCGGAAAGTGATCCACCAATCGACTAACATCCGGGTTCCTACTTGTGTGCGTGGAGTAAGGAAACTTCACCCCGCTGAGAATCAAACCCAGGTAGTCTCACTTGCGAGGCGAGTGCTCTCACCACTATGCTACAGAATTCCACGTAGCAAAACCAGCATACACAGGACGGGTACCAATCACTTGTCAGATGCTGGCACATAGACTACGACATCACAGCAGGGATCAGAAATCCACTGAGAAGGAGATGACAAGATAGTAGCGTGGATTCACAAGGACGAAAGCAGCAAAGGCGGGCTAATGTACAGTGAAAAGTTTGTCAGCTTGGCTCAGGGATGTGAGATTAGGAGGAGGTAGTGTGTGGTATCAGAGAAGGTTTTGCAGTTGAGGAAGTTTGATGGCTGAATGTTCATCATCTGTTCCTAAATTGTCAAAACACGTTTTACTTCATAGAAGTCAACCCATTGGCACAACCTCCTTTTACTTAGGCTTCACTGTGCTGAGAAGCAGGTACCAGCCACTGTCTCTTGTCCTCACCTCCTCCAGGTCCCAATCTTGAGGCTTTTCCACCAAGAACTTCGAGGAGTCCAGACCATTAGCCCTCTGTCTGGAGTCCCTGTCCGACCTGGTGACACGGAAGAGTCCTCCCAAGATATCCTCCTCATCCGAATCCTCATTCTCTTCAGCCACTGTAAACAGAGTTCAGAAAGATCTCATCTCATTTCCCTCACCACTCCCTTCGCTTGTACCAGCCTGTTTCATGCCTCCTCTACTCCACCCCATCATCAGTGGGTGGGCTACCCCTGTTGTCAGAAACTTCACGCCATGCTCCCTCCCTCCCCTCGTTGCATTGTATTGTACTCAAAAAATTACAAGCAGAGTGTTCAATATTGTACTCCTCAAAACCCAAGCAACTTCAATAGTGTGGACCTCTCCACCGCTCCACTATGTGCACCTGAGAGACAAAGCCCAGCATCCCAAGTCCCAGCAGAAGGTCAGGCACTGTTCTATTTATTCCAGGCCAAGTGGCTAGGATATCCACAAGGGTTAATAAGTTGACACTATGACATTTCCCTGTACAGTGGGCAGTAACTGACAGGTTCAATCACAGCCTCACTGTACGCACTCCGCCTCCCCTTACCTGCTCCGTACACCAGCTTGCGAAGATTCGTCACCGACTGCTGCCGCCGTAGAAACGAATCAGCTGCTCGCTCGGCCAGGCCTTCCTTCCACTTCAGCGACCCTGCACACACACAGCAAGTGTAACACGCACACTGCTCAAACGTAATCCAACAACAACAACAACAAATTACATTTGCACAGAGCCTTTCACATCGGGAGGACGTCCCAAAGCTCTGGACAGTCAGGGATTTTCGCCCGAGTTGGGGTTTGGGATCAGGAGGGGTGGAGGGCAGGGAGGGTAGAGGTAGGAGGGTAACTAAAGGCTCAGTCGAAGAGGAGGGCCTTGGAAGGAGCAAAGGAGGGGGCGAAGCAAAGGTACTGTGGGATTGAGGCTGAAGGCCCAACCGCCGACAGTGGGGTGGGCAGGGCGGGGGCCATAGAGCAGGCCAGTGCCGCTGAACGGAGGGAACAAAAACAACAACACAATTACATTTGTAAAGCGCCTTTCACGTCGGGGGCAGATAGTTTGTTATGAAGTTAGCACGTCACAGAGGTAGGGAGAAGCAAGGCCATGAAGGACCTTGGAAAGGAGGACAAAGATTTTGAATTCTATCCTGCTGTAGAAAGGAGCCAGTGGGGCCGGACTCCATTATCATTAATGGGTGTCTGACACATGTGGAAACCCATCACAGGGCTTAAGAGTATCCAAATCAAATTGAGAATTCCATGCATCCCACCTACACATGGAAATCTCGGAAATAAGATTGCAGGAATGGAATGCATCCTGCTTAGCTAGAAAAAGGTACCAGACAAACGTCTTTTCACACACCTGCAGTTTCTGCAGTAGAATCAATACGTTCCTCATAATCCTCTTCTTTCAGAAGTTCTTCAATTTTGCTGTCTTCCTGGCTCAGAGGCTTGTCCTTTGTCCCCTCTCGACTGCTCAATGCTGCCTGCCTGTCCAGATCTGCCTTGGAGTCCAGATCTTCACCTCCACTGTCAGAGACCTCCCCCTCTGATGATTGCTCCTCTTCTGTGCAGTTGCCCGAGTCAACTTTAGGAAGCCTTTTACCACCCAGAACTGTGCCTGTACTTGTTCTGGACTTTGTTGTTGGCTCCCTTGATATTTTATCATCAGGGAGACAATCAACCTCCTCAGTATCGTTCACCTGCTCTCGGTCACCCTTCTCCTCGTCGCTGCTCTCCTCGGTCTTCGAATCCTCTTCAAGGTCATCATCACTATCCGCAAACACTGGCATTTCGGCGGGAATGCCCGTCTGATTCTCCTCCAGCCTCAAACGTTTAACTGGTCGCAGGTCAGTGGCTATTTTTGAATCCACACTGTCATCATCATCCTCCTCCCCATCTTCTTCACTATCTTCATCTTCATCACTCTCTCCTCCGCCTCTTCCTCACTCTCTGCCTCATCCTCGCTTTTCTCCTCCCCCTCGCCTTCGCTCTCACTCATCTCTTCCTCCTCGTCCTCAAACATGGCCTTGCGACGTACTTGGCCACTCTCGGGATCAATGACTTTCTCCTCTCTGGGCATCTGGCATCTGTTTTGCAAAGAAAATCTGATGTTAACTGGTTTTATTGCCTTCATCAGGAACAAGCAGTTCTCATCTTTCCCTGTACTCGGAAGAGAATTGTGTGTCAGTCTGACTCACTTGCCTCTGAGTCAGAAGGTTGTGATAAGGCACTATATCAAATGCAAGGATTCTTCTTATTATTATTGTGGGTTTAAGACTAGGCTGATACTTAACACAGCGCTGCATTATCAGAGATACCATCCTTTGAATCAGACGTTAAACCGAGGCCTCCTTTGACTGTTCAGGTGGACAGGGGAAAGGGGAGTTTCTCCTGTTTTTCTGGCGAACAACCGCCCAAATAAAATTAGTCATTCACATCATGGCTTTTTGTGAGACATTGCTGTGTGCGGGATATTGCTGTGTTTCCATAAAAATTCACAGCCAAATATACTTCACAGTAAAATCCTGTATCGTTCTCAACAATGCAATAAGGTGCTGTATCAAATGCAATGATTATTGTTATATGATGCCTTATCAGGCTAATGTAACGTTTCAAAACACCTCGCAGGATTTACTGTAGTGTCGTGACTGCCAATTTACAAACAGTATTGTCCCACAAGCAACCAGCAGGTGAACGACCGATTTTTATCGGGCAATCGTTAGCCCCAGGACACTGGGAGAAATTCTCTTCTCCTTTCAAATAGCGCATGGTATCTTTAACATCCACCTCAACAAGCACACAAGATCTCGGTTTAATAAAAACAATAATTGATACTGCGCCTTATCACGTCATTAAGGTGTCTCCAATTGCTTCACAGAATATACTGTAAAATGAATTGACTATATATTTTTGGGGTGAAACATGGCAGCCAATTATTTAATTGTTTGTTTTTTGAGGGATTACCACCCCTGGAAAGTGATTCACCAATCGACTACCAAACAGGCAGTCGATTACCTACTGCTAGGTAAACAGAAGCGTGTGGAGGAAGGAAACTTGCGAGGCGAGTGCTCTGACCAATACGCTGCAGGACTCCACGTCTTCAGATGAGATTTAACATCTGCCACTGCCCCCCACCCCACCAGCCCCCCTAAGCGCTCCACTGGAACATCAGCCGAAACTGCGAGCAGAATACCTGGCTTCCTCCACGTCCTCCGATGCCAACGGTTTGGAGTCCTTGAAGAGCGAGACTTTGCTGGAGGCCATTTTGCTGTCGATGGTGGTGTGTGTGGCAATCAGGCTCTGCACTAGCTCGTGAGTGGGCCCATGCTCTTCCTGCAAAACAAACAGGACTTTGTTAGCAACAATCAAAACCACCACAGAGAACTGTGCTCACCCACTGCATCGCGTCACCCAACCCCAGGCCACATTCAAACACTTTTGAGAATAAAGTGTACCAGAAATAGAACCATAGAAATGTACAGCACACGCAGCCATTCAGCCTATTGTGCCTGTGCTGACTCTCTGAAAGAGATCTCCATCCGAGTCCCATTCTCCTGCCTTCTCCCCAATGCCGAATGCAGTGCAAATGTCCCAGACGTGTGGAGTAAAAAAAAAACTTGCCTACAGTTTCGCCCTGATCGGGAATCGAAGCCGGGTCCTCTCAGTTGCGAAGAGAGTGCTCTAACCACTGAACTACAGGCGCCATATGCTAACTAGGGATCATCTTCTCGGTCCTCAGTAGAACATCCAGCGACTTATCTCAGGTGGCAGATGCTTCCTGACCCCCATAGACTGCATCTCAGCACCAGTCGCTAGAAAAGCAGAGAACTGCTAAAGAGCAGTCAGTCTCTGAAGTCGGTTACCTCTTTCGAGTGCATGTGGCTTCCCCCTAGGTCGATGTACACAGCATCCTTGTCGTAAACCACCCCTCCGACACCGGACATGGGGGCGAAGATCAGCCTCTCCTTCTCATTCAGAGAACGTTTCTTCTGCTGTTCTGGGAGGGGGCAGGGGTCCAGGAGGAAACTGACATCACGAAGACTAAAGTCACCCACACCTGGAGAAGCAAAACACAGGCAGAATAGGAATTTGCACCCACAAACGTTTATCAAATTAACAGTCATATATTGCAGCATTGCAGAAAGTATCCTTGCATCTTATGATAAGAAATATGTATTGTTAGAACTTAGAATGTCAAGACGCCTCAAAGCATTTTGACTGTCCATTGTTGAAACTTTTTGTCCGTAGGCATTTTATCACAGCACGGTCATTCACTAACCCGAGGTAAATAACCACTTTATCCACAGGATTGTTAGTCATGGGAAACTCTGTTCTGTTTTTCAAGCGCGACTGTATATTTTGTAGGTGAAATGCGGCAACCAATTGCACATATCAGTGTCCCATAAACAGCAGTAGATTGAGTGATCAAATTGTTTTTGTTTTTAAAATATTTTAGAAAAGCGAAAAGGGTACTGATTAGTGCGAGTGCGCTAACCACTACCCTACAGGACTCATGACACATACACGAGAGAGAGGAATAGAGGGGTGGAGGCTTGCATGGAGTATAAACACCGGCACGGACTAACTAGGTGGATGGGCTGTTTTTGTGCAGTATCATCGTGAGTAACTGTGCAAGTGGAATGTGTCACCTGGAATATGAACCTGACTGTTGTTCCTGATGTATGTTCCCCGCAGGTAGCCATACAGCGAGACTTTGCGGTCACACTTCTGATTGATGCGAACCTCCTCTGGGTTGGTCAGATCTTCCATTCTGTAAGGCAGGAGATACCACTATCTCTTTAGACACACGTACTTGTATCACAGTATAAGCAGAGCTCATCAAAGTAACAATGTGTTTTTAGATGTTACAAGATCCCTAAGCAGGATGTGTCCCTCCAGTGCTTCACAGTAAAGTGGATTGACTGTACATTTTGTGGGAGAAATGCGCCAGTCAATTGCACACAGCAGTGTCTCACAAACAGTCGTGGATTGAGCGACTACATTTTTGGAGGGTGGGGGGGGCTTATTACTCCCAGACAGCGATCCTCCAATCAACTAACAATAGGGTTCACACTTACTGCTAAGTAAAAAGAGGTGTGTGGAATAAGAAAATACGCTTAAGATTTCGCCCCATCCAGGAATTGAATCCAGGGCCTCTCGCTTGCGAGGCGAGCAGGCTAACCACTAAGCTACAGGACTCCACACGATATGACTCTTCATCGTAGGCAAGCCAGAACAATGAGAATTGGCAAGTTATTTAACAGTGGGAGCATTGCAGTCAAGCCCAACCCTTCCAGCAGCTTGTTAGAGCATTATGGAGTTTACAGCTTCCCCCCCAGTCATTACCTAGTTGGGCAGCACTCAGACCATGCTGGAGGCCAAACTCACTCCCAGTGTCGGCAATGCAGAATTCCCTTTCTGTTCTCTTTCACCTCCCTGGAAAGTCATCGCATTAAAGCCACGGGCTCTGTTTGTGTTCCGTAAAATCCTGCGCACCCACCTGTCGGCCAGGATGTAGGGATGAGCTGTTTGCCACACAAGGGGCCGGAACTTCATGACGGAGATGAAGCGGCCCAGGTTGCGGACTTCCTGCTTCTGGTACTCGCTGTGGACCATCCCCGACAGGTAAAAGAGCTTTGCTCCCTGGCGAACACAGACAAGACGTCACGCCTCGCTTCAGCCGAGACAGGCAGCAATTCCATGGACACAAATTCCCAGTACCTCGTCCCAAGGGGCCACTCGTCAAATCCCTATTAACAATCCTTGCATTTTATAATGTTGTTTACAGATTAACTGACTGAACATAGGTAGGGTTTGGTGGTGGGAGGGAGGAATTAAACCATGATTCTGCTCTAGGCTCAGTAACACACTCTGACCACCCACACCCACACCAGTTGCCTGTACCTGGTAAACCTCCGTCCAGAACCTGTGCTTCAGCCTCTTCTTTGTCTTCCTCAGCTGCTTGTTGTTCTTGAAGCTGTCCAAGTGGGTGAGGACCCCCATGATCTTGGGGAAGCCGTGCACCTGGCAGATGTTCAGGAATTCAAACGTCTCCATCTCAAAGCCAAAGCTGGCATCGATCAGCATCAAAACCTGCCGAGAGCAGAGACTCACTCAGACCCACAGACCCCGCACAACTCAGCCACTGCGCACCATAGCAATAATAATAATCCATGCATTTGATATAGCGCCTTATCACATCATTGAGATGTCTCAAAGTGCTTCAAAGAATATTTTGTAAAGTGTATTGACTGTGTATTTTGTGGACGAAACGCGGCAACCTGTCATGGATTGAGTGACCAAATTTATTTATTTATTTGGAGGGCTTATTATCCCCAGAAAGCGATCACTTTGCACAATACGTTGGTAGATCCTTTCTCAACTTGAAACCAGTCTCTTTACTTCAGCTACAGATTGGCACTAAGTATAAAACCTATTTCCCTTTGTTAACATTTTCATGATATTTGCATCAAAATGTTGCTTTTGATATATTTTCATCACATGCTTCCAGTGTTGGCATCTTGGTTAGACACACAGTAAAGCTCCCTCAACACTGTCTGTCCACACTTGCAGGTCAGTGACACCACAGGTTAGAGACACAGTAAAGTCACATTAAGCGTCAAGAATATTGTGTAAAAGGTGTACTGGGAAAATAAGATTCAGTCACTGAGCCAACACTGTCCATCAGGTAACACTTATTCTGTGTGAAGAAACCAAAATGAAAAAAAAACACCTACGAGATCAGCCACTTTGGCCAAGTCGATCATACTGTTGATGTCGTTCCTGCATTCAATAATGGTGAGACGCCGCTTTTTGCCTGTTGGGATCCAAAGTGAAGGGTTTACATTGTGAAACAGTAGAGGGGTTCAGACGGTTCCAGGCTTTGTATCACTGAGATGTTGAGAGAGCCTAACAAACTGGATTATATTCACAAGAGAAACAGTGCGTGAACAGGAAAGATCCATAATGTTTCCAAAACTATTGGAGCATTTAATTTTCAAGTATAGCAAGGCTGCTTCCATCCAAGCAAATGCAAGGATTGTTAGTATTAGGGAGGAAGGGAGGGAAGGAGTGGGGGAAGGAAGGGGGGAGGGAGGTCGAAAGAGACTTGCTGCCTTTGAAAACAAACACACTCATTATCTCACATACCTGAAACAATGGTGACAGGACCCCTGATGTCTGTCAGTTTTTGCTTGGTGAAGTTGCGAATAAGGCACTGGATCAGAGTGCTCTTGCCCACCTTTGGGGGTCCTACCACCACCACGACAATAGGCGGCGGTTCAAGGGGAGTGCGGTCCACCACGGGAATATGATGCTTTTTAATCTTCAAGTCCTGTGTCCTGGTTATAACAATAAAAAGGATTAGTTAATAATAATAATAATAATAATCCTTGCAGTTGATGGCGCTCATTCACTCTGATCCTCTGGACGTCTATCAGGCACTGATTTCCTTATTAAAATTCGAGCGGATGAGATACCACAAGACTTAATGAGGAAATCAGTGCCTGACCTTCCATCAGGAGGTGCAGGACTTTGTGGACACCCTGCAGCTCGATTTTTGGGGAATTTTCAACTGAACCAGAAGCCATTGATGTTCAAACCTTGACCTTTGGCAAAGTTTTGCAACCTGCACGAGCGCCGTTTTAATAATAATAATTCTTGCATTTGATATAGAGCCTTATCACTTCATTGAGACATCTCAAAGGGCTTCACGGAATATACTGTAAAGTGAATTGGTGGTATATTTTGTGGGCGAAATGTGGCAGCCAATTGCATACAGTAGTGTCCCACAAAGAGTAAATTAAGCAGTTTACAAAAGGAAAAATCCCCAGCGACATTAAATCGCTGCTCTAACGCTACCTGTGCATGCAAAAAAAAACAGGGTAGGTTTTTATTAACAAATTGCCCAACAAGAAGTCAGTCGGAATTGAACTAATTGCAGTTAACAGAGAGCTTTGCACTTCCAACTCTTCAGCTATTGGAAACCAAGAACGATTAGTGGAAGATGAGATGTTTCAGACACACCCCAAAAGCAATGCACTTAGAGCTGAAATAAATAGTGATCAGCACAGCTCTCTAACCTATGGAAGGTTTTGGCCATCCTGACGGCGGACTGGACGGCGAAGGCCTTGGGGTTTCTCTTGCGTGGGTCAGTTTCATCGCCGATCCCCAGGTTCTTCAGATGGCGCTTCCTCTTCTTCTCAGCCTTTGGGCCGCTGTGGCGCTGGTGGTGCAGCCTCTTCTGCTTCCCCTCCTCCATGCTGCGATCTTTCAGTTCACGGTGTTACCACACCAGCAGCTTCAGCCGATTTCACTGCAACTCGGCACGTCTCACTGCACAGACAAATAATAATAACAATTAAACACTTGTACTGAATACAATTAACTACTTCTAAACACAATGTTTCTGTTGTTGGTCAGTGCACTGTGGAAAAAGAACATGGGGGAAACAGGACTTTGTGAACACCCTGTAAGTGAAACAAAACGGCTCAGATTTGAATCACTGGTCTGTACCGAGTTAGCTGATCTCCAATGAGTTATTAATAATCCTTACATTTGATAGAGCACTTTACTTTGTTGTTGAGATGCCTCAAAGCATTCACAGAATATATTGTAAAGTGAATTGACTGTCTATTTTGTGGGCGAAAAGCGGCCAATTGCACACCGCAGTGTCCCACAAACAATCATGGATTGTATAACCAAATTATTATTTTTATTTACTTATTTTTGAAGGGATTATTACACCCGAAAAGCAACTAACAACTGGTTCCTACTTACTGCTAGGTAAACAGAGGCGTATGGAGTAAGGAAACTTGCCTAAAGTTTCGTCCTGCCCAGGAATCGAAGCTGAATCGCTTGTGAGACAAGTGCTCTTAACAATCCGCTACAGGATTCCACAAATGTACCAGGTTTCACATTTCACGTTTTAAATCCAGGCTTTGTTTGCAGAATCGTTAAAGAAAAATGTAAACAGGTACCAGGTGTGTGAATAAGGGACTTGTAATATGCCTGAAGCTAATAAATATTTTTGTTAGCTAAGAGTTTCAAGGGATATTGAGCAAAGGCATGTAATTGGGATCTAATAGTATGGCGGAACAGGCTCGAGGGGCTGTATGGCCTCCTCCTATTCCTATGTTCCTGTGCTCCTTGCCCTCCAACCCTTTTGCCTCCAACCTCCAGCTCGGGTGCAAACCTTATTGTCTAATGCCTAGAGACGTCCTCCCAACATGAAAGGCGCTGTGTAAAAGCAATTAGTTGTTGTGTTGGCTGAATACATGGAGGTGGAGGAGGGGGTTATTTATTACTCAGCTCAGACCCGGGCGCTCTCTCTCTCTCTCTCTCTTTGGGGATAGATAAGAGGCTGGGATTGTGGGGGGTAGTGAATGGGGGTTTATCTGCCCACCCCCCACTCTCTCCCCCCACCACCTCTCTCTCTCCCCACCTCTCCTCTGCTCCCCCACTCTCCCCCCCCACTCTCTCCCCCCACCTCTCTGCCCCCCCACTCTCTCCCCCACCTCTCTCTCTCCCCCCCAACTCTCTCCCCTCCCCACTCTCCCCCACCTCTCTCCCCCCCTCTCTCTCCCCCCAACTCTCTCCCTCCCCACTCTCTCCCCCCACTCTCTCCCCCCACCTCTCCCCCCACCTCTCTCTCTCCCCCCAACTCTCTCTCTCCCCAACTCTCTCCCTCCCAGTCTCTCCCCCCACCTCTCTCCCCCCCACTCTCTCTCTCCCCCCACTCTCTCCCCCCCCACTCTCTCCCCCACTCTCTCCCCCCACCTCTCTCCCCCCACCTCTCTCTCTCCCCCCAACTCTCTCTCTCCCCCCAACTCTCTCCCCTCCCCAGTCTCTCCCCCACTCTCTCCCCCCACTCTCTCCCCTCCCCCACTGTCTCTCCCCCCACTCTCTCCCCCCCAACTCTCTCCCCTCCCCTCCCTCTCCCCCCATATCTCCTGTCTCTCACACACACACTCTCCATCCACGGCCTCTCCCGGGGGTCTCTCCTCCCCCCTCTCCCCTCCCCCCTCCCGGGGGTCTCTCCTCCCCACTCTCCCCTCCCCCCTCCCGGGGGTCTCTCCTCCCCCGAGGGCTCCTGTCCCGGGGTCCGGGTCCCTCACCCGCTCTCAGGCTCCTGTTCACTTCCCAGCACGTGAAGTCACACCGGAAGTGCGCCACTGAAGCGGTCCGGCCGAGGAGCAGCAGAGCGCGGTGTTCGGTTCCGGGTATATTCCGCCCCCCCCCCCCCCAGGGAGGGACAGGTCGGTTGCTCCAGTTTTCACCAACGTTGACTCTGGTGATAACTCTCCCACAGGTTATTCACTGAGAAATCGTTTCGACTCTTATGTTAACTCCCTCCCGGGCAGGGCTGGCGAAGTCATGTTTATGATCCAGTCCTATAATAAACCCTCCAAAACCAAAAACAATAATAAATGGGTCAATTTCAATCCACGACGGTTTGTGGGACATTGCTGTGCGCAATTGGCTGCCGCGTTCGCCCACAAATATACAGTCAATTCACTTTACAGTGCGTTCTGTGAAGCGCTTTGGGACGTCCTCCCGACGTGAAAAGCGCTATATCAAATGCAAGGATTATTATTATTATTGAATTCAACTGAATTACTCAAATTATAATACTGATCTTTGCACTTTATCGAACGTCCAAAAACATCTCAAAAGTGCTCTTCGTGTTATTGCTGTCATTGAACTGCGGTCCCAGATTTTTCTGTTCAGGTGGATGTTGAAACCGCAAACAAATGCTTCTGTTTACCAAGCAGTACATAGGAACCCGGTTGTGAGTCGATTAGGGGATCACTTTCCAGGGGATTTATTTAAAATGTATTTATTCTATCCATGACTGTTTGTGGGACACTGCTATGTGCAATTGGCTCCCGGGTTTTGCCCACAAAATATGGAGTCAATTCATTTTACAATGCTGTGAAGTGCTTTGAGACATCGCAACAAAGTGATAAGGCGCTATATCAGATTCAAAGATTATTATTGTTAAAAATATTTTAACATTTTTCTCCCAGTATCCTGACCAACAATCCCGAATAAAAAAATGTTCACTACTTCATGGCTATTTGTGGGATGTTGTTCAACTGACTGCCCCAAACACACAATCACAACACTCTACAGAAATTACCGTGAAGCGCTTTGAGACCGAGACGTCACAGACACAATATCAAATGTAAGAATTTATTATTTTTTATTGAAAGTAAAGGATCAGCGAATACATTGCAGGAGAATTGAGACCATTAGTGACCAGGCTTTGTACAGCATTGTAACCAATAACACTTCACCACCGCCACTGACGGGCACCACTGGTTATAAACCTTATTTCAAATGCTCAAAATTGAACTATGATGTGCACAATTCTATTCAGAAAATATAAAAGGTACAGAATCAAAAGTAGGGTCAAACTCTTAACCCTCTCACTCCTCCCAACAGTACAGGATGCCCACAAATTCCTGTTACCCCATTACATACAGTGAATGATATGAGACTACAGAGCTGAAAGGAGTTCCATTTTGCCTCATCACTCCATTCATGTTACAGATGTTACAACGAACATGGCGACAGATCATTATCTGCCTGAAAATGATGCCGTATAACCTGGGTAAGAGGTATTCATTTCACAAGTATCAACTCGGAATATCATCTTCGATGATCCAGTTTATCTTACGGATAAGCTCACTCGGGAAGCCGGATTCACTGCCAGACACACGGGAAGGTTCATTCCCATTTTGTGGAAAAGCAATACTGTATCAATGGTAAGCTATGTGGTTTTAGCTGATTAGACTGCAGCAGTTACTCCAACACACACTCTAGGATCCCCAAGTCTTGTCTCTTGCCAATCTGCGCCTAATAATTTCCAGAATTAGGTAAGGAGGATGACTCCCTCCAGGGAAAGAGTGCGTCCATTCCAACAATCTATCTTTAGAATTTCCTTGCGTAGGTGGATGCATGGAATTCTGGATTTGGTTTGGATACTCAAGCATGGTGATGGGTTTCCGCATGTGCCAGACATCCGGCTGACCCCCAAAAAAGGTGATTTTTTTGTGGGAGGGGGGACAGGTGGGTTAGAAAAAGAGCAAAGAAAAAATCATCCAACATAACTGTTTTTAATCTCCAGCAAACAGCAGACACAGATGAGTGAGATGATCTGTCCAGCACAGGTCCTGTGCTTTAAACACAACGTGCACCAGTTCAAGACAGTTTATGTGAGACAATGTCAGAAGTAGAGGACACCGTGTGCTCTCTTTTTGTACTTCCCAAAAAATAGGTTCATCTCTCATCACAGCTGTTCTGTTCCAGTCTCAGAACAGTTAATTGTCTATGTTGCAGCCATGTGCTAATATGTCTGGGAGCGTACCAATCTGCCTGGCGTCCCTCAGAGAGACTCTGAATCGTTCACTTCATCCTTTTCTTGGCTGTTTTCTTCCCACTTTTCTGGGTGTTTTTGCAGTACTTGGCTTCCATGGCTGCCAGGAAATTGTCCATCTCCTTCCCCCGATTTTTCTGCTTTTGCTGCATACAGAATTGCAAGTTAGCAAAGCTTCTACAATAGATTACATTTGTATAGCGCATTTCAAGTCTGGAGGACGTTCCAAGGTGCTGGACAGTCAGGATTTAAAACCCGAGCTGCAGGCTGGGATCAGGAGGGGTGGAGATAGGAGGGTGACCAAAGGCACAGCCGAAAAGGAAGATCTTGAGACGGGCCTTGAAGGAGGCAAGGGAGGGGCGAGATGTAGGGGCTTGTGGATGGAGTTCCAGAGGGTGGGGGCAGAAAGGCTAAAGGCCGGATGTCCAATGGTGGATTCTCATCCCCTCTCTCACTCTTTTCCATCTCCCTTAATACGTAAACTGTAACTGGATGATAGTTGCTGGGAAGAAAGGACCAGTATATGAAGTATAGCACCAGGGCCAGAAGAGAGGGAGAGAAAAAAGAGAAAGGCTGAAAGAGTGGAGTGCAATACAGAAAGCTGACAGAGTGAAATCTCCAGCTGGTATCCGTATTGGAAAGAGAAACATTTCAAATGTAAAACTTAAGAGAAACTGGAAATCTTAACCCAGCTCTTCATTTCTAATGGAGCTGCTGAGGCTGTTGAGTCAGTGTTCGGCTACATCACAGTGAGTCTGGTTTACAAGACAAATTACATGTAATATGGTCGGTTAGGCATCTCCAGCAGGCAAATCGAAATGGCAGCAAAAGCCAGGAGGAAAGTTACCTGGATCAGCAATTTCAGGGAATCGTCCCCGTCATCTAAGTCGAGCTCCTTCTTGGCCTCCTCCGCCTCTTTGGCCTCTTTCTCTCCCTGACATAGTTCAGCAAAAAAATACATTGTTAGACATCAAGTCAAACAGCTGAATGGCCGATCGGTAGCACAGACAATATGTGAACCATAGTGTGGTGGTTAGCCTGCTGACTCGCAAGTGAGAGAACCTGGGTTCCACTCCCTGGTGGGGTAAAACCTTATGCAAGGTTCCTTACTCCACACGCTTCTGTTTATCCAGCAGTAAATAGGAATCTGGTTGTTAGTCAATTGACAAGATTGCTTTCCAGGGGTAATAATCCCTCAAAAAAAAATTGGTCATTCAATCCACGACTGTTTGTGGGACACTGCTGAGCAATTCGCCTCGGCATTTCACCCACAAAATACAGTCAATCCACTTTACAGTTTATTCTATGAAGCTCTTGGGAGACGTCTCAACGACGTGATAAAGTGCTATATCAAATGCAAGGGTTATTATTTCTCTGCTTACCCTCCTTTTCCTGGCTTTCTGTTTCTTGGTGCTCTCCTTGGTGAAGGCCTGGAACGCTGGGATCTCCTGGGCGTCGAGGGCCTTCTCCAGTATCTCCCGTATCCGCGGTTCATCCTCAAACGTGGTACACATCAGTGACTCCATGATTCCATCCATGTCGCCCTTCAGGTCCAGGTAAGCCTGCTTCACGTCCACCCTCTCCTCTTCTGAGCCCTTATACCTCTGCTCAAACTCCTTAATGTCTCCCACCGTCACCTGGAAGCAAATCGGTAAAGCAAAGAAGGGTTAACAAGAATAAAAAAATAATCCTGCATATAGCAAATTATCACACTGTCGCAATGTCTTAAAGCGCTTCACAGAATATATTGTAAAGTGAATTTACTGTATGTTTTGCACACAGTAGTATCCCACAAAGTCATGGATTTTTTGGGGAGAATATTACCTGCGCAAAGCGATTTGCAAATCGACAAAAAGCCAGGTTCCTATTTACTGTTAGGTAAACATAGACGTGCAGAGAAAGGAAACTTGCTTCGTTTCAAACTCGGATCCTCTCACTTGCAAGGCGAGCCACTACCCACTACACTATGGGCTCCAATTAATATACCGCCAAATTCTGGGGCCGATGGGGTCAGCAGATAGGAGGCCAGTGAGAGTGTAGTGGATCGATGCACTGGGTTCTGATGGTGCAGATTAACACAGATTAACATTTTGATCACATGTCAAAAATCAAGTGCAACATTTGACGGATGGTCATTGGTGCTCAGTGAGATGAATCGAGTCAATCTAGAAGGTCCCAGGTTCAATCCCCGGTCGGCATCTCAATCTCAGTTAGGGAGAGAGCGTAGGGTTTAAGATCTGGATTCAATGATCATTGGTCTTAAGATCTGGGCTGTAACGAGGGAGAGTCTGGGTTCCTGCCTCCCAAAAGCTACAATGCTCCCTGCTGTCAAGGTCATGTAAAGACGAGGTGAAGCTGCTGTGATGTGTCTTACATAGAACCCTGTGAGAACGAGAGACTGATTCATAGCACAGAGACAAAGAAACTGAGAAACAGCAACAAATTACATTTATATTGCGTCTTTCACATCGAGAGGACATCTCAAGGCGCTGGACAGTCAGGGATTTGGATCCAAGCTGGGGTTTTTTAATTGGTGGGTGGATGGCAGGTAAGATGGGGGTAGGAGGGTGACCGAAGAGTGGTCGAAGAGGAGGGTCTTGAGATAGAGAGGGAGAGCACCGTGGAACCCTCAAGAAAGGACTGGAATTAGAAAAAATCCAAATTGGTTTGATATCCTCTGAATCTGTAAGCTTTTATAGCTATCCCATTCCATTTACTCCCTCTCTAACAAGCCATAACTGTGGCCTATGTTCACAGGAATTGAAGCTTTCCCTGATACTATAGCCGGTGGCTGGTCATTCCCTTAGCCTCTCGTGATCAGCACCTTTTTGAAGAGCAGCCTCCAGTACTCTTGCCAGTCCCGCTCTTGACTCAGGGTCTCCACTTCCTCATCCACGATGCCCTGCTCATCGTACACTGCCCGCAGCTCCTCCTCACTCAGCACAGCGTACACTTTACCCAGGATCTGGTTGAACAAATGCAAGGAGTTACTAGGCTGTACCTGGCAAAGCTTCCCCCAGCGTTCCAGTTAGTAAAGTCACAATCTTCAGGGTGTTCACAAAGTACTGTTATTCCCCATGTATGTTTTTCTCACCATTAATTTTTATTGTCTGTTACAGATGAGTCACAGTCATGGATTGGGGGGCGCGATTATTACCCCAGAAAGCAATCCGCCAATCGACAAACAACCGAGCTCCTACTCACTGCTCGGTAAACAGAGGCGCATGGAGTAAGGAAACTTTCCTAAGGTTTCGCCCTTCCCAGGAATCAAATCTGAATCCTCTCACTTACGAGGTGAGCGCACTAACCAATACACTACAGGACAGTTAGCTAATCTCCAGCTAAATGCCAATACTGCACGACAAGTGACAGGAGCACCAGCCGAGACAAGGTAACACTGCTCATGGGATGGATGGCACAGGTATGGTGTAACAAGCTGGCGAGTGGATGAAGAGACTCACCTGGAATCTCTGAGTGGCTTCTTCCTTCTCATCCTCAGTCACCCGGTCTGGATGGACTTTGAGAGAAACCTTGTGATATCCCCTCCGGATCTCTCCCTCTGTGGCCTCTTTCCTCACAGCCAGAACACGATAGAGGTTGGAGGTCCCAAAATACTCCTGGCATTTCTCCAGCAGCCCCATGCCTGAGGGGGGAAATCAGATTTCCATTACACCCACCCCAGGTCTATAATCATCAGCCCTCCATTACCCCCACCTCGGGACTGTAATAAACAGCCACCGCCCACCACCCACTCGGGGACTAGAATTATCCATTACATTCCCCTCTCACACACTATTGGGTCTGTTTCTCTCCCCCCCTTCCCCACTGGTATCCTTTACCAAAGGCTCTCTCTTTCTCTCTCTCACACATCACAGGTTCCCAGTTTCTCACACCAGAGCCCCGGACCCCTCTCCTGGTCTCTCCCTCTCTACTAAACTCCTTGTCCCTGATCTGTGTGTGTGTGTGTCTATCTTGTCTGCCTGTCTGTCTGTCTGTCTGTCTGTCTGTGTCTCTGTGTGTGTGTCTCTGTGTGTGTGTGTGTCTCTCTCTCTCTGTGTGTGTCTCTCTGTGTGTGTCTGTCTGTGTGTCTGTCTGTGTGTGTGTGTGTCTGTCTGTGTGTGTGTCTGTCTGTGTGTGTGTGTGTCTGTCTGTCTGTGTGTGTGTGTCTGTCTGTCTGTGTGTGTGTGTCTGTCTGTCTGTGTGTGTCTGTCTGTCTGTCTGTGTGTGTGTGTCTGTCTGTGTGTGTGTGTCTGTCTGTCTGTGTGTGTGTCTGTCTGTGTGTGTCTGTGTGTGTCTGTCTGTCTGTCTGTGTGTGTCTGTCTGTGTGTCTGTCTGTCTGTGTGTGTGTGTCTGTCTCTGTGTGTCTGTCTGTGTGTGTCTGTCTGTATGTGTGTGTGTGTCTGTGTGTCTGTCTGTGTGTGTGTCTGTCTGTGTGTGTCTCTCTGTCTGTCTGTCTGTCTGTCTGTGTCTGTGTGTGTGTGTGTCTGTCTGTCTGTGTGTCTGTCTGTGTCTCTGTGTGTGTGTGTCTGTCTGTGTGTGTCTCTCTGTCTGTCTGTCTGTCTGTCTGTGTCTGTGTGTGTGTGTGTCTGTCTGTCTGTGTGTGTCTGTGTGGTGTCTGTCTGTGTGTGTGTCTGTCTGTGTCTCTGTGTGTGTGTGTCTGTCTGTCTGTGTGTGTCTCTCTGTCTGTCTGTGTATGTGTGTGTGTGTGTGTGTGTGTGTGTCTGTGTGTGTCTGTCTGTGTCTGTGTGTGTCTCTCTGTCTGTCTGTGTCTCTGTGTGTGTGTGTGTCTGTCTCTGTCTGTGTCTCTCAGTGTGTGTGTGTCTGTCTGTGTGTGTCTCTCTGTCTGTCTGTGTCTGTGTGTGTGTGTGTGTGTCTGTCTGTGTGTCTGTCTCTCTGTCTGTGTCTCTGTCTGTCTGTGTGTGTGTGTGTCTCTGTGTGTCTGTCTGTCTGTGTGTGTATATATATATATATATATATATATAACTGCGTCTCTCTCACCCGCCTCCGTGTCTCTGGGGTTTGTTTATCCCGTTCTTGGCGCCAAAGCCGGACGGTACCGGAAGTGTGCAGCGGCCTTACCGGGTCCCCCGGGCGCGGCCTGTGGATAGCGGAGCCTCTCCCCCCCACCCTCACCCCTCCCCCGGGCTCCCCCTCCCGGTGTGTGTGGTTCCCCCTCACCCCTCCCCCGGGCTCCCCCTCCCGGTGTGTGTGGTTCCCCCTCACCCCTCCCCCGGGCTCCCCCTCCCGGTGTGTGTGGTTCCCCCTCACCCCTCCCCCGGGCTCCCCCTCCCGGTGTGTGTGGTTCCCCCTCACCCTCCCCCGGGCTCCCCCTCCCGGTGTGTGTGGTTCCCCCTCACCCCTCCCCCGGGCTCCCCCTCCCGGTGTGTGTGGTTCCCCCTCACCCCTCCCCGGGCTCCCCCTCCCGGTGTGTGTGGTTCCCCCTCACCCCTCCCCGGGCTCCCCCTCCCGGTGTGTGTGGTTCCCCCTCACCCCTCCCCCGGGCTCCCCCTCCCGGTGTGGGTGGTTCCCCGTCAGAGCCCGAGCGCCAGACCCGGGAAGCAGAGACGGGAGCAGCAGCAGCAGCGGCAGCAGCAGCGCCCCCAGGCGGTGGGTGTCGCCGGTGCCCGTGACCCTGACCATCGCCTCTCATTGTCTCACATGGCAACTGCTTCACACACTGGCGATTGAACCGCGTCCGCCCCCCCCCCCCCCTCCCCCTCCCCCCCCCCCACACTCCAGGCTGACTCTCCAGTGCAGCGCTGGTGGGGGTGGGTGGGGGGTTGTGAGGGGAGCGGCGCCGTCCTTCGGGTCAGACGTTTAAACCGTCTGCCCGTCCGGGTGGTCCCGTTGAAAGATCCCGTGTCCCTTCGAACAGCGAAGGGAGTGTCTGTCCCGGTGTCCTGGCTATCAACCCCACCCCCACCCCCGCCGGCCCCGGTACAATTGGCCGCTCACTTCGAAGCTTTTTTTTTTTCCCCACTCCCCCCCCCACCACTCCGCCTTGTGCTCAGCCGCGGACGTGTCTTGGCGCGCGCGGAAAGCCCATCGCCGCGCTTAAGGGTATCCGAACCGCGCCGAGAATGCCATGCCTCCCACCCACACGTGGAAATTCCAGGGAGAGGAATGCGGACTGTCCCTCTGGAGGGACGTGAGATCACTTCAGCGCCTCGGGACGTCCTCCCGACGTGAAAGGCGCTCTATAAATGGAATCTTGTTGTTGTTGTTGTTGTTGTTTCTCTTTGACCGAGCCTTCAGCTCCCCTCTCGACTCTCTTCCCCCTCCTCGCTCCCTCCCTTCCCTCCCCTCACCCTGACCATTTCCCCCCTCCTCGCTCCCTCCCTTCCCTCCCCTCACCCTGACCATTTCCCCCCTGCTCGGGTCATGACCCAACTGTGCAGCGCCTTGGGACGTCCTCCTGACGTGAAAGGCACTTTATAAATGGAATCTTGTTGTTGTTGTTGTCGTGTGGCAAGCGGCTTGCCCAGGTAGAACCGCCCTACCTGTTAGGTCTTTCGCTTGCAGGGTTAACGAGCCGAGTGGGGGGGTTCCTTGCCGCCAAGGCTGTCAGTAAGGGAGAGACCGGAGAGCAAGAGAGAACTCGTTCATTCAGCAGAACAGTGGGAAATCTTTCTTGAGGTAGAGGCAACCTTATTTGAAAACCGGCAACTCAAGTCAATTAGCAGTTAATCATAGGCCCAGTGTTGTGGGGAATTAATAAATTTGCTGATTAATAAATTAATAATACTTGCGAGAGCCTCACTTGACCAGAGAATCCAGCAGCGTGAGGAGGGTACTGAGTGAGTTGGAACGGAGTGAGTATTCTGATTAGGAATTTGGTGAGAGTGGGAATTCCTCAGTAACAGAATACTTTCATTCAACAAAATCTTTCTGGAGGCAGAGGCAACCTAATATGTAAGCAGACAAACAAGTTAATTAGCAGTTAATCATAGGCCCCATGTTTGGGGATTAATAAATTTGCTGACTAGTCAAAACTGGGAACTGGGCGCTTTTGTTTGAGTCCTAAATAATGGAGAAGGTTTGCGAGAGCCTCTCTTGTGCAGAGCCAGCAGCGCGAGGCGGGAACTGAGTGAGGTGGAACAGAGTAAGTATTCTGTTAAGGTATTTAGTGAGAATGGGAATTCTTCAGTAAGAGAGATACCAGAGAGCAAGAGAGAACTCTTTCATGCTGCTGAAGAGTGTGAAATCTTTCTTGTGGTAGAGGCAACCTTATATTGTAAATCAGTCAATTAGCAGTTAATCATAGGCCCGTTGTTGGGGATTAATAAATTTGCTGACCACTCAAAACTGGGAACTGGGTTGCTTTTGTTTGAGTTCCATATAAAGGAGAAGACTTCCAAGAGCTTCAGTTGATCTATATAAATGACCTGGACTCAGGTATAGGGAGTACAATTTCCAAGTTTGTAGATGATACGAAGCGAGGAATAGTAAACCGTGAGGAGGATAGTGGCAGACTGCACATGGAGATAGACAGACTGGTAAAATAGGTAGATATGGGGCTGATGGAAGTTTAATGTGTCTAAACGTGAAGTGATGCATTTCGGGAGGAAAAATGAGGAGGCAACATAAGGTAGATGGTACAGTCTTAAAGGGAATGAGGGAACAGAGAGACCTGGGGGTTCAACAAGTAAATCTTTGAAGGTGGCAGGACAGGTAGATAAAACTCTTGAAAAAAGCATACGGGATACTAAACTTTATAACTATGGGCATACAATACAAAAGTCAGGAAGTTATGATGAACCTTTATAAAGCATTGGTTAGGCCTCAGCTAGAGTACTGTGTTCAGTTCTGGGCACCACGCTTTAGGAAGGATGTCAAGGCATTGGAAAGGGTTCAAAGGACCTTTACCAGGATGGAACCAGGAATGAGGGTTTTCAGTTATCAGGAGAGGCTAGAGAAGCTAGAATTAGAGAAGCAGAGAATGTTAAGAGACTTAATAGAAGTTTTCAAAATTAAGAGAGGATTCGATAAGGTGAACAAGGAGAAACTATTTCCACTGGTGGTGGGTCGGTAACCTGAGGACACCGATTTAAAATAGTTGTTAAAAGAAACAGAGGGGAGGTGAGGAGAAATTTTTACACACAGCGAGTTGTTCGGATCTGGAGTGCATTGCCTGAAAGGGCAGTGGAAGCCGATCTGAAAACAACTTTTAAGAGAGCAGATAATTATTTGGGGAGGACAAGTTTGCAGGGCTATGGGGAAAGAGCGGGGTAGTGAGATTGATTTGGATAGCTCTTTTCAAAGCATGGACACGATGGGCCGAATGGCTTCTTTCTGTGCTGTATAATTCTATGATTATTATTATCTTCTACCCCTTAGGTTACCTAAGGCTTGCTGCACATTCGCCACTCTCCACACCTCCATCAGGCTGGCCGCTCAGCTACCATGCCAAAACCTCTGGAACTCCACTCCCCCCACCCTTCACCGAGCCCTCTTGCGCCCTCTCTAAAAAAAAATCTCACTTGTGATGTAAGTGAGTAAAGTCACTATAGGTGGGTAAAGTCAGAGAAATAAATGGAAACTATTTGACATTTTATTATGTGTGATTGTCATGACCAAATAACACTAATACTTGAAACAATACTAAACAGATCCATACAGAGAATAAAATGGAGCAGAGACCATATTTCAGTACAGTAGATTCACCTCAGATACTGGGCTGTGTCAATTGCTCAGTCTTTTTCTCATAGAATCTTATAGCACAGGAGGCCAATTTTTTCCTTTTAAAGTATATATTTAATTTATAAGGTATATTTCATTGGCCAAAGTGATGCCCAATGACAAAGGTTTCACACACTTTCTTTCGTCTGACCAGAGCTAGTCTGTGTCTCCACAAATAAAATAACATTTGACTAAATAACGGGCTTGTTCGAACAGAGCAGGTGAAATTTACACTTGCCGATTTGCTTCCTGTTTATTTAACATCTGTAAAAATAGAAGTGCGAGACTTCTCTTTTTCCCCTCTCCCCAGAAACTTTCAAAACAGCCCACCACAACTGAGCCCTCCAGCCTTAGATCACCTATTTCCAGGCTTCTGCTTATTCTCTTCAGTTCTGTTCCTTGTGGGTATTGATGGTTTTGAGTGCCTTTCTTCCCTTCCTCTTATTGCTCTCTTGGGAAGCTTCCCAGATAGTTTTTGAGGTTTCCACTCAGGGTGTGTCACAAAAGCATAAATTAAACAAATAGAGAAATCTTACAAATGTAAGATTTTGCATTGAACAGCCCCACACCCAACATAGACATTCACCTCACACTACATACACACACGCACATTCACACACCCCAGCTTGGTTATAAATTCACTAATATGCAAAAGCCTAAGTGGTGTGACAGGCACGTGAAACTGAGAAATATTTTCTTTAGAAAAGGCCCTTTTATTTAAAAAGATATCAGGGGCAAGTAATAATAATAATCCTTGTATTTGATATAATAATAAAACAACAAACAAATATTACATTTGGAAAGCGCCTTTCACGTCAGGAGGACGTCCCAAAGCGCTAATCCTTGTATTTAATATAATCCTTGCATTTCATATAGCGCCTTATCACTTTACAGTATATTCTGATGTCTTTGAGACATCTCCAATCGCTTCACAGAATATACTGTAAAGTGAATTGACTGTATATTTTGTGGGCGAAATGTGGCAGCCAATTGCATACAGCAATGTCCCACAAACAGTCGTGGATTGAGTGACCAAATGATTATTTTTAGATATAGCGCCCTTCAGGCAGGGCAGGGTCCTGGAGCGCTTGACAGTGGCGGGGACTGACCCCAAGTTAGGGGGAAAGGGAGGAGGATGGGGAAGAGGTGAATAGGAAAGACAAAGCAATACTTAGCCTGTGGAGGGTTTGAAGATCACTATCTCTCTCTCTCACCTGCTCGTTACCAGAAGTGCCGCTGATAAAGAGTAGGTGGAAACTGATCCATATCAATTCCGCCCCCCCTCCCACACACACATGCTCACGCACTCAACTTTGCCATGTAAATGTTGGGACACTGAAAAAACACAATTCTTAACCCGACAAAAGCAGCTGGATTGAGAGCAAATTCCAGATGTTGAAATGTTCATACAGATCTGGAGCCCCACTCCCCCCAGCTTGTAGAGCAGAGCAAACTCGACAACATGTTAGACAACAGCTAACTGGAAAGATCATCAAGTCACTGATTGAATGGGTGAAATGGAGAATCCCAGCATCGACACTGGGAGAGACCAAACCGTTATGAACAGGGAGGGACACAGCTTCTTTAGAGTCTGGTCCTGATGCTGGAAATGAATGGACACCACATGGAGCTTGTGTTATCGGGGACTGATCCCGGAATGGAGAGAACACTCTCTGCATCAGGTCTCCTTCTGCCCAGCAGCAGCTCCATAGAACTCCACCTCTTGTCCGCCGTTAGACTGGTTGTTGGGGGGCCGGGGTTGGGGTCGGGGGCTTCAAACCCTCCTCGCAGTCCACTGTCCCCTGGGATGGCCCGCTCCCATATGCACTGTCCACCGACTGTTTCCCGTCTGCATAAGGGAGAAGAGAAAGAGTTTCACTGGGAACATGTCCGGCTGAGATCTGCATACAGACACTGTGAGCGCGCGCACACAAACACGTGTATATACACACACACACACATGTACACACGCGTGTACACACGCGTGTACACACGCATGTACACACGCGTGAACACACGCGTGAACACACGCGCACACCAACAGCTTGCATTTATATAGATTTATATAGCACCCCTAACTAAGGCTTGCATCCCAGTGCGCACATCTACACACACACACAAAAATACAAACACGTACCCACACCTAAGCAATTTAGCTCTGTGTCATTCGGCCCAGCTAGACCGCGATGGAGATTACCTCCCACAGAAGCCTGACCAATGCAAATTTCTTGTCCACAAACATGTTAAAGAAACTAATGAAACAAGGCCTGAATTTTACCTGATGACTGAAGCTTCCCGTGGATTTCTGTTTTCTGGATAACATTCACTGCCTCCTCCAATCCCAGGGCCTGGAGAGCATTAGCCAGCTGAACGACGGTCCCTCCTGACAGCTGCAGAGAGGGAGACATTTACTCAGCAACACATCTGAATCAACACCCCTCCTCACGGAGGAATAATGCTAAACACAGCAACCAATTGTGCACAGCAGTGTCCCAGAAACAGCTGTGGATTGAACGACCACATTTTTAAAAAAAATTTTATAAAGGGCTTATTACCCCCGAAAAGCGATCCACTAATCGACTAACAACCGGGTTCCTGCTTATTGCTAGGTAAACAGCGGCATGTGGAGAAAGGAAACTTGTCTAATGTTTCGCCCTGAGCTGGAATTGAACCTGGGTCCACTCGCTTGCGAGGCGAATGCTCTAACCAAAACTCTACAGGATTCCATGAATCGTAGAACCATAAAAAATTGGGCTGAAAGGAGACTAGTCATTCTCCAGAGAAGAAATAAATACTGTGAGGGAAACAGACAACATACGTCATAATTGTCCAATAGGGACTTGCTTGGAGACTCTGCACTTTTGAAGATTGCAATAAGAGAGCCGAGGTTCAGTCTGTCGGCCAGCTTCATCCAGTCAGCACCAGATTCATCCTTGTTCAACACTTGGTTTAACTCGGAGAGGGCTTCTGAGCCTAAAGACGCAATGTTGCCTGACAAGGAAAAAACAAGAGTTTACTGTCCAGAATCAAAATAGTGGGCTCCTCAGTGACCATTGAAGCACACAGCGCTGGCAACTCACAGGTCTACATTTAATAATAATAATCAGTAATCATAATAATCCTTGCATTTGATATAGTGCCTTATCAAGTCTTTGAGGCGTCTCAAAGTGCTTCACAGAATATATTGTAAAGTGAATTGACTGTATTTTGTGGGTGCAGCAGTGAACCACAAAGAGTCGTTGATTGAGTGACTAAATTATTATTTATTTTTGAAGGGTTTATTGCCCCACAAAAGCGATCTGCCAATTAACCAACAACTGGGTTCCTACTTACTGCTAAGTAAACAGAGGTGTGTGGAATAAAGAAACTTGTCTAAGGTTTCACCCTGCCTGGGAATCGAACCCGCTTACAAGGCGAGTGCTTTCACTAATATGCTAAAGGATCCATAAGTTAGGTCTAGTGAAAGAGTGACCAATTTATAATAATCCAACCGTACCTCTCTGAATTTTTGTCTCCTCCGGTTCCTTCCTCGCCCACGTTTCACCCAACAAGATGTCACGCACCTGAACAACAACAAAAATTTATAGTTGTATGGCACCTTTCACATCAGAAGGAAGTCCCAAGACACTGGACAGTCAAGGATTTGCACCCAAACTGGGGGTTTGGGATCAGGAGGGGTGGAGGGCAGAGAGGGAGGGTGGGGTAGGAGGGTGACTGAAAGCGCGGTCTAAAAGGAAACTGTTGACGAAGGCCATGAAGAAGGCAAGGGAGGGAGCGAGATGAAGGGACTGTGGGAGGGAGTTCCAAAGGTGGGGCCAAAAACGCTGAACAAAATGTCAAAGACAACAATTAGTTTGTCTGCACTTAATTCTAATAATAATCACTGCACTAACAGTTCGGTAAAGTGGAGTGACTGTGCATTTTGTGGATGAAACACATGTAGTCAATCTGCATAACAACATCCCACAAACAACCACGGAGCGAGTGATCAATTTTATCTGGGGGATTTGTTGGTCAGGACATCAGGAGAGAGTGACTCCCTTCTCTTTTCGAGTTAGTACCATGGGATCTTTAACGTCCACCTGAACAGCACCTTGATATCTCATCCGAAGGACGACACCCCAATCAATATGACACTCTCCCAGCACTGCACTGGAGTATCACCTTAGACTGTGAGCTCAAAGTACCTAAATCCACAGCCTTCTGACTCAGAGATGAGAGCGTTATCAACTGAGCCAGGCTGGCACACAGGAGGAGGGAGGAGCACAGAGATGTTGTTGGGTTTGTTGGGAGGGGTATTGCGGGCACACGGAAACACTTGCCTTGGCACTGGACGCGATGTCAAGCGGCGTATGCCCACGACAGATGGCCTGATCCAACTCGCTTTCTTCGTCCGAGTCTAAAACTGGCTCGTAGTTCTCTGCGTTCCGGTCAGCACCTGCAGGAGTTTGGAAAGATGGCGGTCAGATTTCAAACCGGGCTTTTCCCAACCAGCGACCTGTCTCAGGCTCAGTCGGGATAAATTCTGGGATTTTTCTCACTCAGCTCCTGTTAACCTTGCAAGCCAAAGCGCTAACCAGTAGCTGAAAAGCTTGACAGACAGTGCTCTCAATAGCAAGCTATGCAGTTTTAGCTGCTTAGACTCCAGCATCACAGCCACCCATCCCTACAGTAAAAAAAACATAAAAATAATCCTTGTATTTATTTTAGCACGTCATCACATCGGAAGGATGTCTCAAAGCGCTTCGCAGGACATACTGTGAAATGAAGTGACTTTGTATCTGTAGGCAAACGTGGCAGCACAAATACATACAGCAACGTCCCACAAACAGCAATGGAATGAGTGAACATTTTTATTTGAGGTTTTGTTGGCCGGAGGGGGAGAGAAACTCCCTTTTCTTTTCAAATAGCGCCATGGGATCTTTAACATTCACCCAAACAGGCAGATGGTTTAACATCTCATCTAAAGGACGGGAGTTAGTATCTGACTGACAGCAACAAGGTAACGAGCAACTGAAGTACAGAAGGATCTGTAACTAGTGAATACTAGACAGCTCATGTCTGATACCGGGACTCCACTACCAGTTCCATCTCAGTTAATAATATTAATAATTCTTGGATTTGACATCGTTGAGATGTCTCAAAGCGTTTCACTGAATACACTGTAAAGTGAATTGACTGTTTTGTGGGCAAAACGTGGCAGCCAATTGCGCTCAGCAGTATCCCACAAACCTTTGTGGATTGAGTGACTAAATTAATATTAATTTTTTAAACGGTTATTACCCCCGGAAAATGATCCACCATTTAATTAAAACCAGGTTCCTACTTATTACTAATAATAATCCTTGCATTTGATATAGCGCCTTTCACGTCGGGAAGACGTCCCAAAGCGCTTCACAGAACACACTGTAAAGTGAATTGACTGTATATTTGTGGGCAAACGCGGCAGCCAATTGCGCACAGCAATGTCCCACAAACAGTCGTAGATTGAAAATGACCAATTTATTATTGTTTTTGGTTTTGGAGGGATTATTATTAGGCGTGTGGAGTAAGGAAACTTGCCCAAGGTTTCGCCCTGCCTGGAATTGAACTCAGGTCTCTCGCTTGCAAAGCGAGTGCTCTAACCACTGAGCTACAGGACTCCACTAAGCAAATAGGAAACTTGGCTAAGGTTTCGCCCAGTCTCGGAATCGAATCTGGATCCTCTCGCTTGCAGGATGAGTACAGTACGCTCACCACTAGCTGCAGGACTCCACCGAGTTTCAATGTCCATGAAATCTGAGGCAGAGCAGATTCCCAGAGCATCGGCCAGGACTCTCTGTTGGGATTCAGAGCCGGTCGCAGTGAACAGCCGGGCACTAACCTGCAGCCAGTAGCATCGCGGTGAGAGCCGGGGAGCCCGAGCCAGCCGCCAAGTGAAGAGCCGTGTTCCCCTCAAACGTGGCAAGATCCACTTCAGCTCCAGCCTGTGTGAAAAATCAACAGTTTAGCAAGCATCGCAAGAGACAAGGGGGCCTGACAGGGAGTCTCCTCTCTCTGTTGCGTAACAGTGCGACCAGTGTGAGGGTTCCCAGCCCATCGCGACTGGCTCCTCATCACAAATCTTCCCCCCGATCAATACTGAACCCAATGCAGAGCGGTCGTGACCAAATTTCACACGGGAAATGGACACATTACTGTGTCATCGTAGGAAACCAATGCTATAACCAATCTGGGAGTGCGGCCGGACAGTGCAGAGCGAGCTTTGCTCGGTCTCTAACCCTGGCCTGAAAGTTTGGATGGACAGCTTTACTCTGTCTCTAACCCTTGCTGTCATTGATTTGGGAATGCAGCGAGTACGGACACCAGTTAAGTGCCAAGGAATCATTAACATCCAACTGAACAAATTCAGACATGCCCCGGTTTTAACGTCTCACCCGAAGGATGGCGTGTCTGACACTGGCTATGACCTGAATGGTACGGTCACACCAGGTGACTCACCTCTGCCAGGAAGTAGCCAGCCAGCCCCAGGCAGTTCATCTCCACGGCTAGGTGCAGAGCTGTGCGGCCACTCTTCTGATCAGCCTGGTTACTATCTGCCCCTTTGTTCACTAGCAGCTCCACCAGCTGTTGGCTCCTTGCCTTCACTGCCAAGTGCAGAGGATACAATCCTGGACAAGGGAGAGCAAGAGAGACACGTAGAATAATAATAATAAAAAAATCCTTGCATTTGATATAGGTCATTACCATGATAACAACACCCTTCACACAGGGTAGCATCATTTTGGGATGCTACCCTATGTGAAGAACAGCAAATCAATGCACTTTATTGTTGACGTTGAGATGTCTCAAAGCGCTTCACAGAATACATTGCAAAGTGAATTGACTGTGTATTTTGTGGTCGAAACGCGGCAGCCAATTGCACACTCCAGTGTCCCACAAACTGTCGTGGATTGAGTGACCAAATTATTATTATTTCTTTGGAGGGATTATTACCCTAGGAAGGCAATCCGCCAATCGACTAACAACTGGGTTCCTACTGACTGCTAGATAAACAAAGGCATGTGGAGTAAGGAAACTTGCCTAACGTTTCATCCCACCTGGGAATCGAACCTGGGTCCTCTCACTTGCGAGTCAAGCGCGCTAACCGCTACGATATGGGAGGTACGATACGATATGTGTATAAGTCCCTGCTAATGGTGCGTTAGTGACCACAGAGAACTTCCCCTACCGTTAAAGTCAGGCAGTTTAAGCAGCTTTTTGAGAACGTGGGGTTCCAGGCCATCCACTAACGACCTCACCATCGCCTCATCTTCCTGGTGCAGGGCAAGATGCAGGACCGAGTTTCCATGGCGATCCAAGATGGCAGCATCAGCCCCTGCGCTCAGAAGCAGGTCCACCAGGCTGTGTTGCTGGGTGATCACGCCCACGTGCAGAGGAGTCTAAAACGTCAATTGTAAAGAGTGGCATAAACTGCCCGTCTCACACAACAGCAACTTAAGTTTATAATAATAATCTTTGTATTTGATATGGAGCCTTATCACGTCATCGAGACGTCTCAAAGCTCTTCACAGGATATACTGTGAAGCGGTTTGACTGCGTATTTTGTGGGTTAAAAGTGACAGCCAATTGCACACAGCAGTGTCCCACAAACAGTCATAATAATAATAATAATAATAATCCTTGCATTTGATATAGCGCTTTTCACGTCGGGAGGACGTCCCAAAGCGCTTCACAGAACACACTGTAAAGTGAATTGACTGTATATTTGTGGGCGAACGCGGCAGCCAATTGCGCACAGCAATGTCCCACAAACAGTCGTAGATTGAAAATGACCAATTTTATTATTGTTTTTTGTTTTTTTGGAGGGATTATTATTAGGCGTGTGGAGTAAGGAAACTTGCCCAAGGTTTCGCCCTGCCTGGAATTGAACTCAGGTCTCTCGCTTGCAAAGCGAGTGCTCTAACCACTGAGCTACAGGACTCCACACTTGATTGACCACACTTTTTTTTTTGGAAGAATTATTACCTCTGGAAAGCAATCTGGCAATCGACTAACAACCAGGTTCCTACTTACTGCTAAGTAAGTTAATGCTCACTGGTAGAGAGAAAAACTCTTTTCAAATAGCACTGTGGGATCTTTAATGTCCACCTGAACAGGCAGACTGGACCATGTTCAACGTCTCATCTGAAGTACAGTACCTCTGACACTGCATTGGAGTGTTATGCTACGTGATTCGAAGGCCTGACGTGGGATTTAAACCCAACCTTCTGACTCAAGGGGTGAGACATTGTAGAGGGAACTTTACTCTCTCTCTAACCCATGCCATCGCTGACCCGAACGTGTGGATGGTCAGTGTAGAGGGAGCTTGACTAAGAGCACAGCTGAGAAGCATTCCTTTTGCAGCAGTGAGCCCTCTCAATGTGATGAGCACAAACACACGGAACAGAATTCCCACATGGATTTGGGCAGAAGTTGAATGTGCAGCGTGACACTAACTCTGTACTCTGTGGAATGACACTAACCTGCCGTAGGTTGTTGGGAGCGTTGATGAAGTTCTGGCCCGGAATACTGATAATAACCTGCAATAACTGCTGAGCCACAAGGGGCTGTTGATGGATGATCGCTAAGTGCAATGAACTGTGGAGAGAAATAGATCAGCTGGATACAGATGGGCCGCAGCTCATTAATAAATGCCCCAATGACCAGCAACACACCTGAGATGTCACAGACCCGGGGAAGGTGGTTATATTTGCAGGTGGAACTGTGGAAAGTAATCCACCAATCAACTAACTACCAGGTTCCTACTTACTACTAGGTAAACAGAGGCGAGTGGAGTAAGTAAACTTGCCTAAAGTTTCGTCCTGCCTGGGAAACGAACCTGGGTTCTCTCAATTGTGAGGCGAGCGGACTAACCACTACACTATGGGACTCCACAAGACTCCAAGGAAGTACACAACAGAATGGAAAGCTTTGGGAACTTTAGATCCAAAGTTGCCTGGTTCTTCCAAGCACAATACACTTACTATATGTCATGACTCAAATCACTCGTGCACTGTACCCTAAAATATTAATTTCCAAAAGAAATCTATTTAATTTCTATTTGAATGAATTGCACACAGCGTTACTCACACTCGCTTCAAATCCCTTCACGCTCTGGCACCTCCCTACCTCTCTGACCTGCTTACTCCCCAACCCACTACTCACTGCCTCCGCTCAGCTGGCTCCGGCCTCTTGCTTGTCACTCCTGTCCTCCGCCCCACCATCAGTGGCCGCACTTTCCGCTACTATGCCTCGAAACTCTGGAACACTCTCCCTCAATCCTCCGCCTTGTCCCCTCTTTCCCTATATTCAGGTTGTGCCCAAAGACCTTCCACTTTGACTGTGCTTAGGGTCACGACCACCCTCCCCCCCCAGCTCTCAGCGTCAGGCTCCGCCAGTGCCAAGCTCTTTGGGACACCGCCCTGCGTGAGTGTGGCTGTATAAATACAAGTTGTTGTTATTACTCACGTGTCTCCATTGTCATCCTGGACTGCAGTCAGGTGTCTCTGCACGGCCAGAAGCATGCGTGCGTCACCCGTGATGGCGTAGTCCTGCAAGGCCAGGGCCGTGCGCTCCGTGATCTGCAGTGCCCTCAGCCGCAAGAAGTACTCTGCGGAATGAGGGGCACAGTTTGTGAGACAAGCCAGCCAACCAGCCGACGGTAGCTGGTAAAGGCAGTGGCCTTTACCTCCTAAAATAGTCACCTCCCTCGACAGTCGTCTATATAATAATCCTCGCATTAAATACAGCATCTTATCACACTGTCAAAACATCTCAACACACTTCACAGGGTTTATAATAATAATCCTTGCATTTGATATATTTTGCCCATAAAATATACAGTCAATTCACTTTACAATATATCCTATGAAGCGCTTTGAGATGTCTCGAAGATCTGATAAGGTGCTATTTTCAAATGCAAGGATTGTTATTTTTATGCAGCGTCTTATCACGTCGTCGATTCGTCTCAAAGCACTTCACAGAATATACTATAAAGTGGACTGACTGTATTGCACCCAGGAGTGTCCCCCAAACAGTCGTGGATTGAGTGACACATTATTATTATTTTTTTGGAGGGATTACACTCCTAGGAAAGCAATCTGCATTCCTACTTACTCCTAGGAAAACAGAGACATGTAGAGTAAGGAAACTTGCCTACGCTTTCTCCCTGCCTGGGAATCAAACTCAGGTCCTCTTGCTGGTGAGGCGAGTGCACTAACCACTATGCTACAGAATTCCACACTAGGCGCAAGTTGGCAGAGCCAAGGCTTGGGGATCCCAGCGTGTGCGCCACATTCACTAACTGCATCTAATAACAACAGTAACTGTGGCTTTCTGAAGCATTCCAGGCCTTTGTGTGAAAGCTCTTGTTTCTGGACTCGCTCTAGTTGTAGATCTCTGTACCTTGTTGTGACAGCTGTCTGCGCCTCGCTGGGCCAGAGCCCTGCGGTAACCCTGGCTGCGTCTCTCTGGTAGCCGCTTTGTTGCCCCGCTCAGAGGCCTGCACTTCCTGGGGGCCAGGTTCAGGAAGCTCGCTTCCCGATGCTGTCTGCTCCCGCGGTTGGTGGGCAAGGTGTGATCCACCACCGTGTGACCCCGCCATGTGCTGACTTCCATACTGCTGATTGGAGGGATACATGTCAAGGTAACCCCCAAAGCCGTAACCAAGACCTGAGGCAAAGATAAAAGACAAGTCAACCTATGGGTCATTATTGAGCTCACAGTCTCTACGCTTACAGTTCTCTGTCAGGTTATATAATAATAATAATAATTTGGTCACTCAATCCACGACTGTTTGTGGGATACTTTTGTGCGCAATTGGCTGCCGCCATGGAGTGAGTGACTGATTTTATTTGAGGGATTGTTGGACAGGACACCAGGAGAAAAACTCCCTTCTCTTTTCGAGTAGTGCCATGGGTTCTTTAACATCCACCTGAACAGACAGACGGGACCTCGGTTTAACGTCATAACTCATACGCTGGCACACCTTCCTCTTATAGCTCTTGTGTTTCAGATCCACATCCCGACACCACACCTGTTGATTGTTAAATGCCAAAGTGTAGACAGTGGATTGAGTGACACTGGGTGCTTTACTGTCTGAGTGACACTGGGTGCCTTATTGTCTGAGCGGATCTGACCATGCCTCACCTCCACCACGGCTGTACATGTTGGAGCCCCACGATGGAGGACTCCCCCCAAAATGATCCTGGAAATTGGGTAGCTGTACCCCCTTCTTCCTGCGGTAAATTTCTTCCCTTTCTGTTGGAAGAAGAATGGGTAAAGGTTACAACAATAATATAATAATAGTCCTTGCATGTGGAGTCCTGCAGCTCAGTGGTTAGAGCACTTGCCTCGCAAGTGAGAGACTTGGGTTCTATTCCCTAGCAGAGCGAAATGCTGGGTAAGTGTTCTTACTTCACACGCCTCTGTTTACCTAGCAGTAAGTAGGAACCTGGTTGTTAGTGGATTCCGGAAATAATAAGCTTTCAAAAAAAGAATAATAATTTGGTCACTCAATCCATGACTGTTTGTGGGACACTCCAGTGCACAATTGGCTGCCGCCTTTCACCCTGAAATATACAGTCAATTCACTTTACAGCATATTCTGTGAAGCGCATTGAGATGTTTGGAAGATGTGAAAAGCGCTACATCAAATGCAAGGAATATTAATATTGTTATTACAATTTGACATGTCGTTGAAACATCTTACAGCGCTTCACAGGATACACTGTAAATTGGAATGACTGTATTTTGGGTGCGAAACGCGGCAGCCAATTGTGCACAGCAGTGTCCCACAAACAGTCGTGGATTGAGTGAGCAATTTTTTTTTATTTTGTGGGGGAGGGATTATTAACCCCGGAAAGTGATCTGCCAATTGACTAACAATGAGGATTCCTTTTTGCTGCTAGGTAAACAGAGATGTGTGGAGTAAGAAAACTTTCCTGAGATTTCACTCCTCCCAGGAATCGAACCTGGGTCCTCTCGCTTGCGAGGCAAGCATGCTAACTCCTATGCTATGGGACTCCACAATCCTTCTCCAACCTATGCCAGACTGAACGTTGCAATACTGTCTCTTACCTTTGAATTTGGGACAATAGGTGAATGCCGTTGGCTCGCTGCACTCCACTTGCAATCGTCTCCTTAGTTGGACGTACACAGAGACGGGCTTTCTGATGTTGGTGTCCCTATAGCAAGGAGTGCGGAACACAATCGCAAACTGCAAAAGGAACCCAAACCATGAGGTGAGGCACAGGGCAGGGTGTGAGTGTCACGAAGGAGAGGCAGGGATACAGTGGAGGAGCAATAAGATGGGTCGTTCGTACTTGGAAAGGCAATACTGTACTTTAGTAACAGTGCCCACACTCTCAGGTCAGCAACACCACGGGTTAGAGACAGAAGAAAGCTCCCTCTACACTGTCCTCCATCACGCCTTGATCAGGTACTGAATGGGCCAAGTACGGGGAAAATGTCAGCCTTAATAAAGTGCTCCCCACTACACTAAATTGTTTTTTTGTGTTTGTGTGTTCCTCACACCAGTTTATGACTTTCGTGAGTGAGACTCACAATTGCTGATCAGCTCATGTTTGTACCATTGTGAGCTGGGTTGAGACTCCCCCAAACCTCATTCCCAGCAGCCAGTGAAAAGTGACTGCCTTCCCAACAGTCAGGGCTGGATATGAGTCCATGTCCTAGAGGTGAAAGATCTACCTAGTGCATCATCCGATCCTTACATTCTTCCTCCATTTACAATTTTTTTTTGGTCAGGCAGGTGTCTGACACATGAGGAAACTCATCGCCAAGGGTATCCAAGCCAAGCTGTGAATTCCATACATCCCACCAGGTATCCGCCAATCTCCTAACAACCAGGTTCCTACTTATTGTGAGGTAAACAGAAATTCCAGAGATTGTTGGAATGGCATGCAAACTCTCTCCCTTCCAAGTCCTGCCGATAAGCCAGGCTGGCAACTCTGTCATCAACAGGTGCCCTGGAGTATTGCGGACCTGCCTGGCTCAGGGTTTTACAATGGATATCAACATTAACAACAACAACAAGATTCCATTTATAGAGTGCCTTTCACGTCGGGAGGACGTCCCAAGGCGCTGTACAGTTGGGTCAGGACCCGAGCAGGGGGGAAATGGTCAGGGGGAGGGAAGGGAGGGAGCGAGGAGGGGGTAGAGAGTCGAGAGGGGAGCTGAAGGCACGGACGGTCAAAGAGAAAGGTCTTGAGACTGGCCTTGAAGGAGGAAAGGGAGGAAGCAAGGCGAAGGCACTGGGGGATAGAGTTCCAGAGCCAAGGGGCTGAGAGGCTGAAGGCCCGGCCACCGATGGTAGGGTGGTTGGGGCGGGGGATGTGGAGCAGACCGGAGCCAGAGGAACGGAGGGTACGGGCAGGTAGGTAGAGGCACAGTAGGTCAGAGAGGTAGGAGGGAGCAAGACCGTGAATGGCCTTGTAGGTGAGGATGAGGATCTTGAATTCGATCCTCTGGGGGATGGAGAGCCAGTGGAGGCGAGCGAGGGTGGGAGTGATGTGGTCGCGAAGCAAATCAACATCAACAAGAAGGGACCAAGAGCAGTATATGGATGCCAATGTTCGGAGGAAGTTGGATTCACATCTGACCAAAGGGACACTGTATTTGGTTAGAGGTTGCTGTCTGTCGGAGGTAACACACCTGTCTGTGGACATCGGTCGGACCAAATTCTCCAAATGCCTCCCAGTCAGATTCTGCATTGCCCTCATAGAAACGCACCTGGATATCTTCTGAATGGAGAAGGCAGAGTAAATTTCCATCAGACTATGTCTATATAATATAATAATCTTGACTTTAGATATAGCGCCCTTATCATGGCGTTGAGATGTCTCAAAGCGCTTCACAGACTATATTGTAAAGTGGATTGACTGTATTTTGTGGACAAAACTCGGCAGCCAATTGCGGACAGCAGTGTCCCACAAACAGTCGTGGATTGAGTGACCAAATTTGAGTACTAGAGATACAATAAGTACCAGCCTGGCTCAGTTGGTAGCACTCTCATATCCAAGTCAAAAGGTTGTGAGTTCCAAGTGGGGTTCCAATGAACACAGTTCTCCAACCTCGATTGCCACTAGGTGGTGTCTTGTGCATGCAGTATCAAAACAAGGAGCGATATTTACTGCAGTTTAAACAAAAAATGTTTATAATTTTATTTCCAGAGGTATGAAATACTTTGTGAATCTGGCTTCATTTTCAATGGGACTAAATATTCACCCAGTTTTATCGGGGGTAGAGGGTGTGGGGGGTGCGAAAGTGCTTCATTGGTGCAACGAGACATTAAACCGAGAGCCTGTCTGCCAGTTCAGGTGGATGTTGTAGATCACATCTCATCCAAAGGCACGCTATCCCTCCCCACCTCCACCTCCCACCCTGGGACTGGAGCGTTAGCTCATAATGTGAGCTCCCAAGTGGGACATGACCTTCTGACTCAAACAGGAGCGGACCACCTCCTGAAAGAACACCAACATGCACGCCCAAATAAAGCTTGGATGTAAAAGCTGAGATGCCGAACACAAACACGCGCGCGAGCCCTGCCCTTTGACCAGGACGAACCTTTCTGAACCTTGTCACAAAGCAGATAAATCTCCTCGCCCCCGGTCACGCAGCCGAACGTCTTGTCCATTCTGACGATCCTCAGGTTAGAAGCATTCGGGGCCTCTGCAATCACACAGACACACAAGATTCATTTCATCATCACCGATCACCAGAAATTATAACAACAAATAGTTACATTAGTATTGCGTCTTTCACGTCGGGAGGATGCCCCAAGGTGCTGGGCAATCAAGAATTTGCACCTGGGCTGGGGTTTGCGATCAGGAGAGGTGGAGGGCAGGGAGGCAGGGAGTAGGAGGGCGACGGAAGGCTTGGTCAAAGAGGAGGGTATTGAGACGTACCTTGAAGAAGGCAAGGAAAGGGACGAGGCGAAGGACTATGGGATGGAGTTGGGCGCAGACGGCTGAAGGCCTGACCACAGATGGTGGGATAATAATAATAATCATCATCAAAGCTCCAGAGACAAAAGTGTTACCAATCGAGCCCAGGCTGATACAATAGGCAGTTTTGTTGCAACTTAATAATAATAATAATCCTTGCATTTGATATAGCGTCTTACCATGTCTTGAGACGTCTCAAAGAGCTTCACAGAATATATTGTAAAGTGGATTGACTGTTTATTTTGTAGGTGAATCGCAGCAGCCATTGGACACTGCAATGTCACACAAACAGTTATAGACTGAGTGACCAANTTTTTTTTGAGGTATTATCCCCACAAAGTGATCGCCAATTGACTAACAACCAGATTCCCATTTACTTCTAGGTAGACAGAAGCATGTAGAGTAAGGAAACTTGTCTAAGGTTTCGCCCTGTCCGGGAATCGAACCCGGGTCCTCTCGGTTGTGAGGCAAGCAAGCTTCAAAGAATATATTGTAAAGTGTAGTGACTGTTCAAGAAGTTTATGCTACAGGTCTTTAAAGTGTAATGGGATTTCCCATTATTAAGATAGCAACAAAATGATCACTATTTTTAGGCATGAAAGTCCCTTGATATGCCTTTTTAAAAATCAAAACAGCAGTATGACTGAGACTACAGACAATGAGTCTGTCTGACAAGTGTGATGCCATTTCACATCACTAGCAGGAAGTGTGTGAGTAAAAGGGGAAATAAATGACCAGAGATTCGTGGAGCCTATCATCATATGACATCTCCCTAGTTTATCTCTCCCCCCACTACCAACACACACAAGCTGAGACCCTCATTATAGTACATAATAATCATCCTTGCATTTAATATAACGTCTTGTCACACATTGAGACGTCTCAAAGTCCTTCACAGGATATATTGTAAGGCGAAGTGACTCATATTGTGAGTGAAACCCGGCAGCCAATTATGCACAGCAGTATTCCACAAACAGTAGTAGATTGAGTGTTCAAAGATTTTTTTGGAGGTATTATTATCCCTGGAAACAATCTGCCAATCAACTAACAACCAGGTTCCTGCTTACTGCTAGGTAAACAGAGGTGTGGAGTTAAGAAACTTGCTTAAGGTTTTGTCCCGCCCGGGAACCAAACCCGGATCCTCTCGCTTGTGAGGCGAGTGCTCTAACCACTATCCTACGGGACTCCATATACATTGATGCCTTTATCACGACCAGACTCAGTTATTCCAACACTCTGCTTGCTGGTCTCCCCAGCTCCTTTAACACAAGCTGAGGACTTTTCAGAACTCTGCAGCTCGTGTCCTCTCCCACACCTTTCTACACAAGCTTATCACCCCTCCTCCCTCACTCAACCCCCATCCTCGCTCAGCCCAACAGGCTCCCCATCCCCAGTCGATCAAATTCAGGATCTTCATTCTCCCATCCAAATTCCCCTCCTACCTCTGCAACCTCCCGAGACTCGACCGCCCCAGTCGCTTTCGCTCAGAAAACACAAACACACTGGCCACCCTGCCCTGTTTGAACCTTGGGACACTGCTGTGCACAATTGGCTACCAAGTTTCGCCCACAAAATATGCAGTCAATCCACTGTATAGTATATTATGTGAAGCGCTTTGAGACTCTCAACAACGTGATAAGGCATTATATCAAATGCAAGGATTTTTCTTATTGTTAAGCAATTGGCTAATCAGTCAAAGTTCTCAAAATTGCAATTAATGGCTTCCTCGTTTGAGCTGTGGTTTTGTTGACTCAATTGACACGCTAACTACTGTAAGCGAGAACTATGCTGTTCAAACAGTAAAGACTGAGGTTTCAAACGTGCTATCTCTGTCCGTTCTGAAGCAAATGTTGTGCAAACATCCTTGAGGGACTTTCCTGGCCTGGGGCTGTTACCGAGAGGAGTCGAGAAGCCAGAAAATAGCAGGGAAAGTCCACCGGGAAAGCTGGTTTTGGTCTGTTAGTCACCAAGTTGTACTGTCAGGTCAAGGTTCCATTGTATCATGAGGTTGTGGTCTCCACCCAACCCCCGAGTGATGTGCCTGACAGTCCAGAGATTAAACTCTCTGACCTTTAACTCAATATTGTGGAGTCCTGTAGCTCAATGGTTAGAGCACTCGCCTCGCAAGGGAGAGACCTGGGTTCTATTCCTGGGCAGGGCAAAACCTTGGGCAAGTTTCCTTATTCCAGATGCCTGATAATAATCTTTCAAGAAAATAAATAATGATTTGGTCGATCAATCCCTGCTGTATGCAACTGGCTGCTGCATTTCGCCCACAAACATACAGTCAATTCACTTTACAGTATATTCTGTGAAGCTCTTTGAGACATCTAGAAGACATGAAAAGCACTATATCAAATGCAAGGATTATTATTATTAATAACAATAATCCTTGCCTTTGATATCCCGTCGTGTCAAAATGTCTCGAAGCTTCACAGGAATTATTTATCTGAGTATTTTGTGGGCAAATGTGATATAATTGAGTCCCATAGCATAGTGGTTAGCGCGCTCGCCTCGCAAGCAAGAAGACACGGGTTCAATTCCTCGGCAGGACAAAACCTGAGGCAAGTTTCCTGACTTCTTCAACATGGTCCCAACTGATACGACTTATGTGAGTTTTACTATAATCCGTGCCGGTGTTTATACTCCACGCAAGCTTCCAGCACTACTTTTCCCCTCCAGAACATAAAAACATAGGAAATGCTACACGAAAAAAGACCAAGGTAACACCAAGCTACATGAAAAAAGATCATTGTTCGCCTTCCACCTTTCTGGAAGTCGCATGTACATATGTCCCAAACTACCTATGTACTATATCCCGTAATGTTATTTCCTAAAAGAAAACTATCTAATCTGTGTTTGAAAGAACCTCTATTCCCTTCTCCCTCATGTATGTATCAAGTTTTCTCAAAAAATATATTGATGCTATGCGCTTCAACCACAGTTTCTGGCAGTGAGCTCCACACTGGTGAGAGTTCCTCTTAAACTTCCTTTGAGATCTACCACTGACTAGCTTACAGTCATGTTCTTCAGTTATGAAATTATCAACAAATGGAAACAAACCCATCAATACCCTTTCAAGGATTATTGAATCAAGGATTGAATTCAGGGATTATTGAATCCTTTCACCAAATTAATCACCTCTTATATCATCAAGTCTCGGATTCCTGTAGCGTAGAGGTTAGCGTGCTCGCCTCACAAGCAAGAGGACCCCGGTTTGATTCCTGGGCAGGATAAAACCTTAGGCAAGTTTCCTTATACCACACACCTTTGTTCACCTAGCAGTAAGTAGGAACCCGGTTGTTAGTTAATCGGCAGATCGTTTTCCGGGGGTAATAATCCCTAAAAAAAATAATGATTTGGTCACTCAATCCACGAATGTTTGAGGGACACTGCTGTGCACAATTGGCTGCCACATTTCGCCCAAAAAATACAGTCACTCCACTTTACAGTATATAAAGTGGATATACAGAAGTGATAAGGCACTATGTCAAATGCAAGGATTATTATTATTACTGTGCACAACACAGTCTTTACAGTGGAGTCCTGTAGCTTATTGGTTAGAGCACACGCCTTGCAAGCAAGAAGACCCAGGTCGATTCCGGCCGAAGCAAAACCTTAGGTAACTTTCCTTATTCCACATACCTCTATTTACCTAGCAGTAAGTGGGAACCGAGTTGTTAGTCGATTGGCAGATCACTTTCCGGTGGTAATAATCCCTCCAGAAAAAGAGCTTCACTCAATCACCCAATAATCAGCAATCTATCAGTTCAGCTTGTACATACCAGCTCAGTGCTTGGAGATCCAGCAGAGGAGAATAAATGAAAGACAGAGACATTCCACCCACTGAGCTCTTATGTTGGTCCATATTGAGTCTGGGTTTTTTCCACTGACTAATATGGTCCGACAAGTTCTGGGCACAAAGAACCCAGCCTGAAACCTTGGGATGTGAATGGGATTTTCACAGTGACTCAAGAGATCACTGTTTCAGAAGGCAACTACAACTTACATCAATAATTACACCAGAAATTCTCCTGGTTTTTTCCTGTGGGATGACTGCAAATTTTCTTATGGTCAAAGACTGGTTAAAAGGGAATCAGTGCAGTGATTGAAGTGAATAAGAAATGATAATAATAAACCTTGCATTTGATGTAGCACCTGTATATTTTGTGGGCGAAACACAACAGCCAATTGCGCACATCAGCATCCCATAAATAGTCGTTGAATTGAGTGACCATTTTGGGGGGATGGAGGGCTTATTACCCCCGAAAGCAATCTGCCAATCAACTAAAAACTGTATTTCGCTGGCAAAACGTCGCAACCAATTGCGCATGACAGTATCCCACAAGCAGTTGTGGATTAAGAGGTTGTTACCCCTGGAAAGCAATCCGCCAATCTACTAACAGCTGGATTCCTACTTACTGCTGGGTAATCCGAGGTGTATGGAGTAAAGAAATTTGCCTAAGATTTCACCCCGCTTGGAATCAAACCCAGGTCCTGCTTGCTTACGAGGCGTGTGATCTAACAACTACACTACAGGACTCCACTTATGAGACCGAACAGCACCACACCAAAGACCGCACATGCCAGACAAGGTGAACAAAACAAGTCACAGACTGACGGAGATCACCAGCAGATGCCGTCCATGTGCAAACAATCAGCTCCTCCTCAGGCCACCAGAAAACAACAACAACTGTTTAGAAGTTCCCCATTTTGCCCCCTGTGGGTTTGGGCACAAACACCAGGTGGCTGTTGTGATAGAGGGGAACTTGTGGTAGGATGTGGCAAACAGCTGCCATTCATCTGTCTTCCTGCATATTATTTTCACATACACACACTTACACTCACCACACAAACACACAGACAAACATTCACACACACACACACCAGTCGATTTCATTCGTATCTGTTTCAGGGCAAAACCTTAGGCAAGTTCCCTTACTCCACACGCCTTTGTTTACTTAGCAGTAATTAGGAACCCAGTTGTTAGTTGATGAGGAGCTGTATCAAATGCAAGGATTACATTATAATTAGTTTGGATAATTGCACTGTTTGGGGAGTTGACAGCCTGAGGTGTATGGTTGGCGGAGAGACAGCATGGAGGACAATGGGAAAAGAGGCAGAGCAGAGATAAAAAGAGAGACAGCGCAGAGAGCAATAGGAAAGTGAAGTCACGAAGACCTTCGGGCAATTACATACTCTGTATAATTGTGTGGTGTATATCCAGTCCCTCCATGCAATTATATAGCGTGCACTTCATAGAAGCATAAAATCTTACAGCACAGAAAGGAGACCATTCTTCCCATCCCGCCTGTGACAGCTCTTTGAAAGAACTATCCAACTGGTCCCACTCCCCGCTCTTACCCCACAGCCCTTCATTTGTTTCCTTTTCAAGTACATATCCAATTCCCTTTTGAATGCTACTATAAAATCTGCTTTCCTTACTGCACATAACCTGGCTTCACCACCCTTTCAGGCAGTGCATTCCAGATCATATAAACTTATATAAAAATAACAGATTTGGGCTTGAATGTCCAATATTCACCAAAGGGGTAGAAGGAACAGACTGAGGTGCCCTTTTGCTCATCGGTCTTTGAGATATCTCGAAGACGTGATAAGGCACTATATCAAATGCAAGGATTATTATTATGATTATGCAGCCCACGGATGTTTCTCAAATCTGGCATTTAGCCCTCAGCAGCCAAAAGGTTGGACCAACCTGCTCTAAATGGATAACCACCTCAGCCTGGTCTACTCAGCTGTACATCATTTTCCCACCACTTTGGGGAATATCATACATCGGACCTCAATGTGGAACTCTCTAACGCCTCCATTAACACCATTAATTTGTCTCTTTCACAAACCTCTACAGCTCGAAAATCCATCACTTACTGCTGTCGAAAATAGGGTCTGAGATGACGGGTTTGAGTTCAAGTGTGTAGAGACCAGTGCTGTCTGGGAGGTAGGCAGTGAACTGGAGACGCACAACACTGAGATCCATTGTCTTTGCCAAATTTTCTGACTCCTTCTTTAACTGCTGGAGCTTTTCATCTGCAAGAGATGGGAGTCAATGAAATACTGGCAGTGTCGATAGCTACTAACAGGAACAATATGTAGTTACACAGCACTGTTCACGAAACAGAAACATCTCAAAACATAATAAGAATCACTAGAAATGAAGTGATTGTTGTGACAAGAAGTAAATGGGCAGCTATGTTATTCCAACAATGACCAGGCAATCAGCTCTCGTTTCTGAGTGAGAAGCTTGTGGGTTCAAGCCCCACGTCAGCACTTGGAATCACACCATCTAAGATGACACTCCAATGCATTGCTGGGGTTGTTACATTGTTGGAGCTGCTGTTGTTCGGACGAGATGTTAAACTGAGGTCCCACCTGCAACGTTCCTCCAACATCTCATTGCAACATCAGCCTGGGTTCAAAGCCCTGACATGAGGCGAGAGTGCTTCCAACTGAGCAAGGCTGAGACATAAATCGCTTTGATTCAAGTGATGCTGTTCCACTTATGACAGACCTACCTTGTGAGTTCTTCCGGACAGGAGTCTTGGTTGCTGCTGGATCAGACTCGGTGGGGCCCAGGAACCTCCGCAGCAGCACCTTGGGTACGTTCCTCTTTGTGACGTGAAGAATTCCCAGATTAGCGAACCTGGAGAGTAATGACAGCTTTGGAACCCTGACCCTGGACACAAGCTATCTGACGTCCTCCTGACGTGAAAAGCGCTATATCAAATGCAAGGATTACTATTATTATTATTATTATTCTAAGTTTCACACGCGAAGGCATAATAATGGTATTATAATAATTATTGTATTTGACATAGTGCCTTATCATGTCATTAAGACATCTTAAAGCGCTTCACAGGATATACTGTGTGTTTTGTGGGTGAAAAGCGGCAGCCAAATGCACACAGCAGTGTCCCACAAACTTCCTGGAGTGAACAATTATTTATATACATACGATCCTCTCTTTTAATATTGTTTTTGGAGGGATTATTACTCCCAGAAGGCGATCTGCTAAATGAACAAACAACCAGGTTCCTACTTACTGTTAGGTAAACAGAGGTGTGTGTGTGGAGTAAGGAAGCTTTCCTAAGGTTTCACCCTGCCTGGGAATCGAACCACTACACGACGAGACACCATGGATTCACGATGGAGTATAGGTCCTCAGGAGAAATCCATGCCCTTTAGATGGTGTGATTCCCCGTGCCCCACTCCCCCTCAGTGAGAGTGCAGTACTTACTGTGCAGTCATGTCCTTGGGTCCCACAGAGACCACGCAGGTGCCCTCCTCAGTGCAGTGTTTCCCCACCAGGCTGTGAGCGTGACACATGTGAGGCTTGTTGTTTGTCACCAAGCTCACCACAATTTTTGCATTGCCGCAATAATTAATAATCTGGAAAAAATGTACAGTGCGTTACACAGCGCGCAGGTGCACAGTGCGCAGGTGCACAGTGCGTCACACAGCGCGCGGGTGCACAGTGCGTCACACAGCGCGCGGGTGCACAGTGCGTCACACAGCGCACGTGGTGCACAGTGCGTTACACAGAGCGTGGCTGCACAGTACGTTACACAGAGCGTGCGGGTGCACAGTGTGTTGCACAGAGCGCGCGGGTGCACAGTGTGTTGCACAGAGCGTGTGTGCACAGTGTGTTGCACAGAGTGCATGTGCACAGTGTGTTGCACAGAGCGCATGTGTACAGTGCTGTGTGTTACACAGAGTGTGTGTGTTTCCTCACTGACCTTCACAGAGGGATACGTTTTGCGGTTCTTCTCACTAGACGCCCCGGGGACTCCCCCATGTGAGGGACCCTCACATCCGTACCGGAACCGGAATCCTCTCTGTAACCAGACACACAGGTTAGTGAGGAGTTTCTACATCCAAACCCCTCCCCCAGCATTCAACACCCCTTACCCATCGCTGGACAAACAGAGTGGGGGGAGCTTTACTACAGCTTACTAGCCTGTGCTGGTTTGGAGCTTTTACCTGTTTGGGCTGTTCGGTGATGATCAGGCTCGGACCATCTGTAGAGATCAAAACTGGGTCAGTTCACAGCACAATCTTCACGTCCCTTTTACTGTAACCAGACTCCACTGTCACAAACCTCCCAAGCTCACTGATACATCTGACTGGGCATCTGACCCATACAAAATCCTCTCAATAATGATAAACAATAATCCTTGTACTTGATATAGTGTCTTATCACATCATTGAGATGTATCAAAGCTCTTCACAGGATATACTGTTAAGTGGATTAACTGTATATTTTGTGCGGGAAACATGGCAGCCAGTTGCGTACAGCAGTGTCCCACAATGAATGAGTGACCAATTTTAGCTGTCGACTGAGTGACCAATTTTGTCTGGCTTCTCTTTTTAAATAGTGCCAAGTAGTCTTTGACGTCCACCTGTACAGGCAGACAGGACGAGGTTTAATGTCTCATCTGAAGGACAGTACCTGACAATTCAACATTCCTCCAGTGCTGCACTGGAATGTCATCTTAGCTTATGTGATTCCAAGTCCCCATGTGGGGCGTGAATCCACAACCTTTTGTGCTGTAACATCGTAAGGGGTAGAACCTGTGGTATTTCTTATTTAATGCCAGCACAAGCTTTCACCCACCAGGAGACAGCGTCACAGCTCCAGGTAAATGGCTGCTTCGTTTTCAGCTGCCAGTGTCGGCCATTCTTTTTAATAAGAGACAAGCGATTTTTATTTGGGAAATTTTAGGATCTACATCAGGTTTTGAGTTATTTTTAGTTTGTCAGTTTGATAGTTACACAGTTAGTTATTTAGTTAAGAGGTTAGTTGGTTAGTTTAAAAGGTGTCCTTGAATCCCCTTTTCCCTCCCCTGTAACCCGCTTACCTGTGTACAGATAGTTGTGGTTCTGTAACATACCTGGATGAGACTGCGAGTAATCCAAGCACTGAAAGTGAGAGGAGATTGTCAGTGCATCATGCAGGGGCCAGTCAGCGTATGGCGCGGGGTTATCGCAAGGGGGGAAAAGAGTATCCCGGCGGGGGAGGGGGGTGTGGTCAATGTATCTTTGGGGGGTGGGGGGGGGGGCAGCGAGGAGTAAAGGTATTTGAGGAGCAAATAATGTAAATAACGGCACGTCTACTCACATTTGCCATTTCCAAGCTGTAATCATCATCCATCCTGAAAGACATCAGAGTGTCAGGCTTATTAAACTAAAAACTACTTGAGGTAAAGTGATCGGCTTTGGAATGTCAGAATCGAGCCATTCCTCTGTGACGGTCTCTAGTCCAGTTCCTGACCCAGGCGGGTCCACTGTATTCCAGGGCAATTCTAATGACAGCCTAGCCCAGCGACAGGACTTGGAGGGCAGGCCAGTCACTGGGGGCCACTCAGCACCTGTTAACCCTGCAAGCCAAAGCCCAAACAGATAGGGTGGTCTTGGCTGCCCTAGCAGTGCGAAAGCTTACCAGAAAGTGCTATCAGTGGCAAGCTATGTGGTTTTAGCTGCTTAGATTCTACCAGTTACCCCACAATTTGTGCTGCCCAAGGCTTGGCTCTCATCAACTTGTGCTTGTGCTCTCCAGAATCAAGTAAACAAATTGCATCCCTCTAGAGAATGAGCATTCCATTCCAGACACGGGAAAATTTCCATGTGTAAGTGTAATATTATATCATGTCGTCAAGATGTCTCAAAGCACTTCACAGTATTCTGTAATTTGATTTTGACTGTGTGTTTTGTGGGCAAACGTGGCAGCCAGTTTGCACACAGCAATGTCCCACAAACAGCCATGAAGTGAATGACCAATTTTATTTGGGGGATTGTTGGCCAGGACACTGGTGGAAACTCACTTCTCTTTTTGAATAGCATCACAGGATCTTTGACATACAAATGAACAGGCAGACGAGATTTCGGTTTAACATTTCATCCGAAGGACGTCACCTTTGACAATGCAACACCCCCCCCCCCCCCACCCCATAACTGCTTTAGAGCATCATCTTAGACTATGTGATTCCAAATCCTGACATTCAGCTTGACCTACAATCTTCTGACCCTCAAACGAGAGTGCAACCATTGAACCAGGAAAAATAAAGGAGGAACATTAAATGGTTTGGGGAGCAAGCAAGATATTGGTACCAAATTGGTGAAGGTTCCGTCTGTGCCTGTTCAGATGGTCATTTAAGATCCCATGGCACTATTCGCTAAGAAAAGTGAGTTTCTCTCTCCCGGTGTCCTGGCCAACAATCACCCAGATAAAATTCACAACACGGTGTGTCCAAATTGGCTGCCTCGTTCGCCTACATATACACAGTCGTTACACTTTAGAGTGTATCCTGGGAAGCACTTTGAGATTTCTGGCTGATGTGATAAGGCGCTGCATCAATAATAAACAGCAAAGAGTTGATGAGTTAAACAGCCAGTCTCTGGGCTGTCACACTATGCAGCCTGCACACTCAGGTGCAGCCTGGAACTCAGTGCAGACATGCAAAGGAAACCCCCAGAAATTTCACACCAGCAACAGGACATGTAATCTGATAGCCCAGAAATTTCCTCAACTCATGGTCACGGTCCCCATTCCTGCATCCCCCATCATACGCACAATTTGGTGCTTTTTGGTCAGCCGGGTGTCTGGCACATGCAGAAACCCACCAACAAGCTTGAGAGTATCCAAACCGCGCTGAGAATTCCATCCACCCACCTACACATCGAAATCCCAGAGATAAATTGTTGGGATGGAATGTGCACTCTCTCCCTGGAGGGATGAATCCTGCTTACCTAATTCTGGATGAGGCGCAGGTTGGCATTAGGGGAACTGCCTAACCAGCTAAAAATCACACAACTTGCCATTGATAGCACTATCTCACACTCACACAAACAACGATCACACAGTCATGGGATGTTCTGAGAATTGGTATTCCAGATCCCTGGGATTATCTTACAAAAACCTCTGATCATTCATTTTTACCCTGGCAACAACATCAACTGCACAGGCACGATGGGGAGAGCAGGGAATGGGATTAGAGTAGAGAGCTCCAGTGGGAAGCGAACAATAACACAAACACGATGGGCTAAATGATCTCCTATATTCTGTAAACACTGTATGACTCTACAGTATAATTGATTAGTATTCCACCTACATTGCAAAAAAAACTGAGGTGGGGGAAAATTTTTCTGTTGTTTTGAGAGTGCTACAGGAAAAGCGTCTGGTGTTATTTTCCCATGTGACGCCCATGGTTCCCCCACCTACTGCCGTGACCAGCCAGTTCCTCAGAAAGAAGACTGATATTTACAGTAGTCTCGAGATTAGTTCAGGGGAAACATTTCAGAAGAGTAAATTCACCTTCTGAGCTATCAGCACCTCCTGATCTGAGTCTTACACACGTGTATGTCCTTTCAACTCAGGGCTGCAAAAGTTCCGTACCATAGGAGGCCATTAATAGGGAGAAATTCCCTAGTTAAGATGAAACTTTTCACTAGGTGTGAAAGCCGCTGGGTAAATGTTAATTTGCATTGCAACTTAACCTGGGTCTAGATTTACTCCATGTTCGTGGCAATTCATTATCCAGAATTTGGCTGATAATTAACACAGCCTTAACTTTGCAGCTAAGGAAAAATTGTGGAGTCCTATAGGGTAGTGGTTAGAGGACTCGCCTCGCAAGTGGGGGGAACCCAGGTTCATTCCTAGGCGCCGGATAAGCAAGGATTTGGACCCGAGCTGAGTGTTGGGATCAGGGGGCGTGGAGGGCAGGGAAGGTGGGGGTAGGAGGGTGACTGAAAGAGAAAGGTCTTGAGACAGGCTTTGAAGCAGCCGAGGGAGGAGGTGAGGTGAAGCGACAGAAATGCTGAACGCCCGACCATTTATGGTGGGTGGGGGGGCAAGGCGGGGGACATGGTGGAGGCCAGAGTCGCCTGAGCAGACACGTTGATATAGAGCGAGCAAGTCACAGAGATAATGAGGAGCCATGGAGGGCTTTGAAAGGTTCTCACAGGAAAAAGGTTTACCGACTGCTTGACTTGCATACTATAATTACATTTTCAAGAGGGGAAAGCACACAGGTTGTAAATGGGCTGCTGTCACTCTAATAGTGCGGTTACTGTAAAATGCTGATCCTGTTCATCTATGGAAACAGAAAGTACTTGCACTGCAAACATTTCAACCAAGGTGGCTTTGTTCGGTTTGAAATGGATTGGTCTCAAACTCACACACCACTACATCCCAGACACACTCTGTACTGGTATTTCTTTTCATATGAGCTACCCAGTCTAACCCCCCTCGCTCAACTAACACCCAGATAGCTACTTACTGCTAGATAAACAGAGACGTGTGGAGTAAGGAAACTTGCCTAAGGTATTGCGCGTACCGAGATGAGTGCGCTAACCTCTACGCTACAGGACCCCACAACGTATTATTATTTATTATTATTTGTGCTGTGAGGCTACACCTATGGTGGAAAGTCAAGGAAGTCCTGCTCTGGTAAGGCAAGTTATGCCTTAAATGAGTAGGGTGTGTCCCTCTGGGGAGATTCACATTCTATTCCACGGGAATTTCCATGTGTGAGTGGGAAGCACAGAGGGGTCAGTTTGGTTTGGATACTCTTAAGCACTATGATGGATTTCCGCATTGTCAGGCACCCATCTGACTAAAAAAAATTATAGTGCTTTGCAAAGCCCTCCTGACGTAAAGGACAATGAATGTAAGTTGTATTGTATTATTGTAAAGCTGCGATTATGTGTGTAAGTGACAACAACAACACCTCTTTGAACGCTTCAGTTGCCATCTCCCGCTCTCCTCCATAATAATCCTTGCATTTGATATCGTGCCTCACTGAGATGTCTCAAGGCTCTTCATATAAAGTGAACTGACTGTGTATTTTGTGGGCGAAACGTGGCAGCCAATTGCACACAGCAGTATCTCACAAACTGTCGTGGATTGAGGGTCCAAATTATTAATATTTACTTATAATACCCCCAGATTATTACTCCCTTGCTCAGTATCACTGCGAAGTCCTCCAAAATGTTGATCTGTGTAAAAGAACCAGAGGGGAGGCAAGGAGAATTTTTTTTAAAAAAACACAGGGAGCTTTCACGGCCTGGAATGTACTGCTGGAAAACATTCGACAGCAGCTTTCAAAAGGGAATTGGATAGATACTTAAAAAGGAAAAGTTTGCAGGGCTATGGTGTAAGAGCGGGGAAGTGGGATTAGTTGGTAGCTCTTTCCAAGAGTCAGCACAGGCACGATGGGCCAATAGGCCTTCTGTGCTGTAAGATTCTATGATTCTAGGGTTCTATGATCCTAAAGAGCACTATATACAAGTAAGGTGTTGCTGATTTCCTGGATACGTGCTCTCTATTGCAGGAGATTACACAACTTCAATACTGACATCCCTGTGAATCTACCACTAGAATTCCCCTCACTTGTGTTCTTACTTACTTCTTTTCAAGATAATCCTCTTTTTTGGCATTTTGTACAACAATACAGGGTAAATCCAGGAAGCAATGTTCAGTGATAGTAAATGTTAAAAACCTTGCTCTCCACAGAAAGCGAGCAGCCCCCGTTAATCCAAAATTCACTGTACTTTACAAAACCATACAACATTTCTGAACCGACAAGACAAATAACTTGAAAACCAACTCCCTCATACCAGAATGAGGGGAAATCCACACTCAATCACCTCAACCCTGCTAATGGTCCACACATTGAGGTAAACCTCAACTGGTAGCCAAGCTTTCAGCCACTCCCCTGCCCCACCCCCACTCTAAATCCTTCTAAAATTTACCTGTGGAGTACTGGTTAACACATTCGCCCTGCATGAGGCATGAGGAATAAGGAAACTTGCCTAAGGTTTTGCCCTGCCTGCCCAGGAAACAAACCAAGATCCTATTGCTTGCAGGAGTTTGGAATAGTATCTCTCCAAGGGGTGGACCTGATTCTGAATGGGGTGAAGGAGGAGTGCAACATACAATTATCATCATTGGATTGACAGACTGAGAAACAACGGTTGCTCTTGTCTCATACAACACAAACAAGATGATAGCAAGATCATAGAGGTTGTAAAGTTTAAGGTTTCCCCTTCAGTGGGTAAAAGTGCTGCCGGATGTGGCACAGGGCCATTCAGACCAGGAAAGTCCCTTGTATTAATCACCGTCTGTGCTCTGCAGCTCTAATCCAGGGGCAACAGTGAGAGGGGGCACTGGATTAGCCCAAGCTACCTATCACCCTGGGTTCTCTGCAGTAAATCCCTGCTGGAAAGGGCTTGTGTGCGGATGCTGGGTGAGGACCTTATCAGATCATTATCCCGCAGGGAATCCTCTCACTCAGCTCCTGTTAATGCTGCAAGCCAAAGCCCTATTGCGTAGGGTGGTCTTAGCGGACAAGCAGTGGGAAAACTTGCCAGACAGTGTTCTCAATGGCAAGACTATGCGGTTTCAGCTGACTAGACTCCAGCAGTTACCCCAACGCACACTCTGGGGTCCCCAAGCCTTGGCTCTTGCCAACCTGCACCTAATAAATTGCGGAAGTAGGTAAGCAGGATGTGTCCCTCCGGGGAGAGAGTGCGGATTCCATTCCAACAATCGATCTCTGGAATTTCCAGGTATAGGTGGGATGCGTGGAATTCTCAGTTGGGTTTGGACACTCTTAAGCGCGGTGATGGGTTTCCACATGTGTCAAGACACCCGGGTGACCCTAAAAAAAATACCCTCCAGGGTGAATGGGCCCCGCTGGCCCTCACCACCTGGTCTGACATGTGAATTGTTATGGCCTTTGGAGAGTGTTCAAGAAGACTCCTGGGGACCTGCAATTGGGCCTGCGAAGTGCCTTTGGTCGCTGCTTTCAGGAGATGAGCAGAAGAATAATACATAAGGTTGTGCTTCTACATTCTAACCAGAAAGTTAAACATATTCCATTGACAACAGTGTTGTTGTGGTCCACCCAGCAAGCCTCATGCATGCTCCTCCAAATCTGCCAGCTTTCATTATTTTTACAGGGTTTACTGTAACTCTGCCCCAACCCCAACCTCAGAAAAGCACTTCTTCTAGGGTAGTGTTTCCATTTCCCATCTCAGCCATTATGTCAACATAGCTCAGTCTACAACACTGCGTCAGAAGGTTGTGAGTTCAAGCCCCACATCCAGGACAACACTCTGTCACAGGTGCCATCATCTGAGTGAGATGTTAAACTGACATTGCTACTTAACATCTGCCTGTTTTGTTCTTTTATTGGTCAGCCGGATGTCTAACATGTGAAGAAACTCATCACCACGTTAAGAGTATCCAAACAAACTGAATTCCATATATGTTTGTATGTTCCACATAGAAAATGTCCCCATTTCTGAAATGGAACAATAACAATCCTTGCATTTGATATACATCTTTATCACGTTGGATTTCTACACTAGCTCTGCCTGGCAAAGGGACTGGCCAATCAGGATAAAATATTGCTTGCGAAACTATTCCTAAAAAAAGGACAGCACTTCCAGCCAGGCACCCCCTTCCCCCCAGCACTGCACTAGAATGTCAGTTTAGACTACGTGATTCCAAGACAATGTGGAGCTTGAACCCACAACCTTCTGACTTGGAGACGAGAGCGCTACCACTGAGCCAGGCTGACACAGGTTAACATTGTGAAAGAGAAACAGAACAGGAATGCAAGCCTTGATTTTCCCATTCCCCTCCCCCAAGCATCAATTTAATGTCACAATCGGCAAAGGTAGAAACCTACGCTCCCAGCTCTCTGGAGGTGAGACATGTACCTCACTCACCATGTTCCGAGTCCCAAGCTGAACAACTGAACTCCGGGATGGCGAGTGCTAATTTCTACAGGATGATCAAGTGAATCACCACACAAAACTCTACACAAAGGCATTGTTGAGCAATTCCGGAACAGTACAGTACTGCAGCAAAGTAACATGAATTTTGTCTCATAGCAAGAGGATTGGCATGCCAGGCAAGCGAGGTGCTTTATAAAAAAAAATCACACAAAGTGGAAAAAAGGACTAATGGAAGAGCTGGTGTTAAATAGCCATCTCCACATTGATAATAATATAATAATCCTTCCATTTGATATAGCGCCTTATCACATCATTGAAACTTCTCAAAGAAGTTCACAGATTATATTGTAAAGTGGATTGGCTGTGTATTTTGTAGGATTTATTACCCCTAAAAAGCGATCTGCAAATTAACTAACAACCGGTGCCTACTTACTGCTAGGTAAACAAAGGCGTGTGGAATAAGGAAACTTGCCTAAGGTTTTGCCCTGCCTGGAATTAAACTCAGGTCATCTCGCTTGCGAGGGAGCACACTAACCATTACGCTACGAGATTCTTTGATGTTGGGGTAAAGAGCACAGAAAAGCCACATTCCATGTCACATTCCAGCTTTTTCCCCCCACCTTTAACTCCTCTCCTGAAAACTCTGGGTATAGTTCCAAAGGTTTGTTGAGTCTCCAATTTTCATGTTAATTCAGATCAAGTGTAAGATGATTTAGTCGATTAGAGGGGATATGAAATAATCCTTACATTTTGATATAGAACTTCATCACGTCATTGAGACGCCCCAAAGTGCTTCACAAGATGTATTGCAAAAAATGCGGCAGCCAATCTGCGTACAGCAATGTTTTACAAACAGTGAGTGACCAATTGTATTCCAAATCCAAACTAATTCTACCACAAAGCAGTGGGTGGAGTCGCAAGGCAGTAATTAAAAACCAGAACCCAACTCGATTTTTCCTTCCTCAAGCACTTGAGATGTCCTCTGAAGTGAAAGGTGCTGTGGAAATGTAAACTTGTACTGTGTTGTGTCTAATCCAGGAGCAATGAAGCCTTAATGGAGTGAATGATACTGCAGCCATTCAGACTGAGATTTTCTAACTCTGCAAAGACTGGAAATCAAACCATGGCTTAAATACAAGACTGTTGGCAGGTAGCAGGATGCAGTGTTAATATTAACACTGTGGGAGCACTTCCACCGCAGTACTCCCTACTGCAAAGTGTACATGTGGATGTATTGTACGTGTAATGTATTAGTTAGCGCGTGACTCGCAAGCAATAGGAGCCGGGTTCACTTCACGGGGTGGCCGAAACCTTAGGCAAGTTTCCTTACTCCACATGCCCCTGTTTACCTAGCAGTAAGTAGAAATCCGGTTGTTAGACAATTGCCTCGATGTTTTCAGGGATTGACTATGTACTGTGTAGGGCTTAGAAAGCGATCCGCCAATCAACTAAGAACTAGTTCCTACTTACTGCTAAGTAAACAGAAGTGTGTGGAATAAAGAAACTTGCCTAAGGTTTCGCCCTGCCTGGAATTGAACCCGGGTCGTCTCACTCCCTCCCCCTCAAAAGAATGTGGTCACTCAATCCACGATTGTTTGTGGGACACTGCTGTGCACAATTGGCTACCGTGTTTCACCCACAAAATATATGGTCAATCCGCTTTACAGTATATTCTGTGAAGCGTTTTGAGATGTCTAGAAGACATGAAAAGGACTACATTAAATGCAAGGATTATTATTATTAATTGACATAGCGCCTTATCATGTCGTTGTAACGTCTCAAAGCGCTTCACAGGATACACTGTCAATCCACTTTGCAGTATATTCTGGGAAGCGCTTTGAAAAGTCTCAATTTGGAGGAAAGAAATTCTAATTTTGAAACCATCCCTTTTTTTTGGTGCAGAAGAAACACGACCTCCGACTGAAGACTTTATGGGAACAGAAGAAGCCCAATCAGCCCATCAAGCTTGACCTCAGGACTTGCAAATTCTGCACAATGTTACAAATTGACTAAAACCAAAGAACATGGTAATTTCAGGCCGTAGATGAGGAGACAATCTTATGCGGTGGTCAGTGGCAGAACGAGGCCCCATGGCTGATGCAAGAATCTAACATTTTTTAAACATCGTGGAGACATCTCAAAGCGCTACACAGTCTGACACACGCGGAAAGAGTATCCAAACACAGCGGATTGACTGTGCATTTTGTTATCATCACCGCTTTAGCATCACTGGCTCCTCGTGTTCGCTCTCTCTCTTTCTCTCTCTCCCTGGTGAAGCATATGGGTGATGCAGTCATATCGAATTGGGGAGTCGGAGCACATCAGATGGATGGGTTGAGCCCCATAAAAATAACAACAACTTGCATCTGCATAGCTTGACAGTGGCAGAGCTGGACTCTGAGCGGGGTGGGGGGTGGGGGGGGGGGGGGGGGGAGGAGAGGGGAGAGGGGCGGTGGAGGTGACTGGAAGAACGATAGAAACGGAAGATCTTCAAACGTGACCTGAAGATGGGAAGGAGGGGGCAAAGAGGAAGAGTGTAGAGTGTTCCAGAGTTGGGGGGGGGAGGGGGTGGGAGGAAATCCCATGGGCCCTGACACTAGTGCACCACTGTAGGTCACACCAGTGCCTGTGCTGCCCAACCACAGCCATGTAACCAACTTTGTGGAGTCCTGTAGCTCAGTGGTTAGAGCACTCGCTTTGCAAGTGAGAGACCTGAGTTCAATTCCAGGCACAGGGCGAAACCTTGGGCAAGTTTCCTTACTCCACACGCCTAATAATAATCCCTCCAAAACCAAAAACATAATTAAATTGGTCATTTTCAATCTACGACTGTTTGTGGGACATTGCTGTGCGCAATTGGCTGCCGCGTTCGCCCAAAATATACAGTCAATTCACTTTACAGTGTGTTCTGTGAAGCGCTTTGGGACGTCCTCCTGACGTGAAAAGCGCTATATCAAATGCAAGGATTATTATTATTATTATTATTATTAACTGACAGGCAACACGTGAAGGATCCCAGAGTCTCCTGAGCAAAGTGAAGGGGCGCCACCAGGACAGTGGGACAGGACCTCGAGGTGACTGACTCATGGCCCCAACGTGAGAGAACATGGGGTGGAAAGAGGACAATTTTTTTTTTTTTTTTTTTTTACGCAGCTCTCTTTTTTTTTTGGGTGGTGGTGGTGGTGGTGGGGGATGGAGTGAGAAAAAAAAACACACACCCAATGTCAAAGCTCACCATTACCAGTGAGACACGTTGGGCCTCCTGTCTGGAGGAGGAGGGGGACACACACACACACACACACACACACAGAAAGGTTTCCCAGAAGGTAATATGAACAGGTTTACATATTTGCCAATGCCCTGTGCAGACTACTCCCCGAGACCTGCGGGGAACCACCTGACTGAGGGCTGTGAATGGATCGGGATCGGTGGTTCATCAACTTACCTGAAGTTCAATTCGCTTCTCTCCAGACGTGCAAACACACACACACACACCCACACACACACACACCAGAGCACAGTGCCGGGGGGTCAGTGCTGCCTCATCCGGGGTGGGGGTGATGGTGGTGGTGGTGGTGATGGTGGTGATGGGGTGGAAGAGAGACTCCAAACTGCCTCCACCAAACTTGGCCGTCCTTCTCAATCCCACCGATGGACCTCTCTCACTTCTTGCGTTGGTTTTTACGATGGTCGGAGGCTGTTCCCGTCACACTTTTCCTTCTGTGTGTGTGTGTCTGTGTGTGTCTGTGTGTGTGTGTGTGTCTGTGTGTGTCTCTGTGTGTGTGTGTCTGTGTGTGTGTGTCTGTGTGTGTCTCTCTGTGTGTGTGTGTGTCTCTGTGTGTGTCTGTGTGTGTGTGTGTGTCTGTGTGTGTCTCTCTGTGTGTGTGTGTGTCTCTGTGTGTCTCTGTGTGTGTGTGTGTCTCTGTGTGTGTGTGTGTGTCTCTGTGTGTGTGTGTGGTCTTCCCTTACACACGGAATTCCCCGTGCGGTGGCCGCTGTCCGTGGATCTGCTCCTCGCTGGATTCCCGGTTCCTTTCCTCCCCGACGCTATTCTCTCTCTCTCTCCCTCTCCCCCTGTGTGTGTGTGTGTGTGTCTGTGTCTCTCTCTCTCTCTCTCTCTGTGGTTCCTGGAGCTGATGCTCTCCTCTCGCCGCCCCCAATGTGGACACTCCAACAGAACTCTCCACTGGAAAGTCCCCTCCGGTTCATCACAACTGAGGGGAATTCCCATGACGTCACTGCAACATGACCCCACCCCCCCCCCCCCCCCCACCCCCCCCCCCGGGGAGCAGGTCGGCCATCCTATTGGCTGTTGCGCTGCACGTCTGCAAATGTCTCCTCCCCCTTTTTGCTACAGGACTGAACACTCAATCCCCCCCCACCATCATCATCATCACCCCCCCACACCATCATCATCATCATCACCCCCCCACCATCATCATCATCATCATCACCCCCCACCATCATCATCATCATCACCCCCCACCATCATCATCATCATCATCACCCACCCACCATCATCATCATCATCACCCCCCCCATCCCACCCACCATCATCATCACCGCCACCCAACCCCATCATCACCCCCCCACCATCATCATCATCATCATCACCCCCCCCACCCACTATCATCATCACCGCCAACTAACCCCATCTCTTCCTCTTTATAAATAACGCGGTCACTCCAATCCAGGACTTGCTCGCGGGGGACCCCGTCGCGCGGAGAGACACTGGACGGCTGCCACGTCTCGCCCGGAAAATGAACTCACTAAAATTTACAGTAAGTACATCCTGTGGAGTTGCCTCGAGGAGTCTCGACGACCTGACAGGGTAACCATAATCAAACGCTAAGGATTTTTTTTAAACCGGGCATGAAACGATCATTCACAGGTCACGGCGACGGGCGGGGGGATTCCACGACCTTTGCCGACGCAAATCGCTGGTCAATAAATTAGCGCAAAGCAATTTTTTCACACAGTGACAAATTCTTAATTTCACCCCAATGTTAAATGTTATTTTAAGAACGGTTCCTGGTTATGAAGGAGCTGGAGCTGCGAGGCTGCTGTGGGAAGAAGCTGTGCTGAACAGTCCCGACCGAGAGCAAGCTCCACTCACCAACCTTTTCTGTCATTGCTAGCTCGATGAGTAACTGAGAGACTAAAAAGTAAAAAGATTTTTTTTTTTTAAAAATGCGGTCACTCAATCTACCACTGTTCGTGGGACACTGCCGTACCCAATTGGCTGCTGTGTTTCGCCCCCAAAATATACAGTCAACTCACTTTACTTGCTCAACAGTCAGGGTGTTGATTTGTCTTGAGATCAAAGATGTAATCCTTTCACTAAGTGTAAGACGTTTGTCAACATTTGTGTAAAATGGGATTTCCCATGGAAAATCTCACTACTCATAGTGAACAGAGCAGAACATCCTAAGAGAGGCTGTTAGGAGCCTGAATGAAGTTAAGCGGTTATCTTAGGATCACTGGTATAGTCTAACTTGCATGGCAATGCTACATATGAGCCAGTTATGCAAATGATATTAGCCATTTTAGTCAGGTTAACAAGAAATTGCCTCGAGACAAGTTATCTCTGCAAGAAATACACATCAGAGAAACATTCAATAAACACTCCTGCTGAAAGGATTAGGTGGCATGAGTGCAAAATCAGAGTCTCCCCTGAGCCCAGAGAGTAGATTTCCTTCTGCATGACCCTCATCTGTGACTACACTGTAATTGCAAGAAATGGACAAAGTGCCTTTTAAATGCTTCAAGGCTGGTACCAGCAACTGAAGATTTTTGCACAGGAAACAAAAAGATAGTGAAAACCTGTGTGGCAGAAATAACTATAGCAACTTGCATTTATACAGCACCCTTTAATAACAATCCTTGCATTTGATATAGCAGCTTATCACATTGTTGAGCTATCTCAAAGCACTTCAAAAGATATACTGATAAGGAAATTGACTGTTTATTTTGTGGACTTTACCTTAATAATATCTCAGAGTACTTTACAATGACGAGGTCAGAGGCAGATGTTGGCAGGGCCGAGGAGAATGGCTTCCATCTCGCCTGTGTTGTAATGATTCTCAATCCATAAAACCGGTCTTCTGATTTAAATAAATCCTTTATTCTTAGTTTCCAACCATAAACCCACACCAGTTGGTCTCCCAGAATCCCTTTCTATACTTCCTGGTTTTCTTTCATTGGTTCCCAGTTACTTGTCTATTTACTTTAAAATGACACCTACAAGTTAGCAAGAGCCAAGACTTGGGGACTCCAGAGTGTGTGCTGGGGGTAACTGCTGGAGTCTAACCAACTAAAACTATTTAGCTTGCCATCGATAGCACTATCCGGCTGGGATCACACAGCTCAATAAGCCTCTGGCTTGCAGGGTTACTGGGAGCTGAGTGGAAAACCCCCCATATTTCTCTGATATCTTTAACATCTATCTAAACAGGCAGCCCTCTTGCCGCTGAGTCAGAAGGTTGTGGGTTCAAGCCCCACAATGGGACTTGGAATCACATAGTTGCGGTGCTGGCGGTGTCTGCATTGTTGGGAGGTGGTGTCCTTCGGATGAGCTGTTAAACTCTACTGCCTGTTCAGGTGGATATGAAGGGTGCTATATAAATGCAAGTCGGTGTTGACATTTCATGACCTGAACAACTTGAAAGGCACTACGCCGCAAAACTGTGGAACACTCCCCCTGAATCCCTCCGCCTTGCCCCCTCACTCTCCTTTTTCAAGTCCTGCCTGGGGAAAAAAATCATACATGTCTCACTGGAGAGGAGAATTTCACTGCCGGTATCATATCAATGTCCACACTGACTTCACCATTTCTGTTCTGTCGCTGTGGGTATGAATTAGCGATTGTCAAAGTCAATCTTCTTTTGACGGGGGAGGTAAGTGGGGGTCTTCTTGGAGCTGAACTGACGTGACATGCCTGGCAATGGAATATCGGAATCAAGCCCACCCTCTGTGACAGTCTCTAGTCCTGTTCCTGAGCCAGGCGGGTTTGAGGTATTCCAGGGCACTGATGATAACAGCCCAGCCTGGCTCATCGGCCGGATTTGGTAGGCAGACCAGTCACTGGGGGCAGGGAATCCTCCCACTCAGCTCCTGCAAGTCAAAGCCTTAACGGGTTAGGGTGGTCCTCGCTGGACAAGCAGCAGGAAAGCTTCCCGGCCGGACGGCGAAATCAACGGCGAGCTATGGGTTAGCCTCCAGCCGCTACTTTCGCCAACCAACGCCTTATGCTTCCCGTAATTAGGTATCGGGGTGCGTCCCTCCGGGGAGAGGTGCGGGAATTTCGAGGCACGGGAATTTCCACTTGTAGGTGACCGACGTATATGGAACTCGTCAGCCTGGTGATGGGTTTCAGATGTGTCAGACCAACGAGGGTTTCAAAGTCAATCACACCGCATCAGATCAATATTGCATTCAAAACCACTGAAAGATGACAATGCAAAAGCAGTGCCGCCCACCCACCCCTCCCCCCTCCATCATCACCAGCACCACCACCTCCCCCTCCTCCCTCCTCCATCATCACCAGCACCACCACCGCCCCCCCCCTCCATCATCACCAGCACCACCACCGCCCCCTCCTCCCTCCTCCATCATCACCAGCACCACCACCGCCCCCCCCTCCCCCCCTCCATCATCACCAGCACCACCACCGCCCCCTCCTCCCCCCCTCCATCATCACCAGCACCACCACCGCCCCCTCCTCCCCCCCTCCATCATCACCAGCACCACCACCGCCCCCCTCTCCATCATCACCAGCACCACCACTGCCCTCCCCCCTCCATCATCACCAGCACCACCACCGCCCCCCCCTCCCCCGCTCCATAATCACCAGCACCACCACCGCCCCCTCCCCCCTCCATCATCACCAGCACCACCACCTCCCCTCCTCCCCCCCTCCATCATCACCAGCACCACCACTGCCCCCCCCTCCCCCGCTCCATAATCACCAGCACCACCACCGCCCCCTCCTCCCTCCTCCATCATCACCAGCACCACCACTGCCCCCTCCTCCCCCCTTCCATCATCACCAGCACCACCACCGCCCTCCCCCCCTCCATCATCACCAGCACCACCACTGCCCCCTCCTCCCCCCTTCCATCATCACCAGCACCACCACCGCCCTCCCCCCCTCCATCATCACCAGCACCACCACCGCCCCCTCCTCCCTCCTCCATCATCACCAGCACCACCACTGCCCCCTCCTCCCCCCTTCCATCATCACCAGCACCACCACCGCCCCCCCCTCCCCCCTCCATCATTACCAGCACCACCACCGCCCCCCCCTCCCCCCCTCCATCATCACCAGCACCGCCCCCCCACCCCTCCATCATCACCAGCACCACCACCGCCCCCTCCTCCCCCCCTCCATCATCACCAGCACCACCACCGCCCCCTCCTCCCCCCCTCCATCATCACCAGCACCACCACTGCCCCCTCCTCCCCCCTCCATCATCACCAGCACCACCACCGCCCCCCCCTCCTCCCTCCTCCATCATCACCAGCACCACCACCGCCCCCCTGTGGCCGTGCGAGGTAATGAAACACAGCGCCTCCCTGTGGCCAGTCCACAAAAAGTTCCGCGGGGCACCGCCCTGCGGGGCAGGAGGTGGGGGGGTGGGGGGGGGGTGGGGGGGGGGGTGAGGCCTGATCCGGGCGGGTGAGGCCGGGAGCGGAGACTGGTTGAAGCCGTGAGGAGGAGGCGCTGTGACCCCCCCCCCCCCCCCCGCTGTGGGCAGACACTGAGCCCCGGTCTGGGCTACACTGTAGCTGTGAGGGGGAGAGGCGCTGCGCTGCTCCACTGTCCTAACGCCGTAAGTGTCGCTGATCACTGTGTTGCAATGTTAAGTCAGTAAAACAGCAATAACATCATCGTCGTCGTCGTCGTCATAATAATGATAATAGTAATGATAATGATAATAGTAATGATAATGATAATAGTAATGATAATAGTAATGATAATAGTAATGATGATAGTAATGATAATAGTAATGATAATGATGATAATTATCCCGGCATTTGATACAGCGCCGTGTCAAGTCGTTGAGACGTCTCTCAAACGGCTTCGCCCAACCGATTGTAAAGTGGATTGATGGTATCTTGCGTGGTGATCGCCGCGGTCCATCGTGCACGGCAGTGTCCCACAAACAGTCGTGGATGGAGTGACTAAATTTTGTTATGTTGCACTTAAAGGGATTTTTTCCCCCCGGGAAAGCGATCCGCCAATTGACTAAAAAGCGGGTTCCCACTTACTGCTGGGAATCAGGAGCGTGCGGGTTAAGGAAACTTGCTCGAGGTTTTTGCAACAACAACAACTCGGCACAATGAAATAGCACAACCTTCAGCCACTCCGGTTCAGCCTCTCTGGTTCATTCCCACTCTCTCTTGCTTCGTTGTCTGTACAGCACAAGCATTCGGGAACGTTTGTGAAAATCCTTATTTGTCAATGGGATCAGATGACTTTTTGTTTGCCCTGTCCAGCTGCAGTGACGTTCGAGTTTATTTTAATTGAATCAAATGCAACGTTTGTTCTGCTTGAAATAAAAGGTATCCTATTCAATTTTGCAGGGTCTTTAAAACATTTTTTAAATCTGGTCCTGATTTTAAACTCCTTTTCGTGTTCACAGCTTGTCTCTCTCTGTCCCATCGCCTTCAACAACAACTTACAGTTATATAGCGCCCTTCACAAAGCTCTCTGAAAATCTCTCTTTCAAAATCTCTTTGTATGTGTGGCTTTCCTGCTCACTGTGGGGCTAATAATAATCATAATAATCCTTGCATTTGTTATAGCACCTTATCACATTGTTGAGACGTCTCAAAATGCTTCACATGTTATATTGTAAAGTGGATTGACTGTTTATTTTGTGGGCAAAACGTGGCAGCCAATGCACACAGAAGTGTCCCACAAACAGTTGTGGATTGAGTGACCAAATTATTTTTGAAGCCATTATTGCCCTAAAAAATAGTAATGGGTGCGTGGAGCCAGTGTGGGGTAGGGTAGAGAGTTTTTACACAACCGCTATTTCTGGCAGGATCATGAAAACAAACTGCACCTGACACAAAAGTGTTGGTCCCATGCACAACACAGGGACAGACTATTCAAAACCTCTTTGTCCAGAGACAGCAGTACATGAAACGCGCTATACAAATGTAATTTGTTGTTGGTTTTGTTTCCCTGGCATCCACCCTATGTCCTTTAAAGTGAATTAGCCTGTTCAGCAGGTCTGTCAGTTAAAAATATTTGCCTCACTGTCGGTTAAAAATAGGTTGCCCCACTCCCCTCATCATTGCTCTGGTTGCTGTTGTAAGCTTCTGAAGCAGTGAATGTGCCTGTTCTCGGGATCCTGGCTTTAATTATCATTCAGGTTTCGAGTCTTCTTCTTTTGTAAGTACAAAGCTTAAATGTTCCTTTATTTATATCCCTCCCTCAGCGTGGTTTTGTGCCATACCAAGTCCTGGTCTAAACTCTGATAGCTGTTGGCAAGGCAGCAACTGGATTAGAACTGACTTAATGTAATATATATATATATATACGCACACACATATATTTTCCCGGGCAGGACAAAACCTTAGGCAAGTTTTCTTACACCACACACCTCTGTTTACCTAGCAATAAGTAGGAACCCGGTTGTTAGTCGATTGGCGGATCGCTTTCTGGGGATAATAATCTCTCTAAAAAAAGAAAAAAAAATTGGTCACTAAATCCACTTCTGTTTGTGGGACACTGCTGAGCACAGTTGGCTGCTACATTTCACCCACAAAACATGCAGTCAATGCACGTTACAGTGTAGCCTGAGAGTTGCTTTGAGACGTTTCAACGACGTGATGAGGCTCTATATCAAATGCAAGGATTATTATTAATCATATATATATCTCTCTGGGTTAGGGAGAGTGGAATTCAATCCCATTCCTGATCAATAAATTAGAGACCGACCCTATGCTATACCATGCAGGTGGTTGTCAGATGAGGACGGGATTGTGTTTATTGAATTTTTTTGACAAATCTTGAAATAAATATGACTGTTAAGAGCAGGTGGACCTGGATTAACATAGTGCCCTTTCACTTCTGGGGATTGGGTTTCAATCCAGCCCAGACTGCTGGGATGAAGGCCTCCTTTGCTTGATTTGATTTGGATCCTCTTAAGCATGGTGTCAGCTCCCCGGCTGATCATAAGAAAGGTTGCCTGCAACATGTGCTGTAAGTGAATGACTTTTAGGACTGTCTCCACCTGCTTGTGATCTTAATTGTCATTATGAAACTCTGCAAGGCAGTCACCCTTCGTGAAAGGTGCTGTATAAGTGCAATAATAATAATCCTGATATTTGACATAGCACTTTACCACATGATACAACTGTGTCCCACAAACAGCAATGGAGTGATTGACCAATTTTGTATGGGGGATTGTTGGTCAGGGAGAGAGAAACTCTCTTCTCTTTTCGTGTGATCTTTAACTTCCACCTGAACAGGCAGATCGGACCTTAGTTTAACGTCTCAGTTGTTGTTTGTGTAAAAAGAAGTCACTGTTTTGTATCTTTCAGTTCTGTTGGGCACTTCTTGATGCCCAGTGGTTTGGAGACGGTAGAGAATGGCGGCAGATGCAGCAAGAGTGGCTCGGATAGTGAACGAGGCGGTGGAGGAAGGCAGCAGCTCCCTTGGTAAGTAAGCTCACTGCTCGGAGCAGAGTGTCTGAATCCAGGAGTGCTCAGGAGTATTGGGGACTCAATAAGAACATAGGAAGGAGGAGGCCATTCAGCCCCTCAAGCCTGTTCTGCCATTCTATTGGATAATAGCTGATCTGATCGGAGCTGATTCAACTCCATTTACCCGCCTTTGCTCCATATCCCTTTCTACTCTTCCCTAACAAAAATCTATCCACCTCAGTCTTGAAAATTTGAATGGATCCAGCAGCCTTAGCCTTTTGGGGGAGAGTTCTAGATTTCCACCACCTTTTGTGTGAAAAAGTGCTTCCTGATTTCACTCCTGAATGGCCCTTGTTCTGGATTTTAAGATGGTGCCCCTCGTTCTGGATTTCCACACCAGAGGGAATAGTTTCTCTGCAGCTGCCCTGTCAAGTCCCTTTATCATTTTAAACGCCTCAATCAGATCACCCCTCAACCTTCTAAACTCAAGGGGAATACAAGCCATGATATGCAACCTGTCTTCATAATTTAACCCTTTAAGCCCTGGTATCACAGAGAGTGTGCATTGCATTCCAACATTTTATCGCTGGAATTTCCACGTGTAGGTGGGATGTATGGAATTCTCAGCTTGGTTTGGACACTCTTAAGCATAGATTTTTTTTACCATCTTAATATTCAGTTATCTTCTCCCCTTTTTTTTCAGATCTGGGGAACTGCAAATTAAATATCTTTCCGGTGGCTCTGTTTAAAGTCATGAGGAACATAAAAGAGAATATCCACTATATTTCCCTGGCAAACAATGAGATGAAGTCTGTCACGAGTGAATTCATCTCCAACTTCAAACAGTTACGAGGTAACGCCTTTCCTCATTTATATCAGGAAATAGGTACTGACCCTGTGCTCATGATCTGTTCAGAGTTCCTCCCTCAGTGCTTTGAGAGTTGTGTTGCTGGCATTTCACCAATTCTGTCCTCTCAGAGTTAAACCTGGAGGGTAACTCCCTGAAGCAGCTCCCTGATGCAGTGATGTCTTTGATGCACTTGACGGCCATTAATCTGGCGAGGAATAAGTTCTCCGTCTTCCCAGAGCAGCTCACGGAGGTGAAGACACTAGAGAACATCAACCTGGAGGAGAATCAGATCGTGGGTATGTTGTGTGTGCAGAGTGGGCATGCAGGGTGATTTTATTCCTTTAGGGTTTATTTGAACCGTAGAGTAACTTTGAGAAAAGTAAACACCCGGTTTAGTTTAAATCAAGTGTTACTTTATTAAGATTAAGGAGCATGTTAATACAATTGCAATAGCGGAGTGCAGTTCAGAGCTGACGGATGATCAAGTCAGTATCGCTGGGAACAGACCATGTCCTGATCTGTTTTGAGTGCGTCAGTTCTTATGTTGATGGACAAATCTTTTTCTTGTAACTGTTTGACTGTGGATCTTGCTCTCCTGATTGTCCGTTGGAAGCTTGGAGACTTAAATGTCTCATCTGAAGGCACCTCTATCAATGCAGCGCACCCCCAGCACTACACTAGATTACGTCAGCCTAGATTACGTGAATTCAAAGTCCTGATGTGGGGTTTGAACCCACGATTGTTTGACTCAGAGGCGAGAGTGCTACCACTGCACCAGGCTGACACTGTGTGCTGGTTAATCTGCTGAAATTTCATGCGGAAATGCAGAAAATATGATAGAGTTGAGTGTGATTTTTCTTTCTGTCTTTCAGAGGTGCCTGTGGAGAAGATTAGGTCTTTGCCATCCCTGAAGATCCTCAACCTGAAGTCTAACCCTTTGAGCACAGAGGCCTTAGCCATGTGTCATTCAGACTCTCAACATCATATCCTGACAGTCACAGATCAAAAAGCACAATAATAATCCTTGCATTTGATATAGCTCCTTATCACATCTTCAAGACATCACAAAGCACTTTACAGGATATACTCTAAGGTGCAGTGAGTGTGTATTTTGTGGGCGAAACACGGAAGCTAATTGCACACAGCAGTGTCCTACAAACAGTCGTGGATTAAGTGACCAAATTATTAGTATTTTTCTTGAGGGATTATTACCTCCCAGGTTCACTAATCGATTAACAACCAGGTTCCTACTTACTGCTAGGTAAACAGAGGTGTGTGTGTGTGTGTGGAGTAAGCAAACTTGCCTAAGGTTTCCCTGCCCTGGAATGGAACCTGGATCGTCTGGCTTGTGAGGTAAGCATGCTAATCACTGTGGTACAGGATAATAAGGATTTAGAGTTAGAGATGTAATTTGGAAGTGGAAAGAAAAGACAGTGTAATCTTTCCTTTTAAAAATTAAAAGGGATTATGTTCCTGTCCCACAATTTGGGGAAACGCTTCCCTGACAGAGAGATTTTGTAGATCTTTGTCCTCTGCAAAAATTCATTTTTTAGTTTGAAAAACACACAGCAATTGCAATAGCGGAAAAGCTGTTTCAGTGGGATTGAATGAGCGGCCTGCTCTGAGAGCTGGCATAGACTCAATAGGTTGAATGGCCTCATTGTGCGCTGCAAGTGTCTATGACTCTATGATCCGGGGATTGTATTTCTCAAGTGCTCTCTTCCTCCTTTATTTAATTTTTTTCTAGCAGATTGCCACACAACCACTTTTCGCTTCATGGCTGTTTATGAGACATTGGTCGTGTACAAATTGGCTGCTGCGTTCACCTATAATAAAAATACATTCACTGCAGTTCACAGTGCATCCTCCTGCTGGTAAAGGCATCACACTGAATGCAAGCATTGTGCAGTTTACATTAATTTATATAGTGCCTTTTGCAATGGGAGGATGTCTCATAATGCTTCCCACTGCTGGATGGACATCAGAGATTGGAACAGGATGGGGACAGCCTTAACATTTAACAGATTTCACAGAGGCTACAAAGCACACGCTTGCTCAGGGTTGGAGATTAAGCAGCAGAACATTGGAAATTACAATTCAACACAATCCAATTCAATAATCTAGAGAGAATCTACAGGGTGTCCACAAAGTCCTGTCTTTTTTTCTCCAATGCACTGACCACCAACTGAAACACTTGTGGAAGGATGATGATAATTGTATTTAGAAGTACTTAATTGTATTCAGTGCAAGTGTTTTACTGTATTTAGATGTCCAGAGGATCGGTCTGAATGAGCGCCATAATTTTCATGATAATAATCCGTCGCCACTGTTCAGTGACATCTTCCGTTAACATGGGATGGAGTGAGAAGGAAGTTACTGGTGTCAAGACATTGTTGCACTCCACTCACCTACAACAGAAAATAAAAATTAATTGTAAAAAGAACATAGAGTGGGTGGGGGAATTCCTACATGCACTGTTTATTCTTGCGTAATGCCGGCGTCAGTTAATGTTTTATTGCTGGAATTCGCGCCAGGTTTAAGGAATGAGTGGAAAATCTTCCGTTATTGATTGAGAAAAGCTGACATTGTTTGCAAAACAAAGTGTTGCACTTGGAAATGTTTCTGAATTGTATTCACTTCTTGCGGGTTTACAATAAAATGACGCTTTTATGGATTAAGATGTGAGTAATTGAACAAAAAGTATTTCAGTAGATGGGAATTAAGCACAGATATGACCACTCTGTGTCAGAGATGCAGTCAGTTTACTGTATATTCACTATGTATATTCAGTTTACACACTCCATAGGTCACTGGATAGTGCTCAAATATGGAACTAATAAAAATAATAATTCTTGCTTTTGGTATAGTGCTTTATCATATTGTTGAGACATCTCAAAGCGCTTCACACGATATACGGTAAAGTGTAGTGACTGTATATTTTGTGGGAGAAACGCCGCAGCCACTTGCGCTGGTACATTTGATACCGTGACTTTTACATTGGGGAGGACATCTCAAAGCAAAATATCAAATGCAAGGATGATGATCATTATTATCGTCGTCTGCAAAGTGCAGTGACCGTTTTCTATGTTGATGAGCAAGGGTAAAGACCTTGCTTGGTTGTGGTTTGCTGAACGCAACCGAAATGTGTCCGTGCTGTCGGGGCTGTTGTGGGAAGGAATGAGCTCCCGGCCGTCAGTTTGTCCCACAAGTTGTCCCGCAAGTTCTTGTCCCGCCTCGCTTGCTGGATCCGGATTTATTCAGCATCCTGGTGAGTATCAGCGCGGGGCAAGGTCCAGCCGATCTCCTGATCGTCACGCGGAGTAAGCAGGTATCGCACATTATAATCTCTCGCGCCCTCCAGGCCCGAGATGACAATAAACTGCTCGGTCATCCTCGCGTTCACCAGCCTCCCTCGTATCGCCGCGTCACCCTGAGGTCCTTTGCCGCGTCGCACCCGATCAATACTTTAATATTTGTGTGCGAGGATGGGTACGGTCTCCGGTGGCATTGTGTCACAGTCACATTTTATGCTTTGGAGGATGATGTGTGGATACCCAATAGATGGGGAGGAGGAGGGTTTGTTAATATGGCAGATTCCTGTACGGTGTGTTACTTTGGGCGGCTTTTGGGGGCTATTTTAGGCTATGTCGGGCGGCTTTTGGGCTATTTGGGGCGGGGCTTGTTCGGGCTATTTTGCGGTCGTCCGCGGGCTATTTCGTGCTATTTCGGCGTTCGTTCGGGCGGCTTTGGGCTACGAACGCCTTCCGATTTCCGGCCGCCGCGGCCCCGGTCCCGCCCTCCTGCCCCGAGAGCCGCGCGCGCACCGCCGGTCCCCGCCACACAGCGCCCGGCAACCGACATGGCCGCGTATCGCAGTGAGGAGCGCGGCTGCCGCAACTCCCTGAGTTACCGCATGTTCCTGAGTGAGTGAGTGAGGGAGGGAGGGAGAGGGGGAGAGGGGGGGACCCCCCGGGCTCCGGCTGCCGGTGCCCGACCCCGGGGGCGGCCACGTGTGCAGCAGCTGCCACCCACCCACCCACCGCCCGGCACCGGCACCGGCAGCGCCGCCCGCACTCCGGCAACTCGGTCACTCGCTCAGTCTCGTGTCGGCAATGATCATCGTTGCATTGTGTGCGCAGCGCCTCTCGTCGGGTCTCGTTGCGACGCCTCTCCGCCCATCGACCGCAAACGGTTCCGCTTCTCGTTGTTGTTGTTGTTGTTGTTGCCGCCGCCGCCGCCGTTGTTGTTGTTGTTGTTGTGGAGACGCTTTTCCGCTCCGTTTCTTGGCAGATGGTCCTTTCGCGGAGGTCAGTGCGGATGGACCTGGTTTGCTGTGTGTGTTATTTAGCCCAGACAGCACCGTGCCTCACCCCCCCCCCCCTGTCTGTCTGTCTGTCTGACTGACTGTCTGTCTGACTGACTCTGTCTGACTGACTGACTCTGTCTGTCTGACTGACTGACTCTCTCTCTGTCTGACTGTCTGTCTGACTGACTGACTCTCTGTCTGACTGACTGACTCTCTGTCTGACTGACTGACTCTCTGTCTGTCTGACTGACTCTCTGTCTGTCTGTCTGATTGACTGACTCTCTGTCTGTCTGACTGTCTGACTGACTCTCTGTCTATCTGTCTGACTGACTGTCTGTCTGACTGACTGACTCTCTGTCTGTCTGACTGACTGTCTGACTGACTCTCTGTCTGACTGACTGACGCTCTGTCTGTCTGACTGACTCTCTGTCTGTCTGACTGACTGACTGACTCTCTCTGTCTGACTGACTCTCTCTGTCTGACTGACTCTCTCTGTCTGACTGACTCTCTGTCTGTCTGACTGTCTGTCTGTCTGACTGACTCTGTCTTTCTGACTGTCTGCACAGGAGTGAATGTGTTGGAGGGGCTGAATGGTGCTGCTGTCAATGGGGCTATTGATTAACCTGCAGTGAGTGAGAGTGGGGGTTGTGTGTGTAAAACATCCCAATTTACAACTGCTTTCCTTTTCCAGAAAACTCAGAGGGCGTTTATATCTCTCCATTCCACGACATACCATTGTACGCGGATCCAAGTCAGGTAATTTCATTTCAATGTCTCCCTCTTCCCTTCTCCCTCTCCCTCTTCCTCCCTGAGAGGATTCAAAGGTTTTTTCCCCCCCTCTTGCGTAAACAGAACGTATCTCTGATGTACTTTGTACCATAGCACTAATTCTTGCATTTGATATTGCCTTATTACATCGTCGCCCTGTCTCCAAGGATGTACTGTAAAGTGGAGTGACTGTGTTTCGTGGGCGAAACACGGCAGCCAGTTTGCACATAGCAATGTCCCACAACAGTCATGGAGTGAAAAATCTTGTGACGCCCTCCACCCCTTCGAAATATGTTGCCGACGTGATAAGGTGATACAACACATCCAAGGACGATTATTTTAATCAGATGTAGGATGGCTGGAAGTGAAATCAAGAAACATTTCTTCACGCAGAAAGCTATGAATGTATAGAACGCACAGTCCCAGGAGGCTGTAGAGGCAGAATCCATTGAGATATTTAAAAGGGAGATAGATATTTGGGATGTACAACACACCTGTTATGTACCATGTGTGTGTGTGCTATACTCTGTGTGCGTCGCCCGGGGCGGCCGCGAGTCGCCCCGGGTGCCCGCGCGTCGCCCCGGGTGTACATGGAGTCCAGTAGCGTAGTGGTTAGCGCGCTCGCCTTGCAAGGAGAGGATCCAGGTTCGATTCCCCGCCTGGGCGAACCCTTGGGCTAGTAGTTTCCTTACTCCACGCGCCTCTGTTTACCTAGCAGTAAGTTGTAACTTTGTTGTTAGTCGATTGATGGTTCGGTTTCTGGTGGTTACATTTTGTTCACTCAATCCACGACTGTTTGTGGGACACTGCTGCACAGAATTGGTTTCTGAGTTTCATCCACAAAATACAGTCAGTCCACTTTACAATATATTCTATGAAGCACTTTGAGACGTCTCAACAACATGATAAGGTGTATCAAATACGTGTATTATTGTTATTATTAGTAGTAGTGGAGTCCTGTAGCTCAGTGGTTAGAGCACTCGCCTTGCAAGCGAGAGACCCGAGTTCAATTCCAGGCAGAGGGCGAAACCTTGGGCAAGTTTTCTTACTCCACACAGAGCCTAATAATAATCCCTCCAAAAAAACCAATAATAAATTGGTCATTTTCAATCCACGACTGTTTGTGGGACATTGCTGTGCGCAATTGGCTGTCGCGTTCGCCCACAAATATACAGTCAATTCACTTTACAGTATATTCTGTGAAGCGCTTTGGGACGTCTAGAGGACGTGAAAAGCACTATGTCAAATGCAAGGATTATTATTAGTCGTAGTAGTAATAGTATGTAAGAGTGTAGAGGGGTGTGGGGAAAAGGCTGAGAAATGGGATTAAGAGATCTACTGAGATGCTCTGAATTGTTACGGTCTGGAACGCACTGCCTGAGAGGGTGGTGGAAACCGATTGAATAACAAAGTTCAAAAGGGAATTGGATAGGTACTTGAAAAAGAAAAATTTGCAAAGATATGGGGAAAGAGCAGGGGAGTAGGACTGATTGGGTAGCTCTTCTAAAGAGCTGGCACAGGTATGATACACTGAATGACCTCCTTCTGTGCTGTAATATTCTATGATTCTATGAGATCCAATAAACTGGTGGAACAGCCTCAAATCAAAGGTGTTTTATTCAGGAAGTGTTTCTAACCGGACACCAATAACAGAGCAGTGAATGGGTCAGCTCTCAGAACAACAATTTTCCTATTCCCTTTCCCCGAGTATTTCCCACATTTATTTTTATTTACAATCAGTGTTTAGCCTGGAAAATAAGACTGCAGGCAGGAGGTGCTTTGATAGAACAGGGCAACTTGTTTCAATTAGAAGTGTATTTGGAGTGTTTCTGACACGAGCTCCACCCAATAATAATGTGGTCACTAAATCTATGACTGTTTGTGGGACATTGCTGTGCCCAATTGGCTGCTGTGCTTCACCCAACAAATAAACAGTCAGTATATTTTGTGAAGCCCTTTGAGACATTATTATTATTAAATTTCTTAGTCCCGTTCCTACTGGGGTTGTCAGCTATCTAGCTTTCTCCTTTTGATATTATCACTGCACTTTCCTCCGTGTGGTGCAAGTCATCTAAGCCCTTTGCCAAGGCTTGCATTGATCTGTATTGATCTTCATTTGCCAGTCATCAGCCCATGTTCCTGCCCCATCAGACTATCTTGGTCCAGACGTGAAAAGCGCTATATCAAATGCAAGGATTATTATTATTATTGGTCGGACTTTTGCTGCCTCCTCTGATTCCACAGTCCCCCTCTCCCCACCGCCCGCAGCTTGGTGTCTCATCTACTCTTTATGGTGCATTTATATGGCAGATCGTTTTTCTTAGGTTCTTTTCCCCCGCTCCCCTCTCTTAAATCGTGTCCAGACTTCCAGCCATCATGTACCATATTATGCAATAAAACACTATCGCGAGATGATATTCTACGTGAAAGGCGCAATATAACTGCAAGCTGCTGTTGTTGTGGGTTAGTGCGGATATCCAGAATGAGAAGTATTAATTTGCAGTAATGATGGTAATCAGGGAAAGAGAGGGAGAGAGAGTGCACATTCCATTCTAACAGTCTATCTTTGAAATTTCCATATGTCGGTGGGATGCATGGAATTCTCAAGTTTGGTTCGGAGACTCTTCAGCACGGTGATGGGACACTGCTGTGCGCAGTTGGCTACACTTGTCCGACACTTGGCTGACCAAAACGTTTTTTAGAAAAACAAATCATAGGGACTGGTTTTAAGGCACAGCCCTGTTGGTGAGGCTTCATGTCCTCTGAATATAGTGTCGTGATCCACACCACAATTGTCCCCAGATGGTGTGGGTTGGTGGCATCCCACCCATTAGAGACGGCTACTGTTGGTTTGAACTGGGGATGAAAAGGTTTGCGATGTAATAACAGGGTGTCAGGAATACACCCCCAACTGTTGGGAGCTTCAAAGCTGCCACACAGCTATTTCAAGAGAGTTTTCACAGCAAAAGTTTGATAATTTAAGGGCCTGGGAAAGAATCTGGGTTCTAATTACCTCCAATTGAGAGTATTAGAGAGTCCAGTGGGAAGAGCTCTTGGTTGAAGGAAATTTGGCTGTAAGTCCTAAGACTACCAAACAAAACTTGTTCTAGTCAGGGAGATATTATAAAGACACGTTTCAGCATTGTGGAGCATAATCTTTTGAGGTAGATACGTGTGGTTAAGCATTCAGGGACACACCCAAGTATTTAGGCTATGAAATCTATACTCAGCGTTTCATCTCCAGCTCTTTTTTTCCCAGCTCCTCAAATTGGTTCTCCTCAGTCTTTCCTTCCTTCCATTCTACACTCTGTAGGCTTTAAACCCCAACCTAACCTCTACTTCTTGGAGTCCTGTAGCGTAGTGGTTAGGACACTTGCCTCGCAAGCGAGAGGAGCTGGGTTCGATTCCAGGGAAGGGTGAAACTTTAGACAAGTTTCTTTACTTCACACGCCTCTGGTTACCTAGCAGTAAGTAGGAACCTGGTTGTTAGTCAATTGGTGGATCGCTTTCCGGGGGTAATAATCCCTCCCCTACCACACAAAAAAGTTCCCTTAATCGACAACTGTTTATGGGACATCACTGTGCACAATTGGCTGCAGTGTTTCGCCTACAAAATAGTCAATTCCCTTTACAGTATATTCTGTGAAGCGCTTTGAGATGTCTCAATGACGTGATACGGCGCAACAATTAATTGCAACAATTATTATTATGATTATTTCTCCAGTGGTGCTTTGATTAGAAACCTGCCCATTTCCCATTGTGTAATAGGCCTAAACACAATTCTATTCCAGAAATCGTAACTTTCGTGCTGAACCTTATTGTTCCTGTCTATTTGTCTTCTTGACCTCTGGTTCCACTATTAAAAAATGTTCCCATTTCCTCTCCTGGGTTTTAAGCAATTCAATTGTTTTGTTTCTGCCCCTCCTCTTTCTTTCACACAAGTTTAGCCAGGGTCCCCAAGCCTCGAATAAAATGAGTGTGGCGTTATTTTATCTCCAGAGGTCATCTTGGGAGTGGGCGTGGACTTTGAAAGACCAAACAAGTGGAAATTCCCTATGTATTTTTGATGAAGTAACGGAAAGGGTGGATGAAGGTAGTGCAGTTGATATTGTTTATATGGATTTTCAAAGGGCGTTTGATAATGTGGCACATGAGACAATAGAAGTATTAAAGGGACAGTGGCAGCGTGGATACAGAACTGCCTGGGAGACAAAAGCAGAGATGGTGGTGAACAGTTGTTTTTCTGACTGGAGGTAAGTGTGCAATGGTGTCCTCAGGGATCAGTATTGGGACTACTTCTGTTTTAATCTATATAATTGACCTGAATTTTGGTATAGGGAGTACAATTTCCAAGTTTGCAGATGATACTAAGCTAGGAAAAGTAGTAAACAGTGAGGAGGATAGTAGCAGACTGCAAATGGACATAGACAGACCGGTGAAATGGGCAGACACATAGCAGATGAAGTTTAATGCCTTGGGACGTCCTTCCAATGTGAAAGGCGCTATACAAATGTAATGTTGTTGTTGTTGTAATGTAGATAAATGCGAGGTGATGCATTTTGGGAGAAAGAATGAGGAGAGGCAACATAAGCTAGATGGTACAATCTTAAAGGTAATGAAGGAACGGAGAGACCTGGGGGTTCATATAAGTAAATCTTTGAAGGTGGCAGGACAGGTAGATAAAGCTCTTGAAAAAGCATACGAGATACTAGGTTTTATAAATCGGGGCATAGAATACGAAAGTCAGGAAGTTATGATGAACCTTTATAAAGCACTGGGCACCACACTGTAGGAAGGATGTCAAGGCATTGGAGAGGGTGCAAAGGACCTTTACCAGGATGGTACCAGGAATGAGGGGTTTCAGTTATCAGGAGAGGCTAGAGAAGGTGGGATTATTCTCCTTGGAGCAGAGAAGGTTAAGAGGAGATTTAATAGAAGTTTTCAAAATTATGAAGGGTTTCGATAGAGTGAACAAGGAGAAAATAATTCCACTGGAGGATGGATCAGTAACCCGAGGACACAGATTTAAAATAGTTGTTAAAAGAAACAAATGGGAGGTGAGGAGAATTTTTTTCACACAGCGAGTTGTTCGGATCTGAAATGCATTGCCTGAAAGGGTTAGTGGAAGCCGATTTGATAACAACTTTTAAGAGAGAAGTAGATAATTATTTGGGGAGGACAAGTTGAGGGCTATGGGGAGAGAGCGGGGGAGTGGGATTGAATTGAATAGTTTTTTTCAAAGAGCCGGCGTGGACATGATGGGCCGAATGGCTTCTTTTTGTGTCGTATAATTCTGTGATTTTTTGATCTGTGGAATTCTCAAACTGTTTTTGGAGACTCTAAAGCATGGCCATGGGTTTTCATGTGTCAAGATACCTGGCTGACCAAAAATTCCCCTTTTTTCAATAGGAACAAATTGCCCTCTTGTATCAAAGCCCACCCTGTCCCGTCTGTCGTCTTATTTTCTGACCAAACATTGATTATAAATAAAAATAAACATGAGGAATACTGTTATTGGTGTCCTGGTCAGAAATGCTTCCTGAATAAAACACCTTCTGTTCAAAAGAAATGAGGTGATAAATACGAGAGGGGGAGGAAGCCACACTGCCTGGTGAGCCCACTCCACCATCAGCCCTAATAGCAACTCTAGTTCCATTTCACTGCCTTTAATTTGTGTCCTTTAATTTAATTAATCGCTCTCTTGTTGCCTTTTAATATCAACAACAACTTGCATTTATATCCTGCCCTTCATGTGGACCAGCATCTCGCTTAACAGCGAGTACCAAACAGTAGTGGTGCCTGACTGAGCCGGGAGGAGGTGACCGTAAGTCCGGTCGAAGAGGAAGGTCTTCAGGCATGATCTAAGAGAGGGGAAGGACGGAGCAAGGCAGAGAGATTGGGGGAGAGAGTTCCAAAGCTTTGGGGCGAAGTGGCTGAAAGCACGGCTGCCAATGGTGGAAGGGACAAGCATGTGGCAGGAGATGCTACCCTGTATGAACAGTGCTATATTAATGCAAGTTGTTACAACCATAACTCTGATTGTCTATATGTATAAGGCTGAAATGACGAGGCAGAGATTACTGCTCACTGATGCTCTGCTTTCTGTCGAGCCTCGTCCATGAGATGTTCATTGACTTGTCATACATTAATGTAGGACTGAATAGTACGGAGCCTGCTCTCACTTCACTGTTGATTGGAGCTGTGGTTTTCTTGTGGGCCGGGATTCCACAAATAAACTTGTGGAAACCACACGAGTTGGATCGTGGACAAAGAAACTTAGAAAGTTTAGAGCACAGAAGCAGGTCAATCACCCCATTGTGTCTGTGCTGGTGCTCACTCCCTCACTGGAGCTCTCCACTCAAATCCCATTCTCCACTCCAGTCTCTCTGCTCTTTCCTCAGATATCAAATGCAAGGATTATTATTAATATTATACCCTTTAATAGTATTCTGCCGGAAGTGTTTGGATGTGGACAGTTCCTGCAGAGGCCATGTAGGATGTGGGGGGAGGGGGATGTCATTAACTTCCTGAATGTTTGGCAACCACAATCTTTGGAATTGCCCTTCAGATGAGTTAATTGATGTCAAGGTACTCAGGTTGAGTGTCAGAGACCAAATGGAACCTCTCAACAACTTGTTTTTGTTGTTGTCACTGCTCGTAACTCGAGTGGATGTAGCAATGGTTATAGATTTGCCAAACGTTACAGCACAGAAAGGGGCTGTGCTGTTGCTTCTCTCCACGCGAGCTACCCAAACTGGGTAGCTTGTTAGCCTCGCAGACCCAGGATTGATTCCCGGCCAGGCCGAAACCTCAGGCAAGTTTCCTTACTCCACACTCCTCTGTTTATCTAGAAGTAATCAGGAACCACTTGTTAGTCGATTAGCGGATTGTTTTCCGGGGGTAATAATCCCTCTAAAAAGTCCCCACCCACCCCCACAGGAAAAACAATGTGGTCACTCAATCCATGACTGTTTGTGGGACACCCCCTCGTGCAGTTGGCTGCCACGTTTCACCCACAAATACACAGTCAATCCATTTTACAATATATTCTGTGAAGAGCTTTGAGACGTCTCAACAACATGATAAGGTGCTGCATCAGATGCAAAGATTAGTATTGTTATTAAGCAGACATTGATCAGGTTGCCTCTTAATATTTTGACCTACAGTGGAAAATCCCTATATTCTTGTTGCAAGTGTAGTCGCAAGTTTAGATGAAGCAATAATGTTTCCAAACATCCTATGCTTTCTGTTTGCATTGTCTCAGGTCAGCACTGCATGGCGCAATCAGCCTCGCCACACAAAGGTTGAGACATCACTCAGTTGCTGCAAATGCTTTCAATAGCGTTTACCTAATCAGCGGAGGATATTTTTGTCCTTCGAAGTGCTGTAATCTTAATCTGTGCAGTGGGGGAGCTAGGGTGCTGTCCTGAGCTAAATTGGATTGCTGCTTCAGATCGTATAGGCTTTGATGAGCTTGGCTACTAAAATCGTGGAATCCTGTAGCATAGTAGTTAATGCACTCGACTCGCAAGCGAGAGGACCTGGGTTTGATTTCCGGGTGGGGCAAAACCTTAGGCAAGTTTCCTTAACCCACATGCCTAGTTTATCTAGCAGTAAGTAGGACCTTGGTTATTAGTTGATTGCCTTTAAGACGTCTCAACGATGTGATAAGGCACTATATCAAATGCAAGGATTATCATAAGAAAAGGTTATGTCTGTCTTTGTGAGGATTGTGCTTAGCTTTCTGCAGCTTGAGCTGAGCACTTCCTGTGTGGCCACCCACTCATGTAATTGGCTATGCAAAAGCTTTGAGCTGTAACTGATCACTTGCCGGTGCCGAAAGCTGTGGTTTATTGCAGGTCTTTACTGGAAATTCCGTAAAGCACCTTGAGACTTCCTCAAAGTGAAAGGCACAATATCAAATGCCAGTATCACAGTAAAATTCACTTAAGGTGTATCAGTGGGGCTATAACATTTAATATGACTCGCATTGAGTCAAAGTTGTAGGCAAACTGTAGAAGTCGTATAAAATCCGATTTAATCAATAATCAACACTGCGCATGTGTAATTTAATTCAGCCGCTAAGTGCACATGCAGCGACGGGTCAAGACTGTTTCTCCAATTCATTGTGTTTTGACCCGTCACCGCAGGCACCCATACCAGGTGCAAGCCTTGGAATCGCATTGAATTGCGGGAAATGAAGTTCTTTTGCGCATGTGTCGTCAGGAGCGGCGTTACGAGTTAGGAGGTGATTAATATGAGTAGTGTAAAGAAATGTAAGTGAAACTGAATGGGACTCGGGTGGAGCAATTATATTATTTATAAACATGGTGCGAGTTTTACTGTGTTATTTTTAAAAACTGCATGGCAACATTGTTTAAATCTGATTGTGGAGGGGAACAATAATGTAGCGGAAATTGTTTTTAACTATCGTTTTACTGATGCCCTTTCCTTCAGGTAGAAGGTTTTTTTTCATCTTTGTGGATTTGACTCAAATCCTCCCCGTATTACATTTGACTGTTTGCAGCAACCTGGTTCAGATCAGCACAGCTCAGCCGGTAGCACTCTCTCCCTGTGGGTCAGAAGGTTGGGGTTCAACACCCACGTGGGGGGGATTTAAACTTATAGTCCAGGCTGACACTCCATTACAGTGCTAGGGGTCTGTTCTTTGGATGAGATGTTAAACTGAGGTTCCGTCTGCCTGTTCAGGTGGATGTTAAATACGAAAAGAGAAGGGAGTTTTTCTCTCTCTCTCTCTTTCCCCCCCAGTGTCCTGGCCAGCATCTCAGGGTGGGGCAGTTGCCGGTTCAAAGGCCACATCATGACTTGAACCATGCTTTCAGCCTATCTGCCCCCTCGCTCATCCCTCCTTCAAGGCCCATCTCAAGACCCACCTCTTTGACCGCGCCTTTGGTCCCCCTTCCCTCCTGCCCTTCACCCCTCCTGATCCCAACTCCCAGCTCAGGTGCACATCCTTGACTGTCCACAACCTTGGAACGTCCTCCCGATGTGAAAGGCGCTATATAAATGTAAATTGAGCTAAGCTCCATCCTGGAGTTCTTCTGATACTCTTCCTCCCTCACCTCATTCAAGGTCTGCCATTAAATATACCTCTCTGACCATGCTTTCGGTCACCTTTCGCCCATTCTTTACCCCCCCTGCTCAGGTATCCATCGAGCACTGTTGGATGTCCTCCAGATGTGAAAGACTCTGTACGAACGTGAATTCTATTACATTTAAACTTGTTTTCGTTCATTCTCATTCTCTTCAGAATGTGTTCAACATGGTGGTGGAGGTTCCTCGCTGGACCAACGGGAAGATGGAGGTAATTTGTTTTCTTTCCACTCAACTTTCTAGCCTCAAAACTGGAGGCGCATTGAAGTGCATGGACAGTGTAGATTCTGTGTCACAGGTAAAGATTATTTTATAATCCAGCGAGTTTCTTAGGGAAAACAGGTGCTTTCCTCTCTGGTGAGGGATGGTATTAGAGATGGGGGTGTTAGGGGCGCGGGTAGAGAGGCTGAACTGTGGTGTTAGAGATGGGGTCTGGTATTATGAGAGTCTTCTCACTGGGAAGCTGTCACTTAACTCTTGGGCAGCTGGTTTGATAGTGGCAGCATTGGAGGCTTGGGGGAGGATGCTAAGTCTTCTACTCAGTTGATGCACATCCCAAAGCAGTGTTAGGCAGGAACATTCAACTCCACTTACCCACCCGGCTTTTGTTCCATATCCCTTGATATCCTGACCTAACAAATGTCTGTCTGGGATCTTTTGGGCAGGGAGTGAGTGGAGGAGGACTTGTTGGATGCTCCTCAATAGGAAGGCTTTCACAGGAATAATCCTGTGTCGTTTTCTGTATTTACAGATTGCAACCAAGGAGCCGCTGAACCCTATCAAACAAGATGTGAAGAAAGGAAACTTGCGTTTCGTGGCGAATATTTTTCCTCACAAGGGATACATTTGGAACTACGGGGCTCTTCCACAGGTAGGAATGGAAACAGGGCTTATCGTGAAGCTAAGTGAACTTAGACTGGGAACATAGGAACAGGAGGAGGCCATTCAGCCCCTTGAGTCTGTTCCGCCATTGGCTGATCTGTACCTCAACTCCATTTATCCACCTTTGTTCCATATTCCTTCCATACGCTTACCTAACAAAAATCTATCGACTGAAACCATTAATTTATTCTGGCTGGTTAGTCAGCAATCAGAATCCATCAACAAATCACATTTATTCCAGCAACAACAACAAATTACATTTGTATTTGTATAACTTTCACATTGGGAGGATATCTCAGAGTACTTCACACAACTGACCAGGGAGGTGGATGAAAGGAGCTGAGGAGTGTGTGTGTATGTTGTGGGGGTGGGATGTTGGTAATCGCCGAGGGGGCAGGGAGGAATTAAAGCTTAGTTGAAAAGATGTATCTTAAGGCAGGCTTTAAAAGTGGGCATTGAGAGAGCAACCAGGTGGAGTGAGTGGGTGGGAACAGGCTAAAAACTTAACCACGCATAGTAGGGCGAATTGTGTGGGAAGTGAACTGAGCCACTGTTAACTGTGAAGGGTTGTAGGAGAATTAAGGTGGTGGTAAGTTATTGTTAAGGCGGTGACTCTGACAACAGCCCTAGCACAGTGGAGTCCTGTAGCTCAGTGGTTAGAGCACTCGCTTTGCAAGCGAGAGACCTGAGTTCGATTCCCGGCAGGGTGAAACCTTGGGCAAGTTTCCTTACTCCAGACGCCTGATAATAATCCCTCAAGAAAGAAAAACAATAATAAATTGGTCATTTCAATCCACTACTGTTTGTGGGACACTGCTGTGCGCAATTGGCTGCCGGGTTTCGCCCACAAATATACAGTTAATTCATTTTACGTCTATTCTGTGAAGCGCTTTGAGACGCCTAGAAGAGGTGAAAAGCTCTGTATCAAATGCAAGGATTATTATTATTACATTGTATTAAGTGATAGTGTGAAGGCCTGGATTGTGGGGAGCGACTGATGGGTTTGCAAGAATTAAATGGAAGTTTTGTGTGAATGGATGCGAAGGCATTGCAGTGGGTCCCAGTCAAAGAGAAGCATTAATGGCCCAAAGTAGAATTCTAGGGAATTCCAGTGTCTGAAGATAATTCCTGATGTTTTATTTCCAACAGACTTGGGAAGACCCAAAACACAAAGACGAATCCACCAACTGCAATGGAGACGATGATCCCATTGACGTCTGTGAAATTGGAACCAAGGTGCAGTGGAAATGATGTACTCCCACTCAACTCGCTTTCTCTTCAATATTCGCTTCTTTCCAACAGCTCTCTGGAGTTGTATATCCTTGTTATAGTTTAATCAGTCCTCGATTGTTGGATCAGGGGCAGCGGACATGAAACGGACACTGTTCATATCAGTGTTCCATGCCAATCCAGTAGTCGAGGATAGATGGTCCCCATTTCCCATACAACCTTCTGACGCAGTCGTTCCGTTCACTCAGCTAACAGCTCTTTCGTGTGCCCTGCTCGGTCCACCCCACTGTCTGGGGGCAAGCTTTCAGCCATCCTTTTCCCACTCCCGCCCCTTTGCCCCCCACCCCCCCCACTTGTTGGGCCACTGGTGATGTTGGGGATTGTTCCTAGACAACTCTTTGCTGGCCAATATATCTTTCCTGAGATGCATTGCCCAAACCTGAACGCATTATTCCAGATGGGCATGAACAGAAAATCCCCTGCTAGTTACCTGCCTACATCACACGCCTAAGATCGAGAACTTAGCCCCAATGAGATGGTTCTCTCCTGCCTTGGTGTCATGTTGAATCCACAGGGGGAGGAGAAGAGAGAGCACAGTAAATCCCAAATTTAAACCGAGCCCAGTTTAAGGGAAATCAAAGTGAATTTACAAGAAAGAGTTGTCATTTTGTTTCTGTTCTGTGTCTGTGTGCGGAAGAGAAACTTGTATTTATGCAAATCGGTTTTGGGGAAGAGCATCGTCATAGGGAATTATGCCAACTGCTGAGCTAGATAATAATCCTTGAATTTTGATACAGCATTGTATCACGTTGTGGCGACTTCTGAAAACACTTCACAGGATTTTACTGTGAAATGCGGTGACTGTATTTGTGGGCGAAACACGGCAGCCAATTTGCACACAGCAACGTTCCTACAAACGCCCATTGTGCTATTCTCGTGTGGTCCCTATTTGCTCGAACCTGAATCTCTTCCGAACCTGAATCTCTCCCAAGTGAGGGGGTTTGGGTTGTATCGCCCAGCTTGATGTCTCTCAATTTAATTAGTTGTTGAGTGGGCTGCTGTCTCTGTCACTTTCACATCCAGAAACCTGCAGGGACTTGGCAAGAGATTGTGAAAGGATTTTTTTTGAAAAAAAGTAAGTTTAGAATTATCAAGCAAATAGTTTTATTCACGTTTTAGTATTATTTCTAGTATTCAACTCTGAATTCTGTTGGCGGACGGGTGGGTGAAATAATAGGAAAAATCTACATTTTTAAATGCTGGTTTAGTTGGTAGCACTCTTGCCTCCGAGTTAGTAGGTTGTGGATTCAAGTCCCACATCGGGATTGGGACCCACATAATTTCTTTTCACACCAATGCATAATAGGTTAAACCAAGGTGGACGATGGTACTACATTGAAACAGAAAAGGGGGTTTCTCTCATCTGGTGTCCTGGCCAACAATCCTCCAGATAAATTGGTCACTCTGGTGTTCAAATCCATTCACTCCCTGGCACCTCCCTACCTCTCCGACCTCCTCACTCCCCAATCCACCACCCGGCGCCTCCACTCAACTGGCACTGGCCTCCTACTCATCCCTCCGCTCCACCATTGGTGGCCGTGCTTTCAGCCACTACGCCCCAAAACTGGAACACTCTCCCTCAATCCCACCGCCTTGCTCCCTCTCTCCCCTCTTTCAAGTCCTGCCTGAAAGCTTTCCTGTTCGACTGCTCATGGCCACCTCCCCCCCCCCCCGGCTCAGAGTCAGGCTCCCTACTGTTAAGCGCTCTGAGACGCCACCCTGCGTGGAGGGCACTATATAAGTGCAAGTTGTTGTTGTCATTCATTTCATGGCTGTTTGTGGGACATTGCTGTGTGCAAATTAGCTGCCATGTTTCGCCGACAAAATACACAGTCACTGCACTTTACAGTATATCTTGTAAAGGACTTTGAAATGTCCTCTTGACGTGAAAGGCGCTGTATCAAATTATAAGGATTTTTCTTAGTTTTCCTGTCTCATTCCCAGACCAGACCTGAATGCATTGGAAGTAAGTTTGGTTTGAAAGCTGAAGCTCTATTTCTTTGTCTCCATATAGGTTTGTTCAACAGGAGAAGTGATCCGGGTAAAAATTCTGGGCACTTTAGCTTTGATTGACGAAGGTGAAACTGACTGGAAACTTATTGCGATCAATGTTGAGGATCCTGAAGCAAACTGTTTCAATGGTACATATTTACAGTGCACAGCACCTGAGACTTCACTGTGATAATGTTCCAGAGTATTATTATTAATAAGAAGAATCCTTGCATTTGATATAGCATATGTCTTGTCATGTATAATATATCATGTTTTGTGGGTGAATATCATTTTGTGGGCAAAACGCAGTAGCCAATTACGCACAGCAGCCATGGATTGAGTGACCACTTTTGTTTTTACTGGCGACCCACGGTATTTTGATGAAGGATCACACTTTTGTTGTCATGTGTTGAATGACCGGCTGTGAATTTCCAGCATTCTGTGATTTATCCTTTATAAATCTCTACACATATGGGAATATTTATCCTCTGATGCTTGGAATATTGTAAACTCTCAGTGATCAAGCATTCAGCGAGCACAGCCCTACTTCTGCACTCTTGAATTGTCTTTCAACTCCTCTTTGCCTTGTTCACTTTCTCCGTTCTTCAAAATAGGTATCTTTTCAACAGTGCTTTTGGTCGATATGTTTGATTTATTCCTGCCTTCTCCCTTATTTCTGCTCATTCTTCCTTTCCTGTTATATTTGTTAGGTGCTTTCTGATGAAACGTTCGATCTACTAGAAGTGTGTTGTGTAAGTTATTGATGTGGTAACAGCTTAAAGCAGTCTCCATTTTGTTGGAATAAAGGAATGGCCAGAATGGAATTAAACAAGTCTGCTTAGCCAAAGTGGAGAGTGTTGCTTTGTCAGAAGTGCCATCCTTCAGATAAGACATTAAACTGAGATCCTGTCTGCCTGTTCAGGTGGATAATAAAGATCCCATTCGAAAAGAGAAGGGAATTTCTCTCTCCCAGTGTTCTAGCCAACAATCCCCAAATAAAATCAGTCACTCAATCCACGAATGTTTGTGGACACTGCTGTGCGCAATTGGCTGACGTGTTTTGCCCACAAAATATAGTCACAATACAGTATATTCTGGGTTCCTACTCGCTAAAGTTTTTATGCTGGAGTATATTTGAATGTGAAGCACTTAGTCTTAAGTCATTTAGGTTAGTTTTAATATCAACCGTTTTTGTTTGTTTAATCAGATATTTGTGATGTAAAGAGACTAAAGCCAGGATACATGGAAGCCACAGTTGACTGGTTCAAAAGGTACAAGGTGCCTGATGGGAAACCGGAAAACCAGTTTGCATTTGACGCCAATTACAAGGATAAGGTGAGTATTTGAAACATAGACATTTACAGCACAGGAGGATGCCATTCGGCTCATTGAGTCTGCATCATTTTAAAGCGAGCTGTTCATTCAATCCCACTCCATGTACCCCTTCAGGCCTTTACCTTTAATGTACCTGTCTACTTCTTGCTTATATCCTTGCATTTTTATGGCGTCTTAAATGTCTCAAATTGCTTCATAGGATTTACTGTAAAGTACAGTAACTATTTTGTAGGTGAACACAAAATATACAGTCAAAATGCTTTAAGACGTCTCAACGACATGATAAGGCACCATATCAAATGCAAGTATTATTAGTAATACAAATTTACATTTATACAGTAACGCCTTTCGCTTCAGGAGAATGTACTGGCTTGGCATCCGAGCTGGAGGGGCAGCACAAAATAATGTCCTATAAACAGCCTCAGTGATGAGTTATCAGGAGCGTTGAGTTCGGCATATGTATTAAATAAATAAATAAATGCGGTCGGGATATTGACAGCCTGATGACTTAAGTTAAGCCACGGTCTATTTATTGTACATGACAAGTTTGATCTGTGTTCAGGAATTTGCCCATGCTGTAATCAAGAGTACTCATGAGTTCTGGAAAAAGCTTATTATGAACAAATCCAAGGAGAGAGACATTGACTGGTAAGTGTGGAAACGATCAGTGGACGGTCATATTCTAACTTGTGCATGTGAGTAGAAAATGCGAGGTATTGACAAAGGCCAGCATGTTACAGAACAGCGTTGACGGAGGGTGAAACAAGGCCATTTCTCCCCCACCCCGCTCCTGAATGTGGTGAGTGCTGCTGAGCGCAAAAGGAGATACAGGTCTTGTTTTCAACAAAGCAAATTGAGAATCTTTAAATGCTAATCTTGAAATGAGAATAGCTGTCTCCCATTCCAACTGAAGCACATTGAATGCACCAGATAACTTTACCACCAACAACAAATTACATTTGCATAGCGCTTTTCATGTTGGGAGGATGTCCCAAGGCATCAGATAGTCAAGGAATTGGACCTGAGCTGGGGGTTAGGATTATGAGGGGTGGAGGACAGGGAGGGTAGGGGTAGGAGGATGAGCGAAGGCAAAGTTTAAGAGGAAGGTCATGAGATGGGCCTTGAAGGAGGCGGAGGGACTGTGGGGTGACGTTCCAAAGAGTAGGGGCAGAAAGGCTGAAGGTCTGACAGCCAACGGCGGGGTGGACAGGTTCGGGGATGTGGAGCAGACTGGAGTCTGCTGAACAGATGGAGAAGACAGGTCTGTATGGAGTTAACAGGTCACAGATGTCAACACCTTGGTTCTGTAATTTGCTGGGGGGCACATGGAGGAGGAATATTTTGTCCTTTAATTGGTGTTTGTTTTGGGAGTAATAACTAACTTTATTTACAAAGACTGGCAAAGTCAACGATCAGCATGATAAGGCAAGTTAAACTGGACAGCAACTTTCAGTTTCAGGCTTGGTCTTTTTAGAGGAACACTTTTTGTGTGGAAAACATTCAATGTTTTTCACTTTTGAGATAAGATGGGATCTGCAGTTTTCATGTGTGTAATGTGTTCCTCATTTCTGGTGCTGTGAATGTTTCATTTTGTACAGGGTGTCCACAAAGTCCTGTTACCCCTGTTACAAAACAGGAGCTGAAACAAGCTTTCAGGGATGCATTTCGCCTCATCACTCCATCTATGTTTAGAAGATGTGGCACAGAACATGGTGACGGATCATTATCTGTCATGAAAATGTTGGCGCTCACTCACACCCATCCTTTGGACGTCTAAATACAATTAAACACTTGTACTGAATACAATTAAGTACTTCTAAATACAATTATCACTTTTTCACGTTTCAGTTGTTGGTCAATGCACTGTAGAAAAAAAATGGGGTAACAGGACTTTGTGGACACCCTGTATGTTAAAAAAAATTATCTCCAGTTTTTTTACTGTGATCCGAAGGCAAGCCCGAGCCAAGTTAACTGATCAACTGATCAATTTAAAGTCTGCTTCAATTTTGTTCTCTCCTCAGTACAAATACTACTGCGACCAAAAGTCCTTTCTACAGCTCTGCAGAAGCTGCAGAAGAAATCGTGAAGAAGGTAAGTGTTCTCTTCACTCTTCTGAACAGTGTAACTAAAGTGTAGCGCCTCCGTGTTTGTGTGCGAATACGGCAGCCAATTTGTGCACCCAGTGTCCCACAAACACCCATGAAGTGAATGACCACTTGTAGCTTGTGTGGATGTGTACCATTTCTGCCAATAGTTAATGATATGTAATAAGATGAAATTGAACGAGCAGGTTGGTATATATGTGCGATATGGTATGATACTGAGTCCTACATATGATCCCTGGTTGCCGCTGAGTTTGCTGATCTCAGTCAGTATGGAGCAGGCTTGCTATGATTTGGCTTCCTGATCTCTATCTCTTGGTAGCAAATGTGTGTGAATAGGGTCACACCCCACCACAATTCGATAGAAAAGACAACAGTCGCTGACATGCGAGTGATTTGGCACTTTGGCAAAGTAGTGGAGAGCTGTGGGTGTCTGAAATCACCGCCTTCGGGAGAGGTAGGTTTAGAAGTGTTGGCATCAGCAGTATTAATTTTCCTGACATTAAAATCCTTGGCAGGTAATAGTTATTCTATCTGTTTAAAGGGTCAACTATGTATGCAGTGCTCAGCACCAAACCATGTAAACATGAGGGACGTTGATATAAAATGTTTTTGTTTTACAGGTGCCGCCGTGCGGAGTGGCTCAATCAATTTCAGCAGATGGTATGTGCTTCCTTTACATTTTATGACTACAGGACAGGTATTCGAGTTGCATGAAATGTTCAGTGAGGTTCAACTTCTGAATTTTCTTGCTAAGTTTAGCTTGGTGGATTTGTAGGTCCTGCCAATGTAGCTAAACAGATTTACGGAGGGAGATGAAAAAAACATCTACACTTAAATCTCATACTGCCAGCTGAGCTGCTCTGTTACTGAACCCTGCATTACTGCTGTGTGACTTATCATGTGCTATGTTCTGTTCATAAAGTGTCAGCCACTGTTCACTGATTGGGAATAAACAGTTTCGGGCGCTCCCATCAGTTAAACCTTAAGTGATTTGAGATTCAAAGCGTTTGCCTCTTCAATGAGATTTTTGTATTGCAATCAAAGGTGATTATAAGTTCCTCTGTAAATAATTATCCTATTACATAGCTCAGAGAGCAACTTCAATTCACCTTTCAAGAAACTGTTTGCAGTCTGTAAAAGTGATAATACAGTTGATTGGAAGGTTTTAAGACTCATCTGTTTTCCTTTTGTGATTGCAATCATATTGAGCTTTCACATTGGGAGGATAACTCAAGGCGCTTAGCATTGCAAAGACTGATTAATTGGGTATTAATGTTTGTTAAACACGGATTGGAGCCTTGACATTTGAAGTCCAACAACATCAGGAAGTTTGACAGGATACAGGATATAAACCTTTACATATGAAATATTAGCATGCCAGTGGTGTCTGCTGTCTTGTTAAGAGTGTCACAAAGCAGACCTTGAGTTAACTCTTGTTTGAAGTACATTTTTTGACTGATGTTGAAAATGTTGTAGCTTCAGTAAAAATAAATCAGTTAATAAAAAAATCAACTAACCCCTGTAAACTAACTGGTCTGTGGTACTTGACATATAAATGCTTTCATAGATATTCTGGATTAAAATAAAACATGACCATTTTAGTTTAGGGAGATTGAAGTCAGCAAAACATTTTCTTCTGTGAATCTTATTTTGTAAAATAGTGAAGTATTTTAGTAAATCTTTGTTGAAGCTAATGATCTGTTAACACAATTTTTTTTGTATTGTAGTGGACAAGTGGTGGTATGACGAAAAGAATTAACCAGCAAGACAGACATCACTGTGCTATCATGTTTTATTCTAAATGATAGTATTTAATTACCAAGCTGAACTGCGTTATAACCTGTAGTAGCTATGAATAGAATAACTCAGGAACTGAAGGAATAACAAGAAGGTACTCCAAAGGGGTGTAGAGTATTGGTCCGCTTTTGAAATTTGTATAGGAGTACAGAAGTGTAATTAGAATAAAATCATCAGTGATCTGTTTGTGTTATGAACATGAAACCCTGCTAAACCTAATAAAAATTGGATGTCACAAAGCATGACTTTTTTCTGTTCTGGGGTATATTTATTGGCAGGGGGAAATAAAAAGCATTTCTGTAAAGTTTAGTAAGTTTGAAGGAGAAAACACATTGGGCTCACTTTTCTCTAAACCTTGGCAAAAATCCTGCACTATGAACTAAGTTTAGCTCTGTTCTCTCCCTTTCTGTTCCTTTCTCAAGACCCACTGGTCTAAAGTAGTGTTACTATTAATTTTGAGGTACACCTCAAACATAACCCTGTTGTAGCTATTGCCCCGTCGTGTCTTCCCTTATTCAGAAAATTGGGCTCTTTTCAAATTCTTGCTATACTTTGTTTCAAGAAGTTGAAGATTGTGTCAATACATTTCAAATTATCCTGAAGATTGTGACCTGATCATTTCAGTAGAATGTTTGACTGGTGATCTTACAATAATCCTTGCCATTGATATCGTGCTTTATCACATTGTTAAACCATGTCAAAGCACTTAGCAGGATTTACTGTAAAGTGACTATTTATAGGCGAACACTGCAGCCTATTCGCACAAAATGTCTGAAACAGCCATTAAATGAATGACCAGTTTTGTGGAGTTATCTCTGTTCTGCAATGGTGCTACTCTACGTTATTCCTTGTTTTAAATTAAATCACATTTCTATTGCCAAAAGTACCTCTGAACCCTAATCTCCTACAATTTCCTGATGAACTGGGGTAATGTGGTTTATACAGGCCCTCGTGTTTCCTGCTATGTTGAGTTTGGGGGTGGGAGGAAGAGGTGAAAGCCAGGCAGTGTCCTTACCTTTTTAAGCCAAAGGCATGGATTCAGATAAATTCAATAAGTATGGAAAATGAACCTTAAAAATTATATTTAGAAGGAAAAGCAAAAACCTAAGTTTACAATGTTGTCTCAGAACTGTAACAGCAGAGAAAGGTCCAATGAAGATTATTGAAAGCTGTCCAACATAATCAGTTAAACATAACTGACCTGTTATTAAACAATTTTAGATATTAGAGACTTTTCCAATTGGTGTTTATTTTGGAAACCATTTCTAGCACATTACAAATTGTAGACAGGCTTGAACAGGATCTGTCTGAATTCAAATTCATCCCAAAACTAAACATTTGGAGAAGGAAATGTCAAACTCTGGTTCAGAGGGTTTGAATAACAAGTCAACATTAAACAGCCAGTTTGACATTATTATTTCATGTTTGTTACAATAAATACCAGTTAGGTTTGTTACGTTTTTAAATCTTATCAGTCATGATTTATTTGCAATTTGCCAGCTAATACTCAAAAGGATCTATTGTACATCAAAGTACAAATGCTGACAGTTTACAGATGTATATTGAAACAGTTACCATAAAGAGCCAAGTTTCAAAAATCCTTAAGTGCAACTCTCACCACAAAATGAGTTTGAAAGTGACCTACCTTGTAGTCAATTCAATGTATGCATCTGCTACACTGCTGGATTTTGATTAACAGTGATGAAGGTTGACTTTGAAGGCTACATTTTAGAGATGTTATTTAAGAACAGGACTGAGATCTGATTGATCTTTATGGAAATGCTAAAAAAGACCTTTATGGAATAAAACAGACATCAGAATACTGCATAAAACAAAAGGCAAAATATTGTAGATGCTGGAAATCTGAAATAAAAACACAAGTCGCTGGAAACACTAAGTGGATCAGGCAGCATCTATGGAGAGAGGAAAGTGCGTTAATGTTTCAGGGCAACGACCTTTCGTGAGAATTCGGGTGTCTGACCTGCTAAGTGTTCCCAGCCGCTTCTGCTTTTGTTTCAGAATAGAGCGTGTCTCACAGGAAAAAACATACCACTTGTACTCCACACTAAAATAAACAATCTATTGTGGGGATTACCAGAAATACAAATTGTCACCTTGAGTTATTTCTAGTTTCACAATGTCTGGCTGTTAACTAGGTTGTCAAATACAAACTGTACAGGTCTGGGTGAAGTTATAGAATCTTCCAGCATCGAAGGCCATTCAGAGCATCATGCCTGTCCCAGTCCTTTAAAAGATTTTGTGGGCGAAATAGAGGATTGGGGAGGAACTAAACTTCAGAGCTCAAGATTTCTCATCAGATTACTTTAGTGCTCACATAAAATTGGTTTACCTCATCCAAGCCACGTGGCCTTAGAAAATCTGTTCAATCCATCTTAGTTACTTAAATAGTGAGCCACAGCCAAATGGGACCATTAAATGGTGGAACTGGGTTCAGGCCAATCATTCACCATTATGGGTAAAAAAAAATTGCATTTTCATAGTGCAGCATGACAGCATCTTAAAAGATCTTCACAGATAATAAGGTCAATTGTAGAAATTTTTTGTCAGCAAACAGCCATTTGTACCAGTATGGTTTCACAGACAGATAGGTGAATTAATCTGGAGGACTGTTAAGACAGGCACCGCAATAAGCTGTTCTATATTTTGAAAATATTGTAGATGTAGTAGTTTTACTGTCCAGCTGAATAGGCAAAGGACCTTAATGTCTCTTTCAAAACATGCATCTCCATTGCTGCAGCGTCCCCAAGCTCAAGCTTCCATCCAAGAACTGGTATGAGGAGAGTCACTGGGAGGTCTGCAAACAGTTCACCATCTTGCATTAGACACTTAGGTAGCTGAGACTGGGCAAGAAAGAGTTTGTGCTTCACACAAATATTGCAGCAACGGCTTCTAAGGAATTTAAAAAGCACACAAATGCCCATTTTCCAACACTGTCTGGATCAAAAGTTTAATAAAATAAATGAAAAAGTCTGGTCTTCACACATGATCATGGCAAACATTCATCATCACGGTATTCACAGTGAAAATTTCCACAGGGTAAAAATAAGTAACACCTGGTTTGGAAATTCAACAGTCCAGTACAAGCAATCTGGTGGTATTTTTCAATACACAGACTCCCTCCATAGACCAGGTATGAAAATGTTCTTAGTTGAGATGAAGTAATTGTTTCATGAATTCATATGTAGTGAATGCCACTGCTTGTGAGGGAATGCAACGGATGTAATTGAGCGACAGTCCACGATAAAGGCCATTTCGGATTCCATGTGTATGGTAGACATGCCTCAGGGTCTTGGTCATTGTGCTAACAGAAAACAACGTTCAGTTAAATAAGATATTAAACTTTCATAATTCTCCATTGTAAAGACTACAAATCTTGATTTAAGAAAACAACAACCCATTTTGTGGGTTATTGTATACTTTGAGTCCCGGAGCGTAGTGGTTAATGCACTCGCCTCGTAGGCAAGAGGCCCTTGGTGAAACCTTAGGCAAGTTTCCTGTTTACCTAACAGTAACTAGGAACCCGGTTGTTAGTCGATTGATGAATCACTTTCCTGGAGTAATATTCCCTCAAAAAAAAATTTGGTCACTCAGTCCACGACTGTTTGTGAGACACTGCAATTGGCTGCCACATTTCACCCACAAAATACAGTCAATCCACTTTACAATATATTCTGTGACATTTGAGACATCTCAATGATGTGACAAGGCAATATATCAAATGCAAGGATTATTATTAATTATTATATTGAGTTGAAGCATCCTCACACACTTTTGGAAGCTTGGCAACAATTTGATGGGACAATCACAGAAGTAATGTGCATTTGGCCTGGTGTTGACCAGGTTTACCTCATGTGCTCTCTCCTGCATGTAAAGTGGAGGATTCCTCACCAGGGAACAGTAGGTTGGGAGTAGGTAGGGTGGAACACACTTCTAAATTAAAGATAGACTCTACAAGTTAGGCTTTTTTTTCCTGTTGCATGATCCATAAACAGTCATAAAAGTCATAAAAATATTCCTTGGTTTTGATATAGTGCCTTTCACATCAGGAGAATGTCTTAAAGCACATCGCAAAATTTACTGCAATTCTTTTCTCACGCACAACTTTAATTCTTCTCTTCAACCGTGCCTTCAGCTCCCCTCTCAACTCTCTACCCCCTCCTCGCTCCCTCCCTTCCCTCACCCTGACCATTTCCCCCCTGCTCGGGTCCCGACCCAACTGTCCAGCGCCTTAGGACGTCCTCCCGACGTGAAAGGCGCTCTATAAATGCATCTTGTTGTTGTTGTAATTACCAATGTTTGTCGTAATCTGCCATCACAGCTCCTAACTGCATCCGTCTGCGAGCTACATCCAAAGGATAGCTATAAAGAAAAGGAAAAGGATTCAACACTATGTTCAAATAGGTTATAAATAACCATTTATTTAGCGGAAGAATATTGTGGGTGGAGATGGAATTAGATACTTTTCCAAAAAATCTTTACTCTGTCAGGGCACTTATTTCAAACCCACTGAGTAGGCAGGACTTGGAAGGGGAGGCCAGTCACTGAATCCTCCCACTCAGCTCCTTTTAACCCTGCAAGCCAAAGCCCTGACGTGTAGGATGGTCCTAGCTGAAGAAGCAGCAGGAAAGCGTACCAAACAGCGATATCAATGGCAAGCTGTGCGGTTTTAGCTGGTGAGGTTTCAGCGTTACTCCAATGCACTCTGGGGGCCCTCAAGCCTTGGCTCTTGCCAACCTGTGCCTAATACATCCCAGATTTAGGAAAGAAGGACGTGTGCCATCAGAGGGACAGTGCGCATTCCATTCCAACAATCTAGCACTGGAGTTTCCATGTGTAGGTGGGATACATAGAATTCTCAGTTTGGTTTGGATACGTTTAATGGGTGATGGGTTTCCGCATGTGTTCAGCTCACTGAAAAAAAATCAAAACTCACGATACTGTTTGGGCAAAGGCTCCTGCTATTCCACCACAGAGCAAGTTCACATGAGTTTTCAATACTAAAACATTGGGATTATCAGATGAAGGTTTTCCAAGGTGGGCAGGAGCATAAGTAAGACCAACACTCTTCAAGGTGCCAAAAGTGAAGAATGAAACACCTGAAATTAAAGCAGATTGAATGCCTCATGTTTAAGTTCTCAGTTTTTTCAAACAGCATTACCCCCAACAATGAACAAGCGAATAAAGAAGCTGGTAACTGGTGAATTGCAATAAACAATTACCATGAAGCAATTCAGTTAAAGACCATGAACACTTAATCGAAGGAATTAAAAGAATCAATTGGGACTAGTTAGCAATTTATAAAAAGCCACTGGGAATGGGTACATATTGTTATGAAGTTGTATTTATTTTGTCAAGACTCAAACTCAACAACACACCTTTACTGAATGAGTATGCATTACAATTAGAACAGTAATCTTTCGGGGTTAATTTTGTACTTATCGAGGCAAAAAGAGCACAATTTTTACTGTTTGTATACAGCACCACTAATACAAAACAAATATAGAAAAAAGCTCCCTCTACAGGCAACTGACAATAGATCGTAAAACTCCTTAAGCAAAAAATAGGAATAATCACTCTAGTTTAGTTGCCACTTAGTTTAGTTATAAATAACTAGGTTGAAACTGTCTAAACCACATTCAATTAAAACACTGGACAGCTGTGCAAGACAGGAGATTTATATCACCAGCTGAGCTTGGATTCACCTCTAGTTCATGGAACACTGCTCTGATCCCAAACCCAGGAATTACATAAGTACACAATCGTCTACAAAATATACAGCTACTTGTGAAGCACTTTGTTAAAATAAAAACAGTTAAGATTTAGATATTCCTATTTAGATTGGCCAAAATACCTGCATAAGGAGCCATTCCAATAATTGTAGGGATCAGGCCTCTGTAAAATCCACTGTAACCTCCTTCCTGATAAACAAAAGAAAAAATGCTTGTACTCCAAGACTCTCAACATCATTTAATCCACAATTTACCAGTTTAATGGAAAAAGTAAACATGTGGTTCACTAATTGCACCTCAGTTTCCTAGTGAGATGATAAACATTAGAATGATAGGGGTTCTAAATAAGATAAACTGGGTGGCAAAAACAGGTTCCTTTCAGGCCAGCAGTGCCTATTTATTTTGTCAAGACTCAAACTCGACAACACACCTTTACTGAGTGAGTATGCATTACATTCAGAACAATAATCTTTCATAATCAAAAATGACTAAAGGCAAGATAACAGAAATAAAGAAAAACAAGAGTTAGGCATCATTCAAAAGCTAGATTTATTTTGTAAATTCACTATGTAAGTATTTTGTAAGTACTATATTGCACAGTAGTTGTGTGGCACCTAGTGGATGAACTGAGCACTGTAGAAAGATAGAGAGCCAGTATTCCTGTTTTAATAATTTCATGTCATCCAGATACTGTGAGCAATTAACAGGTTGTTCATCCATCAATCCTAAGATCTTGCTCACCCTCTGGAAAGAAACGAATGCGAGCTGCAATTCACATGCAAGCAGCATTCCGCATCCGGAATTTCAGGAAACGTAGAAAGAGCCAGACATGAAGAAACGCTGATAATAATAATAATAATAATAATAATAATCCTTGCATTTGATATAGCGCTTTTCACGTCGGGAGGACGTCCCAAAGCGCTTCACAGAACACACTGTAAAGTGAATTGACTGTATATTTGTGGGCGAACGCGGCAGCCAATTGCGCACAGCAATGTCCCACAGTCGTAGATTGAAAATGACCAATTTTATTATTGTTTTTGGTTTTGGAGGGATTATTATTAGGCGTGTGGAGTAAGGAAACTTGCCCAAGGTTTCGCCCTGCCTGGAATTGAACTCAGGTCTCTCACTTGCAAAGCGAGTGCTCTAACCACTGAGCTACAGGACTCCACAAATAATAATGATAAATAAGCAGTTGAGACTCTTTGATACGAAAAATGTACTACTTTAAGCGTGCAATAAACAGCGGAGATGGAAAAATAAAAATAAAAAAGAGAAAAAAAGAAAAACAATAAATATAAGGTAAAAGAATAAACACTCCCACATTTATGACACAAATTTGATTAAATGAGAGGAAAATGCTTCTCTCCCTGCCATCGCCCACCCCTAAAAGTTGTTTTGAAAAAGAGCTAAAAAATAATAGCATGAACACATCACAGATTTGGGGATTGCACTCCTGCACGTAAGGTATTTAAGCACTCTGGGATGCTATCCTGTGTGAAGGGTGCTATATAAATACAAGTTGTTGTTATATGCTTATCTTAGGGATGGGATGTGAAGGATCATGTAGCTGACACCATAATATTTTAAAGGAACATCTCACCGCCATGATCTTTCCCTGGCAAAACATTTAAACTAGTGCTAAAGCCTAGAAGATCTGAAAAGGAAGAATTCTGTTTTTAAACTTTACAGCAGAATAATGAACCTTGGACATTTCAAAATATTCTAAATACCTAAAGTTTTCCACATTTTTTGAAATCTTGAAATTCTGTACTTCAGTCAAAGTGACAGTGAACCACTAGCATCTCAATGTTAGACATTCAGCCCTTTTATATCACCATTCCTCAAAATCATATCATTTGATTATTTCTTGTGAGTTTCAGCAAAATACGCACCAGAGTATAAATGACCTTGAAAGCATCGATAATTCCATTGTACCTTTGATCACCCTTCACTTGAAATGCCAATCTTACTCGAATTACATCAAGCGGATAGGTACACAAGACTGCTGTTATCCCTGGAAAATAACATCAGTTACTTTAGTTTGCATTTCAAGCCCTTCCCTGAAAAGACAAAGGGAACATTAAAAACCTAAACTAACAGAGATTGTTCAAAATACTCACAACTTACATCAGACTATTTAATAAATAGGTGAATTATCATGTGTTCTACATTAAGCGCTCCGAAATGCTGCCCAGCTTGAATGCAAGTTGTTGTTTTAGTTAAGTAGTTGAAAAGCAACAATAAAAGGCTATGGGGTAGTGCAAGTTGGATTAGATTCTAACCATAACCCTAATGTAGTAAGCATTATTGCTGTACAATTTTCTAGCAAGATTTCTTTGGAAGAGGAAGCCAGGCTTTAGATTATATCTAGATATTATAAAAAAATTAAAATAATAATTTGGTCACTCAATCCACGACTCTTTGTAGGGCACTGCTGTGCGCAATTGTTTGCCGGGTTTCGTCCACAAAATATACAGTCAATTCACTTTAAAGTATATTCTCGAAGATGTGATGCGACACTATATTAAATGCAAGGATTATTATATTTTCGTTAAAATGCTTTATCTTACCCTTTTTCCAACGTTTCTAGATCATACAATTTCCTGAAGCTAATCCTTGTTTCAAAATATTATGACAACAACTTGTATTTGTATAGTGCCCTTCACATAAGGCAACGTCTTGGAGCGCATTACAAGGTTAGGGTTGGATGGAGATAGTCATAGATGCATTCAAAGAAATTTGAGGTGGGATTTAGAGAGAGTGAGGGAGCGAGACCGAGGATATTAATGGAATGCTATCTGTCCCTGTCTACTTCCAGACAAAATTCTACTTGCTGTAAAGAGGGGGCATGATCTGTATCACGAGACAACAAACTGTTGGTCAATGTGTAGGCATTGCACAATTGGTGTCATTAAACGTTCAGCTATGTCATTAGTTGACTGAAACCTTTCAGGCCTGCCTGCAATGCACAATACCTGAAATAAAACCTTCTGCACAATTTGCCATGCAGTTCAATGGCAGTTTGTTTTTCCTTCCAAATACTGTAAAAGCACAAATTGTTATGCAGAAACATTTAATATTGTATATTAATGATATCATTCTGCAACACCGATTTTCTAACAGATGCACAATGTTCCATAAAGAAGCATTCTTTTGCTCAGGAGAACAAGATGTAGTGCTATAAAACATTCCTTACAGTTGTAAGATTTTCAAAGGCAGATTTTAAGATATGTGGCCATTTATTATATAAAATATTAAAATATGCATGACAAAAAAGTGAGCTTGAAACTCAGTCTGACAAAAATTTAATAATAATTCAGCACTATCCTTCAATCTGGAACAGAAAGTACATAGAACCTGGAACCTCCATGATATCATTGAAATACAATACTAAATGTATCGCTGCCTAACAGTTTTTTAACATAGTGGCTGATGAGAAAGTGGAACACACTGCTAGAAGCTGTGCTTGAAGCATCAATGCTTTACAAGAAAACACAATGCACACGTGAAGAAGAGGGATATGGGAGCAGGCTAGGGTTGGGGATAGGTGGAGGATCATTTAGAATATAAACACATAGACTAATTGGGCTGAATAGCCAACTTTTTTGCTGTAGATTCTTTGTAATTATATGAAAGGGTCTGTGCACCATCTCCCACAAATGACAGATCCAAAATTGAAGACTTTCTGAAGGAAAATATTACTAACTCACTTTCATACAAGTTAACATAATTCAGACAATACAGTTCATTTCTTCCTCAACATTATCAATTACCAAGAAGCACAGTTGTTTTTCTTATGTTAAATCAACATTTTTTCAATAATCTATTGAGAAAGGTGTGCATTACATTATTACATTTTAACAAGAAACAATCACCTGCCATGGATCCTGCCATCAATCTGTGAATGTGCCCAGATATGCCAATTGTCTCATTGACAAACTGTAATACAATAATTGATTTTTTTATTCACAATTATACAACCATACATTCTCACCAAGGTTCCAAACATACTGTAAGACCAAGGGATATGTAAAATAATGTTTCAATTATTTTCACTTCAGCACACTCAGCATTTTTTTTTAAAAATTCATTCTTCCTCTTCTAGGTCAATTTTCTGATCGATAAACACCATTTTTTTATTAATGAGAATGAATCAGTTCAATATTCAAGATACTGATGTATTATGTGATATTTGTCAAACATTTAACTCATTGCTACAATGAAGATTATTATTTTTATTATTACTTTGTTAAACTAAACGATTTGAGATGGGGTATATATATTTATAATGGATTTTAAAATATTCTTAATTCATTGGTAGTCAAACTGTTGGTTGACCTTACCTTTCTGTAATGGTTAAATGACATGAACTGAATGGCACCATAAGGAAAGATTCTAATCATCATGGCCCCATTTCCTTTATATAATCCAAGGAAGCCTTCTTTCTTTGGGACAGCGCAAAGAGTAGCGAACACTCCTGTGATAAAAATGCCAGTCAAAATTTGTGCAAAAAAGCTTTTACCACAGGATCATTGCAGAAATGCACATCATTCAAAAAGTACCATTTATAGCAAATAAGAGTTTAAAAGGAAATCTCTGTGCAACTCCCAATTTAGAAAGTTTTGATAACTACCCCCTTCAAATTCCTTCTCTGCTCTCCTGACAGGAGTTATCCATGTTGGGTTACAGTTCCGTTAGCATGGCATTTCAACATTCTGCCTAGTATTATATTATCATATTACTGCTTTAAACTGCATCCTGGAAACCCTTCACCTTGCCCCTTTCCTCGCCTCCTTCAAGGTCTGTCTTAAGACCTTCCTCTTTGCCCACTCCTTCAGTCATCACCCCCCTCCAACCCTCCAAAATCCAACCCCCCAGCTCGGGTCTGTCCTGTGCCTCCTGACGTGAAAGGTGCTATATTAATTCAATTTGCTGTTATTGCCTTTGTATTCTAGCAAGTCATAATGCATGCGAGTGGAAAAAGCCCACCAAATAAAGAACATTTTGGGGATTGGTTACCGAGGTGTTTATAATGAGGACTATGAGCCTGTAGTAAAACCTTCACTCTGTCCAGCGGTGCAATTGTTGATTTGGCGCAACATCCTGCAATTCCTGCAAAAAGAAAATTCTATATGTGGTAATTCAAGAATAAAAGTTGCACCTGCACAAAACCAAGTATAGAATAGTTCTTCCAAAAACGTTTTTGGGCCTCGCACGCATAGAACACAAAGAAACCGTTGTAATTTATTGCTACTCCTCTTCTGAAGGCGTTGACTTACGAGAAGAATGGTTCCATGGTTGCCCTCCAATTCCTCACCCAACTGAACTTTGTTCATGTGCTCAACTTAGACAAGAGAGTGGGAAGCAGGGTTTGCCCATAGGTTGTTGTAATAACCAAGTCTAATCCTCTCCTCACTCTACATTCACACATGCAGAGGCGAGGGTACAACCTACTGAAACAAGTTGATCCTGAAAACATTGCAAGTGCTCTCACTTGGTTTTTGATGAAAAGCCCAGAGAACTAGCACAGGTATATATATCAGACAACTAGCAAGCAAAGGGTTCAACTTTTGCAAGACAAGCATTATTTACTAAAATCTGCTGAGCAACACAGTAAGAAACGTTTCATGAACTGTTTATTGCCATCATCTTCCAGACCACAAGACAGGGGCATGTCTTAGCTACCACTAAAAGCACAACTATGCTTAGGAAAATAAGTTATTGTCACGTATTGTTATTACAAGGGATATCAGCAGACACAAAGATAGAAAGAGGGAAAAGTAGGGAAAAAAATAAGAATGGGATATAAAACATCCAAATTGACCACTTTATAAGGAGCAAGTTTCCACAATGGGAACAGCAAGTCAGAACAAAGCATGGCACTAATGCACCTAGAAGCAGGGTGAAACTATGCTTGTCTGTTCAACTGCATTACATAGGATTCTTGGTATGCAAGTTAGCTTGCGATTACTTGGAAGCAAATTTTACAATTCCTGATCTAAGCCACTAGATGGAATGCTAAACTATGGCACAACATATTAGGGTAGAGTGGGACGAGGTAAACTGCCACAGTCATCTCACCCTGTTACAAGCACACATCTTGTCATCCGAACACAGAGTGACAAACAGTGGGCTCGGAGTAATCCCTGACCAAAAAATCTCCTGACCGTCCAGCTAAAGGAGGCTGTGTGTGATGGAAACAGCTCCTGCAGGAAACAGAAAGGTGTAAATGGCAACAATACCAAAGAAAATGAACCCTCAACACAATTCATAAATTTACCGTCATTTAGCTGATGAAATAAACTTATTGATCTTCACTTCAAAGCGTATTATGAACCATGCTGAAGGTAACTAAATAAATCCAATAATGTCAAACAATGATATCACATTATCAACAAATAATTAAGAATATGTTTTGCATTACCTCCTGCTGTAAAGGATCGCAGCCAATAGAATTGCTTACGATTGGTGGGGGCAGATGCCTCTGTTGTCATGACTGGTATGTCTGAACCGTTTACATTCGAGGTTGGTTCCGAACGGTCTCTCGGATGGGTTACATGTAAATACTAGAAAAGAATATCAATCAATGTATCAAAACTATTCAACGCAATCAAAAAGTTATTTATTTATTCAAACTATTCCTTTTTTAAAATAAATATCTGAAACAAAAGAAATGCACAGCAGGTCAATCAGCATCTGAAAGGGAAAAAATAGATGAATATTTTAGGTTCGACTCTTCATCAAACAGAGAGAGATGTTCTGATGAGAGGTCCTGTCTAAAATGTTAACTGATTTTTCTCTTTCAGAACTGCTGTGGATTTTCGGCATTCCTATTCAGAATTCTAACCATTCAGTTTTTTTTATATATTGCCTGTCAACCAAGCAACATTTGTTGGTCATTTAGTGGTAAAACTCCATTACTGCTTTTTAAAAATTATTTAGACTTTTCAATATACAAATATTGAATTATTACAATGCAATATACAGCATTGCAAATGTAATATAAGGGTGAACAACGAGAAAGAACAAATGAAACAACCTGCATTTCTATAGCACCTTTCATGTACTGTAATGTCTCAAAGCACTTTATCGAGAAAGTTAGTCACTGAGCAGGGAGGATGGGGGAAGAAGGAGAAGGTGTCCAGACTACACAGTCAAAGAGGTAAGGGTCAAACAAGGATAAGGCTGAGGAATTTTAGGAGGAAGTTCTAAAGAGTAGGGACGTAGCAAGTGAAGGTGGGGCAGAGGAGGTGAGGAATGCGCAGTGCAGCATGCCCAAGTTAGCCTAGTGAAACGGCGGGCAGGAGAGCAAGGCTGAAATCACAGATGTAGGGAGGGGCAAGGCCATGTAGGGATTTGTATGCAAGAGAATCTATCCAGGGGGAGACAGTGGAGCCTAGCGTTAACGGGCAAATACAGCTTGGTTATAATAGAAATGCGAGTAGCTGAAATTTGGATAAATTGGTGATTTGGGACGGTAAAAAATGGGGAGACTGACATGGAGGACACTGGAAAAGTCCATAAGTTAAATAGAAAGGGAAACTTTGTGGACGGTATTACAAAATAAATTTGGCTCAAAGTAAGAAAGAAGTTCCAAAGGTACAGAGAGAGAGGGAACTGAGCGAGTCTGGCGAAAATGCAAATTCATTGGAGTGTGGATTTTGGGCTAACTCTCTGGTAAATCACTCAGGTATTATAATACGCGATCAAATCAGTTAGTATAGATGGAGCCTGGCACTTTTGGGCAAGCAAAGCTTTGTGAGATAAGAATACGAGTAACTGAAATTGAAACAGTTGATGCCGTAACATGCAGAGCCTGCATGGACTTGAGCTGAACATTTTGGAGCTTTAGGAGCAGCTGGAGACACTGTCGGATACAGGATGCTGAAGGGCTCCTTCAGGAATGGATAATTTGTGAGGAAGGGAAGTGGGTGATCATACACTGGGTAGAAAGTAGATGGAAAGTAACAGTGCAAGAGAGCATTGCCTTGTCAAATTGTTATACAGTACTTGATTTCTATGACAGACATAACACTGTGAAGAACACAACTTCCTGGGTGGGGTAGAGGAGTGAAGGACAGGAATAAACAGACACTTGTGTAACCAAATGCTCAAGGCCCAAATGGATTTCTGGAATAAGAGACACAACAAGCCGGTGCAGAACGGGAGGCAAAAAAACCAGAAATTGTGGTTTAAGATGGAACTAAAACAACAACAGAACACTCGCTTTGCAAGCGGGAGACCTGAGTTCAATTCCAGGCACAGGGCGAAACCTTGGGCAAGTTTCCTTACTCCACACTCCTAATAATAAACCCTCCAAAACCAAAAACAATAATAAATTGGTCATTTTCAATCCACGACTGTTTGTGGGACATTGCTGTGCGCAATTGGCTGCCGCGTTCGCCCACAAATATACAGTCAATTCACTTTACGGTGTGTTCTGTGAAGCGCTTTGGGACGTCCTCCCGACGTGAAAAGCGCTATATCAAATGCAAGGATTATTATTGTTATTAATCAGGGATTTGGACCCGAGCTGGGGACAGAGATAGGTACGAGTAGTTTGCGTGTCCTGCAAATTGATTTTTGAGAAGTTAGATTAAAAAGCCGTACTTCAAGGGTATGAACCTCAGGATTACTCCCTGCATCATGATCCAATCAGCACAGGACTGCTGTGGAAATAAGATGTTGCTCATTCACTTCATGGCTGCTGGAGGGGTATTGCCGAGCACAGATCTGCTGCTGCTTTCACTACAAAAATACAATCACTCCACAATGACTCTTAAGGTACTTTGAGACGTTTTGACGACGTAATAAAATGCCAGGATTATTGCATGTTATGTTTTGGTGGTTAGTGGGTGGTGGGGGGGGGGGGGGGGGGGGGGGGAGGGGTTAAGGGGAGGGGGTGGTTTAAGGGAAGGGAATGGGGGGCGTAAAAGAGGGGTCGCTGACCAGTATCAGTATCGAAACGTCGCTTGGGAACAGCGTTGGCAAAAGAACTGTCAGCCATCGGCAACACGCAGTCAAACTGCGCTTTAATAAACAAAAGGACGTGGTTCCGGGCGCCAACCCGAGTCCCGGGGGCACAGCGCAGCGCAGCGCAGGTGCGGCCCCGGCGGTGCGGACACCGTGAAACCCCCATCCCCCCCCAAACGTGGTGGTCGCGAACGCGACTCTCGCTCGAACGATCGGCGAGAATGTCCCACTCACCCCCGCAACTCGCCCGGTGTGAGAGTCGTCCCGCCCACAGACATGTCCTGCAAACGTTACACGACTTCCTCCTCACACTCAATCACTATATATATATATATATACAACGGCAATATGACTGACTGACTGCCTGTCCGGCCTGAGCCTGGGCTGCCGTTATCCTCGAGCAAATGTCGGCCTCCTTCAGCAGCTTAGCCCCAGCGCTGTCTGCTCCCCCTACAGATCCGGTCCCGCTCCCACATGTTCGCCACCTCCGCTCCGAGTCCGTGTGGGTCTGTCTGTCTGTCTGTCCCCTCTCACCCCTCACCCTCACCCCGCGCGCCGCGCGCCACCGACGCCCGTCACGCGAGATCCAGAACCGACGCTCGTCGACCGCGCCTGCGCTGCGCTCGCGTCGCCAACTGCCAACCGCTCACACTCCCCGCGTGACACCACCAACTGCCAACCGCCCTCACTCCCCCTGTGCCACCACCAACTGCCAACCGCCCTCACTCCGCCTGTGCCACCACCAACTGCCAACCGCCCTCACTCCCCCTGTGCCACCACCAACTGCCAACCGCCCTCACTCCCCCTGTGCCACCACCAACTGCCAACCGCCCTCACTCCCCCTGTGCCACCACCAACTGCCAACCGCCCTCACTCCCCACGTGCCACCACCAACTGCCAACCGCCCTCACTCCGCCTGTGCCACCACCAACTGCCAACCGCCCTCACTCCCCCTGTGCCACCACCAACTGCCAACTGCCCTCACTCCGCCTGTGCCACCACCAACTGCCAACCGCCCTCACTCTGCCTGTGCCACCACCAACTGCCAACCGCCCTCACTCCGCCTGTGCCACCACCAACTGTCCACACGCCCCCTGTGCCACCACCAACTGCCAACTGTCCAAATTCCCCGCGTGCCACCACCAACTGCCAACTGCCCACACTCCCCCTGTGCTACCACCAACTGTCCACACGCCCTCTGTGTCACCACCAACTGCCAACCGCCCATACTCCCCTTATGCGAACGCCAACTGCCAACCATCCAAACTCCTCCTGTGCCACTGCCAACTGCCCACAATCCCCACGTGCCACCACCAACTGGAACCACCCATACTCCCCTTATGCGAACGCCAACTGCCAACTATCCATACTCCCTCCGTGCCACCACCAACTGCCAACCGCCCACACTCCCCCTGTGCTACCACCAACTGTCCACACTCCCCCTGTGCCACCACCAACTGCCAACTGCCCCCACTCCCTGCGTGCCACCACCAACTGCCAACTGCCCACACTCCCTGTGTGCCACCACCAACTGCCAACCGTCCAAACCCCCCTGTGCCACCACCAACTGTCCACACACCCCCTGTGCCACCACCAACTGCCAAACGTCTGCACTCCCCCTGTGCACTGCCAACCGTTCACACCCCTCTGTGCCACTGCCAACCATCCACACTTCCCTTATGCCACCACCAACTGCCCACTCCCTCTGTGCCACCACCAACGTCCCACACTCACTTGTGCCACAACCAACCAACCACAATATTCTTGTGCCACCACCAACCACCCACACCCCCTGTGCCACCACCAACCACCCACACTCCCATGTGCCACCAACAACCGCCCACACCCCCTGTGCCACCAGCCGCCCACCCTCCCCCTGTGCCACCACCAACTGCCAAACGTCCAACTCCCCCTGGGCTACCACCAATTGCCAACCATCCACACTCCCCCATGCCACCACCAACTGCCAACCGTCCACACTTCCCCTATGCCACCACCAACTGCCCACATTCCCCTGTGCCACTGTCAACTGGCCACATTCCCCCTTTGCCAGCACCAAGTGCCAACTCCCCACACTCCCCCTGTGCCACTGCCAACTGCCTGCATTCCCCTTGTGCGACTGACAACTGTCCACACTCCCCTGTGCCAACATCAATCACCCAAACTCCCATGTGCTACCACCAACTGCCCACTCTTCCTGTAGGCGGTTACATAAATAAGAAGAATCCCTGCATTTGATACAGCGCTTTATCACGTTTTCGAGACGTCTCAAAGCGCTTCACAGGATACACTGTAAAATTAATTGACTGTATAGTTTGTCGGTGAAACACGGCAGCCAATTGCGCACAGCAGTGTCCCTCAAACAGTTGTGGATCGATAACAATAATAATTTATTCTTTTTTATTATTATTCATTATTATTATTTGTTATTTATTATTTATTGATCATAATAATTTGTTTTAAGGAATTATTACTTCATGTTCCTCAATATTACTCTGATAAAACATCTTGCAAGACATTTTGTTCTTCACAGTACGAGAACATAGCCAAAAACAGCTGATGAAAGTTCATGTGTTGTGCCACTCCATGTATGAAGACAACTCCTTCATTATGGACAAGAATGGGATTTTGATGTCTTACAATATCAATAAAGTGTGATCAGTGATTTTACAGTAAGTATGAACATAAGAATTGCTAGACAGGAGAAGACCAAGGTCCCTCTAATTCACCTTTGCCTATCCTGGCAGTCGTATGTACATGTCATGTCCCAAACTATGTATTGTATCCCAAGATATTATTTCCTAAAATAAATCTATCTCATTTGCTTCCACAGTCTCCCTGTGGAGCCTGTTCCATACATTTGCTATTCTCACACTGAAATAATGTTTCCACAGGTTTGTTTTGAATTTACCCCCCTTCAATCGCCGGCCATGTCCTCTGATTCTACTGTTCTGGAGAAGATAAAACTGCTTATCATGGTCTACATTATCCAGTCCCTTTAGAATCTTAAAATCTGCAATTCTATCATCTCTCAACCTTCTCTGTTCCAGTGTGAACATGCCCAGTTTACTTAATCGCTCCTCATAGTCAAGTCACTCCATCCCCTCAATCATTCTGGTTGCCCTCTTCCGTATTCTCTCAATCGCTACAATATATTTTTTGCAGTGACCAGAACCACACTCGGTATTCCAAATATCGTCGCACCAATGATCTATGGTGGGGATTACACCACTATTTCGGCTCAATACTGCCCTCTTGATACAAGCCAGCATCTGGTTTGCCTTATTCATTGCCACTGAGCATTGTTGCGATAGCTTCAATTTAATGTCAATCAGGACTCTCATGTCCCTTTCATTTAATAAATCCAAATGTCTGTTTGCTATATGCACTTTTACTGTAATTACGCAAAAGTTCAAATAACACATTGCTTATGCATCAAAAAAATATATATACATTTGGCTCAGAAATAAGTGACTTTATGCACATTCTTCATTATTGAATGCTTCTCATTACTTTTTAAGCGCTCTGGAGCGCTACTCTAGTGAAGGGCGCTATATAAATGAATGTTGTTATATGAACTTATAGAATCTTCATTTTATTGCATTATTGTAGATGAAAACTTGAGCAAAAAAAATGTAATCCTTTATTACAATGACAAATGCTATACCATACCCATTTACACGACTGTTTGTGGGACACTGCTATGTGCAATTGGCTTCCGCGTTTCGCCCACCAATCATAGTCAATTCACTTTACAGTATATTCTGTGAAGCGCTTTTAGACGTCTAGAAGACGTAAAAAGGCGCTAAATCAAATGCAAGGATTATTATTATAACAAGCATAGGTGATGATAATCTTTAATAATAGTAATCCTTATATTTGGTATAGTGCTTTCCACTTTGAGAGGACATCTCAAAGCACTTCACAGGATTTACAGTAAAGGGGTGTGATTGTAATTTGTAGGTGGAATGTATAATGCACATATCCATATGTGAGAATTGATGTCAAAATAACTATTTCAGGGGATGTTAATAAATAAAATAATGAAATGTTTCACTAATCTTTGCTCTTAACACCATAAGTGTAATCATGCAGAAAGTATACTTTTGATATTCTGTCTCTTAATGACGCATATAATAATAATCCTTGCATTTGATATAAAGCCTTATCACATCAGCTTGGGCAAAGTAATGGATATTTTTGAGCATCTGTGGAACTGTACCTCAGTTTAATTCAGTACCATTAGTAGAAAAGAATTGAGGATTTTAGAAAGCAGAAGGAAAAAATAATCCATTATTTTACCAGTTAAGATAGTGAAGTGTATATGGAGAGGTTAATAAATAAACTGACTGAATATAACTTAAGGAATTTTATGTTAAAAATATGACACAGTTTGCTGTTTTCTGGATTGTGTAATTAGAGTTTTAAGAAGTGGGTGTGCTCCTGGCAATGGTCATGTAGTATGTTACCAGTCATTAGAAGTACTTGAGTGGGGCCAGACATTTTTCGTGGAGGAGTAGAAGTCATCCAGAGGCTGCTCTCACTCACCTCTTACTGGCTGAACACAGAGTGGTATTGGCAAAGATGTTAACCTATGGAAGACACTGTCAGTGACTATGGAATGAGCTATAAACATTCCAAAAAGAAGGGACAGAGTCTTATTGAACCAGGAATGGGAGATTAACCAACGAGTTACATAATTAAAAAAAAGCAAAACGAAGATGAAAATGGTCTAAGCAGGTCCTGTAAATACAATACAATTTATATACCACCTTTCGTGCTGGGAGGACATCTCAAAGTGCTCGACACTTCTGGCTGGGTGCCAATTTATATCTCAATTCATGGAAATATTTGTCATTCCAGAAATCTTTACATGAACAAGATATTGTTACATGAAATACTTTAACCAACAAAGAACTTAAACAGTTTATTAATCAGTAACTAATAATAATAATAATAATCCTTGCATTTGATATAGCGCTTTTCATGTCGGGAGGACATCCCAAAGCGCTTCACAGAACACACTGTAAAGTGAATTGACTGTATACTTGTGGGCGAACGCGGCAGCCAATTGCGCACAGCAATGTCCCAGAAACAGTCGTAGATTGAAAATGACCAATTTATTATTGTTTTTGATTTTGGAGGGATTATTATTAGGCGTGTGGAGTAAGGAAACTTGCCCAAGGTTTCGCCATGCCTGGAATTGAACTCAGGTCTCTCACTTGCAAAGCGAGTGCTCTAACCACTGAGCTACAGGACTCCACACTATGTTATTAACTGCTTGCCTTAAAATGAGCTCTTTATCAAATCTGATATGAAATGCAATTTTTAATAAAAAACTAATTTTCAAAATACATTTATTCATCTATAAGGTCTCATGTTTCAGCAAAAGTGTCAAAAGGTGACGCTGATCTGGAGCAAACGGATTAGCATCCAGGACCAGGAAGGAACCTTATCCCAGGTTAACACAACAGTCAGCTGAAAATGGACTCACCGCAGATGTTGCTTCAATCTTGTCAGGCTAGCATGCCCAACATAGCAGGTTACCATCTGTTGTACTGGCAGAATGGGAAATTTCTTCTCTCAGGTAGGAAACAACCTAAACTTATTTTTATTTAACAATTTTTTGAAATTATTTTAAATAATATATTGAAATCTGTTGAAGTCTAGACTGCTGTGCCAAGATATGCTAAATGAATCTTAGATTGTTTTACAACATGAGAATGTTGAATTAACTGGTTCATTAATCAGAAAACAACTCAAATAAAACTAGTGATAGTTTTAATTTGTAATAATTTTCCCTAGAGATGATTTTTTTGGAGGGGAGGGGATGAAGACATGTGATATTTACTGGCTATACTAGCAGGGTGGAAAGAAGTGTTGGTATTTTGTGGGTTTTAGCAGATTACAGGAGGAGCTGGTAGCTCCCTGCACCTCTTTCAGTACCTCTTGGCTAACCTGTGTGGGTTAATTGGAGGAGACTCTTTGTGTTCTCCTTCTCCAGGAGATTGATAGATTGAGTAGGTTCATTGAGAATCACTAGTTGTACATATTCTGTTGGATGGAATAGACTTCAAGATTCTCACTTGCACCTACATAACCCTAAATTATCCTCAGCCTCCCCATATCTCTGCAACCTTCTCACTTTCTCAAGTTCAGAAAATGTGACTTTACCATGCTAAGGACTTTCCGATGCTATTAGAGTTATGACATTTGTAAAAGGTGAGAAAAATATTTATTAAGATTGATTTGTGACTTTTAGAAACTTTTGTGAGACTTATAATGTCAAATGTTTAGCTTTACCTTTGCTTATTGAGCCAAATGAACCTTCTACCTTTGGTTGCTCGTTGACAGCTCCCTTCTTCTCCAATGTTCCTCCATGGTCCACTGCTGCGCTTTTATGGTTCCATTCTTACTTGTCCCAATCTGTTACTACATCTCCTCCAATGGCTCTCATTTCACAGCTGCAGGAGCGCCTCTTGTGAACCCATGGGCTTTTTTCATTGTCCTCTGGATTATATACTGCACCCTTGCAATCATCTGCAAGCATCTGGTTAACTTTTATGTGTGTGCTGATTATACACAAATACTTTGTTGCCACAATCCTCAATGGACTGCCAGGACTGTTTCTGTTCCACCTGTCTGACTGCCAGTCTGATATCAAGTCCCAGATGAGTCATACTTTCTACAGTTGAACTTCAACAAAACTGAAGCCATTTTGGTTGGTTTACTCCAGTACTTGCTTGTTTCTGGCTCTGATTCCATCAACTTCCCTGGCTGCTCTCTCAGGCTTACCCACTTGGTTCACATCCTTGGTGCTTTGCTTGATTCTAATTAAGTTGCAAAGCCCACATTCAAGATTGCCTTCTTCGTTTTCTGGACATTTGCCTTCTTATTCTAACTTCACCCCGACTGCTACCCAAATCATCACTGTCTTTAAGATAGATTTTTACAATATTTTTCTTGACAGATTCCCTAACCCAACTCTCCAGAAGCTTCAAATGTATCAGAGCTTTGCTGCTCGAGTTCTTGCCCACAAAAAACTCTGCGCATCTATTACCCCATTACTTCCAAGCTCCCAGTACATCAGAAGATTGATTTTTAAGTTTCTTGCCAGGCTAAAAATCTCTCTACAACCTCAACCCACTTTACCTATGCAATCTTTTCCAGCCTTTTTAAATAAATTCAGCCCAAATGTCTTCTCTTCCAATTACGGTCCTTGGACTCTCCCCACTCCTTTTGCTCTTCCAAAACCACTTTGATTTACTGTCCCTCTCCCTGCCTTCCAAAGCTTTCAAAAACCCTTATTATTTTTAACTGTGCCTTTGAATATCTAATTTTCCTGCTAGCTGTGGCATTTGTCAAATGCTCTGAGGTGGCACTTTAAGTAAAATGGGCAATATAAATGCAAGTTGTTGCGGTATCACAGTTGGTTGTAAACCGGAAGATTTTTTAAATTATCAAGGTTGCAAGCAAATCAGTTTGCCACCAATATTACTTCTGGATTTTCATGTATTAGTCATGCCCATTTCTAATGGGAAGCACAGTTTTGCTGTTTGTAGGTCATATATAAATTGTGATGATCGACTGAACAGTTTCAAAGCTATTGGAGTCGTAATGTATTCAAAGTACCACTGAATTGGGTTAAATCCAATGGCACCCAATTTCAAAAGAATTCAAGATTTTGATGGTAGGAGGTCATCTATAAATACAATATGATGGTCGACTAAACAGTTTCAAAGTTATTTGCAGTGAGAATCAAGTGTTATGAACATGACTTACTACAGTACATACTATTATACTGTTAAGGGCTTAAAGAGAGTGACCACAATTGGAGAGTACTTGACACCAAAAGGGCACGATTGTTACATTACTTTTCGGTAGGTGGAACATTTTTATATCACCTCTAAATTTTGTTTAAATAGTCACTTATATACCTTTTTTTCTTCTCAATGCACTGTGCTCATTCCTATTTTATTTATTTGTTATCATTTATTTCTGTTCTCCATTATTTTCTCTTGCAAAATGTTTCTGAAGGACAACTGCATTCTACTAAATTGTCATGTAATCAAAAAAAGGAGTCATACTTGTTCCAAACTTTAGTGTAGTCTAGAAGTATAGATACTTTATGCAAGACTCACTCATAAAGTTCTGTTGCAGTAATAATAATAATCCTTGCATTTGATATAGCACCTTATCACGTCTTTGAGACGTCTCAAAGTGCTTCACAGAATATATTGTAAAGTGAATTGACTGTATATTTTACGTGCAAAATACAGCAGCCAGTTGCACAAAGCAGTATCGCATAAACAGCCAGAGAGTCAGTGACCAATTTTATTTGGGAGATTGTTGGCCAGGACACCAGCAGAAACCTCTTTTTCTTTTTGAATAGTGTCATGGAATCTTTAACGTCCATCTTTAAGAAGGACCAAGGTTTAACGTCTCTTCCAAAAGATGGCACCTCCAACAAAGCCCAGCACTGCATTGGAGTGCTAGCTTGAACTATTTGATTCCAAGTCCTGACGTGGGGCTTGAATCAATAATCTTCTGACTTAGACGAGAGTGCTACGACTGAGCCAGGCTGACACACCTTTTATGTATAATGCCTTTCACGTCAGTAGGATGTCCTAAAAGTGCTTCACAGGACATACTATAATTATGCTGATGGAATGGAATTTCATAGTGGGACATTAGAGGAGTTCTCTATAATATTGTCTGTTCCCTGACTGTCTGTATAGAAAATAATAATGGTGGCTGAGAGATGCTGTTAAGTGAGTAAATATGAAATTATGGAAGAATTGTCAGCGATACTTTCCCTTTCATGTTATACTATAGACATTTTAAATCTAAAACATGGGTGATTTAAGAATCAGAATGGTAGTGAAGAGAAAATGTTCAGCCATGTTCTGAAGTTAAGATAGCTTTGCTATAATTATTTTTTTTGCTTGTTTTTCAGCTTTATGAAATTTCTGTTGAGCATTTTTTTATCCTAAGTTTTAGATCTACTTACTTTTCTGTTTTCAGGCTTTTTTCAACTTCTCATTTTTGAACTATTCATATTTCTTGTACTTTGTCTTTCCTCAATGACTTTGTCTATCTTATGGTTGTAACTCTTGCCATTAAATCTACAGCAATGTTTTACTAGGTTTTAACCAGTTATATTGATATCTGCTTCAAATTCTATTGAAGTATGACATTATGTATGAGGATTGTACAATGCAATATTATGATGTATGCTATTACATGTTGCAGCATGAAATGTAACCTATAAACTGAAAAGACGCTACACTTATGTGCTTACAGTAAAACAAGTATCACTTTGGGATGGTCTCATTTGCAGCCTTCAAAAGTTATTGAGACCGGATTTCCGGAGATGTCAATGCAACTGGTCGCAAAAGTATAGAATGACTGGGATATTCATCACTGGCTCTCACGGTCACCATGCACTGCAGATTACTAGCATTCTACTCGCTTTCAGCTGGTGCCAAACTACCAACTGATTCTTCAGCAGCAGCAGTTGGCTGCTTCTCTATCTTTCGCTTGTTTCAGTTCTCCATTTTAAATTGTCTCCAAGGCCAGCCCCAATAACAGAGAGTTTAGCTACATCATTTAGAAATGAGTGCTTACCAATACGACTTATGTTTTTTTCCAATATCTCCAATTCCCATTCTCCATTTGCAGGCACTGACTGTCAGGATAAAATACTGCAAGTCTATTTTAAAATCTTATCACCTTCAATTTCAGATGGATTTTGAAAGGAACGTTACTGAATATTTAGTGTCTTATATTTTAATTGTCTGCCCACACCTGTGCTAAATGGGAATTTTTCAAAACAACTGCTATATACATAAGTGGGAACATAAGAATAGGAATAGGTCGTTCATTGAGCCTGATCCATTTTATTAGGTCACAGCAGGTCTTTTAATCCACTTTTGCCTTTCCCTTAATACCCTACTTTCCGAGTATCTATCTAACTCCCTAAGCAGGGGTCTCCTTGGAGCTGAACTGGCTCCAAGGTGACATGACTGGAAGAATCGAGCCAGCTCTCTGTGGTCAGGTTTCTGAGCCTGGCAGCACTCCAGGGCACTGCTGATGACAACACAGGCAACCTGGCTCATTGGCAGGACCTGGAAGGGCAAACTAATCACTTGAGGCAGAGAATCATCCCACTCAGCTCCTGTTAACCCTGCACGCCAAAGCCCTAGCGGGTAGAGTGGTCCCAGCTGGACAAGCAGTGGGAAAGCTTGCCAAACAGCAATATCCAATGGCAACCTATGTGGTTTTAGCTGGTTAGACTCCAGCAGTTGCCCCAATGCACACGCAGGGGTCCCCCAAGCAGGAGGGGTCTCTCCGGGGAGAGAGTGTGCATTCCATTCCAACAATCTATCTCTGGAATTTCTATTGTAGGGTGGGATGCATGGAATGCATGGAATTATTATTATTATTATTAATTCTCAGTTTGGTTTGGATATTCCTAAGCATGTGTCAGACACCTGGCTGACCAAATAAAAAATCAAATTCCATTTTAAATATCACAAGTACTTCTGCAGCATTCTACAGCATTCTGTGACAGTGTGTTCCAGCCAAAATATTTGAAAGAAATTCGCAAAATGCCTACTGAGAATCAATTAAAAGAGTGAGATCTTAAGTCTGTATGTGGAAAGGGATGCGCATTTTCATTTCAGCATGTCCAGTAGGGTGAAAGAAATTGCACAATTCGATAATGTTTCACTTCTCCTGAACAAATCAATCTGCATCGTGTGATTGCTAAAAACATTGAAGGCGAGTAACGTTGGTTATTCTACCCTTTTGTACCATTTGAATTGAAAAAACAGAGCTTTCCTATTTGTGTGCTCAAAGCAAGCACAAACTCTCTAGTGTAGTGTCTTTTCATAACGTTTCATAACCACAGGAGAAGCAGTTATTTTCCATCATTAGAATTAAGAAGTGGTGGAATGAGCTGGTTTGTGTTATAAGACCAGTCGACAGCGAGTCATTTGAGATCAACTTTTCATGTTGTCTTGCTGCCCATGCCAAAATAAAAATCTCTGTGAAATTGGCAGGATTATACTCTGTTTGATTTTGTTAAAGTGCACAAGTTTTTGTTGCACCAGCATCATCTGTGTAGTGTAACAGGTTTTAGAGTGTGTTTTCACACAAACAAAAAGTTTGAGTGATATAATGAACCGTGAGAGCAAAGCCTGATTTCTTTGAACCTTGGTTGGTACTTTTCTTTTCGACCGCGCCTTTGGTCACCTTCCTCCCCCCTCCCCCTGGATCGGTCCCGGTATCCGAAACTGTAAAGCGCTCTGAGACGCCAACAGAAGGGAATTCCGAGATTCTTGGGCCAGACAATTCTTTGAGAATTTAGCTTGTGCAAAGTGACACCGAAACAAGTCTAAAATCACAGTAATAAAACTAAATGTATACCTGAAGTAGTTTTAAGTATATTAAACTACAAATATAGCAATAAAATTAATACAACTACTGTACTATTACTATACAATTAATCTTACTCAGTATTACTAAACTAAGCAAAATGCTTAAAAGTTTTGGATAAAAGCTAAAAATCTTTCATTCACTGTATTATTCTTTTTTTTGTCTATTTATATCATTCTCTGACCTATTCTATCTCCCTTGTACATTATTTTTAAATGTCTATATTTAACTCATCTATTTCGCCCACAAAATACACAGTCAGTTCACTTTACAATATATTCTGCGAAGCACTTTGAGAGGACTCAATGACATGTTAAGGCTCTATATCAAAGGCAAGGATTATTTTTTCTTTTATTTTTTCACTATTATGAACTTTGGTTTACATTCTACATTCTACATTCACCACTACCCCTTGATCTATTTAATCTATTCTCCTAATCTTTTTAATTCTGGTGGTGTCCAGCACCATGGACGGGACCCTCCACCTAAATTACTTGGTTTAAAAAAATTAAAAAGCTATCCATTTCCAATGTCGCTGGGATCATAGAGTCTATTCTGAAGGGAGGAGTCTTGTTATTATTGATTGAAAAACAATTTTAAGGGTTGTTTTTCCCCCACTGGTTAAGGTCGAGGACATTCAATTCAGATTTGCGCATATCACTGAAGTATACAGGACATTTTTTTTACAACATGTCAGCATTGGGTACTTACTTTTTTTTATTCTTCCTTTTATTCTTTCTTTGTTTCTTTTTTCTTACCTCATGAGAACTTGTTAGCAGCCCAACGCAGATAGACTATCAAACCTCAGTTATCTTGCTGGTAGTATCCTCGAGGTTGTAAAGTTATCTAGATTCTTCTCTCTCCCCATTCCCCCCCAAGAATGTTTCAAATCTTTTTTCAGCCTATTTAGATCTAATTATGTTTACAATAAATTTATAAAACCTTAAATTTGACATCATGTAGTTATTTCTTTCACGATTAAAACTATAATTGGGACATTTGGTTCTGGGAACAACATCACCTAACAGAAAGGAAAGGAGGGTGAGACAGATTTTTTAAAACAGCTTCTTATCAGGATATTTGTTATATTTGCTCGCAGGCCTCCAGTTTCTGATAGGTATTTTATCAAAATGTTTTTCTGTTGCAAAGTATATCTCTCTATGTACTTTTCCTCGTACTGTCAAAAACTAAATGCAACCTAAAATATAAGGAAACATTGAAAATTATTGAGCTGCCTTGCTAAATAATAAATGAACATTGTCTGTTATATGGCTAGTTTTTATTACAGTTAATCTCTACTGAATAAAAACCTTATACCTCATGCTCAGCCCTTGTTCATGGGTTGGAGTGCTCTGAGAGCAGATTGACCCAAACTGGGGGCCAAAGCAGAACAAAATTTTAAGAGTGTTTCCCTAGGCACAATACATACTGTATATGATATCTGGGAGCCATGCATATCTTGTAATTATGTCACTCATATGATGCCTTTTGGCACTGGTTTATAACTATTTATGATCTCCAAGTATGAAGAATAGCAATGGATGTGTGCAATCCAGTGTTTTTATTCAACTGCATTCTTTTACATACATCTTATATTATATTAATAAAGTTTATTCTGATATCTGGGTAGCTTTGTTACTGAAATATTAACGGTTTGTTTCAGCAATTAGGGTGAGTGAGCCAAAATCTAATAATCTAAATCTTGGCCCAACTCACAAAGCCTGGAAATGACAGATATGTAAGACTTATGACCTGGTTTATTATTATATACACTGACTAAAAACATTTAATATGGAAAGATAAAAACAGATCATGACCGTTATGAAATATAATTTAGAAAAACCACCCATTTAAATTTACATTTTGTTATCTTTATTTAACTAGTGACAACCATTGTATTTAATAACCAATTAGTCAGTGTTGACATTCTGCACAGTTTTGTTGCTGTCAGTTGTTGGCTCAAGAACAAAAACATTGTGTTCCTGTGACTGTTTAATAGAACGCTGTCTGTGTGTGTTCTGCAGATTAATAACATTTATTTTTCTGCACTAACCAGCTACATGTCCAAGTCTGGATAAGAGCCAGTAAGATAACTGTTTCCTTGACCATAATGGAGAAGTGTTAAGTGCGAAAAGCTTGGAAAATGCAATTCACAACAGATGGTGTGATTTATTTAGTTAGTTTTGTCTGCATCCCTGTGCCCGTTTTGAATTTATAGCGATAAATCGGGTGACTGTTTCTTGTTTGTTGTTAGTTGCAAAGGTTCAGTCCTAAAGCTTGAGAAATAAAGCATCTTATGTCTGCATGTAGCATCGTAAACATTATACATTATATAAGAAAGCAAGGTGTTATTAGGCCTTAGCACTGCATATTTGAACTGGTAAGCACTCTGTGGAAATGCTGCTTGTCTACTTTTCTCAGGGATGTGAGCTGCCGATACGCAGTGGTGATTATGATTTTATTTTAAAACAAATTTTAAAGACATCTTTACCCCCACCACTTCCATCGTTAAACAGGTAGTCATTGTCTCTGCATTGTGGCTTATCACTCCCCAGTCTCTCTCTCAGCGCTTGTCTCTCCAAATGCCAATGAAATGTAAGACAGCAAAGAGGGGACTGGAACCACTAATAGGCAGAAACCACAACCTTTCTCAACACCCATGCCAATGAGGGCTGCTTCAGATAAGTTCTTTGGGGTACTTTATTCAAAAGTCCATGTATTTTGAGATGGACATTAAAACGTAAAAAAGGGTTTGAGATTGTTTTAGTGTATTCTGAATCAGTCTCCTGGCATACATTCTGATGACTCCTACAATCATAATATGGGTTTAACCCACAGATAAAGGATATTTATGACGAACCATATCAAACAGTTTCAGAGAACATACTTTTTCAGGCAATATAGCTTCTGAATCAGTAATTTCTCCTCCTCCTCTTCAACTATTTGTACTTAATAACAATAATAATAATACATGCATTTGATTTAATACCTTATGTTGTTGAAACGTCTCAAAGTGCTTCACAGAATATGCTGTAAAGTGAATTGACTGTGTATTTTGTGGGCAAAACGTGCAGTTAACCAAGACTTTAACACTCTAACTACTTCTGAAGTGGTTGTAACCAGGAGGCAATTAAACGTTGTGGTCAAGCTTCATTATGACTCCTGTTTGGCAATGTTTCTAGTTTTTCTGATAAGTTTGTCTCTGTCATTTTGAATATAACTTCAATATAAACATCAAATCTTTGATCCAGCTTATTTGATTATAAGTTACTTGATTTTTCTAAATGCGAGGTGTGGAAAAGTAAACATTGATGATGCAGATAATTTCAGATGGGTTCAGAGGTTCCTATAAGAAATCAGAGAATAATGACTTCAGTGTGATCCAAAAATGGTCAAAGTGAGTCTGAATGTGAAAGTGGACATGGGGAGAGGCATAATACCATAAACAAGCGGTTAAAAGGCAAGCTAAGCCCTTTAAATCTGAGGTCTGCGGCTGGCTAGTGAACAGTCTGGTTACAATCTGTGAGCTCTCTCTCCTTTAATAAAAAGCTGGAATACTCAGAGGCTTTCCCGCCAAACAGATGCGATTGGCACGTTAGATGTGGCAGGCACCCAGCAATGTGCACCGTTACCAGGGAGGGTCTAATCAGGCAATAACTATCAGCCAACTCACTACAGAGAAAAACAATTATCAATGTGACAGTGAAGCTTCTTATATTGTGTAGTTTAAGCAATTTGAATAATACTTGTTAACAGTTAAATATTCTACTGATACATTAGAAGGATTTGATTATTTTAATGAAGAGATTTTGGCAAACTGTTTTTATTTGTTCATGGCTAGCAAGAAAAGCCCGAAGAGCTTGGTGTCACTTTCATGATAACAGCCACATACTGTGTACAAATGTTGCGAGCCGTGCCTTTCAATACCATTTACATTGTGGTTAAGGACAGGTTTGATAAATACAGTGAATGAAGACTTCTTTTTAAAAAAGATATTGTTTCCCCCAATGTTTGTACCATAATTCGGTTGTTCATTTGATTGTTTCTGCAAACGATACATTAGCACACAAATACATATCAGGCTGAACATGACATCAGTCATTTACGTAACATTGTATTTTATTTCAGGATAATAATAATCCTTGCATTTGATCTCAAGCACCTTATCACGCCTTCAAGACATCTCTAAGCGCTTCACAGAATATACTGTAAAGTATATTTTGTGGGTGAAACGCAGCAGCCAATTGCGCGCAGCTGTGTCCCACAAACAGTTGTGGATTTAGGATATCACAAGGGTCCTTGTAATGTGTCCAAAAAAGCTCCATTTAAAAATTGATGTGCACAGCAAACATCCTAAATCCAATTCAGACCTCTGTTCCCAGATTGAGAGCATGTCAGTCTTGTTGTATATGGTCTTTGTAGATATATATATATAATTATATATAATTGGAGTTGAAGCATGATGGTTGAGGCATTAGATCAGATATAATCTAATAGAATGGTGGAAAAGGCTCCAGGGGCTGAATGGCCTTCTCCTGATCCTATATTCCTAGTTCCTATGTCTTGGGAAATGGAGTTTCAGTGTAAACTCTGAAGAATAAATTGTTATGAAGCAGACAGTGCTTATTTGGTAAATACGAGACAACTGCAGTGTTCGAACTGCATTTAGTTTCAGGAAACGTTTGAAGCTAACATGGGAATCATTGGTAGGAAGACTGACCAGACGCTGGGAGTCCTGTGAAACATTTTTAATCTGGTAATAATAATAATAATCCTTGCATTTGATATAGCGCTTTTCACGTTGGGAGGATGTCCCAAAGCGCTTCACAGAACGCACTGTAAAGTGAATTGACTGTATATTTGTGGGCGAACGCGGCGGCCAATTGCGCACAGCAATGTCCCACAAACAGTCGTGGATTGAAAATGACCAATTTTTTTATTATTGTTTGGGGTTTTTGGAGGGATTATTATGGTGTCCTGAGTATGGAATTCGGAGCTATTAAAAAAAGAGTGGGTGTGGGAGGGGTTCCCATCTCTGGGAGAAATCCATCCCGCAGTTTGCGGGCGACCCAAAGCGTCCATTAAGAAAGACTACAGTTTAGCGGAGTCTGACGGGGTCGGTGTGGGAGGAGAGGGAATGTTTCGAAGAGACTAAAAAGCAAAGAGAAAAAAAGTGCGTTACTTTGAACTGTTTTTTTTTACAATACCTATAATGATCGCTCTAACAGCCGCCGCTCCGCCGTTGCGCGGATCCCGCAGTTAACAGCGCCCGAGAGAGCAGTGCAGACAGACAGACAGACACACACACACACACACAGACACACAGACAGACGCAGACACAGACACACACACACACACACAGACACGCAAATGTTTCACGCAGCAAAATTCGCAAAAAGAGGACGATCGCTCGTTTCTTGAGCCTCGATTTTATTCGCAGAACCGCTCTCACACTGGTATGTAACTCAGTTATTTGAATTGGTCGGACTCGATATCCTTTGACAAACCATTGTGTGGTGTGTGTGTGTGTGGTGTGTGTGTGTGTGTGAGAGAGAGAGAGAGAGAAAGAGAGCAAATGCATCGGCCGAGATGCAGTGAAAGAAAGTGTGTGTCTGCCCTCAAAAAAAAAGTTTGTGCGACTTCATTCTAACCCAAACCAGGACCAGCGAACGCATGGCCAAACCCAGCGGAGCCTAACACAAGTCATTTAATAAGGCAACACCATGTAGACGTGTATTTGTTGTGATGGAGCGCAAGTCACAAGTGTGGACGGCAAATGCCAAGCCTCGGGGGTGTGAGTGAGTGAGTGAGTGTGTGTGAGTGTGTGGAAGGGATCCCCGCAACAATTGCGGTTTAATACCGTTTAGGTCGCGTTAATTTGATGGCCCGAATCTCGCATGTTTGGCGTTTAGGGGCTGGTTTCGGGGTCAGTGAGCTGCCAGAGGCATTTTGCTCTGTGTATTTAGAGGCACACTGTCCCCGCTGATTCGTGTCCCCCCCCACACACACACACATTTAAGGCTTCTGTTAAAACCCCCTGGTCAGGAGTTTTCCATAAACTCGCCTTTGATGTAACGCGGGTCAAATCCGTTCCCGCAGGAATTGCATTCTAAATGCAACGCGTCAAGTCGTGGCTCTCTTTTCCCATCGACCGAGAGAGCGTGTGCGTGTTGCGGGGTGGGCTGCCTGTTTGCACAGACAACGCACAATCCATCGCACGTTTTAAAGCCACGCGTGAAATGAATGTGTAATTGCCATGTGTACAGCACTGACTCGCCCGTCTGCAAAGATCAGCGCGTTTTCCCAAAACGAACGCACAGACATCATCACATCACCTGTTCCCACTGTCAGGATTTGAAAACGTTATTTCAAATGCACGGATTATTATTACCATTATTATCTGACAAGTTCATCTCTACCTGCCAGGCACCCACCTCTGACTATTCAACTCTGGCACAGGAGAGGAGAGGAGGGGAGAACTCTTCAGGTATTTGCTATCCATCGCTTACTTTTGCTTATGTGGGTCAAACCCAAATTAACCAACATTACTGAACTGAACCTTCAGCGAGATTTATCCAAGTAATGTGCACACAAACATTCAAATCATTTTCCTGAATTAGAGCACGAATGTGATTGATTTGAAATTCGCAAGTCACTCATGTTCAGATCAAAACATGCTCTTTTGACTTTTCTCCAAATGATAGGGAAATTATGATATCCAACATTATTCTGATTATTCAGCATTCCGTATATGATACTCTTATCTGGGCCGAGCACTCTGTTAAGGAGGAACCTTCCCTTGATTCACCCAATGCTCACTCAACCAGTTGTTTGGAATGTTGAAACTGCATAAGGATTTTCACAAAAATACTACATTTTTGAAATAGTAAACGCTTTGTAATACTTAAAAATGTATGTTTAACAAAAATGGTTTCTCTCAGTATTGGAGTTTACAGTTTTTTATGTACATTTTGAAACAGGACAAGTTTGGAAAGAGGCTAACTTTAAAATGTATGAATACTACTCTGTACAGAACTGTTGTACTGTATAGTGTGCAGAAAGTCTTCCACTTTGCTTATTACTGTACTTTTAGGAATGGATCAAGTCAGATTAATCAAACATACGTGTATTATATTGGCTTTTGAAAGCACGTGTTCAGTGGAACATTTTGCCCCAGGAATGTCTTGTGTTAAACGTTTAAGTTTCCTGTTCCATTCAGTAGTCACCCATGGTACATTAGGCAGGTGAAACCTTTTTTTTAACTGGGTTTTGTTTTCTTCTCCACCATTACCAGGAACCAAGAGGAAAAACAGAAAATATGAGACTTTAAAGTAAATTGATTTTAAACCAAAAAAAACTCAGTAGTTTAAAGAGGAGAGGAATGCATCATGTTGCCTGAAGCTTGTTGCCTTGTCTCAGGATAGGTCATGTCTCAGTCTCAGTCTCAGCATGAAAAGTTACCTGTGATAAACCTGCTGAACGGTTCCAGCACTACAGAGAGCACCCAGGCTTCTTGCGAGGTGAATGGCTGCTCTCTCTATAGGGTGGTGTGGGTGAGGGCACGCTATCTGGCACTGCTGGCACTGAGGAAAGAAACCCACTTCCTGAGATCCATCAGAAACATAGTGGAACAAAGAGCTACAGTCTCTGTGGGTCACAGTCGCAGGGCATCACCCTTTTCGGAGTTGCACAGCAATTAGCGCTGGGTGATTCTCTCTCTGAGAGCCCCAGCCCATCCAATCATTCGGATCACATGCCTTCTCAGAAGCTCAATCGCCCGACACAAATGAGACAGAAAGGTAGGCAAGGGTGAGGAGGAAGCACCGAAGGTGTGGGGTGAGTCAGCCCTGTCTCAGGAAGATCAACTGTGGAAAGTGCAGCTGTTGCAAAAACCGCAAAACTGGCCATCAGATCTGTAAAGGCAGGAAATGTGAGGCGTTGAGAAGCATGTTTGACTCATAGAGCACTCAGCTTCACTTCTGTTGAGCATAGACGCCCTCTCAAACAAGTTCAGTCTATGAGACAGTTCCTTGCTCATACTGTTCGAAAGATGCTGTAGAATAAAACAACCCTGATCGCTATGTATATTATTTCCACACCAAAAGACACTTTCTCCACTTTTGTTTGCTATTGATGGATTCCTGGGTGACAGTTTGCCTCTGTCCAGCATCCTGCATAAAAAAAGCGAAGTTTCTCTTCTCTCCCCAGACCTTTCTCGGGCTGTTGAACTGCATTGGGTGTATTGTTATGTTGTTCTTTAACGTATAAAGAGAGGAGAAATCATATTCAAACCGTTTGCTCATTTTTGTTGGTGGAAAGAGGCGGAGAGCGATGCATCATTTTTGTCAAGAAACAATTGAACCAGTGATGTGTTGCGACATGGTTTATATTGTACGTTTGCAAACAAATTGAACAACAAGTTGAACAAAAAATTGCCAAAAACTTCTGTATGAAGACAATACCTTCCTTTTCAAATCAGAACACTGTGCAGGATTATTGGCTATGTCACTGAAACCTCAGCCCTTTAGTTCAGTGTGTACATTACCAGTTCCAAATATATGCTTCGCAAAATGTTCTCAACTCTGTCCATAAAGCTAACGTAATCAAATACAGGCAAGCCTAAGAACTTAACTAACTTTATAGATTGAGGAAGCCACAAGATTGGTTACAATTCTTTTGTTGTGTATTCATTGCCATTAGACTATGATTAGAGGAGAGGTGTGTTTTTCATTTTTATGATCACAGGTATTTTCGCAACTTAGCAGAGCTACTTTTCAAAAAGATTTTAAGACAAAGATTATTAATTTTTACAACAACAAAATTACATTTGTAAAGCGCTTTTCACATTGGGAGGACGTCCCATGGCTGTGGACAATCAATGTTTCGCACTGGAGCTGGGGTTCAGGATTGGGGAGGGTGAAGTGTGGAGGGGAAGGAGGGTGACTGAAGGCACGGTCAAAAAGGAGGGTCTTGGGACGGGTCTTGAAGTAGGCAAGGGACTGTGGGATGGAATTCCAGAGGGTGGGGATAGAGTGGCCCACCCGCCAATCTTGGGACGGGGGACGTGAAGCAGGCCAGAGACCTCTGAGTGGAGGAAACGGGCGGGTTGGTAGGGTGTTAGGAGGCCGCAGAGGTAGGGAGAGCAAGGCTATGGAGGGTTTTGAAGGTGAGGTCCAGGATCTTGAACTGTATCCTCTGTGTGATGGGAAACCAGTGGAATTGGGCGAGGATGAAGATGATAGGGTCATGGAGCCTGGTGCGGGAGAGGACATGGGCTGCAGAGTTCTGGATGATCTGCAGCCTATGGAGGGAGGACGACAAGCGGGGAATTTGCGTAGTCGAGCCTAGATGTTATGAATGCTTGTATGAGTGTCTTGGTGGCCTGCGGTGTGAAACAGTGACAGAGACGGGCGATGTTGTGGAGGTGGGAGAGGGCAGAGTAGGTCATGGCACGGATGTGGGAAAAGATAGGATAGTTGTGGGTCAAACAAGATGCCAAACTGGACTTCAGTGAGCTGGAGTGTGCATTCTTGGATGATGACGCTGTCAGTGCCTGAGGTGTGGGGGGGTTGGCGGGAGCCAATCGGGAGGGCTTCGGTCTTGTTGACACTTAACTGTAGAAAGTTAGCTCTCATCTAGGACTTGATGTCTGATAGACATTCTGGCAGGACAGCAGTGGTCCTAGAGTTGAGGGTGGAGGCAGAGAGATTGAGTTGGGTGTCATCCGCATACATGTGGAAGTTGACCCCATGTCTGCAGATGATTTCACCAAGAGGGAGCATATGGATATCGAAGAGATGGGGACCGAGGACAGAGCACTAAGGAACATCACATGAGACAGTATGGGGGCTACAGGAGAAGCAGTTTGTGGTAATGAGGTGGAAACGGAGTGAGAGGTAGGATCTGAAACATTCAAGAACAGAACCATGAAGGTCGAGGTGAGAGGAGAGGCAGTGGAGGAAGATAGAGTGGGTAATGATATCGAAGGCAGCAGAGAGGTCAAGGAGGATGAGGAGCCAGAGGGAACCCTGGTCACAAATGGACAAAATGTCATTTGTTACTTTGACCAAAGCTGTTTCTGTGCTGTGGGCAGCACAGAAACCCGATTGGAGAGATTTGTGAAAGGAGTTGCAGGAAAGGAAAGGAGCGAAGCTGGGAAGCAACCAATGGAAAGGGAGGTTGGAGATGGGGTGGTAATTTGAGAGTAGGGATGGGTTCGGGGAGTGTTTTTAAGGATAGGAGTGATGTTTTTAAAGGGGTGGGAACGGTGCCAGTGTACAGGGATTACCGCACAATAGGATGCTAAGAGTTTGCGAAGCCAGGTGGGTATACCAGAAAGTAGACTGAGTATAACGTCTCAGTGAATGTTACAAGGATGGGGTTGCATGCTAAGCAGGGGAAGGGGAAGGTGGCAATTGGTTCATTCAAAGATAACAATAGAAGTTGCTGGTAACACTCAGCTCCATAGATGCTGCCTGACCTGGTGAGTGTTCCCAGCGACTTTTGTTTTATTTCAGATTTCCAGTATCTGCAGTATTTTGCTCTTGTTGCACTCAAAGAGCTAGGCTTTGAAGTGGAACCTAAAGCTAAAAAGCGAGGGAGTGCGATGGAGGGATAGAGTTAAGGAGTTCCAGAAGTTAGAGGAGTAGGATCTTGAGGCTCGGCCACCAATGATGGCGCAGAGAGAGTACGGGACAAGTAACAAGCTCTAGCTAGCTGAGCGGAGGGGAGATGTGGAGGAGTAGAGTAGGAAAAGATTTGGGAGATAAGGAGATGCTCGGCATGGAAGGATTTGTAGATGAGGGTGAGGACTTTGGAATTAATCTGCTGGGAGATGGTAGAGCCTGGCAAAAACTGAGATGATTGTGTACTGAGTTTAGTGTGGGTGAGGAATCGGGCTTTGAATTAGTTTTGGATCAGTTGGAGCTTAGTACTATTGGAGCTGGGGGAATGGTGAATAGTGCCTTCAAAAAGGCATGAAAAGTGTTTTGGCAACATTTGGTATGAGATAAGTGTGGAGGAAGGTGATGTGTGGATGAGGTGTCAGGAAAGCTTCTTGTCAGGGATTGGATGCGAAGAAGATATGTTGAATCTCAATTTAGCTAACAAAAGAGGTGTATTCCTAAACATTATCTAAGAGTGACCTGACGTAGCATAACTGGCCATAGCAGCTTGAGCCACTGAAGGAAGACAGCATTTTCCTTTTTGATTGCTTTGTTGGTATTCTTCAAATTACAATGGTGTTTGTAATCATTACTTTTCTCATCGTTGCTCACGTAGATTGGCTGCAGAGCAACATTTTATGTGAAATACAAGTTAGTTTTATTTATTTACAGATCAATCTTTTTTAATTGACTCACTGACTTAAGTCTTCTCTGCTTTGTAGGTGGGTGTGAAGGGACCATTCCTCCTTTTTTCAAAGTGGAATTTTCTTTCTGCTTATTTTGGCTTATGTTGCCTCCAGATTTACCTCAAAAATCTAATTAATTGGCTATTCATCTCTTTGTTGTTTGTTTGGTTGTTTTTGGTCAGCCTGGTATCTGATAAACATGGAAACCTATCATCACGTTTAAGAGTATTCAAACCGAACAGAGAGTTGTGGGATGTTTGTAGGATGTTGCTAGCACAAATTAGTTGCCATGTTTACCTTCATAACAGCATTCATTTCATTGCTAATTACTGCAATCTAATGCTGTAAAGCTCTTTAAGACATTCTGTAAATGTATGTTGTCGTTTCAATTTTGCTGACATTGGTAGAATCAGTTGTCATGAGAGGGTGAGACAAAGAACTGGAAAGAAAGGTCTATTTTCGCAAGTTGAACAATTAAGTCACTCTTGTTTATTCTTTTTGCTTGGAAGTAAAAAAAATTGTGATCACAGCAGGGTGTTTACGTTGTGATGTAAATCAAAAACGCCTTAAACATTTTGGATGGCTTCATTGTTACACGCAAAACTCAGAACATTTGATGGTTATGCTTTGTAACAGGCACTTTATTTTCCCAATAATGACAAGGAAATACTGTCTGTAGACTCACTCCTGAGATATCAATATAAACAAATTAATTGTTGAAACTACTGCCAATGGCACTATTTACTTATTCAGTGGTATGGAGTAGCACTAGACTTAGCCATTCTTTACTCAGGGGAATCACTTACATTCCAAATTTGAAGACCAACTACTGCAGGAAATAAGTGTGCCTTTCAGAAACAAAGTTCTGCAGAAGACTTTTCTATGTTTCAGGACTCCTATGGTAGTTGGTACTGAGTAATGATTCCAGGGAGTGTCTTTCACATAATTCAGGGAGGGAAAGTAAAGAAACAAAGTAATTTTCCTGCTTGATAAATATGACTTGAAATGACGTTGGTGGTAAACAGCTGATGATAAATGCAAGAGAAAAGTATGCCTGTAATTGATAAGGCACTCTATATTAACAGCCACCTTCTGGTTCTCATTAAATTGATTTGATGAATTGTGAATTATACTTTCAGCTTTTAATTTAGGCATATGATTCATTCAATTATAAAAAGCTATTTTTTTCTCCAGCTGAAGGTTTTCATCAGAAAAAAACAAAAGATTGTGACTTCTTCAGAATGAGTTACAATTTTCAGGAATGATGGCCACCTGCAGTCTCTGTGTATACAGACCATTCTGCTAGTTTTGATTTCCCTGAGTCAGCAGCTGTAGCACAAGTTCTTGCCATGTGGATCTGCTTCCTGGTAAATCCTGGGCCTCAGTCTTCCCGGCAGCTGGGAGGCAGGCACAGGGAGGGAATGTAGCTGGCATGCATACAGGTTTGCTACTTGGGTAATGTTTAATACAAACCAAACTACTGGTGCATGGTAATCATTTATTTTCATTAACAGCCAACAGTGCTGAACATGTGGAGTCTCACTGGTCTGTAATTCAGTCCTTTGTTAGTTTATGAAAATGTTAAGGAAAAAGGGGCTCTATTACCTCTTCTGTTTTTAATCATAATTCTTTGAGGATAAAACCTGTTCAGTTTATGGCAAAGATATTGAATTACCTCTAACTAAAAGAAATGTAATTACTAACGAAACATAAAATGTCCTGTTAAATCATCAGACCATAAAAAGAAATAAAAATGTATGAGATCCTCCGTGCACTTAGAAAATTATATTAAATGTTTAACAAAATATCAAACCTTTACAAAATTTAATCTGAGGATTTGTTACACAGGCAAATTCCTTGTGTTGGCATTGCACTTTTTAATTTCTGACAGCAAACCGATCTCTCATTAAAACATTGCAAATTTTTATAAGAACATAAAATTTGGTTTCCTGCACCTTAACAGTGTACTGCTTTCATGAAAAAGTATTTGGTAAAAACATTTTTTGGTTGGAGTAGGAAAGATGTGAGTCATTTTTTGTTAATTAATTTTCTCCTGTCCAGGTGGTGACTTGCGTGTGATAGAACTGTGCAGCATCTCACCCAATTGATTGTCTTTAGTCCTACTGCTCCATAAAAGCAGGAACATTCAGACCATTGAACCTGCACCAGTATTTACAAGTAATAATACTGTACTCCACTTAGGGGCAAACATCTGCTTTGATGTGACAGTTCACCATAATGCTGTTTTAGGTAATGTGCGGTGAAATATTTAAGACTGGGCAGGCAGCAAAATATGTGTAAATGAACTTGGGAATGGACCTCTGAGTTGGTGATACACCAAGTAAGGTGAGCTTCCATTATAAATAAGTGTATTACCTATGTTTTTTTGTGAATAGAGTTTCAGATTGGAACAATTCAAAACACATCAAACACTTATTTGCCATTTTATTAAACTCCATCTAAAATGCTTTGTGTGGCTTGTTGAATATTATAGAAATAGTGTTAGACCTAGCATCTATTTGTGTAATTGGGCAGAGTTGCAATCAGTGATTTGATACAGCATCTCTTGTGTTGTTCATTGGACAGTTTTCTTTTGAGCTTTGAAAGATATCAACTTAATGAGTCATGCCATGATTTATTGTCTGCACTACTGCCAAAAAGTCTGAAGATTGTTTTATCGATGTATAATTTCAGAGAATAATCTTGCTTATGATAACTTTCTGTTTTGGGAGAGATACAGGCTGACTCACTCCATTTGAGTGTGGGTTCATTTGAATGATAGATCCAATGTGAACCAAGGTCCCACCTGTCTGTTTAGGTTCAGGAACGTTAAAAATCCTATGGCACTATTTGTCACTTTCAAGGACTTGTGCACCTGCTCTCCCAAGTTCCTTTGCTCCTCACAAGATACTATATATACTCGCTTCTCTTGTTTTTTCTGCCAAAATGAATCACCTTACATTTCCCTTCAATTTTTTCCAGCACCCTGACTAACAATCCCCCAGATATAAAATTGGTCATTCACTTCTTGGCTGTTTGTAGGATGTTGCTATGTGTAAATTGGCTGTTGTGTTCACGTACAAATACAATCACTGCACTTGATAGTTAATCCTGTGAAGCATTTTGAGACTTTTTGATAGCATGATAAGGTGCTATATGAAATGTAAGAATAATTATTATTATTGTATCAGGCAGAATGAGGCACTTGATGGAGTCTGTGGCATCCCTAAGCATCAGTGTAGTAATGCACAGTAGAAAGCTCTATATTTGTTACTCTATATTAAAAACATTTTTTTAAAAAAATGGTCACTCAATCCATGACTGTTTATGGGATCCTGCTATGCACAGTTACCTGTATCAATTGACTTTCCAATTCACTTTACAGTGTATTCTGTGAAGCGCTTTGAGACGTTTCAATGATGTGATAAGGTGCTTTATCAAATACAAGAATTATTACTATTAATATGTTTTATTTGATCAGGGTTTAAAAAACAAACATTCGTATAATGCATAAATTGGCTGTTTTTAATGTTATTAAAAGTCTGGGCTCATCTGTTAGATTGCCGAAAGCTTTAAATGGACTGTGGAGCAGGGCAGTAAGCCCAGTGCAAATTGCACCCACCATATTAATACGGCAGAGGGTACAAAATGCACTGCTCTTGAATCCATCCCCACCAGATGGTGTTAGTAATGTGGCTCCGGCACAATTCCCCTTGACTTAATTCCATTTATACAGCACATTTGGTTTTGCTAACTGCCAAAATTGCAGCAAATTCACTACAAGACTTGCAGTCTTAACCCATTTCACCCACAAAATGTACAGTCAATTCACTTTACAGTATATTTTGGGAAGCGTTTTGAGATGTGTCGAAGATAAGGCGCTATATCATATACAAGGATTATTATTAGTTATGGTAGAGAGATAGAAACTTTGTATGTACAGGAGAAAAAACAAGTCATTGCTTTTCATAGGAGAGAAACATCCTCAGGAAAATAATGCCTCTCGCATACTGCTAAATGAAACAATGATTGTGGTCCAATTTAGGCAGCACAGAATATGGAAGTAAAATATTGAATTGTTTAAGCAAACACTAACAACAAATATACTAATGAGGTGGCTTTTTGTAATAGAATGGATCCATTAAAAAAATTGTGATTACATCAATCGGACCCATGTTAGAGTGCTGGGAGTCCAATAAACCTGGAGCTCCAGATATGACTGCTCACCTAGGTAACATTTCAGGAGTAAATTGGAGAATTAGACACTAATTAGTAACAAATTTGCTGGCATTGTTGTGCTGTGGACTCATGCCCACTGGAAACTGGATTAAGATCAACCAAGCTTATTCCACCATGGGACCTCGCTCTGAAATCTGGCTGTTTGCCACAGTGTTGATTGTGGTACTTTAACACTTTGGGGCCACCAGGTCCTCTTTATGTGCTAGAATGAATCCCAAGTACCATACTTCCTGAACTCGCTTCACTTCTTCATTGCACGGGTACAGGTTACTAAAGAGCTCTGAAATTCTCCTAGATCCATTTCCTTCTCTTCTCTACCCCCCACACACATCTTCAAATTGCACACCAGCTCTGTAATGTAACAAATGCAACATAATGGAGCTATTCATTTTGCAAAAGAGTTAAATTCCAAGAATATTACAAAATCCTCATTTAGTTGCTGTTTTGCTCCTTTGAATTCTCTTTTACATATCTTATCTTGTACGAAAATAGGATATTTTCTTAAACTAATCATGTGAAACTATTTGCACATACAAATTGTTTCCTTTTTGTAATCTACGTTCTTTGTAATGACTTTATTGGTGATGAAAACGGGTTTCTAATACAGTCCTCTGTTCATCATTCATTTACAACTGTACAGCAAATTGATTGGAATGAAAAGTCTAATGAGATCATCAAATAGTGTTTAGTGGTGTCTTGTCATGAAGGAATTTTTGGGATCAGTCAGTGTCTGATAGATGCAGCAATGCATCACCATGCTTAAGAATATCACAGCCGTGAAACTACAAGAGGAAAGATTTCAAAAATGTATACCTTGTAATTTTTCTCAAATCAAATTGGATCCTTTTCAGATCTTTTTTCAACCAGTCTCATGGTTATCCACTCAACACATTGATTTGGAAAGGTTTTGATATAGGTCAACAACTTTGGAAACCAATAGAATGATTTATATTAGACTACATTTTGAATTCAGACTCCCAGAGACGCAAACTTGCCTAGTATTCTTAAGAATAAGATTGAAGGTTAAGGAAAAGCAGAAATAATTGAATAATCTGCTATACAATATATTATTTGTTGGACACTGCTGTGCGCAATTGGCTGCCTATTTTGCCCACAAAATACACAGTCACTACATTTTGCAATATATTCTGTGAAGCGCTTTGAGATGTCTCGAAGACGTAATACGGTGCTATATCAAATGCAACAATTATTATTATTACTATAATGGCCTCAACCCTAGTGGGACTATATCATCTGTAGTTAGTTTTTTAAAATTTCCCTGAAGGTTAGGGAGAATTATAACAGTTTTATTGGAAGTTTTACTTGTTTTAACCCTCAAGTCACTCCGGGCTTCACTGGGAGAGTTGGAACTTCTGCATCAATATGCTCCCTATGCTGATTTCAGCAATATAGTTAAATTTGAAATGCAAGTTTTAGATTTGGAACTATTAAAGTGTAAACAAAGCCAATGAATACAATTGTTGCACTGTTTGAACCTAACACTTTGTCAAGTGTAGCTAGTTGCTTGTGTTCATGGAACACTCTCATCATATAAAGTATTTGGGCAGGGAAAAGAGGGGTTTGTTAGGGTTTGTTATGATTCGTGGGGTGATGTTTTTTGTTGCAATTTAAATCCTTGTAGTGTAACATTTTGTGAATTTGGAAAAAGGGTTTGCCAAACTCTCTTTCATGAATTAATTATTGCACTAAATCAAAACATTATATGTGGTACTGTGGTTCCAGTTATGTGCTCAGCTCTTTGGCATTATAAATGTTTTGTACCAGTTCAACTTTAGGTATAGTAGCTTTGAAATTCCTCAACACGCTATTCTGGAGTTGGGTTGGCTGCCTTGTAGTTTTATAACTTTATTCCCTGTTGGTTTAATGAAACTGTCAATGAAACTATATCAGTATATTGTCAGTTTCACAGTTCCTCATTGACTTAAGCTTTTGCTGCTCTATGGAGTCCACTGGGTGGCATATGAAATACAAGGCAGTTTACAAATGTTCGAGAGGTTAGTGTTTAACTTAGCTTAGTGGAAACAGAGGTTTAAATTCAAACAGTATTCAAGGAGTCTGAATTAAGCAATTTTAAAGTGAAGCAAAACAGAATAAGGTATTTTGTCCGTATTGCATTAATTAGCTTCGTTGAGAGAAATAAAAAAGAGAATTGTTCATCAATTGCTCCATTTCCTTATTTTAAATCAATGGTCTTTAATTCTGTTGAAATGAAAGTGCTACAATTGTGTCACTAAATAAAAATGTGATAGTTTGTAATTAATATAAGTACTTCTTCGCTAATGGTTAAATAATAGTTTAGAACAGAGCTATAAAAAGTCTGTGAATCCGTTGTGCTAAAACGCTGGTAGAAGCTTACAAACTGATTTAAACCAGGTAGAAGTAGAGATTACAATTGCTCCTGGTTGCTAATCAATGACAGGCTATGCGGTTTTAGCTGGTTAGACTCCAGCATTACCCCAACGCACACTCTGGGCTCTGGGGTCCCCAAGCCTTGGCTCTTACCAACCTGCACCTAATACTTCCTGGAATTAGGTAAGCAGGATGTATCCCTCCACGGAGAGAGTGCACGTTCTATTCCAACAATATATCTCCGGGATTTTCATGTGTAGCTGGGAGGCATGGAATTCTCAGTTTGGTTTGGATATTTTTAAGCATGGTGATGGGTTCCCGCATGTGTCAGACATTCAACTGACAGAAAAAAAATTGGTAATCAGAGACTTCGGTTGTGTTAATGTCGAGGGAAGAATAGGATCTGGTTCAGCTGTGATACCCTAGGGGTTGAACAGGTTGCTGATGCTCTCTGTTGACTTCTTGGGTGCCAGTTCTTGTGGAACTATAGCCAAGCACAAGTCATCACCTTCAAGAGAAGAAAAGATAGATCAGAGAAGGGGAAAACAATACGTAAACAAATAGAGACAATGAACATTGAGTTATCAACTTTTTGCATTTTCACCAAAATAACTAACTGAATGGTTTTGAGAGGGTACATAGAGATATTCTCAGTATTATTCACCGATTGAATCAGTAACAAGAATATAAATTTAGGATTATCACCAGAAGAAAAAGAATACTTTTTTTGATACATGAACGTGGAATTCATCATCACAAATATCTGTTGAAGCATAATGTTTAAAATTAAATTGGAAAAATACTTGAAGACAAATACTGATAGTGAAAATGAACAGGGCAATTGGAAGTAGAGTAGATGGCTCCATTGGGGGAATGAGCACCAGCATAGACAGGATGGACCAAATGTCTCTCATGTGCTCTTTTTGACTGTATTGCTTGTATAAAATATGTTTGCTGTAAATCAAATATGAGACATTCCCAGTCTATTTGGTTCACTGAATAAACCCCCTGGGCTGTCACAAAGGACAAAGACATGCATTTTATTTTAAATTGATAACCCTGCTGCTTTCCTGTATGTCAGTAACCAGTGAAATAAAACAAGAAGAACTCATCTAGAAAATTGCTGAATGGCAAAATTGACCAAATTGTAAAGTATTTAATAATTGTTTTTGAATAGACATCTGTCCTCCTTGTCTGCCTCGCCTCCCTCATCCACCTCAGTGGGGCTGACCTCTCCTGGTTCAGGTCCAACTTGAGCCACCGCCACCATTTCATCTCCTTTAATGGATACTCCTCTGATCCCCGCATGGTCAACTGTGGGGTACCTCAGAGCACCATTCTCAGCCCCTCCTTTTTCTCATTTACATCTGCAGACATGGGGGACGGACAATTCAAGATCCTCATTTTCATATTCAGATCTCCCCGTGGTCTCTTTCCCTACCTCCCTACCACCCTATCTCTGCAACCTCCTTTAACCACATCGACCTGGATGCTCTCTTTATTCTGTGAAAACTGGTCTGCTTCAAGTCCCCACTTTATCCATCCAACCATTGGTGGGTTGTCTTTCAGCCATTCTGTCCCCGCTCTCTGGAATTCCCTCCTGGAGTCCCTTTGGCTTGCTCTCTCCTCATTCAAGGCACATCTCAAAACGTACCTTTTTGCATTTGATATAGCACCTTATCACGTCTTCGAGACATCTGAAAGAGCATCAAAGAATATACAGTAAAGTGAATTGAATGTATATTTTGTGGGTGAAACGTGGCAGCCAATTGCACACAGCAGTTTCCCACAAACAGTCATGGATTGAGTGACCAAATTATTATTATTAATGTTTTTCGAAGGGATTATTACCCCCAGAATAGCAATCCACCAATCAACTAACAACCGGGTTCCTACTTCTTGCTATGTAAACAGAGGCATGTGGAGTAAGGAAACTTGCCCAACATTTCAGCCTGTCTGGGAATCAAACCGAGATCCTCTCGCTTGCGAAGCAAGTGCTCTAACCACTAAGCTACAGGACTCCATACTAAGTTACTAAAGTTATGTCATCTATCATCTCAATTACCAAGACCTGTTTTACCCTGACCACTTCAAGGTGACTGCCTTTAGTGTCTACTTTTCAGTTTCTGCATGATCCATCCTTGTCGTCTATGAAAGAGATTATTAACTTTGTACAATTTTTATGTTAAGTTTTAGACAGCTTTGTGATATACATCTCTGGCAACCAGGCCAAAATACAATTCAGATGTACAGTAGTGTCTTAATCTACTGCATCAACAGATTCCTGGCATCAAAATATTACAAAATAAATGTTGATGTACCAAGTACTAACACATTCTGTAAAAATGTTAAGGGCACTGGTGAGATCATACTTCAAGTATTACATGCAGTTCTCTGTGACTCATTACAGCAATGATCACACAGTCTTTGCCGGGCTCCACTGGCTTGAGTTCACGGATTGATTTCAAGATCCTCTCACTTGTTTTCAAATCCCTTCATGCCCTCGCATCTCCCTACCTATCCGATTTGCTTACCCCCACTCCACCACCCGCTGCCTCCACTCGGCTGGCTCTGACCGACTGTTTGTCACTCGTCCCCTCCACTCTACCATAGTGGCTGTGTTTTCAGCCACTATGCCCCAAAACTCTGGAACTCTCTCCCTCAATCCCTCCAGCTTGCCCCTCCCTCTCCACTTTTAAATCCTGCCTAAATACCTTCCTCTTTGATCGTGCTTACGGTCATCTCCCCCCTCCACCTCCTGGCTCGGCATCAGACTCTGCTGAGGTCAAGTTCTCTGGGATGCTACCCCAGGTAGCAATGCAAGTTGTTGTTGATAAATTAGCTTTTGAGAAAGGGCAGGTCATGAGAACAATGTCAAGGATGAGGGTACAGTTGTGTTCTCAGAAGAAGAAGAATCCCTCCAAAACCCAAAACAATAATAAATTGGTCATTTTCAATCCATGACTGTTTGTGGGACATTGTTGTGCGCAATTGGCTGTCGCGTTCGCCCACAAATATACAGTCAATTCACTTTACAGTGTGTTCTGTGAAGCGCTTTGGGACGTCCTCCCGATGTGAAAAGCGCTATATCAAATGCAAGGATTATTATTATTAAGATGAGAATCTATCAGTTATAAAGGGACATAACTTTAAAATGAGGACAAAATGAGTTAACTTTGAGAAGAGGAAGATTTTTTTTCCTCACAAAGAGTGATATAAATCAGGAATACGAAGCCCCAGAAAGCCATAGACAAGAAATCAGTCTATGGAAATAGATCGTTAAATGAATACATAATTGGGAAGTAAAAATATTAATCAATATGGAAGTGGGATTAGGGGAGGTTATAGTATGTAGGCCATGCAATGTTTTCCGTGATGGAGTGGGCCTGATGGGCTGAATGGCCTTCTCCTGTTCCTATTTCACTGTTTTGTATGAAATTCATTACAACAACAGCTCTGAACGGCAGTACTTTGGGGATCATGACAAGACCTTATTCTCGGTCAGACTCATTCAGATGGATTTGGGGGTAAAGGACAATTTTTTAAAAACGCAACTCACGTATATTGTGTATACTGTTCATTATAATCAATCTTCATCCACCTGCCTACAGCTCATACCCTCTCTGACTATCTAAATTCTAAACCCATGTCAATCACCTAACCGACTGCATCTGTCACAAAACATGGAATGGAATATATCTGAGCGCGGTACTAAACCATTGTTTGAAATTTACTTTTGTGATGAAAAAGAACACTTAACTTCAGTTAGAATTTATTTTAAAACAAACGTTGCACTTTTAAAAGAATGATATTTTTATTTTGTACTGTATCACAAAATGTGAAGTGTGTCAATTCCTGATACAATTTAAGTTTTTCTTCAAAAATATTTTGAGCAATCTAATAATATTTTCCTTAAATGCTTTGTTGACGCATAACTTTAAAAATCATGCTGGTTCTTTTAAGAGCTCCAGAAAAACTCCGGGGTTGGACGCAAAGCAAGGAAGAAGGGAGGCGGGAGGTGACCAGAGGTGCAGTTAAAACGTTAGATCTTAAAGTGTGGATTAAAGATAGATAAACAGGGGAGAAGTGGAGGGTTTGTGGCAATGAGTTCTAGAGACTAGGGGTGTAGTGGCTGAAAGCACAGCCACCAATGGTGGCATGGAGGGGTCAATGTACACTCAGCAGGCCTCTGTTAGCTGAATGAAGAGGGCGGGCAGCAGAGTGGGGTATGAGAAGGTCAAAGAGGTAGTAGGGTGGTGCTAGGGTGCAAAGGGATGTGATGAGGAGGATCTTGAAATCTATCCTCTCGGTGACAGGAGCCAGTGGAGTCTCGCAAGTATTGGGGTAATGGGTATGTAGAGTTTGGTACTGTAAGTCCGCAAGGACTTTGAAATGCTAGATTAGTCAGGTAAATATTTACCCAGAAGGGATATGATAAAGGCTCAAATAGTCCTTACTTTCTGGCAATTGGTCCAAATATAGCTTCCTGGCATTAATTCTGTCACTGTAACAGTTGATAAATATTACTTGTGATGGCCTGGTATACTAGCCACACTACACACTAGTTCCTTGAAATCTTTCAGCAAAATCAACACACCCATACACCTATTTATCTATACATTCAACTTATTCACGTGCACAGCAGTGCTGCTCTCAAATTCAAAGGAACTAGGCTTTACATCAAGCAATATCATACTGCACAAGTTAGATGCATTATGCATTTCCACGAGAGGAGTCAGAATTCAGGCCACGAACTGAGTATAATTCGGAATCTGGGAGGGGTGAGATTTTTTGTTAGAGGGATGGGATGTAGGTTTTTTTCTCTTGCTCCCACCTGCTGAGTTCTCAAGTCTTCTGCATGTCCCAGTTAAAGAATAAAATTATCTATTAAGTGTCAGTTTGTGAACAACTGAATAGATCAGGCACCCTCTTGGCTATAGTGATGGGCAGAGGAGAATAAGAAGTTTAGGGGAAGATGTGCTTTAAAAGACAGAGTTTGTACTCAACAAAGAATAAATTGAAACTTTCTACCCTTTGCAATATCATAGATAAGTTGTCTCATTTAGCTATGACACAATAACTTGCTGAGTGACAGTGATTCCTGTTTTCAATGATCAAGATTCTTTGAATGTATAAAATCAAGTTAGGACTGGACCTGTGCTCTCTCATAAATAAAAAAATGAGAATTATTTTTCTGGGAGTTAAAGTGCACAGCATATGAAACAGATATTCCCTACTCCTGATTAGGGCTGCAATGAAAATTGGAAATATAATAATATTAAATAATGCTCACATTTGGTATAGTTGGAAGGACCTTCTGATGCGCTTGACACAATATATTTAAAGTTACAGTCCTATGCATTTTATGGGCAAGCATGTGGGCAAAATATTGATCTCTGTTAATAATGGGATCCATGTAACTGTTTTTTCAACCAATCAATGGTATACAACTTTAAAAATTGACCAGTTGTATGTGTGATCTAAGAGAACATTAACCTAATTTTAATTATCCAAACACTGCAACTCTCACTGACCCTGGTATCAGAGACAAAGGGAAACAGCGTGGCTCTACCCTTCAACTGGAGATTTCTGAGTGTGGTACAAGAGAACTTAATATGAGGAAAGGAGATTTTTTTCAAATTAAGAACTCGACTGATTTTTTTTCTGGGCACATTATGTATAAAAATTGGTTTTAGACTGCACCTGTGCTCCGTCATAAGCAAAAACTGAGAATTATTTTTCTGGGGGTTGAAGTGAACAGCATGTGAAACAGACCTTTCCCCTGATGCTCCTTGCTCTTGTATAATTTTTAAAAAAGCGATCTGTATTCAATGAAACATTTACAGATTGAACACCAGCTGCAATCTGGATCGGGGCACCAGTAGCACATCAACTGCTGTTTCATTTTCCCATTAGCACAGTGTTACTATGTTGGTTGCAGTGGCTTGGAGATTCCAGACTGCTTTGAATCGGTAAACTTTTCACGTCGGATATCATCAAAGTTCTTTTTAACTCAATGGCAAGGGGCAATGAAGGGTGAGACAGCTTTCTTTTAGTGGTGAATGCCTGCTTGGTTTTATTCAGAAGAGATTATAGTATCAGGCTGGAACGCAGTCATCTTTCAAACCTGGATGCTTTACTCCTCTCCCCTCCTCCCCCCACCAACCCCCGTCTTGTCTACAGAGCTTTGGATTTTTATTTGTAGGGTTATTGCTGTGTGACTTATTGACCAGACTGCATCTATAAAGGTATGAGCGCACATTGTGTGACACCATGCCATAGCTCTCTGGAATTCTCTCCCCAAATTATTTTGCTTTGCTTGCCGTCAATCGACCTTCAAAACCTTCCTTAAAAAGCTATGTTTTCGACTGTACCTTCAATGCCTTCCTCCCACCCAATTATCATTTTATCCACAAAATATACAATCAATTCACTTTACAATCTATTGGAAGAATGAAGATAGTGAGCGCGCAAAGGAGAAGTCACCAGTTGGTAGCTAGGTATAGGTACTATATCCAGATATAGATGATAGGCATTTTTAATGATACAAATACAGTATTGTAAATACTTTATTTTTATTAATATGATGATTATCAAAACTAACTATTTTCCTTCATAATTTGTTTGTTCTGCATGTTCATATTTTCTGCATGTTCTTTTATTTTGAATTCATAAACAGCATGTCTAGTTTATGGGTTGCAAAGAGCTGCAGCTGGAAAATGACACAATCTCTGATTTAGGAATATCCAGGAATAACCTTATGCACAACTAATACATTTTAAGTGATTTGGACGAAACCACTATCTCCCAAATCAGGCCTTAAAAATATCACAGGAATTTTGTGCCCAGTGTTTGTAAAGAACTTTCAAGACGTCATCCTACATCATCGAAAGGTGCTATATTGTGTACAAGTTATTATTTTTGGAGCCACGAAAATAATAGGTTATAAGGAGGCAAAGATAATTGTATAACTCCTTGTATAGTTGAAGAGACCAGTCAGATGGGTTCTCAAGAGTACACAACTGCTATACTTCAATATTGACAAGACACACAGATCCAGCGTTTGCCTTATCTGTCACCTCACTTGTGAAATCGATCAAGTGGTTAGAAATGTTTTCTGGGAAAAAGCAGAAGCTTGAATTTAGTAATTGGAGGGACGCAATAATACAAAACAAACACTTGCAAGGAGGAATTTAGTATCATCTTGTGCAACTAGCTTACAAATTAATGGGCATTAAAATGTTGGATAAAAAGAACCATTAAGGTGGAGACTCAAAGTGACTCATCATTCATACAGGAATGTATCACATTCTGATATTACAGTGCTGGATATTACAGGGCTGGAAGTCGTTTAATGTTATTAAACATAAGATGTAGTTCTTTTTATTCAACATTTTAATGACCATTAAAGTAAGTTAGTTACCATAATCCTTGCATTTGATATAGTGCCTTATCAGTCTCAGAATACTTCACAGAATATACAGTAAAGGGAATTGACTGTATATTTTGTCGGTGAAATATATTTCTACAAGATTTCCATACTAAATCCCACCTTGCCAAAGTTTATTTTGTATAATTGCGTCCCATCAATTTCTAAATTCTAGATGAGGGTCAGAATTGAAAAATCCAAAGTATAACTTTACACTATTCATTTACACTCCGTAAAAATTATATTCCTCTCCATCCAGTATGTTCAGTACAACTTTTACCAGTCATCGAGAGATTAATTATTAAAAACTAGGAAATGTTCTGGGCACAATCAGTATTTTTGTTACACTCTTTAAAAACAGTCATAGAAAAGTCAAGTCTTGATTGCCAACATTTGATATAGTGCCTTAATTGCCTTGCATCTTTGGATAATGCATTTATTTTAAATTAAATAGTCTAAAAGGGTTCAAATCTACTACAACTGGCCTCAGTGCCCTTGGCCTAGGGAGATAAAATTCTGCCAATGTTGCTTCTCTTCATCACTAACCAGCAACTGCTATTGGAAAGTGTGCCCAAGCCCAATCCTGTCCCCACCCAACACGTTAAGATAGGTCTTGGGTGAGATGCTTCCCATTCAAATAGTCTGCTGACAGTTCCTTCGTGGTTAGTGACTTTATTGAACTGTGGTGAAAAGGGACTAGATGCTTCCCAAGAGCAGTCCTTGTTTCCCTATAATGGGCAGCACAGAGAATACTAGTGAAGGCTGGAAGTGATTCTGCTTGCATTCCATTTGTGATGCTTACCACATTGGTCAACACCACTTGACGTCATAACCTGACTGAAGAAAATCATTTTGTATCAAATTCATAAAAAATTTGAAATGGAACAACAGCTAATTTAGTTTAATTTGTCTAAGGAAACTTTGGGGAACAGAGCATACTCCTTCTGTTAACGTTGTAGATGACACTCTAGCAAATAAAGACTTTTTAGTTGTCCTATGAGTGCTGGTAAACTCAACAATTACTTAAAGTTTACCTTTCATGAACTTTTTAAACAAATTATACTACACTTTAATTAGGAAAAGATGCAATTGAACATGGAATGACAGATTGATTGTTTCTCAATATTAGTCTTCTGATATCTTGGAGTCCAAATTACCAATGAGATTCAGTTTGTACAATTTATTTCTGTTTCACTCTTGTTTACAAAACAAAGCAATTCCTAAATGAAATTACACAATAACAGAAACCCATCAACTGTAACACCGTAGTCCACAGATCGTTCCTGCACAAAGCCAATTGTTCTGAGATAAGAAAGGTTCTAAAAGTATCAAGCTCTATTTGAGCATTCAGTACAAATGTTACAAATGAAACCTTCAGTAATGTTTCGGATGTCACCATCCTCCAATTGTTTAACAGATTAGTTTAATTTGATCAGAAAAAGGACACATAGGAAGCTTTTGTGACCTGACTTTGTTTAGATAATCCGATATCAGGATTCATTGACGAGGAATTGTACCTTAGGTGACCTTGTGAGTACAGACAGCTTGCTGTTTCAGTTACAGGTGCAAGACCAGTTGGCACTCGCCAACTCTTGTTTGTTTCCAGTGAGTTGGAACTGAGCCAGACACTTTGCTTGAGTTTGGCTTGGTTTCCGTGGACTTGCCTCTAGGTCTTACAATAGACAAACACTGGAGCTGAAGCGACTCAGTAACAGTAACATCTAATTTAATGTCCTAAGAAAGCAGACAAAAAAATCACATCCTGCTATTTCCTATAGGCAGGCACTGCCATAATTTTGATTTAGATGTCTGATGCTTAAAGTTTACCCGTTATACAATTTAAAAAATTTAATAATAATAGTAATAATAATCCTTGCATTTGATATAGCACCTTATCACATCATTGAGATGTCTCAAAGTGCTTCACAGAAAATACTATAAAGTGAGTAAACTGTATATTTTGTGGGCAAAGCGCCCATATTCGACTGGACAGGAGAGTGTATTATATCCATCTCTCACCTTTAAATATAGTTTTCTAGTTTTGAATTCAGGGAAGACTAACAGAATGAAAGTGTCTGCTGGCTGTAAGGGCCCTACAGGAAATAAGATTGTTCAGTCTCACAAATAACAAATCAATTGTTCATGTTTCCTAAACATCACATCCCAAATATTATTGTAATGCAATTTCAAAAGGAACAAGTAACAATAATAATAATGCTGTACAGTCTTATGTAAACACATCCATTGATGGTTGCACTGAGAGTACACAATGCAATTTTGAGGATCAGAGCACACTACTTCTGTTAACTTTGTAGATGACACTATCGCAAATAAAGATTTTTCAGTTGTCCCATGAGTGCTCGTAAATCATACACTTACTTATTTTTTACCTTTTATGAACTTTTTTTAAAAGAAATCATTCTCCACATTAATTAGGAAAAGATGCAATTGAACATGGAATGACAGATTGATTGCTCCTTAATATTGGTTTTCTGATATCTTACAGGCCAGTGGGAAGAAATGCTAGGAGGGTTTAAGGAATTAAATTTTCACCTGAATTAGAAAACAGTACTTTCTATGTAAAAATTGTCTGTCGAACTGCTATCTTTTCCTAAAGCTCTGTCTAATTGTTTTGATGCATTCTTAATCCCTCTTCCCATCCCAGAATCTTTGCCCTAAAGAGAGACCAAGTATATTTCCAGCTGAGATCTGGGTATTTTCTATCTATGTTTTCAATACTGCAGTGGCAACAACTAACTATTATTATTATTATTGTTACTTGTTTCTTCTGAGATTGTATTATAATAATATTTTGGATGTGATGTTCAGGAAACATGATCAATAGATATGTTATTGAAACATATCAACTCTAAAAAATAACAATCTTTGCATCAGATCCTGACATGAAAGTCACTATATAGTTAAATGTAAATTTGTATTGTATGCATTTTATTTTGGATATATTTTAGTAGAAGCCCTATTGGAAAACCAAAAATGTTACCAGTTGGCATTAATTATATAAGAATCTTTGCATTTGCAATAGCACCTTTTTACATTGCAAGACATTTCTTTTGATGCCTTTTTCTGCAATTTTCTCATGAAGGCAGTTTCTGACTCCTTAACAGAGTGTCAGTAAGCTATTTGACAGTAGGAGGCTTCACAGATGAGCCCTGATTTGTCATTTCTATTCTGTACAAAGAAACAAAGGAATCTTGCCAGTGGATAGAAATTGGTTTTAATAATAATAACAAAATGCCTTGCATTTGATATAGTGCTTATCACGTCATTGAGACATCTTAAGGTGCTTCACAGAATATATTGTAAAGTGGATCAACTGTGTATTTTGTGGGCGAAATGTGTTGCTTCTGGTCAGTGATTGAATAAAGTGATTGATGTTTAGATAACATCTCATTCACAGTCCCCAAGTTAACAACGTTTGTGATGAGAAACGAAAAAGCCTGAGGGAATAGAAATGAGGAATGCCACCATTTGGTAATGCCAACAGTAGAGGGCACTGCACCTACAAACATCCCCAGTGTGAAGCAATGCACACAGACATACTTTCCCAAATACAATCTTGTACTTTTCAGTTCAATTTAAGATTTCAGCCGATTCTCTTGAGAATCACATCTGTAACTGACTGGCTTATCGCCTAAAGAGGCGGTGCATGGGTAAAGGTTATGGCCTGCAGTCGAAAATTCAGGTCAACAACAGCAGATGAGGGAGGGGGATGGGACTGCAGTTTTACAGCAAAGAATCAAAGGGGAGTGCATCGTGAAAGAAGGCTACAGTGTTTCATGCAATGTACTGCAAACTTACTTATTAATATAAAGAATTATGTCTTTGTATCCACTAGTGTTGCCGACATGTGGTTAATGCTGAATTTGATGGGCAGACATCTGTGCTGAATTGTATCCTCATCTGACCCCTTGCATTCTGAAGTTAAAACCTTCTTTGGTTACATGCAATGAGACGTGAATCAGTCACTAATAATTACAGAGGATTTTGTTCCCCCCCCCACCCCCTCCCACCCTTGGTTTCATAGTTCCAACCCAGCTATGCTTACTCTAATTTTTCAAACAGCTGGGAGTTTTTGTTGTGGTTTGGCTGTCAGGGTTAGAAGCCCATATCCAATGTTTCAGAGACTCCAGTCCATAGCTTGTAAATGACTTCAGTCTGCTGTTGTGGAGTAAAGGCCACATAAGGGATCCTTTGTTTCGGGGGGTTTAGCCATGGAAGATAATTTACAAGTCGCTAGCCTCGCATGTTGATTGGCTCTCTTGTCCTTGGTTGCATTTGCAAATGGCATGCCCAGCACGTCTGCTGGACTGGCAGCGAGGGACTGCTTTCAAGCAATATGATAATGACACCAGAAGCAGCCTGAAAAAAAAGTGATGTAGCGGGTTACTCAGCGCAGGCAGAAGGAAGCAAGATGGCTACCTTGTAGGATTTGCAGCAGAGAAAGCAGAAGCTGTCTGGGAGGAATTACTGAACCAAGGAAGCGTGTGGGTATAATTCACTTCTTGTTTGTTAAACGGCAATGGAAAACATTTTAGTCTACGATGCTTTGGCTCTTAAAGCATTTTCATATTTAAGAATTTTTTGTTTTATTTTGAAATTATAGTATTTCAAAATGGCTGACAGTTTAAAACAGAATTTGCTGTCAGTGTGTCATATTTTCTTCTCTGTAATGCATTCTGATCTGATTCTCTGAAGGTTTGCTACAGTAGAATTGTGACATCTGATCCTGTAACTAATTCCAATATCTGTAACCTTGGATTGCAGGTGAAAAGCAAGACCATTCCAAAACTTCATAGGAAAAGGAAAGAAAAAACTTCAAAGGTATCAAACATTTGCTGAAAATAGAAATCTGTCACAGCTGTCAGGAGGATCCAGGGCGATTTACTCAGCCTTTATACTGTGTGTTGGTTGTTGACTGGCTTTTTTGCTGAGAATCATTTGTAAGGCAACAATGTTGTTGGTGTGGTAAGTATTGCATATTTGCAATGAAATGGTTGTTGCATTTTTTTTAGAGATGGGAGGGGGCGAGGTAAAGCTGTACAGAGGTTAGCTGTCACTTGGTAATTGTCTACTGATATTTTGCAAGCTGCTACAGTTGGAGGGGAGGGAAGGCTGTGCTTAATGTACTGCAAAATTTAACCACATACTTGTCAGATGTAAAATGTATGGAAGTAATTTGTTTTGAAGAAGGACATCACAAGTGGTAAATAATATTGGGTGCGGGTATTTAACACTGATATTTACCCATTGATGCCAGCTTTACACAGGGACCAGGACGGATGTATTTTCTATCAGAGAATGCTGGACTGATTAGGAAGTGGATGTGAAATATTGTAGCAAGTGAAATTGCATTTTGTAAGAAATTGCAAAAAACAAAAGCACTGCTTATCCATGAAAAATAGCAACCAACGATTTTACAAGAGAAAAAGAGAATTCTTATTTTTTAAGGCTTTCCAGTTAAATATACTTTCAAGTAAAGTGACTCAAGGATGATGCGATATGAGTAATATTTAGAGAAAATGGAGAACTGAACTCGGCAGGGCGTTCCTACGTGAACTTTAGCTGCACAGACTCCCACATTACTGAAATGTCTTACGTTTCTGAAGTCTTTGCTGCTTGAAGTGCAGGCCCCATGAAAGGCTGGAATATGGGGCAGCTTTTGTTTGGGTAGCGGATTCTGCCAAGCCATGTGGTCACTGTCCACATGGCTAATATGTTTATAAACACTGCCATTGCCTACGTCATCCGTGAGTCATCACAGCCAGTCAAAGGCGCTGTATGGGGGGTGGGCGGGGTGGGGGTTGATATCAACAAATTTGCCCGCTATGAACCAATTGCACTGCACGATAGTTCAGCTTACACTCAGCGATATATTTTAAAAAATCAAATACCAACCTTCGTTAACAAAATGCGATCAGTCGGTGAAAGCCAAAACCGGAGTGCTAAAAATAGCCATTTTTAGTAGTAAATTGTTTCTCATGCCTCAGACACTTGCTTACGGAACTTTGCTTCGAATTCTTGTGAGTCCCATTCATTCTTTGGGCGCTGTTTGGCAATGCCTTTTGAGATGTAGTATTAATACTACGAAGCACGTACCACAAAGAATTTGTTTAGTGTCGCCTAACATTATAAACTATATGACTGTGCAGTTCAGTTGGCTTAACCCCTTCAGTAGTGGCCTCTGTGTTTCTGCAGCTCCTGAGTGCACGGTATCTCTGGCGTTCAAGTTGTTGTGACTTTTATTATTGATTGGGTTTTGTTAGTTGACTATTAGTTTAAAGTTCAGGATTCTCCCAAGATTTGTTTTGTTTCTGAAAGTAGCTATTGTGTATTACAAATATGGACTGCCAAATGCCATAGTGCCATCTATACCTGCTCTTCTGAATTTTTGTATCGAAGTCAGTTAGTTCAGCACCCACTTTTGGAGATTTGAGGACAATTCTGATTCTTTTACTAATTTCCTTCTGTTACTTGTCTCCTTCTGAAGGCATTGACTTGTTTCAGGGTTTTGTGCTCTACCAGCTGCCAGCCTTCCAGTTCCCCAAGTATCAAAGACTGTTCAATTTTATGCCAGAAAACACAGACGAGCCAGAATCACTTCTCATGTGACAACTGCACACACACAATGCTGACAAGTGTCACCATATAGTGATTAAATGCAGGAACCCTGCTTGAAGTATATTTTCCCTCCTAAGCCTTATAGAAGTAACTTGTAGAACTCTTATTTGGTGTTGGTTTCATCCAGTACCTTTCGCCTCAAATACTAGTTCATCTTCCTGAATTCTCTGGAACCTAAAATTTTCACAATAATCAATCTAGCAGAGCGTAGTAAAATTGATCATGTACAGGAAGTGGGGACTGAAGCCAATCATACCCCTTACATTATATCGCCTCCCCTCTGTTGAGAACAACTAACTCAGTAAAGATAGCGATTAACCGTGTGACTTGTCTGATCTACAACTGACCTAAACATCATTGCACTTATGAGTACAAACCAATCAGTCAGGAATTCAGTTCCTGATTGCCGTCCAATGAACCCCATCCTCCTCTTTACTGGAAAGGGTTGTGTCTGGGAAATTGGGTTGAAGGTATAGCTATAGGACAACAGAGTCTTAGCCAATAAAAGCATTTTGTCTTGTAATTTAAGATTGAACAGTATTGTGGAATAGCCTTCAATTCAGTCCTAATTTGGAAGCTGATTATTTATATAAACTTACATTTTAAGGCAAAATGGGTCTTACAGGTTAGAAATAGGAGATGTTTTGGATGTCAATCGCAATTCTGATTTTGAAATGCATGAGGCTGTCAAGTGCCCAGACCACCCTAAAGCAGATTATTATCATCTTTCACAAACCGCTGCAAAAATGTGAAACAGTGATTCTTGTGGCAATAAGATAATGTAGCACCATGTGTAAGTTGAACCAAGACAAAGATTTATTGCAGTGGAGAGGATTAACTCTTTAAAGGCGAAGCTTCTTATGCAATGTTAGAATTTCTGAAAAGATAAAATGTTGTCTATCCTTCCTGCCTTTAAGTATGTAGAAAAAAGTAGGTATATATTAGGGGGAAGGGTATATTTTAGGGAAAGGATTTTTGAGGGCTATTAGTAATTCCTTTTTTTTTATCAGAAGTTACACTTGGATCTGAGGAAGTTATGAAGATGAGTAATTGAGATATCCTATTCAACAGGACTTATTATATTGACTTTGGCATAGGATGGTCCAGTTTGAATTCACTTCTTCCCACTTATAATAATAATCTTTGCATTTGATGTAGCGCTTTTCACGTCTTCTAGACGTCCCAAAGCGCTTCACAGAATATACTGTAAAGTGAATTGATAGTATATTTGTGGGCGAACGCGGCAGCCAATTGCACACAGCAGTGTCCCACAAACAGTTGTAGATTGAAAAGGACCAATTTATTATTGTTTTTGTTTTGGAGGGATTATTATTAGGCGTGTGGAATAAGGAAAGTTGCCCGAGGTTTTGCCCTGCCTGGAATTGAACTCAAGTCTCTTGCTTGCAAAACGTGTGCTCTAACCACTGAGCTACAGGACTCCTCTTGAAGAAATGCGATTGTATTATTTATGCTTTCACAAATAATTTAATGAGGAAGGCTATTGTTTTATTTAGATTTAAAAATCTAATTTGGCTTCTTATCCCTGAAGAATTGTTAAATCAAACATTGTTTTAAATCACCTTTATCTCCAGTCCCTCTTTCCATTTTTCATGTGAAAAACAATTCTGTGGCTAGTTGCCCTACACAAGATAAATCATTCCACAGTGTTCAATACTTAAAGTATCTGGAATGTTCTGGCATCAGGTCCTTTCAAACATCCACAAAACATCTCAGGTTACCTTCTAAATGCCTTTTAAACATACTGCCATAACAATTAATAATAATAATAATTCTTGCATTTGATACAGCGCCTTATCATGTCTTCAAATTTGCTGTTTTTCCCCAAGTTACCTGTTGATATATTGGATACACTTATTTGATACAGCCCCTTATCACATCGTTGAGACGTCTCAAAGCACTTCACAGGATATACTGTAAATGGATTGACTGTATATTTTGTAGGTGAAAGCAGATCACCCCTAATAATTGTCTTATTTTGGTGGCTCTGTTAAAGCAATTGGAAGGACAAAGCGACCTGGCAGTGATTACTGTGAATTGTTGGATTAGCACCAGTGAGCAACACGAGCAGTCATACTACAATCAGCAATAATATTATTCCACACAGGATGCCCCATACATAGATTTGTTTTTGTTTCTGCATTATTGTAAATGTCTTTGTTGGGTGTTTAATTAAGGTAATGCAACAATCCTCTTATTGTAGCCTTTACAGCAAAGAAGGTTAATAGTCTCACTGTAAAAATGTAGATACATTTTGCAAAACAAAGTTCAGCTCATAGGTAACATTTTATTGCTTTTTCACACACTGAAACACTTACAATTTTTTATCTAAATCTACAAAAAGACCACTCCCACCAATCAGATGACAAGCATCAAGGCAATTTGGTTAGCCAGTTGAGGTTAAGGCCATAAGTAAGGTGTGGGTTAGTTATAGAATGTTAGTGTTCACCACAAAGTGGACAACATTATTAGCTTTGGTAGAATATTAACCAGGAAGAAAGAACTTGAATTTTTATGCTTACTTTTCTGTTTAAATATCTCAATACATTTCACAGGAATTGCTGTCATTTGTAGTGACAGCAAATGTGACAGCCATTTTGTGCACTGCAAAGTTCCACAAACATCTGTGAGGTGAATGACCATTTAATCTGGAGAACTGTTGATTAGGACATCAGGAGATATTTTTCTTTTTTGAATAGTATAATCCAATCTTCAACATCCACCTAAAGAACAGGCAGATGGAACCTCAGTTTAACAAAGTATAAAACTTTCGACAAGACTGTGCTCCCCAAATACTGCTCAAGAGAGCATGCCTAGACGATGAGCTCTCCCACAAAATACACAGTCAATTCACTTTACAGTATATTCTGTGAAGCGCTTTGCGACGTCTCAACAACATGATAAGGCGCTATATCAAATGAAGGGTTATTAGAATTATGTATCCCGTTCTGGGACTTGAACTCACAATGAATGTTCTCTTGTGCAAAGCCTAATAACCTCTTTATTTTGTGAAACCATTTGAAGAAGAGATTCTGAAATATAGCATAAAGATGTCACTGCAGTTGAATCCATCCTGTTTATTTTGCGGAATTCCAAAATACTGGGACATCAAAGACACATGCAAGCTTGTTCATATTTCGCCTATTGAAGGTCACAACTTGTGACTTGTCTTGGCCATTCCTCAATGCTAGCAAGAGAGAAAATAGTAAATGCGCATCATTGGCAGCAGGAAAAGAGGCTGAAAGGTAGTTGGGTTGTGTTTATGCCTTCCACTAGCACAACATAATTTACAATAATTTGGTCACTCAGTCTATGACTGTTTGTGGAACACTGCTGTGCGAAATTGGCTACCGCATTTCACCCACAAAATGTAGTCAATTCACTTTACAGTATATTCTGTGAAGCGCTTTGAGACGTCTCGAGGATATGTTAAGGTGCTATATCAAATGCAAGGTTTAGTAATACTCTACAGCCAAAGGGCTTCTCGTGGTGATAGAGGGGTATTAGAAAAAACACAGGAATTTGGAATTATTACAGCAGCTTCCAACAAGAATAAGATTCTTTTCCAAGAAAAAAACATCCAAATCAACTGGAGGATAAATCATTTGAGATTAGGACATCCCTGTTCCAGATACTGTAACTTGATCCTAGATCATAATAATAATAGTGAACAAGTGACCAAGAAGGGCAACATTGTGGAGCTAAAACAAAAGTAACAATATTCATTTCAACTATTGTTTCAAACAAACAATATATCAATATATTTCTATCAACTCAAAGCAAATCCTGACACACAATTACTTTTACAAGAAAGATTTCAATCAGCAACTGCTTCAGGTACAGGCGAAGAGGCATCTTAATGCACACCACAGAACCTCTCACTGATTAAACTAAACCAGAAAAAACAGCTTTAGCTTCTAAACCAACAGCTAATTCCAGTATTTTGAAGTATCGGATGCCAATCCAGTTGGATTCAATTTGTTTGTCAAAGTATGAAGCAGGCATTAAAAGCACTGACAGCTCAAAAGTCAAGGTTTAATGCTTATGAGTCACCCATTAGACAATTCCTCTTCAAAGTGCATGGTTAACGCATGTAGTAATTACTATACAGCAGGGCAAGTCTAGAAACACTAGAAATTCTTTCTGCAATGATGTTTAAAACCATTATTATGTTGTACATTTAATATGTGATGCCAAGAAAGTGAGATTAGTAAGTAGTAATTTTTAGCTTGTGTTTAACAAAATAGGGATTTTTCCTCTTTAATTTGGTAAACCTCAGCTTCAGACTGATGGTTAACATAAGTAAGGTTTTTTTTAAAAATGTGATTACTTTTTCGCCCGCAAAACAGTCAATTCACTTTACAGTATATTCTGTGAAGCGCTTTTGAGACATCTTGAAGATGTGATTAGGCACTATATCAAATGCAAGGATTATTATTACTTACAAGAAACTTTCAGTGAGAACTATTTAAAATAAATTGTGTTCTGTATATTTCTTTTGTGATGTTTGCAAGTTCATCCATCTGGCAAAGAGCAAGCTTGTGGAGTGGTGTCAGAATGTACGTCACATTAACAACAACCAGCAACTTGGCTCTCTGTTTTATTCCACGTGACCAGGCGCACATGGCTTGAATGTTTACATGGTTCCAGAGACCATGCTGGTGTGGGCAAAGATAGACGTTAAACTACATGTTGTCAGTGAGCAGAGTACGTAAACAATACCATTTACACAGAAGTGAACAGACAGACTACTACACTGAAGAAATGTTAGACGTGGTTTAAAAATAGAGGTTTTTAACTCGGAGGGGATAAAAAGCAGCATTTCTGTAACAAAGTGGAAAATACAAGTTTGGCTTGTGCCAGCAAATAGTAAGGTCTGTCTTTGTAGATATTCTATGAATATGTACAACAGATACTATGTAGCCAACTTTTTATGCAGTAAACTAGCTCTATCAATGACAAAAGAAGTCTAAGATGTGAACTTCTCTGGGACTGGCATCATTGCAGCTCATGAACTTTGACAGTTGACAGATCGGATATAACTTCTCTGTAGGCATCATTTACTTTGTCTTTCCAAACTTTGCTCTGGGATCTTAATCCACAGGGACTGAAATTTATTGAGGCTTTTGACCGCTTTCATTGTTAATAATGCTGCCCTATTGGATTCCATCAATAAACCACAGAGTGCCCTACTATTGTGAGGCAAATCATGGTTTTAACTTTTGTTTCGGTCAGCTGAGTTGTCTGACATATGGAAACCCATCACAATGCTTAAGAGTATCTAAACCAGACAGAGAGTTTCACATGTGTTTGCCACCTATGCCATGGAAATGTTCTTGTGTCTGAAATGGAATGCGCTGTCTCTCTTTGATGGGATACACCGTGCTTACCTAATTTCAGAGCAATAGACACAGGTTGACAAGAGCCAAGCCACAGAATGTGCATTGGGGTACTGCTGGAATTTAGCCAGATAAAACCGCATAACTTGCCAAACAATAAATGGGACTTATAGTGTCAAGGCTCTGTTTGCTGGGTATAGTACTTGTTCATAAGTGAACACAAGCTTCTCGCTGTTATCCAATGAGGATCGTTAGAGCTTTGGCTCACAGGGTTTTCATTTTCAGGAGCTGGGTGGTAAGAATTTTGAAAGAATGAGATCAAATGGGCTGAAGGGCTTCTTCATCCAAAGTGCAAATGTGAAAAATCTTTTGTTTAGCAGGAGAATAACCTTGGGCAGACAAACCCAGTTCCAACCTGGCATTAGAGCACACGACAGTAATAACCAATTGTGACTAATTTCCACTAAATTGTCAGTCTTGCTTAAAGAATCCATAACGTTGACTGATATGTTTTGGTACGTTCTCACCTTTAAATACCTCCACAGTCTTTCCTTCAACCAACAATAACAAGTTGCATTTAAATAGCGTCCTTCACGCCGGACGGCCATACTGACCTGACTGCTTCCTTTGCTCATTGAGCACTATCTGCTTCAACTATTTTGCCCCCGATCTCCGGAACTCCATCCTGGAGTCCCTGCGACTCCTTCCCTCCCTTCCCTCTTTCAAGGCTCGTCTCAAAACATACCTCTTTGACTATACTTTTAGTCATCTTTTCTCTCCCCACCCCCCTTGGTTACCACCTCCTGCTTGGGTGCCCATCCAGTACAGTGAATACACTTGGGACATCATCCTGACATGAAAGGCACAATATAAATATATATTGTATTATATGTTGGAAACACTGAAAAAATGTCAGTCAGGTGCAGGAAGGGCTGTTTTCTGTTGGTGAGGGTTAAGCTACATTGTTGGGAGCAGCTTTAATGGATTAGTTTCAGTTCCTGCACCAACTCTTCAACTGTACTCCACCCTAGAAAATAATATAGCCAAGGTATATACGTCAGTCATTAACTTTAAGTCTTTAGCTTTGATCCAAATGGATTTGCAGAATCTATCACAATATCAGATAATTAAATGCTTCGGTGGAAAATAATTGAACTATTATGTGATTGGGACAATCTCATAAAGTATTTTTATGCTTTATGCATTCGCAATTTAATTTTGAATGAACTTCTACATTTTTGATTGATTTAAATCCATTTCTGTACGAAACATTATCGTTCAGGCATAATGAAAATTGCCTTGTTTTTTCAAGGTATTATTTATGAAACAATTCAGAATTGCAACAGTGCTGTGCATTAGGCCCTCCTAGTGTTTGAATTGAAGTGGCTTCCTTCATGTATGTCAAGAGAATTCATTGCAAGTTGAAATGAGTTATTTTAACCAGGAGTCTGTTTTATGGTACTGTACTATGTCAAAGCCTTTAGGAAGTGTAGCTGCACTATACAATGTAACTTCTCACTTTCAAATTAGGATGTGACCTCAAAAAATAAATGAAATTTCCCTCAAAAATGTCTGTTAGTTCTTCAAAAATCTGTTGCTTTGTCTTGTCTTCCTGCAGTTCAGTTCAACTCTCCCAACGGAATGATGGTTTTCTAGCCCTTGAGCTTATCTAGAACATCTGCCTAGTTAATGTCAGAGTCCAAGAGCTCACGTAACATATGTTGAATGACATGTTTTTAGAGTCTTCACTGGTTTCAAAAAAGTCTCCCAAGAAGTAATTTTGCAATATGTTTTTCTGACTTCTGTTCAGCATATCCCGCAGTATTCATTGTAGAGTTTTCTTTATTTTTTTTCTATATTAAAGCATATCTGGAAGCTGCAATGAAACCAGATTTCAGTCTAGAGTACTGACTGACCGTTGTGGCTTTCAAGTTAGTGTATGTTTTCTAGCGTCTAAAAGCATCAGGGAGGATTTCCTGTCCTTTCTCACATTCAACATTGTAAAACAGACACAGAAAATGAAGAACACTTCTTGATTCACAATATGATCTGAATAATCTTCAAAATATGTTTTGGGGAAGGTGAAATGTCATTGGATCAAGGCTATAACATTCAAAAACATGCCAGGGAAATAGAATACAAATGGAGCTTGGACTGTCTTGCTAATTCCATGAATGGCTTGTTGTTTATCAATAGGCCTGACCTGTAGATTACCCTTAGACTGGCTGCAACTCCAGATCAGTGGTTCAATTCTATTTAATTTCACATACACGACTGCTGAAAACAATATTAGAAAATCACTAACAGATTCACTGAAACATAACTTCATTACTGTATTATTAATACAGTATTATTATTAACAGTTAAAATAAATGTTAACAGTTTTAAAGTAAAAAAATAATTGCCAATATTTCTATATTGGCTATATAACTGGAGATTTCTTCCTGTTTGCCTGTTTTCTCCCTATTCCTTTCTATGTTGTTCTTTTTTATTTTAATTTCCTCTTACCTAATCCTGAACTTTAACAAAAAATATACACACTTGCATCTTTCTTCCAGTTTTCACCGTCCATTTTGGGGATGAAATCTTAGCTTTTCCCACACTGTATAAGTAGTGCATTTATCAAATGGGAATAGCATGAGAGAAGTACATTTTGAATTCAGCACATATCTGCCCATATCTGTGCATTTGAACTAAGATTTTACTGTAAGGCTGCTTGATAATAATGATCCTTGCATTTGACATAATAATAACAATAATCCTTCCATTTGACACAATAATAACAATAATCCTTGTCTTGTCACATTGTTGAGACGTTTCAAAGCGCTTCACAGAACATACTGTAAAGTGAATTTTGTGGGCAGCCAATTGAGCACAGTATAAAACACATTAGCAAGTTAACAATGTCTCAAATGTTTCACAGGGTTTATTGTAAAGTATAGTGACTGTATATTTTGTAAGTAAATGTGGCAGCTAATTTGCTTGTGGTAATGTCTCACAAACAGCCATGAAATTAATGACCAATTTTATCTGCGGGTTACTGGCCAGGACACTGTGACAAACCCTTTTCTTTTTGAATAGGGCCGTGGGACTTTTACAAACAGACAGGACCTTGATTTAACATCTGAAGTGCAGCGACTAGACCAGGGGTGGCCAACCTTTATAGTCAGCCAACGTAATAAATGTTGTTGATTGAATATTTCTTGATTTATGCCATGAATCAAGAAAAAAGGCGAGAGTGACAGCAACTCAGCCAGACTGGCATCTCAGGAGCACAGGAATGAGTTCAGGATAACTGAAACTGAATGGCATCTATCTTTGTGTGTGCTTGTGGATTACCCCAGACATAGCCTTTGGTCAGGAGGTGTTAAATTACTTCCTTGACACACACACTCTGACATTTTCCTTGGTTAAATATGGTCAGAGAATCCTATCAGCTCATTTGTTCCAGTTGGATGCGAGTCCTTGACTTTAGAAGTCAGATTTGTGGTCAGGTCAGGAGGCTGGTGGTTTATTCTGATGCCTGATTTTGGTGAATAACTTTTTGCTGTTTAAACTGGTGATATGATTTCAGATATTATGCTGCTGTACCAGTGTGAGTGAATCTATTACACAGTGCCAACTCAGGGTACATCTGCTGTAATGTACTTTCCCAAAAACACTTTGCAAACCACTGCTTTAGCATGAATGTTTCGCCCACAAATATGCGGTCAGTTCACTTTACAGTATATTCTGTGAAGCGCTTTGAGACGTCTCGAAGAGGTGAAAAGCGCTATATCAAATGCAAGGATTATTATTATAGAGTGATTGTGAGTTTTCAAGAAAATTGTACTGTCACTTTATATAACAACAATCCTTGCATTTGATATAGCACCTTATCACGTCGTTGAGATGTCTCAAAGCTCTTCACAGAAAATACTGTAAAGTGAATTGATTGAATATTTGTGAGCAAAACTCAGCAACCAATTGCACATAACATTTGTGGATTGAGTGACCACATTATTATAATTTTTTAAAGAGATTATTACCCCAGGAAAGTGATCCGCCAATTAACTAACAACCGGGTTCCTACTTACTACTCTGTAAATACAGGCGTGTGGAGTCATCAATCAAACCCTGGTCCTCTTGCTTGCGAAGCGAGTGCCTTAATCACTATGCTACAGGATTTTAGCTGAATGTCCTGACATATACTTTGTATGGGGCGGGGAGGGGGGGGTAGAAGGAGGCAAGAGAAACCAAATATGTGCCAAGAAGTAGAGAGACTTTTTATTTGTAGCAAATAGCATTGGAGCATGTAATGCATTCTGTCAGTTGTGTCATGTCATACTGGTGCCAATGCAGCATGAATCTGTAATCCGACTGGTAGTAATGTTAGAAGAACCAATCTCAGATTTTGATGACTATTCTGATTGGGGGGAGGTAAGCAGGGTGTCTTTGGAGCTGAGCTAGTTTAAAGATGACATGCTTAAGCAATGGAATTTTGGAATTGAGTCGGTCTCTAAGGCAGACTCAGTAATTCCTGAGCCAGTTGGGTCTATAGTACTCCTGCACACTGCTGAAGACAGCACAGCCACCCTGGCTCATTGGCAGGACTTGGAGGAGCAGACCAGTCACTTGGAGCAGGCATTCTTCCCAATTGGCTTCTGAAACCAAGGCTCTAATAGGTAGGGTGGTTCTAGCTGAATAAGCAGTGAGAAGTTGCCAGACAGTGCTCTCAATGGCAAACTGTGTGATTTTAGCTGGATAAACTCCCAACACACACTCTGGGATCCCCAACCGTTGTGTTTTGCCAACCTGCACCTAATATTCTTTGGAATTAGGTAAGCAGGGAGAGAATGCTCATTCCAGGCACAGAAATTTACATGTGTAGGTGACAAACATATGTGGAACTCTGTCTGGTTTGGACACTCTTAAGCATGGTGATGAGTTTCCGCATGGTCTCCACAGGTGTCAGACACCTGTTTTATTTAAAGAAACATATTTATGTTGATGTCAATCTGAATTTGGCAATACATTTATAGTACAAATATAGCACAAAACTGCTTCTAAATTGACATTAGGTCTCAACGATTTGTTCTTCAAATTAACTTTCACAATTATCTGTGCTTTGAAAACTATCAAACTCCTCTGCACAGAGGACATCCATTATAGTTTTGTCAAGAACACCAGAAATCTCTTATTGATGGAATCAAGATCAAACCTGTGACAAACCAGAATTAGCTATCAGAATGTGGTTTTCATAAAGCTATTGAAGAGAAGTCAGTTTGCTGTGTATACCAAGGAACAAGATTGCTTTTAGTAATCAGTCCGAGATCTGATGAGCTGCTGTTAATCCATTCCAGATTAAATGGCTTCTCAGGTTGCTTTCAGTAGAAACTCTTAATAGGGATTTGCACAGAAACAATCAACAGAGGATAGAGGCAGTTTATCTGATTGGTAAAAGCTGCTCCAAATTTTTTGTTTGTCTTAAAATGTAATGATAATTTGCTTCCTTTTCCAAACAAATAATAGTTATTGAATATGTGTAGCAGTGAATGAATGCAATTAGTTTGGTGAAGGAAATATTCAACATGTGTTGACGTATGCAGGTGCTGGCAGATGCAGCTGAGATAAGCAGGGGCTCAATAACCTTCCTGCTCCTCGAGCTCAGCAAAGCACAACACATCTACTCTCAGCAGCTACTGCTTGCGGTCAGTTTTTCCTGAATTATGTGGTTCAGAGTTACTCTATCTAGCAAAGTAGGTGGCCGGCATCCAGCACTCCCACAGTCTAGAAATATGACCTTATATTAACCTTCCTTTCTTGCCCAAATACCATTTCCTTTGTTTTAATGTATATTTTTTAAACAAGATTTTTTTTTCTAAGTTTGCACAATAAGCTGAAAGGAGAACTGATCCTTCAAACGTTTTATAGCAAAGGCATTGAAAGGTAGTCAACACAAGGGCACCAGAAAGTGCGCTTAGTATACGAGTGGGTTAGAAACCGCAAGCTGCTGAGTAGGAGGAAGGAAGTCCTGTCATTGGAAATGATCTGTGAAGTCTGGTTAGAGCATTTTAGGGTAAAAGGGGGTAGATGCTTGCTGGTGAGGAGCCAAAACAGCAATAGACTAAAAGAACAAGGGTTGATTCAACCAAAGAAAGTACATGATTTCTGTTCGAGACAGTCCCAAGAACATATGCGATGATGCTTTTTATATTATTAGGCTTTTCAAGAATACAGTAATGAAAAAAAGTAAAACAGCCAAGTGAATGAAGCCAAGTTTCCACTTATTAAAGCATTTTCTTCACTCCNTTTTTTTATATCTGCCCCACTGAGCTGCATTCCTGAACAGGAGACATGCTTCCAATCTTGAGGCAGCTGCTTTTAAAAACCCAAGCACAAAAGAGTGACTTGAGGAGATCTCCCCTTTCATATTCCCTCTATGGGGAAGTGGCTGGCCTGCTCCTTGCAGTCTCTGCAGAGTGGTGGTTCTAGGATTAGTAGAGCAGAAACAAGCACAAACTAGAGTCTTGCAATGCACTATGTCAATGAGCTGTGTGGTAGAGGATGGATATTAATAATAATTATCCTTGCGTTTGATATAGCGCCTTATCACATCGTCGAGACGTCTCAAAGCGCTTCACTGGATATATTGTAAAGTGGAGTTGTGGGCGAAATGCAGCAGCCAATTGCACACAGCAATATCCCACAAATGCTGGAGGGAGTGACCAATTTTATTTGGGGGATTGTTGGCCAGGACACTGGGAGAAACTCCCTTTTACTTTTCAAATAGTGTCATGTGATCTTTAACGTCCACCTGAACAAGAAAGCAGAACCTCGGCTTAAAGTCTCGTCCAAAGGACAGCACGTCTGACAATGGAAAACACCCTAGCACCACACTGGAGTGTCAGCTTAGATTCTGTGATTCTGAGTCCTGATTCGGGGCATCAAACAACAACCTTCTGAATCAGAGACGAGAGCGCTACCACTGGGGGTAATAATAATAATCCTTGGATTTGATATAGCGCCTTATCACGTCGTCAAAACATCTCAAAGTCATTCATAGAATATACTGTAAAATGATTTGCCTATATATTTTTTGGGCGAAACACGACAGCCAATTTCGCACAGCAGTGTCCCACAAACAGGTCTGATCTGGTGATCAGTCTCTAAAGACTCCTGATTGAAGTGACTGCATATCAGACTAAGGCACTGTACACCCACACTTAAAGAAAACTTTGGAAGGTATTCATCTGCTATTTTGGTATTCTTCATTGAATTAAAAGCTTTGCAGATTTTCTTTCGCTTGGGAGCATCAGACATCTTGTGATGAATAGAGTGCTGCTCAACTAATGAGAAGGCATCGTCTGTGATATTGAAAGGTTGGTTTGGGAGATTGCGAAAATGCAAATGCCATCTCCAAACTATAAGTGCCCTGTGTCAGTGATGATCAGGTTGGCATCTGTGGTTTTGAGCAGGGCTGTGCTCAAAAGTTGTCAAGGCATAAACTCTTTGGTTGTTTCATAGGAACCCTTTGTCTCCCTCTGATCCGCCAGGGTTTGCAGTTTGGCGGCTTTCCTGTCTGACCATATATCCTGCATGTGTCTGAGTTTTGTCTGTAACTTGGCACACAGGTCTTTATAATTCTCTTTCTTTTAGCAGACTGCGGCTCAGTAAGCAGCAATCCATGTGCCTGTTGCTTAGCAGCCAGAAGTGCCAAGATTTCTGTATCATTTTCATCAAACCAGTCCGCATGATGATGTTTGATAAAGCTGATTGTATCCACTACAGTCTGGTACACCGTGTGTCTCTGCACTCATCCCAGTCCCAGTGGTTCATGAATTATTGGGTTACAGTCTCTGCTTAGCATCTAACCTGGATGAACAGAACAGTCTATGTATTAAGATGTTCAGCTGTTCATCCGCTTGATGGAAGAAGTTATCCAGAATATTTTCAGGGCATAGATTTATATGCATTTCAATTTAGTCCTTTCACCAACAATCACTTGCTTCTCCTGTTCTGCTTAAGGACTGCGAATAGATCAGCTTGGAGGATGAATAATTTTTTGTTTTATCGGGAAACAGATATTTGTAATGATTATTTGTTATATGTCTGGAAACACTTGAATCCTTTGGTTGGTTTGAAAATACTCCTCTGTGATTTCATGAAAGTGAAGACTCAGCAAATTATTGAATGTGAGCAAGTATTCAGGCTGTGTCTGAGGGCCTCCCTCTGCTTTTAATATTCATTTTCGGCCATCACTTAATATTGTTTCACAAAGTTGTGCCCGATACTCTAAACTACTTCTCACTACCTGTTTTTGTGGCATCAAAATTCTGACCCACATTTCTTCAAGCTTTTTGTTTTTGTTACTTGCTGCTTAATGGCATGCCAGCTCAGTTTAGTTAACTTCATACACTGAAGAGTCACATTTATTTTGAGAGCACGATTGTTGAAAAACTGATGGGTTTCTGATCAAATACTTTCCAAGTCAGAATTTGTTTTAGGAAAGACAGTTCAACTGATGAACCCTGTTCTTTCTGCTGTGCGCAATTGGCTGCCTCGTTTCGCCCACAAATATACAGTCAATTTACTTTACAGTTTATTCTGTGAAACGCTTTGAGACGTCTTGAAGATGTGAAAAGTGGATCAAATGTAAGGATTATTATTATTATTTCCACAGGTTCTGTACGTGAGTCCATAACGTCCTGTTACCCCCATGTTTGTTTCTGCGGTGCACTGACCAACTGAAACATGTGGAAGGATGATGATAATTGCATTTCCTGTGCTAAAATAGAATGCATCATTAACTGCTTAATTTAGCTGCTCTTTCCTCCAGCATTACACAAGCAAGCAGGGTGTCTAAAACCAGAATTGCATTATAAAATGCACAATATGAAATGCAAAATCCAATTTGGCTACAAAATACAAAGTTACTGCACTTTACAGCATATCATGTTTGATACATTCTAATGATGAAAGGTGTTATAGCAAATGCAAAGATTATTAGTTTCTCTCTTTAGTCTCAAATGTCACACATTTAGAGGGTATAGTCCAAAACCGCTTCATTCAATGCCATCAGCAACAAAAGAATAACAAGGTTAAAGTTTTCTTAATTTTATGGCCATGAAGTTGTATCCTCCTACTCTACGAAGCAGAGGATCAGTGCACCACCTTAGCCTCCTTGTAAATTTCCTGAGAAACACCAACTACACATCCAGTAATTAATTGTTGCTTTGGTTGCATGGAATTGTGCTGCCTTTGCAAATAGTTAAAGCCACACAATATCAGAGGAGCATCCCGGAAGAGACCTCCCTCTCTTAAATGATACTAGACTCGCAAATGTCAGAGGAGCAGAATGAAAAACAAGCCGTGTGCAGCAGCATTGGTAAAGTATGTAATCCAATACCTTTAGAAAAAGCCAGCCCTGTGGAAAACTCTTAAATCCTGCCTTTCGTTTATACAGGTGTTTCCTGCAGAATGCAAACTCATAAAGTTTAGATGTATTTTCAATAGATTTTAATACTTGAATAAAGGGACTTTAACGTCTTACAAAAGGGAAGTTGCATTTTTGGGGGGCGAATGATCGAGGCATAGTGGCATATTGGCATAGGATGTAAATTTTTATATATATATAGTTATTTTATTACTATTAAAAAGAGTGGTCACTCAATCCGTGACCATTTGTGGGGCTCTGTTTTGTGCAATTGGCTGCCGCATTTCGCCTACAAAATACACAGTCAATTCAACTTCACAGTAAATTCTGTAAAGCATTTAAGACGTCTCAATGACTTGATAAGGTGCTATATCAAAAGCAGGGATTGTTTTTACTTTCACTATGTTTCACTATGTTTACCCCAAGCCTTTTAAGGGTTCCCTCCCGTTTTTATGAATATCACAAAGATACGTGGCTCGTCAAACCGAAATGTCCCTTTCTAGTGCAGTGTGAAAAGGTTTGAAATTGGTACAGCAGGTGACATGTACCACATCAAAGCAAACTTTATTGATGCAAGGAGATTTAATTGCTTCATGTAAGTGCCCTAATGCAGCTTGCACAGATTATGCTTTTGGTAATGAAAGGGTTGATAAAACCTCATTTGCAGATAATCCATATCTCTGAACCTTTTGGACTCCAGCCCACATAGTGCAGGAAAAATAACCAAAACGTACAAGATTTTTGGAAAAAGCAAAGCTTTGAAACTCTGAGGATCTACAGAAGCTATGTAAAACAGCAAACCAAGTGTAATCTTGAAAAGTTTCCCAAACCTTCTAAGCACAAGTTACTTGACATATGTTTTTGAAGAATAAATGCTGAAGAATTGTCAAACTTTTCAAATTTATCTCCCCATCCAGCAATCCCAGGTTAGGTACAGCATGGATTAGATAATAATAATAATCTGATATAGTGCCTTATCACATTGTTGTGACATCTCAAAGCACTTCATAAAATATATTGTGAAGTGGTTGACTATGTATTTTGTCAGAGAAACGCGAGAGGCAATTGTGCACAGCAGTGTCCCAACAATCAATCGTGGATTGAGTGACCAAATTATTATTTTTATTTGAAGCGATTATTATCCCTGGAAAACAATCCTCCAATTGACTAACAGCCATGTTCCTGTTTACTACTAGGTAAACAGAGGCATTTGGAGTAAGGAAACTTGCCTAAAGTTTGAAACCGTAAAGAACCAGTTATTTGGCTCTGCAGTTTCGTGCTGTGAAGAACAAGAGTTTTCAGACCTGGGTAAATTTGCTGGGCCTTTGCTGACCTCCCATTGGGCCTCTTTATACAGTGCCTCAACGTGTTGCCTTGTTTATTGACATATAAAGCTAACTATTTCCAGCACAAGTCATTGCACAGTGTTAACCTTTCACCCCTGGTTGTTTGCTGGTTCGAGGTGCATGACCCTCTCCTGTTGAACTACGATGCTCTCTGACATTGTTGTGTGTCACACTCACACAAGCCAGTTCACAGGCTTTTTGAAAATGATAACGTCTATGGTTAGTGTAATATGGTTACTACCGCAAACATACCCAAGCTCAAATGTTATATTTTCTACAGTAATATATCATCTGTGTTACTGGGGATGTTCTCCTGAGTTGGGCCAATCACTGACTGAGCAGTGGATTGCTCTGACAGTGAATATTTTAGATCCTGATAAGTAATTCAACTGGGCTGGAATTCTCTGAAACAGACTTTTGGTTCTTAATCACAGATTGGGGGCGGAGGTCAAAAAAAGTGGGGGTGGGGGGGAATGGACATAACAAAACCCTGGATAAATTTGGTGAAAACTGGGATTTATTTTGAAACATCTGCTTATCTAGTGAATAACTCAAAAGCAACTTCAAGTATTGCGATCAGAATAGTAAAACTCAGTTGGGTTGATATGTTTTCAGACTGGGGTAAATATATTGTCAGGCTTGAGAGGGATTTGACTCTTCTCACTGAGGGAAAATGAACCCCAGTCAAATACACAAGAAGTTAATTTTGAAAGCAAAGGTACTGAACGTAAGAACTACAAACATGATATCTCATTAAGAGAAAGAAACGAGCCAGGGGCATCTAATAGAGTGTAATATAACACTGATTTGGGTTTCAGACGTTTATTTTACGTGAAAGGTGATATGTAAATTATTGTTTTGTGCTTATCAAATGAGGGTTTCTAGCACTAGACACGATTTCCTCTGACTTTTGGCACCCAGCTTCAGAGTCAAATACTTTAAAGTCAGTTATTAGAGGCAGAATAGAGACAGAATAACTCAACTCACATGCCATTTCCTTGCCTTTCTCAGTTATAATGTCAATTCAGCACCAGTTTTGAATTATGAGCAGCTACGTACTCGCACCCAGTTCGAACTGGATTGAGTTTGCTGCAACTCATTTCATGTCAGTCCCTTAGAGCAGACAAAGAGACTAGCTCAAATCCAATCCACATTCCAGACGTAAAATGTCACTGTGTTAACCAGCTGTGCCATCCTGGTCTCCCATTTGACAAAGCACCTCTAAACAAGGATACATGAATGTGACGGGAACTAAAAATAGCACAACTACATTGATAAATCAATAAAACTAAAATATCAAATTTAATATTCAAACTGCTTGTAACCATCTCCTATAGATTCCCATTTCCTGGACTATGAATGATGGAAGAGGGATGTTTATTTTAACTGGCTGCTGTTGCAGAAGTTAATGGAGACGGAATTGATTTATTGATTAACTCAGGTAGGCGTTGAATTCTTCTTTTTCACTGCAATTACACTACAACTGAAAATTAGACTTGTATGCAATTTAGTGCATGCAATTGGATGCACCATTTCAGTGAAGATAAGGACAGTGCCAGAGGTGGGGAGCTAACTTTTTATAATAATAATCTTTGCAGTTGATCTAGCGCTTTACCATGCCATTGAGACATCTCAAAGCGCTTCATAGAATATTGTAAAATGGATTGACTGTGTATTTGTGGGTGGAATGTGGCAGTCAATTGTGGAAAGCAGTGTCCCACAAACAGTCGTGGATTGAGACCAGACCAGAGGATTTGAGTGACCGCATTTTGTTTTGAGGGGGCATACTGTTTTCCAATAAGTCTAATGAAGGATTTTACACTTGGATAAGCTCAGTAGGCGTTTTCAAGATATTTTTATTGGTGTCGCCCTATTTATATTGCTTACAATGTATAATTCTCCTTGTTTCTTACATTTAAATTTCTTCCTTAGTCAAGTGAGTGATAGGAAGCTCTGCTTATTGTGAGTTCCTTCTTAAATTCTTCCAAATTGAGACCATTAATCTCTAGTTCTCCATCTAGTGAGCAAATTGGGAACTCACCTCATTTGAAGTTTGAGTGGCGGCTAGTCTTGGAATGTGAACTTGTTACGTTATGGCAGGAAATCAAATAGCCACTTGATTGAGTAACTTGGCTGCCTGCATCAAGTACAATTTATATGTAAATAATGACTTGCCTTTTAGTGTCTATTTTTAAGCCAAACAGTTTTAAGATGTTTAAATTCTTTGCTATGGTTGACTTTTTTTTGCAAATTCTTGATGAGTGAGATCTGATATAACCTAGATCATTCAGACTAAGGGAATATATTTAATTCAGTGCAACTTCAATTAGGCATGCTCGCTCCAATTATACGCCAGTTATTTTAACCGATATTGCTTAAAGATTACTCCTTGCGTAAGATGTCATCTCATTGCATGACTTCGACTTCTCATGGAGATATAAACCACAATACAGTATTAACTATAAACATCTTAGAGAGAATACATTAGTGGTTCAGGTTCGAACCCAGCAACTGCCTACAACTCGTATACAATGTGCAGCCTTGCTAGTGATTAGCACTGTTCTGAACTGGCGAGTAGTCATCATGAATCAAAAATTTAAAGGAGGTAAGAATCCAATTTGATACAAATTTAAATTTAAATGATCAGTGTTGTGTTCCACGGTCAAATCTTCCACATTAATAATTCTTGTATTTGATTTAGTGCCTTAACACATCGTTGAGACGTCTTGAGGTGCTTCGTGTGTATGGATGCAGCCAGCATACTGAGACCTAGCATGCTACCACTAGTGTTGTTTTCATTCCAAGTTTAAACTAGGATTTCCCATTGTAAGCGTGTTAGTGTTAGCAATCATCATATGATAGATTCTACTATCTAATATTAGGTTTGCTTGTTGAAGATCACTCTTGTTACTTACTGAGCCCATCTCTCTGGAAAGGGGGGGTAAGGCAAAGGCTGCCATTGCCACCCATCCTGTTCGATGTGTGCATCAACGACGTGTTGGACGGCATCGAGGGGGAAGGATTTGGTGTGTCTGTTCCAGGCCCCTGACAGGATTGCGGGACTTCTATTTGCGGATGATATTGTGCTGCTGGCGGACTCACCTGTGGGCCTTCTGCACCTGCCATCTTGAACACTGGCCAACCTAAGTGCGGAATCATGGTTCTGCACGGCCCAACGGAAGGCATTAAGGGAATTGATTGGAAGATACAAGGGGCATCAGTCCCAATTGTTGATTGATCGGTACCTCAGCGTCATGGTGGACACCAACTTCAGCCTGGACACTGTCCTGAAGAACTGCACTGAGAAGGGGTGAAGGGCACTCTGGGTCATACTCATCTTTCTTCTAGGACAGCAAGGTCCCAACGCATGTCAAGCTTGTGTCATACAAGTCCTGTGTGCAAACAGCACCTTTATGGATCTGAGCTCCTAGGGATGCAGCAGAAAGGCATTTTCCGACTCATCCGTAAAGTCCAGGATCAAGCAGTGAGGGGGATTTGTGGCATACATGGGAAGCGGCTGCAGGGAAGGAGGGCTCTGGCCTACACTGATCTGTTGCTAAACACACTGGAAGCGGAGTCGGCTTCACAGTGGGCACGGCACGTCTGTTTGGCAAGGCCTCATGTATGAGGAACTGCATTGAGCAGCTGGTGCTGAGTAAGCCTGGGACACTTAATGGTCTCAATTTGGAGGAATTTAAGAAGGAACTCCAACATGGCATTGGACGTGAAGCTCAAGAAAATCAAGGTGGCTAGCACATCTCAAGAGTTCTGTAAAGGTCCGATCACCACGCTGAAGGCAAATGTCTGCCAGATAGCTGATGAGGAAACACCGAGGCTTGGGATAACAGCTGCTGGAAGGTGTTACCTGGAGTTCAAGTTCATGAACATACGTTTTTACGTCAAGAGGCTGGAATTCACCTTGATAGGCCTGCAGAGAGGCAAGCAGCTGCTGCTTAAATTCCACACCTCCAATTGGTGGAACCATCACTTAGTGGGAAGGGCTGTGTGCCCGAGCTGTGGACAGGAAGATGGTAGCAATGCTCCCACGCATTTCATTTAGAAATCAAAGAAGAAATCGAGTTTTAGTGAGCTCAATCGATCTTGAACACCTGATTCCGACAGAAATATTCAGAGGAATTACTTCCACTGCCCTCCACCTGCCTGGTCTCAGTCCACGACTGTTTGTGGGACGCTGCTCTACGCAATTGCCTTCTGCGTTTCACCCACAAAATACACTTTACAATATATTCTGTGAAGCGGTTTGAGACGTCTAACAATATAAGGTGTTATATGAAATTCAAGGATTATTATTATTATTTATGGACACCCTATAGAAACTAGAGCTGCAATGTGTCTTCAGAATCCAGTCAGTGAGTCTTCCATGTTTTTTCATAAAGAGTAATTGCAGAAAGTAAAATGCTGTTTACCACAAAAATCTAATGTTTTCTCCCATGAATGTCGGGAGTTATTTTGCTGCTGGTAGTGTAGTGTAAGAGCTTGCTGTCAGATTTATTGCCTCCTTTGGTATTTTGCAGCTTTAATTATCAATGATTGATGCTTTGCCAATGACCTGGCTATTTTAATTTTTATGTCACAGTGACTTTTGCTGGAGAAACACTGAGCATTTTACGAAGATGTAAATACTAATTGGTTCTCTTCAGTCTGCTGAAACAAAACTGCATCATCATCTTGACTGCAGTGTAATTCATCTGTACTGAAGGTTCAGAGCTTTGCAGTTCAGCATCAGAGGTTGCAGCTGTTGCAATACTGCACAAGTGATGGTGGGAGGGGGTTATTGGTGGGGAAAAAACCCAGCAAGTGCCGTCCTTTTCACTGTTTCTGATTGCGTGGGATAGCACAAGATTATAGATCACATGCTGTATTGCAGCCTATTGCTGTTGATTTTGGTTTGGCATATGAACCAATGCATAGCTGTCAAGTATTTCTAGAGAGCAATCAGCTTGTCAATTGCAGGGACAAATATTCTTGCATGACATAAGGAAAAGTACATTTCAATCAGCAATTTAAATACTTGAGAAAAAGGATCCTGGTATATTCTGCTCACTTACAATGAGCTTTCTATTTGTGCAATAGGATAGTCACTGTTCCCAGGGCTTTGGAGAGCTGTTTTTACAATATGACCTCAGTATGTCATGCTCAAGAATAACTTTACATGATTTTGCTGGGAAAGATCAAGATAGAAGTAAAAACAGTCTTAAAAAAAAAGTGTTTCCTCCGTAACAATCTGGGTGATTTTGTCATGATGACCAATTTGATGTAACTTGGTTAAGAGTTAAATTGGATAGAATCCATAGCAGAGTTCATTGTACATGGTATGTGAAAGGGGTAGGTTTAGTGAGTTGAATAAAGTGGTACGGGGTGGGAGGCTAAGGAGGGGGGAATTAGAATGGGTGGAAACTCGTAGGGTATTCTATGGACGGGTTGGGCCAAATTGCCTGTCTTAGCCTGTAGATTCTATATAATTCTTTGATTGGTCTACTCTCCTTTCTGTATTTGCTTTGTTACCACAATTGGATGCCGCATTTCGCCCACAAAAATATACAGTTAATTCACTTTACAGTATATTCCGTGAAGCTCTTTGAGACATCTAGAAGACATGATATGGCGCTATATCAAAAGCAAGGATTATTTTAGTTATAGGATTACATCACAAAGGGCTTGTGTGTACTGGTAAACATATTACTAAAACCTAGTACTGAGGTACATAGAGCTTTTGGCTCATGGCAAGTGGTGTATAATTTAACAGCAAGGAAGTAATGTTGAGTTTGTCCAGGACACTGGTGAAACTGACTTGGTACACTTTTTGGGTGCCTCATTTACAGGAACGATATAATGAGAAAGCATAAAATTAGACTACAAACAAGAACATATTTGTAAAGTCAGACTGAAAATCAAAATGGAAGCAAACTGGTTTTGACAATTGTGTGGGATTGAGAGGATTCTAGGCTTGCCTGTCAAGGGTGGAGCTTCTTTCTTACAATCAGCTGCATGCTAAGCCTCTGATATCGGATTAAAAGCTCTGACAGTGTGGAGTTCTGCATTTCAAACGACATTGCTGGAGTCTCTGACACTTGACAAGATGTGAGTACATATTAAAAAGCTAGATTCAGGTAATAAAGAATAACTAGTTCCCATTTTTAAAACGTTAATACTCTGATCAAGACTTTTGGCAACACTTCTTTTGTTCCATCTTCTATAGACATGTGAACCATAACAAAGACAGGATTAGTTTGCATGACTATTCTTGTTAAAGAATACTTTTATGTCTTTGTTCTTTACAATTTTTTAAGATTCTCCTTGATGTATTTTATTACAAAACAAAAGAGGGGAAGGGGAAGAAGAGATGCAGAAAAACAAGACAAAATTATCTAAAATATATATATTTTAAAATTATTTGGAAGCATTTGCTTTGTGCCGACACATAAGACTTCTCTTTCAGTTACATGCGGGTACTTTTTGTTAAGGAATACTTGCCTTTGAGGTTCTGATCACATGCCTCCTGGGATGCTGTTTCACACACATTTGGACGATGCTTTGGAAGTGTTCCAGAGGGATTGTGTTGCCACAGATTAATAGACTGGCTGAATAGTTCAATAGGGTTAAAGACAGTTGTAGGTTTCTGAATTCCTTTCCTCTTGCCTTTGTGTAGCAGTCTTGGTCCTATTTCAAGTCATGTATTGATGATATTATATGATCCTTATAACTGTTTGCTTAAAGCTCATTAATTTGCGACAACTTATTTATGAGTTTTTTTAAAAAAAGGGTTTTATGTTTCTCCTTATTCTTGTGGTCCAGTGGTTGATGGAGGAGAGACAGAATATCTGGCAAAGAGTAACTAACATTGGCTCCTGATTGAGGAATTTCTTGGGAATGGGTTGTTTTGCAGTGTGGCCAATTAAGCCTTCATTTGTGAATTCCGCTTTCCACCCTGCATTGATTTGTGCTCAGCCTCCATTTCGTACACAATTTGAAGACAGCTGGTATATGCAATGCAGTTTTTCTTGTTATAGAAATGTTGGCTTTCAACCAACCCCGAATGAATTAGCTTAACATCGAGTCTTCCTTGGTGCTTATGTGGCATTTATGCACATAAGGCATTTGAGATGCCACAAAAGCTCTTGTTTGGAGATCTCTGTATTTTTTGTGCTCCACAGTTGACAGAAGGAACCTCCCGTTAGGTCCCCCAGAACCTCTGTGTTTGTTACTTTTTTTTAACATCAGAACAAATGTCTATAAACTAAAATCGTGAATCAAAGCTGATTATTTGTCTACTTTTAAGACTGTTTGTGAGTCTGTTGTGGGGAGGGATAAAGAGATAATGAATGGCCATTTAAGTTGTTCAAGTTCATTTCTCCTCTGCCGCCAATTTTCATTCTTTGGTACAGAAACCAATTGTAAACTGGAAAGAAGCACTGAACACTATATTTCTGGGTATTGTTTTTTGTATTTACTTAAAGGCTAAACTGATTTCTTTCAATGTAAATCATCTGGTAATAATGAAGATGGGCATGTCACATAATCTAAATCTTTAGTTAACTACCAAAACTTGTAAGCACCTCACAATCCAAAGTTGTCATTTTAGGAGACAAAATTGTGCCTTTGTTGTTTCATAACAATAATAATCCTTCCATTTGATATAGTGCCTTATCATGTCATTGAAACATTTCAAAGCGCTTCCCAGGATATACTATTAAATGGATTGTCTTCTGTATTTGTTCACTATTCTGGACTGTGCATGTGGTCCTTCTGCATTGCACTGTGTATACTGCCTCAAGCATGGTACATACGCATGTAATGCAGGGTTCCCTTTGCTCTCCATTGGGCCAGGCATTCCTCGCCACTCGCTCACCACATGATCAGAATGATGCTATTTCCTGTCTCAGCCCCCCACTCACCCCACTGCCATGTGCTTTCACGTTGATGCAGAGAGGGTCAGGGTGCGTCTGTTGGGTGTTCTGTTTGAAGTGGGCATAGGAAACAAAGTTTTAACCCACTAAGTTCGGTAGTGGCAAGTGTGGTAGTAACGTTACTAGTTGAGCAATTGTTAATATGACTAGTGCAGATAACGTTAAGTGGGTTTAATAATAAATTCAATGGGACTTGGGCAGATGTACGACTTTAGGCAATTATATGATTTATATAGATCAGGCTTATGTGAGTTTTACTATATTACATAGGATTATTATATCAGATGTAAGGATTATTATTATTTATTATAAGGTCCTATTTCCTTGTTCAGGTGGATGTTAAAGATTCCATTGCTTACTTGAAAGGCGAAGGGAGTTTTCTCCCAGTGGTCAATAATACTTCAGTTAAACTGGTCATTCACTTCATGGTTGTTTGTGGGACATTCCCATGCGCAAATTGGCGGCTAGAGTTGCTTACAAATATGCAGTCACTACACTTCACGGTAAACCCTGTCAGGCACTTTGGGCCATTTCAACATGATAATGCAAAATATCAAATGCAAAAGTTGGTATCACATGATCATTATTTTATTTGAATAAGAAAAGTGAACTGTGTAGCTTACCAGTAGTAAGAAAAGTACTAGTTATGTTTCACAGTATTTGGTCAACTTGGACCACTCTACCACATAAAGTTTTGATTTCCATGCCTTAGGACATCCTCCCAACGTGAAAGGCACTATCCAAATGTAATTTTGTATAGCATCTGTCTATCATTTGTAATACAGTTTTGGGGAAAATAATGGACATCTGATTAATGTTATAGTTAAGGTCAATACTTGATCACTTTTTTTAAAGTCAATTGTAGTAGTAGCAAACAAATAGAAAAGGGAAGATTAGTTTAATGGTGGAGTTGTATTAAACAGAACTCTATTATAAATTCAAATACATTTGTTTTAGCAGTAACATTTAGCTGTTGAAAACCGAGTCTGAAACCAAGTTTATATTATTGCTTGATTCTGCACTATTGTAAGGTGAATAAAAACTGTAAGCAAAAATATATCATTTGAAGACTAATAATGTCGGCAAAGAAAGAACTTGGATATTTATCCGTTCTTCGCAGGACCTATTTTTTGTATCAAAAATCACTTGGCTCAAGGTCCGGGAGAAAAGTCTCTTCTTATGTTTAGTCCGGTTATATGAATAGTTCAGATTATTGAATAGTTTTCACTGTTAAAATAAATATTCAATTAACAGAATTTCACTATACTTCTTATAATAATAATAATCCTTGCATTTGATATAACGCTTTTCACATCTTCTAGATGTCTCAAAGCGCTTCACAGAATATACTGTAAAGTGAATTGACCATATATTTGTGGTCAGAACGCAGCAGCCAATTATGCACAGCAGTGTCCCACAAACAGTCGTGGAATGAAAATGACCAATTTATTATTTTTTTTGTTTCTGGAGGGATTATTATTAGGTGTGTGGAGTAAGGAAACTTGCCCAAGGTTTCGCCCTGCCTGGAATTGAACCCAGGTGTCTCGCTTGCAAGGCAAGTGCTCTAACCACTGAGCTACAAGACTCCACAAAAGACCTTGTATTTATTACTTTGAATTGTGTTGCATTGTTTTGGAGAAGATGTTCATTTTAAGAATGAATGGAATAATTCGCTACTGCTTACAGAGGGTCACGGAGTAAGTATGGTGCCCAGCCTAATTATTTATTTTCCTTTTCCCTCTTATGCAGGCAGATTCTGACGGTAGTCAAGTGGATGGCCCAAAGTCAGACCAGATGGAAGAAGGAATTTCCAACCAAGATGAAGAACACGGGCTAGAGCAGAGTACAAGGCCTTTTCCAGGACACAGATTGCACACTGAGGAGGAAGTTACGACAGCTGAAAGGGATGAATGTACTGAAGGCCAGATACAGAGTCTCCATGTCAATGGAGACATTTGTAAGACTTTCACAGCAGAGTTGGATAATTTGACAAAGAATGAAGATGTAGACTTTAGCATAATTGACAGTGATTCTTCCCCCAAGGCCCAAACACTCTTTGCACACCCTTTCTCAAATGTGGCAAAACACATCATTAATTCTTTGAATGAGTCTTCTCTGCCATTGAAGAAATTTGACCTAGGTGAGAGTTTGGATTTGGTAACCAATAAGACAGAGTACTTTTGTAATTCAACACATCCGTTGAACAACACTATCAAACTCAACAATGACTTAAGCACTTTGGTGTCTGTTGTTTCCTATGCACAGTCAGAGAGTGGCAGGAGTCTTTCTGTGGAGAAGGAGTCAACGAGTTGTAACTGTGAAGGCCTTGATTGTCCTGACTATCAGAATGTGGTTGATGAAAGTGCAAAGACAATGTGTGAGGAAGGAAGGACCGCCTCTCCCTTTCTCAGAAAGGACACTTGTGTTGAAAATGGTGCTTTACATAAATCTTCAACACTGTACGAATATTCTCCCAGTATCCTGTCAATGGTTAAGAAAAAGAACATAAGCATACAGCAGGCAATAGCAATTGAGGCCCTTACTCAATTATCAGTCACCCCACCACAAATTTTAGCGGAGGTATCAAAACCAACAATTGAAATTAGGGAGCGGTTTGTTTCTTCCAGTCCATCTGTTTGTGAACAGAAATGTTTCTCCTCCTCACTGGGACAATCGTTACCAATGGAGGCAAATGAACCTCACCAGCAACAACAGCTACAACAACAAAATGAGCAACAGCAGAAGTCCAATGGCACACTCCCTCCAGAGAGCAGACTGACCTACCAGCTTTCACCTCTATGCCAACCTAACAGTATAGACAACCCTGTGGAAAGTGAACATGAACCACGAGAAACTCATCCATCCAAACCAAACATCAGCCCTTTAGAAATACTTTTGGAAGCTATTTCATATCCAGGAATATCCGTCAATCATACAGAAATGGTAAATTCTGCTCATTTAGAAGAAAAAAAGGTTAACGGAAACTGCCAGTTCTTCCCAAATCTCTCTTCAGATCTACCAAACAACATAAATTATTCAACCTTGACGACCCAATCATTAGAATTCAGCGATAGGGAAAACTGTGATGTAGAGAATGGAAAGGTGTCGAAATGCCTAATTACTGGGGTTCGAAATAAAGCTGAAGAAGAAGCAGCAGCTCAGCTTACACAACTGGCTGCCATCATAGAGTCACAACAGTATTGCCAAAATTGGTTAAAGCACAAAGAATGTAAGGATGTGTTACATGATGATGTGCACCAGAAAGGTTGGCCAAAACAAAAAAAGATGTTCCTTCAACATCAACAGCGTGTACCAGTTCTACCCAAGCAACTGACCCTCGCATTGCAACGCAAGAATAAGGCACCTTCGCACAAGCACAACCAGACGCCACAAGCTACATCCAGAATGCAACCGTATAAACAGCGGCAACAGAAGCAACCGAAACAAGGACATCAGCTCACACAGCAACCAAACCAGGCCACCTCATTCAGACAGCAAGAGCAGCAGTGTCTGGGTCACTTGCATCAGCAAAATCAGAATTTAGAAAAATTCCGAAAGTATAGTGATGTTCAATGTCAACAGCAGATTCAGGATGCGAACCTTAATCAAGAAATACATCAACAAATTCAGCCAGAGTCATCAGAAATGCAATCTTATAGCAACCCTCCACAAATGTCTCAGGAAAAAGGTGAAGTCATGCAGTCTGTCTCCCAGGAGAAGCAATGTTTCCCAACAGATAGCCTTCCTTCTAATTCTTTCAGAACACATTCTCCACACTCACCCTCCATGTCCTCCTCACAGTGTACAGCAAAGGAAACCGATACCCCAAAATGGACATGTGCTGAAACAGTGCTTCCATGTTCATGCCCAAATGAAGTAAATTCCTATAATCAGTCAATTTTAACAAAAGTTAAATCATTAAAACAGTCAAAAAGTAACTCTGATAATATCTCAGAGCTACAAGCTCAATATAACTGTATTTCTCAGGTACGACCAAGTGGTGAGACAACACATAGAGAAGACGTGTTAGAGAATCCTAATAAGCAGGATGCAGAGAAGGGACAAGTAGACCTGGAAGGTGATTTACCACTTAATAGACCAAGTACCCAACAAGGCCAAAGTAATCTGAGGGCTACGGACCAACAAAGTGCATCCGTCTCCATAGAGGCACAAATAGCTCCAACTATTCACCAATCATCCAGTTCTTCAGAAGGGCTTTCAGTGTTTACGTCAAAGTCTCCCCGATGTATCAAAGTAGAAACATCTGGTTGCGTTACAGTTTTATCCACATCTAATCTAAATACAGAAGACAATCAAAGCGGATCATTTGGTCAGACAACCCCCACCAAAAGCAATGCTCCTTCCCAGGCGACCACACTGAACAGCTTCCTTGAATCTCCTATGAAGTTTCTGGACACACCCACAAAAAAATTACTAGATACCCCTTCAAAGAAAGGTCAATCTGAGTTTCCAATGTGTGACTGTGTTGGTAAGTAGCTATTATCTGTCCATTGCTTGTCTTGGTTTATTTAATGTACAATGGCAATGATCCAAATCAGTACTCTATCCAAGTTTGGCTTGATTGAGGACTGTCTAACAGGACTTGGAGCCTGCAATCAGAATGAATGCCAGCACTCTTAATACTATATAGAGTGCCAATTTGGATTACTGTGAATGATATTTTCGATAGATTGTTTCTTGCATCCCTTAGGACAGAAACATGTATAGGCTTAATGTCTTGCATTGAAAGAGGTATTTAAATTCTAACAGGCTAGATGGAGTAAGACTAAAGGGTTGCAGTAGGGATGGTGGAGTGCCACGATATGTATTTCTTTGGTTTAGTTGCAAATTTATTCAGAATTGTCTGACTCTCACTGTCCACCAGAAAGGCTTGGCCAAAGTCACATTTCCATTTTTCCCTTTTGCTTGTTTGGGGGTACATCTAAGTGCTCCAGGCCGCTACCCTGTGCAAAGGCGCGATATAAATGCAAGTTGTTGTTGTTGTAGAGTGTCATATTTGACATATTTGAACAATAAGACTTGAAAATCATACAGCTTGAGGAATTAAAGGGAATTTAACTAGTTGGATTGAACAGTTGCCTAACAGTAACACTACACTATACTATCTGTGAGAAATGGAGATGGATGAATGACTTGTAGAGTTTTGATGGAATCTGTTCTGCGTTTCCACTATTTATACATCAATAACACATTAAATTAATTAGTCAGTTGAATAGTGTAGGAAATATTCAAAGGAATTTGGACAAATTAAGTTGATGAAATAAGGATCAGTGGATGATTTTAATGCAGATAAATGTATGATAGTGTCAACTGCAATAGGATACCTGAACCATTTTTATGCAATTGATATATTGATTAGGTAAGATAGAAAAGGATGATTGAACATTCACTGAAACTAGATTAACAATTAAATTGGTGGTGTAGAATTCTCTGGTCTGAGCATTCTCTGTATTTCAATATTTTGTGCAATTGTTTACTTCTATCACTACTTTGTTCTTTTGCCTATAGTTTTTGGTTCTGGAGTCTGCATAGCAACAATGTGAATGTGTGTATGAGAGATAAAAGACGAAGAGTGATTTTGTGAGAGAGAAGAGTAAATCACATACAATATGCAGATAAGAAAAGAGGTAGAGGCAAAGAATGATTCAATGAGAACTAAAAGAGAGCGAGATGGAAAGAAGAGAAACAGGTGTAAGTAAATGTGATCAGAGTGACCCACAAAACTGAAGATAAAAGGGATAAAGAGGGAGACCGGGATGGGAAGAGAGGGGACAGAGATAGGAAGTGAGGGAGGAAAGCCACAAGCATACGTGGAGACAAATGGAGGACAGAGACTCATTCACAAACCATAGTTATGCTCACTACCAACAGCTTGCTCCTACAGATTTTTGTTCCCGTGTAAACCCTGTTGCCTGGCCTGTCCCAACTACTATACCAAAAGTCTTGGTGTTCTCTACTCTCTATCTGATTGTATGGGAGGGAGAAAGATGGAAGTGTGAGAGACAGACAGGAAACAGACTCTGAAAAAGAAGTCACAATCTTGGTTGCTTATAATTAGCTGTTCTTGGGTAATTCTACTACAATGCTCTCACCAATCTGAAATTAACAGCAACAACAATAACTTGACAATGGCCTGGACTTGGGTAAAGAGAGTACAAGTTCCAAGTTTACAAATGATATGAAACTAGGAAAAGTAGTAAACGGTGAGGAGGATAGTAGCACACTGCAAGAGGACAAAGATGGACAGGTGAAATGGACAGACATGTGGCGAACGAAATTTAATGCGGAGAATGGCAAAATTATGCATTTTGGGAGGGAAAATAAGGAGATGCAATAGAAGCTAGATGGTACAATATTAAAGGGGGTGCAGGAACAGAGAGACACGTAAGCACATTTTTGAAGGTGGCAGGACAGGTAGATAAAGCTGTTTTTAAAAAAAGCATACAGGATAGGAATGAGGGACTTCAATTATGAAGAGAGGCTAGAGAAGCTAGGATTATTCTCCTTGGAGCAGAGAAGGTTAAGGGAGATTCAATAGAGGTGTTCAAAATTATGAGGGGATTCGTTAGGATGAACAGAAAGAAACATTCCACTGGCGGGTGAGTCGGTAACCAGAGGACACAGATTTAAGACAGTTGTCGAAAGAACCAGAGGGAAGGAGGGTCAAGGCGGAGGGATTGGGGGAGAGATTATACCTGCTAATAGCTGTAATATGGTTCCATTTTATAATGTACTTTACAATGTACTTTCTGCAGTATTAAATCACTGATTTTCGGAACATAAACAATAATTTATTTACTAATTGTACTTTTAAATGGCATAAGAATGCTACAAGGTAAAGCTGTACCTACAGTACAATCGGTTTTTGAGGATTTCACCTACACCATTTATTACAAAAGCCAAGTGTTAAACTTGCATTAACAAATGTTAAGAATGCTAATATTGTTAAAAACTAAGAGCGAAATGTTAAAATAACAACTATGTTTCAAGTCTAAAATCTTTCAAAAATAATTACTGAACGTATTCACAACAGATTCACAATGAGGAGGAAAATAGCCCACGTGGACGTTTTCTAAAAGCTTTATCTACAATTTGATCAACATCTATGTTCATATTGAATTTCCCATACACCCACGCCAGCATCATTACAAGCAGCAGCAATTTAAAAAAAAACTAAAACAATTCTTTGAACTTCTCTGTGCAGGAGTGGGGTGGGGGGGGCCTTTTTTTTCTCCCCCTTTGGGTCATTCACACAGATCAAAAGTTTGGGGTCTTAACCAGTGCCAAGTCTGTTTAAATGTATTCCATCTTGATGGTGGTACAGCCCCCTCTCCTGGACACTAGAGAACCACCCAGCTCAGTTGACGTCTTTCGGACTGTTATTCAAAAGTGAAACTGTTGCACCAGTAACATTTACCTCAAGAGGGTTTATATAGAAACATTTACTCCTCCTGGTTGATTTCCTAATATATCCGCTGCCGACCTCCTCCCTCCTCTCTTCCCTCAACCTCTCCTTCCTCATCCACTCCCCCACCCACATCCGTGGCCACCCCCTTAACCTGGTGATCACCCGTGGCCTCACCGTCTCGGACTTCACCATCGTCGATAAAGCCATCTCGGACCACCACTTCATCTCCCTCAACACCAAAAACAATAATAAAAATTGGTCATTTTCAATCTACGACTGTTTGTGGGACATTGCTGTGCGCAATTGGCTGCCGCGTTCGCCCACAAATATACAGTCAATTCACTTTACAGTGTGTTCTGTGAAGCGCTTTGGGACGTCCTCCTACGTGAAAAGCGCTATATCAAATGCAAGGATTATTATTATTATTATTATTATTATTATTATAACACCTCTGTACCCCTTCCCCCTTCCCAACCCTCCACCATTACATACCATCTATGGAAAAAAAAATTCTCCCTCTCCACTGCCCTGGAGTCATCTGAACTCCTACACCTCTGGCCCTCACTAACCAATCTCCCCTCCTCACTCTCCTTTCTCCACAACTCCCTCTCCTCCACACTGGACTCACTTGCCCCCCTCACCTCCCGTACTGCCTCATACTCCCGTAAATCCCCCTGGTACAACAGCCATCTCCGTTCCCTCAAGGCACAAGTGTGAGCTGCCGAACGCACCTGGACCAAATCCAAACTAACGGTCCATCGGCAGATTTGGCTTCACCACACCAAGATCTACCGCTGCGCTTTTGCTTCCGCCAAATCCTCCTTCTACTCCAAGGTTATCTTGGAGGCAAAGGACAACCCCTGGCTTCTCTTTTCCACCGCTAACCGTCTCCTCCGTCCACCTTCCCATACCTCGCCCATCCTCTCCTCAAACTCCCAACTGGAGGAGATGCAGGACTTCCTCGAATCTAAAATCGAGGGATACGTTCAGACACCTCAGCAACATCCACAGCTACCCCCACATCACCTCTCCCTCATGACCCACCCCCCACCCATCCCCCCCTATATTCCTTCGACCCTATCTCTCCCTCCTCCTTCACCGTGATTGTCCGCAAACTCAAACCCACTGCCTGCTCCCACGATCCCATCCCCACCTCTCTCCTCGTTTCCCAGCTCCACCTTCTGGACCCCTCCTGTCCAGTGTCATCAACCTCTCGCCATTCCCTCTTTGAACCCCTCCAATCCGGCCCACAGCACGGAAACAGCCCAGGTCAAAGTCACTAATGACATTCTGAACATCTGTGATCAGGGCTCCCTCTGCCTCCTTGTCCTCCTCGACCTCTCTGCCACCTTCGGCACTGTCGACCACTCCATCCTCATACACTGCCTCTCTGCTTTACCCAATCTTCGCGGACCTGTCCTTGCCTGGTTCGATTCCTATCTCTCTCTCTCACCATCTCCACTTTGTTGCCTCTAATGGTTTCTCCTCCAGCCCCCGCACTGTCACATCTGGCATCCCCCAGGGCTCTGTCCTTGGCCCTCTCCTCTTTAATATCTACATGCTCCCCCTTGGTGACATCATCCACAAACATGGGGTCAACTTCCACATGTATGCGGATGACACCCAACTCTATCTGCCACCACCCTCAACTCCAGGACCACTGCTGTCCTGACAGACTGCCCATCAAGTCCTGGATGAGGGCAAATTTCCTACAGTTGAATGTGAACAAGACTGAGGCCCTCCTGATTGGCTCACGCCAGCACCTCTGCACCTCAGGCTCTGGCAACATCAACCTCCATGGTTGCACACTACAACTCACCAAGCCAGTCAGGAACTTAGGTGTCTTGTATGACCCTCAATTGTCTCTTCTCCCCCACATTCAAGCCATGACCCGCTCTGCCTTCCCTCACCTCCGTAACATCGCCAGACTCCGCCACTACCTCAACCTTCAGGCCGCTGAAACTCTTGTTCATGCCTTCATCACTTCCAGGCTCAACTATGCAAACGCCCTGCTTGTCGGCCTTCCCAACTCTTCCCTCCACAGGCTGCAGATAATCCAGAACTCTGCAGCCCGCGTCCTCTCCCGCACCAAACTCTGTGACCCCATCTCCCCCACTCTCGCCCGACTCCATTGGCTCCCTATCCTTCAGAGGATCCAGTTCAAGATCCTGGTCCTCACATACAAAGCCCTCCATGGCCTTGTCCCACCCTACCTCTGCGACCTCCTAAGCCCCTACCAACCCACCCGTGCCCTCCACTCAGCCGGCTCCAGCCTGCTCCACATCCCCCAACCCACCCGCCCCATCATTGGCGGGAGAGCCTTCAGCCACTCTGCCCCCAACCTCTGGAATTCCATCCCTCAGTCACTCCGCCTCGCCCCCTCCTTGGCCTTATTCAAGTCCTGCCTAAAGACCCTTCGCTTCCACCATGCCATCGGCCACCCCCCCTCCCCTCCCTTAACCCCCAATCCCAGCTCGGGTTTGAAATGCTGTACTCTGTCCAGCGCCTTGGGACGTCCTCCCAACGTGAATACAAATGTAATCTTGTTGTTGTTGTGTATCAAACCCCAGAGTTACCCACCAGATCTGGCTTGATCTCAGGATCACTATAGTATGTTAATTCATTGATTTTCTGCTAACAGTTCCATTTGTCAATCTGGAATAGCTGATGGTTGGCTATGATATTTTTATATCTTCTCATATACCATAAAACTAAGAGTAGCGAGGACCATAAAATGTACCAAATTTTGTGAAAAGTACTAGAAGTGAGAGAGTTTTTTTTTAAAAAGCCAGATGACAACAATACCAAATGTTTTGGGAAGGCTGTTTTTGTACTTATCAAAGTCAGGGATATTAATACAATGGGTATTATTATGACTTATGTCAGACACCCGCCTGAGCAAATAAAAATCTTTAATTTTAACATTGTGCAGAATTTTGGAATATTCTTAAATTTAGCCTCAATTTGGAAGCTTTTTTTTCCTGCAGCTCTGAGAAAGAACCTACTTCCTAATTAAGACTGAATTTAAAGATTGTGAAAAATGTATTGGTCTTAAGGCTAAGGATAATATTTACATCAGTCTCAGGAGTGATCAGCAGCTACTGTCCCATATGTAACTGTTATAATGTAACTGTGCTATTGGCATGAGCCAGCATTTAGCATCATATCTCAGATTTCAGAGGTTTGGCACTGCTAGTCAACCTCCTGGAACAGATAGTCTTGTGGCATGAAGACTGCAAACTAAATGCAGTGACTAATCTTTCCTTTTAAAAGTTATTTTTCAAAACTTTACTTCATCTATTTTACCATGATTGGATTTTAAATGATTGGAAATCGGAAGCTAATAATCAGCATTGTAGCCATGTGTTGAAGAACATGGACAGACTATATAGTGCATTGACTGTCCTTCATTCAATAGAGCTATAAACAAGCATTAAAACTGTTACTCAACTATACTTACATTGCTTTTTAACTTGTGGCCATTACAGTGGAGGTCAGAGTTGTTTAAAGGGTATTACATAAATGATGCACCATATAGAACTTTCTGTAGCTTAACTTATAAAGATCTAGTGATAATTATCTCACAAAACCTTGTATTGATCCTTTCCTTGACAGAAAGAATGTGTTAAAAGACAGAAACAGAGGATATCAGCAGCAGCCTTGAGCAGTAGAAATCTAGCATCCCAGCAGGAATATTACGAAAAGGAACACAACATTAAACAGACTAGCAGAGATTGCAGGAATTAACCTCGTATGTTTTGATCGAGTACTGAACTATTCCCAAGGCAAGAATCAGTTCCGGACGAAATAAGAATAATCCTTGCATTTGATATAGTGCCTTATCACATCATCACAGAGTTTCAAAGTGCTTCACAGATATACTGTGGTCCTTAGTATTTAACGACCAACACAATATGCAGCCCAGTCACACAGCTTGTGTCTGAAGGGCCTTTACACTTTGCGAATTGTGAGCCTGTGTTTCAACCCCTGGCTGTTTCCAGTATCACATGTTTCTAATTCTAATCCTAAATAAGACATTTTTACTTTGGTGTTATTACCATAAATAGATTCTTCCATCTGTTGAACATTGATATAATTAGAAACTTGCCTTGTATTTCTACTTTGGTTAGTTATTTATTTTAAGATGAGAAATGTAAGTGCTGCGGATTGAGCATTTTTTCTATTTTTGTCATTCAGTGTGAGCATCAAATACTCCCCCCAGTTCATTCATAGTACATTCAGTGTGAAGCCACATAGGCCCAACAATAATAATAATAATCCTTGCATTTGATGTTGTGCCTTATCACTTCATTGGGACGTCTCAAAGCACTTCACAGAATATACTGTAAAGTGGATTGACTGTGTATTTTGTGGGCAAAACCCTGCAGCCAATTGCACACAGCTGTAAAACAATATGTTTACCCTAGACTCAGACAAGCATCATCCAGTGCAGCGGTTTGGCATTTCCAATTCCCACACAGTCATCCTTGTGACTTTGATGAGCAAGATTAACAATTTAGGTCCAATGTCAGGAGCAGTGTTGTGTGTACTTAGAACTGGGTTGAAATGGTTATTTAAAATAGGCCCTTGAAGACAAGACTTAACCTCCCTTAGGGCAAAATGGATTCAAACCCAGGTAAATATATGTTGTCATTGGTGAGATTGAAATGGGAGAAGAATCTGCATTTTATCACATTGAACATCATCTCAAAGCCCTTCAAAGTATGTCCACTGTGTGACTATTTTTAAAGGCAAATGAAGTAGGTATAATGGGTGCCGTCCAATACATTATGTGCAGACCAACCAAGCTAGATTAAGTTACAGTGTGTGGCATATGCAGATACCAGTAAATGTACAGGTATCTCTTATCATTTTTTTTCTCTGACAATGGAGAAAAAAACTTCAGTTAAAAAATCAAAATGTGAAATTGCTGGGAAGTGTGCATTGTTGATGTATTCTGGCTTCTTATTGCCCATTACAGAACAAATCATAGAGAAAGACGAAGGTCCATATTACACCCACCTTGGCGCAGGACCCAATGTTGCAGCAGTACGGGAGATGATTGAAGACAGGTGAGAACCTTATATAAAAAAAATTTCATGATTTTATTGCAAGAAACTTTGCTATTATATGACAAGAAGTCATCAGCTCACATTCCTCGTGACATGTAAGAATTGATACACTTTACAGACTGGGTTAGTGCACTCAAGCAAGAGGACCTGGGTTCGATTCCTGGGTGGGGTGAAACATTCGATAAGTTTCTTTACTCCGCGCGCCTCTGTTTATCCAGCAGTAAGTAGGAATCGTTAGTTAGATCACTTTCCAGGGATAATAATTCCTCAAAACAAACTTGGTCACTCAATCCACAACTGTTTGTGGGACATTGCTGTGTGCAATTGGCTGCTGTGTTTCGCCCATGAAATCCACTTTACAATATATTCTGTGAAGCGCTTTGAGACATCTCAATGATGTATATCAAAAAAAAGCAAGGATTAAAGATTAAAATTTGATGTCAGGGCCCTTGAATGAGTCTAAAAGTCTTGAGCAACAAGTTATGAAAGAAGAAGCCTGTGGCATGTGTCTATTTAATTAAATTTGGAATTAACTGATTGTAATCTCTTCTGTGTTTAAGAGATTAGTTTATGCCCTTTTGTCACTTCTCCTAATCCCTTGTCTTTTGTAAAGTGATTTTTGCCACAACTGCGCTGTTTTAAAACACAGTAAAATGGAAACAGAAGTACAATCTCATTGTCTGTTCTTCTGAAGATTGCAACTCATGCTGGGGTATAGTATCATCGGTAGCAACATCCTTCAGGCAACAGACCCAATTTGCCATTCTCATCAGTCAGTCTGGTTGAAGGATTAATTAACTCCCTGCACTAGTTCTAGTTGTACTCTCTGTGCCTATGTAGAGTCCCATAGCATACTGGTTAGCGTGTTCGTCTCGCCAAGCAAGAGGACCTGGGTTCGATTCCGGGGCAGGACAAAACCTTAGGCAAGTTTCCTTGTTCCACACAGCTGTTTACCTAGCAGTAAATTACCTAACGGTTCTTAGTAGATTGGCGGAGAGCTTTCCAAGGGTAATAATCCCTCCTCAAAAGAAAATTTGGTCACTGAATCCATGACTGTTTGTGGGACATTGTCGTGCGCAATTGGCTGCCGTGTTTCTCCAATAAAATACACGGTGAATTCACTTTACAATATATTCTGTGAAGCACTTTGAGATGTCTCAACGACACAAAACTAAATCAAATGCAAGGATTATTATTATTAGCTCCTTTTTTCAACATCCCAAGGAATTCTGCATTCACATTTCACATTCCACATTTTCACAATGCTTTGTGTGAGTCAGAAAATCCCGGACTTTCCTGATCTGCACAGCTCAGAGTCACACAAAGTGGGCCACTTACTTCTGAAGAGATGAGATCCCACTTACACATGGAAATCGCATCGATAGATTGTTAGAATGGAATGCGCACTCTCTCCCCGGAGAGTTGCATCCTGCTTAACCATTTGACCTCATTCTTCCACAAAACATACCCTACCATCTTCCCATTACAGCTTCAAGGTTATCTTAAATAAGTCCAGTGTCCTGCCCTCCATCACTCTCCTGATGATGTTCTCTATATACTAAACATCTTCAGTATATTTGCATAAACTACACAGCAAGTTTGTAGCTCATATTTCAGAATGTTGTATTGATTTATACTTGCGTAGAACGGCTGTATTTTACAGGAATCATTGACTTGTAAACATTTGTTTTGTCCCAGGCTAACATTTTGATTTTCAGAGATACTGTTTGCTGTGTTTACATATAACTTCTACTAACAGAACCGGCTTCTTTAATATCTCAATAGGTATGGAGAGAAAGGGAAAGCAATAAGGATAGAAGTCGTTATATATACGGGAAAAGAAGGGAAAAGTTCTCAGGGCTGTCCCATTGCAAAATGGGTAAGTTAGAAGCTAGCTGCACGACGTGTTAGCATGATTCAATACTGGTGTGCTGTATTACTAAACCTAACTGGCATTTTAATGAGCTTAATGTTCCATGTATGCTATTCCACAGTACAAATCAGAATTGTACGGGAACTAAATCTTTGTTCCAATAGTTTGAATGTATATGCAGAGTTCCGAATTTGTTTTTTTTATCAAAATGCTTCTGTGTAGTTTTGTGCATCTCCCAGTGTACTTTTCCATTGTACTGTCAGAGTAAACTGCTGTATGGGCTATTCTGCTCTGGTCCTTAGGAGTGTGATCCTGGACAATTTGGGAAATTCTCATTGGAAACACACATTGATAGATTTATTACATTGCTCAAATGGAGCAGAATAGCCCCCATAGTATAGAAATATTGCAATTGTGGAGCTGTTTTGCTGAGTACTAACTACTGTCTGCCTTCTAGCTGGTTATTATTCATGTTAAATTTGCCCAGTTTGCCGTTTTTGAACACCGCTGCTGTCCACAGAGTACTCTTTTCTGCTCAGAGGGTTCACATGATGTGTGCAACAATTAGTTGTTTAAAAATGGCCGATCAGATCTGGGCTTCCTATGATCCTCAGTGACTGCTGAACTGGTATATCTACGCTGGTACAGCAGTAGGGACACTACAATTTGCTTTAGAATCCCTGCACTTGGAAGGGGGAAAATTGTCCTGTGTTCTCATTCCTGATCACTGTGCAGTAACTTCTGCTGGATACTGCATGTATGTGGACATCAGCTGAGAATAGTGGACTTGGCTGTGCTAATAATATCCCTTAGGATCAAAAAGCCTCCCAGCATTCACTATCTAAGCTTAAACATGAATGACAGCCACTTGAGTGAGGAATCGAAAGGCAGGCACTACCTGTGGAACTCTGCCTCAGTAAACAATAAAGGAAACACTAGGCTCCGTACTCCCATTACACCATTCTTCGCCAGGCTCCCTATCACAGAATGGATTGTTTTCAAGATCCTCTCACTCGTCTACAAATCCTTTCATACCCTGGCACCTCCCTACTTTTTTGATCTCCTTTCTCCCTTCTCCACTACCCACTGCCTGCGCTCGGCTGGCTCTGGCCTCCTGCTTGTCCCTCGTCCCCTCCACTCCACCATTGGCCGGGCTTTCAGCCACTGTGTACCAAAGCTTTGGAACTCTCTCGTCCAATACCTCAGCCTTGCCCCCTCCTTCTCCTCGTTTAGATCACGACTGAAGACCTTCCTCTTTGACTATGCTTACGGTCACCTCCTCCCTCCCCCCTCCCCATGGCTCAGCGTCATGATCCGCCACTATTGAACACTCCTAGTCGCTGCCCTGCATAAAGGGCGCTATATAAATATCAGTGAGAACTAGGAGAGGAAGAGAGGGAAATGGCTGTTGCATGCCGATTGGACACAAATGGAAAAAGATGTGAATGGGGCATCCCAGCTGGGAAGGTACGCCAAAGGAAAGGGAAGCTTTCATTATGGGGTTTTGCAACAGCCAATCTTATTTTTAATTCTTTGTCTGTGTACAGTGGAAATATTCTGTGTGAAATCTAGAAGTGAAATTACTTTCTTAAATCTATGACTTTTTTTTGCTGCTTTGTTTAAATGTTGAAGGCTAATACAACCCATTTTTTAGGTGATAAGGAGAAGTAACGAAGAAGAGAAGTTGCTGTGTTTAGTGAGGCAGCGTGCCGGACACCGCTGCCAAACGGCTGTCATTGTCATCCTGATCCTGGCGTGGGAAGGAATCCCTCGGACGCTGGCGGATAAACTGTATCAGGAACTCACGCAGACACTGCGAAAATATGGATCTCCCACCAACAGGCGCTGTGCACTAAATGAAGAGTAGGTTAAGTGGCATCAAATGTCTTATAGATTTACTGTGTAATGAGCAACTCTGAAACAAGACAATACTTGAGACTCAACCATTTCAAAATATGTCACGTGTTGTCTTATCTGCTCATCTTTGTTAACTAAGCGCTCACAGATGCTACCCTGCGTGAAGGGCGATTTAAAGTGCAAGGTGTTGTTGTTAATTTCCCCTGGATCTCGCCCATTTCCAGCTGAGAAATGAGAGGTATATCTCTTCCTTGGTGGCTGCCAAATCTTCTGTTTGCCAGCTACCTTGAGCCATATGAGAGGAACCTTTTCCCCCCTCCCTTTAACCCAATATCTCTTGCTGTCCTAATAACAAATTAAACAATCTTCCGTATCACAGAAGGAAAATATCACAGCACTGCTGCTTTTATTGTGATGAACACAAAATACATATATATTTAATCTTGATTATCTTGGGATTGTTCAATTGGGAAATTAAAATTTATTCTCAAATCTCCATCCAGCTGAAGTGATTTACATAAAATTCTTTCCAGAAGCTAGCTGGAGTTATTCCTAAAAAAAGTTCTCTAATGTGGGTAGAAAGGATGAAATTGTTTATAAAGCTTTCCGTTGGACTTGCATTGCTCCGATTGGAAAGATAATCTCCATGCAAGCATATTTTCTTTCTTTCCTCCAAATGTGGAATTTTTATAACCAGTAGAACAGTATAACAATGGCTAACTGTGCAATCTACTCACAGTCGTACTTGTGCGTGTCAAGGACTGGATCCTGAGAGGTCTGGAGCCTCTTTCTCCTTCGGCTGTTCCTGGAGTATGTATTACAATGGATGCAAGTTTGCTCGAAGCAAGTACCCTCGAAAGTTCAAACTACTCACTGATGATATAAAAGAGGTAAGTTGTGCATTAGGCATTTCTGGAGTGAAGAATACAAATGAATCGGGGACGGGCGTTTGATTCAATTTACCCGCCATCCGGAGTTAATCGGTGTCCGTCAAAAGCGGATTCCACTGTATTTAAGAATTATTCCATGGGAGGAATTGAGATTATTCTGGCAGAAACATGCAAACAAAAAGGGACCATTTATTTAGGGGTTTATTCATAGGCTGAAGAGATACAAACATTACTTGCAGGATCACCTTGTGAAAGTTGCATTACAAAAGCACAATGTTAAATATTAAAGTGTTATATTTAAATTTTGTAACTGCATTAGTCTTGTACTTTCCCACTGTAAGAAACCATTTTTAATTGGATGTAGGAGGAGATGCTTGAAAGCTACCTTCAGGAATTGGCTTCTGATGTGGCCCCAGTTTACCAGAAACTCGCACCAGAGGCATACGGAAATCAGGTAACTAGCGACATATTCACAGTTTCCCCCCTATTCAATTCTCTCACCTATTCTGCTGAGGTACAGTTTTATGGGCACCAGCTATACACCAATATTTTGTCCAACCTTTTTTTTATACACAAGTCCAAGACAATTGAGACTTGATGGGTAATGGGGGCAGCAAAGTTAATCCTGAGTCTGTCCTCGCTGATATCCACATAGCTGGAACTTGTCCTTTCCTAGCCATGTGGCGTATATTGTTGTAATCCCACTGAACCTCAACCTGAGATCATGTAAATGGAATTGCAACCAATACAGCCCTACGTGACAAAGAAGTCCTCAGCGCTGCATGAAACCTAGCACAATTAATAATAATCCTTGTATTTGATATAGCGCCTTATCATGTCTTCGAGACATCTCAAAGCGTTTCATAGAATATAGTGTAAAGTGGATTGACTGTATATTTTGTGGGCAAAACGAGGCAACAAATTACATACAGCAGTGTCCCATAACAGTGGATTGAGTGACCAAATTATTATATTATTTTTGATGGGAATATTATCCCCAGAAAAGTGATCTGCTAATCGACTAACAACTGGGTTCCTACTTACTGCTAGGTACACAGAGTGTGTGGAGTAAGGAAACTTGCCTAACGTTTCACCCTGCACGGGAATCAAACCCAGGTCCTCTCACTTGCGAGGCATGTGCTCTAACCCTAAGTTACAGGACTCCACAATTACCACAGTTCCTCTGAACTGCAAACTGTGCAGTTCAGGGGGAAATCGACCAGATAAACTGTAACAATAGTCTGAACACCACTGCAAAGAAAGCAAAAACTGTATTGATCAACAGTCAGGGCATCCAGTAAGTCTAAGCAATCATTAATGTGTCCCTATTTTGGGGAATTGTTGTATATGCAGAATCATACTATTCTTCGCAGTATTAATATGAAATATTAACTGTAAACCCTTTCTTTAGATTATGAATGAAAATATTGCATCAAACTGCCGGCTTGGGTTGAAGTCCGGGCGGCCTTTCTCGGGTGTGACTGCCTGCATCGACTTCTGTGCACACTCTCACAAGGACCAGCACAACATGCGGAATGGAAGCACTGTAGTACGTACATATCGATTTGCTTTCGCACTTTTCATAAAACTCAAACTCTTTAAAAACAAAAATCAATAAATCTTTTCAAACCAAAAATCAGTCGATCAGATTAATTTTCCCACATCTTTCTGGTTATTCATTCTATTTCATGATTTTGTTTTGAAACACAGGTGATTTATATTTTTGGGTTTTGTTTGAAGTTATGTCAGTTTATTCCTTCAAAACAGCAGGATAAATAACTGATTTGGAATTTTATTGCCGATAATAATAATCCTTGCATTTGATATAATGATCTTTGATAGGCAGAATGGCCTGTTTCTGTGCTGTAATATTCTATGAATCTACAAAATATAGTTTTTTTTCTAATCCTTTTTTTTCTAGGTCTGTACTTTAACAAAAGAAGACAATCGCACAGTTAACTCAATCCCGGAGGATGAGCAGCTGCATGTCCTCCCACTGTACAAAATCTCACACGCTGATGAGTACGGCAATGAAGACATCCAAGAGGAGAAGATGAAGAATGGTGCGATTCAGGTGCTCTCCTCATTCCCCAGGGAAGTCCGTATACTGGCTGAGCCTGTCAAGTCCGCACGGAAAAAGAAACTCGAAGCAAAGAGGGCCGCACTTGATAAACAGGAGAAGAAACACTCGACATCTGGGAAATTAAAGGAGGGAGCTGCTGACAAACACTGCAGTGCCATTCACCAGTGTTCAGCAGGTAAGACATCTTTCGCTCACACTGCCAGACCTTTGAAGCACGAGGTTTAAGTGGAACTACATCAATTTTAATTTTAATTTTCAAGTCAGATATGATTGCAATGCTCTTACTATATCAGTTTTGCCCGTGGGGCCACCTTAGAGATAGCTGATCCCCTGATGCCTCTTTAAATGATGGTAAATCAGTGGGATACTGGCGACTTAGAGATTCCTAGTAAAAAGCTAGTATCTAATATCACAAAGCCTGACTTCACAGATGTCTTCATCTTCACAGATCTCCTCATTCAGTTCTCAATCTTCACAGATGTGGTCATTGAGAACAGAGAGAAGATCTGCCACCAGCAGGTTTTATGAACCTACTGAAATGATCCCAGTGATGGGTTAATTAAGGGTCCCTTGACAAGGTGCTTTTATTTAAAAAAATGTAAGCTAAAACAATACAAAGTCTCTAAGTAAATGCATCATGTGAAGTGTTTCCCAAATAAAATTAATCATTCATTTCAATCCTGTTGTGGGACAGTGCTGTGTACAAATGGGCTAGCACTTCGGCCTACAAACATATTCCACTTCACAGTAAATCTTATGAAGTGCTTTGAGGTGTCCTCCTGCTGTAAAAGATGCTATACTAAATACAAGGATGATTATTATTATTACTATGCACCATTTTGGTTGGCCAACAAAATAATCATAGAAATAACAAAATAGCATAGGTTTATGCCATAAATCAAGAAATATTCAATCAATATTGAATTTGTTTTGTTGACCAACCAAAGAGGTTGGCTGCCATTGTTCTAAGCAATGCTAGTAAATTCACAATCTCAACTAAATTAGATGATCTGTTCTTTGGGGGATTATAGCAATGCTACAATTGGCCTCACTGTCTGTAGGCTAGAGAAAGAAATATCAGTCAAGATTTTCACTTCTGTAACTATACAATAAATCTTATCATTAACTTAAATGTGTACATGTGCACTTCAAGTGAGGAGAGGATCATGCTCAGCTCTAAAGCCCTGTCTTGTCAAATAACCTGCCTGCACTGGCTGTCCAGGTTTATCCAAGGAGAATGATCATCACACAGTTTGCTCATTCGAATTCCTGGTCCTTTATGGTCCTTTATGCAGCTGATCTCAGCCAGGGCTGTAATTTGCCTCAAAGTCTCTGGATTAAAAGAAGGTGAGAATCAGTTAGGGTTTGCCTGTTGACTGTTGTCCAGGGACCCCTGCTGAAAAGTATGTGGATGTCAGGTGAGGACAGGTTTACCCCATGGTATCGGAGAGCAACCGTTCTCCCATAGAAAACAAAAGGATTCAAACTCTTTTTGAAGAGGGGAGAAAATTGCAGGGAAAAAATTGTCAAGCAGGATGCACAATGACCATTTGAGTGAATGCCAAAACAGCTTTAGGCAGAGTATCAGGAAACAATGCATCCTGTGCCCAGCCTAACCTGTTTTCCCCAACCTGAAATCTGCACACATATCTTCCAGCTAGCTCAGCACAGACCAGACTTAGCACCTCACCAAGCTGTGCATGTACCCATTGAGCTATGGAAGGAGCTTCCACTATTCCTTTTTAAATCTCATTTGGTGCCTCCTTACAGGGTCCTGCTGTGATTGTGCTGAGTTAGTTCTCTTTGCTAAAGGCTGATGTCTCTTCCTAATGGTGAGATATTAATTTCTGAATTATTCCGTACAAACATTTTGGTGCTATTTCAGTGTTACTACAGTGGGACTTTTATCCGTGGCTCCCACTCCCTGCCTGTCTTATTCATGAGGACTTACAGTGTCCTATTGATCCCTATGAAGGCAATAACAATTGTCTTAATACGAGAGATCCTGATTCAGGAACTATCTATTTCATTTTAATATATGGGTGCAATCAATCATGCTGGCTGCTAATTCCTCAAAAAGCATCTAAAGATATCTGCTTCATCCGTTTTTTATCATTGTTATTACATTTCATTTACTGTTCAAAGTTGTTGTGGTTGTTAAAATCTGAAAGCCAGATTTGATTGTATTTTGATACATTAATGAGCTGAAAGAAACATTTTTAAAGGAGTTCACTGCAACTTCCTTAGAATTGTGCATGTCCTTTTAATTTGTATACGTTTCTGATTGAATTTAATGTTCTGGATGTGATTCTTGTGTTTTTAGGGTGCAAAATGGAAACAGCTTCCAGTTCAATGAAAACTCGGCCTCAGGATCACTATAACTCTTTCAAATATACTGGACACACGGGTGTTGGAAATTATTCCCCATTGGGAGGATTCACCTCTCCTGCACCTTATAATTTGGGTGGTGTTTACCCATACTCTACTTTGATTCCCCGTCCCAACTTGCCAACACTCCCTAGTTTCCAACATAGCTTCTCAGTTCCCTACGGGTATCTTGGTTATCCTGGTAACCAGCACTTTTTGTCACCTTTTACAAAATATAACAACGTTGAAATGATGATCAATGGCTTTTCGGGAAGTGCTTTGGATGACAAAAAAGCAGACATCCCCCAGTTGCTTCCCAATATGAATTTCTCTGTGCAACAAGGCAGAACAGACTCCCTGGACCAAATTTATAAGAATGCAACACAATTCACCCAACAGCGCAAGCCTCAAGCAATAAAAGAGCAAACGAGTCACTCGCAGCTCCCAGGCTCATGTGACAACATGTCGTTGTCTCTGGAAACAAAAACAACTGATACAAGCAAGCCGAATGGCTTGGTAAAACTACAATTAGGGGGTAACTTTCGTGAATTTCAACAGTCATTCACTCAAGATGAAAGCCTGATCCCTCCCAAAGCAGAGAACAATGAGGAACCAACTCCAATGGGTACCAGTGAGAAGCCCGTACAGGAGGTGTGGTCCGACAGCGAGCACAATTTCCTGGATGAGGACATTGGGGGTGTTGCTGTCGCGCCATCTCATGGTTCTGTTCTGATTGAGTGTGCTCGTCATGAGCTACACGCCACCACCCCAGTCAAGAAACCCAACCGGCATCACCCCACACGCATTTCCCTGGTCTTCTACCAGCACAAGAACCTGCATGAACCAAAACATGGACTGGCCCTGTGGGAGGCAAAGTTGACAAAGATGGCCGAGCGGGCGAAGGAGAAGGAAAAGGAAGAAGTAAACCACGAACACAATCTCACCAAGCCCAACAAGAAGTTTAAGCGGGCGGTGCCACAACCCCCAGAGTTATTACAGGAGGACAACGAGCTTGTACGTGTCCCCACACGCAAAGCGTTAAGCACCCCACGGGACTCCGTTATCACTGTATCTTCCTATGCCCTCACCCAAGTTACAGGGCCTTACAGTCGGTGGATATAAGAGTAATAGAATCTATCACTGCCTTACCTCATTGCAGTAATTGCTGTTTGCTAGGGATGGTGCTGTTCTAACATAAACGTGCCCTGGTCATTCATCTCAAGTGATTCAAGGTGAGGAAAGTTATCAGTGCAAAACTTATCAAAGCTGTGACAAAGTTACTGTTCAGATCGAACCAGGTTATCATCAGTTGTTAACATCAGCGATTGAACAGATGATGACAAACAGTGTTTTAGGGTTTAGCTATAAGTCAAAATGGGAAGTCAGGTTATTTTGGTAAAAAGAAAATCATTTCTTCAGGATAGAAAATCTTCCCTAAAATAACCTGTTTACTCTTCAGAAGTTCAGCATTCTGAATTAAGGAACATCAAAATGACCATCTTCGGTGCTGGTTACAAAGCCTGTTTACTGCAAATTTACTGTAGAAGAAGTAATCATATTTCACTTTGAAGGAAATATGATGTGGGCTCACTTTCATAGCTTTAAGTCAATCACGTAAATGTGTGTAATCTAGGCTAGTTACCACATGTAAACAAATCACACATTCTGGTGCTCGGTTGCAGAGGGCTTCAGTCCGTCATGCAGAACTGTTAAGCTGAGCTATATTTCAAAGGTGCCATTGCAACAGTTTCCTGTCATTGCACAGAATGGCCAAGGTAAATATTCAGGCCTTTTTTATAACATTGATTCCATTTTAGCAACCAGGTGCCTGAACAGAGTTCTCATACCTAGCAAGACACGTCTTTTAAATCCTGGTGCAGGTGATGACTGGAAGCAGAATTATTTATCTCGTCTATCCAGTGTCCTTTTTTGTGTATTTTTAACTGTAAATACAAAATGATTTAAAAGCACTTTCTCATTTTTAAGACGACTTGAAATAGCTTAGAATTATACTTTTATTAAATGCAGTTAAATGTTGTAAATATCTGCCATACATTGGCAACTGAAAACCTGTCCTTAATAGCTCTTTTTATCTCCTCTCTGTGCTTATATCTTTTATTCCCTCTTCTTAAAGCTTAGTGCAATGCATATGACAACACGACAATGTGAGTGTCTCATTTTATATGAAAAATGTTATTACTGTTTGTTATTGTTTTACAAAATCAATGCTTTTTATTCTTACCAAGACAATTACCCTGATCTGAAACACCTTTCTTATGAGAATAGACAGTGATGTCACATAAGCTTCAGTCAGTGGCATGTCCAACCACACCAGCATTGTACGAGTGAGCGCCTGTGATTTGTGATGCTGCTGATTCAGCAAATAACATCACAGCGCTTGACATCTCTCATCTCTTTTATCATTAACATTTTTGTTCAAAGTCTGTTTCATTCAGATAATAATGGACATGATTTTTGAGGGTGCTTTTTTGATGAGATAAAACAAATGAGTTTATATTTATTTTGTTGTGATAGCTGATGAACGTATATCAAAAGACACAAGATTATTTGATCTCTGGTAGCTCTGTCACATTGTGTTGAAATGAACTGCTGAGCGGTGCTTCTCTCTGGCAACGGTGTGAGGGGAAGAAGTGCTCAGTTCTGAGTCTTTTTTAAAATCATGTTGTTTTAGTCTGATTTGCACTTTTTAAACCAATCAATTTAAGAATTTGAATGGGAGAGAGACCAAGACTGGGGAACTTGAGCAACACATTGATAGTTCTTTGCCTGGAAGAGCGAGGCAGTCCAGCTTGTAACTGAGTGACGTGATAGTCACTACAACCACTAACTATGGAACGTTCATAGACCTGTCTTCTCTCCTGCCCCATCACTTACCTCGTGATTATCACAAAGGTTGCTAACAGAGTGTCTTGCTGTGAAAGTATCCAGACCTTCCAGCAAGCTACTTCTTCATCACAACAGCTACCACTAACTAGCCAACCATTTAGGACGGTGACTTCTGCTTCTGTTATATACAGACATTGCCAGTTCAGTACTCGTGTTGTTTGTATAATAGTGCAAAGTAGGGGCGCCCAGTTATCATGCCTGTTCACACCATCAGGAAGCACTTGTGTATGTCTCCACTTCTTTNAAAAATAATTTTGTTTGGCAACCCTCATCCTTTTTATGTCAAAGCAAGAAAAATATTTTTTCCTCCAAATTTTTTTTCTCTTGCCCCTCAAATCCCAGAGTTGATAACTTGTCCTGGGTGGTAACAGACACACGATATCCCATTCAAAAGTTTATGTTCATCAATTTGTGGAGTCCTGCAGCATAGTGGTGAGAGCACTTGCCTCGAAAGTGAGAGGACCTGGGTTTGATTCCCAGCAAGGCAAAACCTTAAGCAAGTTTCCTTACTCCACATGCCTCTTGCTTACCTAGCAGTAAGTAGGAACCCGGTTGTTAGTCAATTGGCGGATTGCTTTTCCTGGGGCAATAATCCCTTTTAAAAAAAATAATAATTTGGTCACTCAACCCTCAAATGCTTGTGGGACACTGCTGTGTGCAATTGCTGCCGCATTTCTCCCACAAAATATACAGTCAATTCACTTTACAGTATATTCTGTGAAGCGCTTTGAGACGTCTTGAAGATGTAATAAGGCGCTATATCAAATGCAAGGATTATTATTATTATCTATACAATACATGTGAGCAGGCTACTTAACTATGGCGAAGGGCTTAGTCATATGCTTGATCAACTTATAAATGCTTAAAATGATTATTACATTTACTGTAGGACATATCATCATAGTCTGTATGTATCAGTGGATCAACTGTCAGACAGTGACAGTGCTATTTGTACAGAACAAATGAAAATCAGTAAGAACTGTTATAAATTCACTTTAACGCCCAGCTGAAGGAAACTGTTTTGTAGACAATGTCACACTTTTTTTCCTACTTTTTTTCTCTTCCTCTCCTGAAGGCAGAGCCGCATACTGGTGTGTGGTTCCTTGGGCACGAGCAGCTATCCAATAGCCTCATCCAAGTGATCATTCCAATCCTTCAATCCTGCGCAGTACTATCCTGGGGAATGATCAGCCAAGACTCTTGCTCCTCAATTGTTATTCAGTGACCACGGCTGGAAATTTGTTGCGTGAGTGGGTTTGTGCACGTGCTGAGCACAGCCTCACGCAGTCAGCGCTCACTGTCACACTTGAAGTGTGGTCATTTAAGAGAGTTACCAGAGGTGGCGTTTGCTTGAGGAGATGTACCTGACCATGTGCTATCACCTTCAGGAGAGAACTGGAAAATAGAAAAGGGCAAGGAGCCCTGATTGATTGTCCTCTCTCTCGCTCAGGACACTGTGGCCAACCATAGCCCTCACACCACTGTCCCAGCAAAGACTAGACTTTGAGTCTGGGCCCTTCCTGCTCTGTATGGCTCAGTACCAAACCACATGGTGCATTTGAGGATAGGATTCACATTGCATTCTTAACATTGTTCAGTTCGGGTCACACTAATAGGCAACCTGACTTCTGAAACACCCCATTCTTTGGTAACTTTACTGTTGAGTTTTTAAAAATACCGCAAAGTATTCACTGGTGCTAAATTCAATGAAAAATGTGAAATACCAGCAATTAAGCAAATTGGTGCGACAGTATCCGCACATGACCCCATCTTCTCTAGAGATGGAAAGGGTCTGTTGTGGATATGGTGCTATTTTAAAGTAACATAGGAGAACATTTTTTTTAAATTCGAGAAAAATTTAAGTATCGGTCGATAATCCTGTGCAAAGCTGTATGTGCGTTCCATTGGTTAAGTAAAGTAGGTGACCGCCATTCTGAAAATCGGATGTCTTGTGAGTGAGTGAAAAAGTCTCAAAGGTGCTTTACCCCAATGCAAATAGACAGAAAAGGTTTGAAACAGAATTTGTTTTTGTGAAGCTGTAAACTTCTTCCCTCACCCGATCAGATTTGACTTTGATATTCATTCAAACTGGCATTTTCAGCAGTGATGTTTGGAACGTATTTACCAACCTGTTGGTACCTGTCTAATGTTTCAGTGGTAGTGGCTGACTCTGTCACAGTGCAATTTGCTTCCCTCTATTCTGTGACATCAGTGCATATTTTATCATGTGGGGTTTTACATTGCTGATAGCTATACAAATATTCTTCTTTATCATTTGTTCCCTTGTGCTAGGACGGAGGGGAAAGGGGAGGGAAGTGCCATTTTGTTTCTCTCAGGTTTCTGTTTTCAGAAGAATGTGCACATTTATGGGCTGCATCTCAAAAAAAGCAAAGTTTTTTTTACAAAAATACAAATTTTGGGTTGGACATCAGCTACAAGTGAGCCTGTTCCATCTTCCTAAGTGCTGTGAGATGCCCTCCTGATGTGAAAGGTGCTATATAAATGTAAAGTTGTTGTCTTCTTGGGCAGCCACTATATTGGGGTCTAGCGGAGCAATGACATTCACAAAGCAGATATGGTATGCGGATATTCTCAAAGCAGATATTATTGCAGCTTCTGGATTCTTGGCAAAAATTTTGGCTGATGTCAGTCTTTTCATCTGTTACCAACTTAGGCTACACGATTCATAGCAGTAAAATTTCTCCCAGAATTTGCTGTTAATTAAATAGATCCAATTTGTGAATATTACAGGTTAGTCCGCAATTCACATCAATCCCTTCTCACTCTCGATGACTTGCTGTTTCTCCCTTAATCGATAACATTATAACATCTACTCAATTGCCAGAGGCAACAGCAAAACAATATATTTTATATATATATTGTAAAATATATCTGAAATACTAATGCATGGAATTCTCAGTTTGGTTTGGATACTCTTAAGCATGGATACGCTTTCTGCATGTGTCAGACCCCCGGCTGACCCGACAATATATATAAGATGTATTTGCTCNTTTTTTGATGTCAAGCCTTTAGCAAATGTGCACATCTATATGAAGCAGGGACAGTTGTTTTTATTCCTTTTAAACATCAATGCAAAATAATATTTTATATGCCTGGCTGGCTCCGTTGGTAGAGAGCTGGGCGACTATTGCAGGAGCTTCGGTCAATCATGGTGCTCACTTTTGATTCACATTCGATTCCCCTTGTCCCTTTATTATCTCCTCCCCTTCCTCTCTCTTCTCCCTGTAAACTTCTTGGGCAACCTGGTAAATAACACAATGAGTGCCCTGCCCCCTCTTCCCCCCTCTACGCTATCTTCTCTAGCCCCCGCTGTCTCCATGCCCGCGGGCTGACTATGCGCCACTAATCGTTTTGCCTCCAGTCTCGGTGTGTGCATTTTAGCTGCCACCCTCGACCCGAGCTGCTCTCCATCAAAATGCTCCCATCCCCGTCTTGTATTCTCCACTCCCACTCTGTTCTCGTCTCCCTCCATCCTCATCGCCTTCTATCCCCACTTGACCATCCCACAGCCTCCCTTTGCTCCAGCCTGAGAATCCTCCGCTGGGCTCACCGTGGTACCCGTCGTTGGCTGTCCAGTAGTAGCCACACTGACTGTCCCAAACCCCATTTTCACCACAAGGCCCACCGGTCCCAGACACCGGGGTCAAACCTCTCCTCCCTCATCCACATTCCCACCCAACCCATCAATCTCACCCCCCCCCCCGCCCCCTCTCGTCTCGCACATTCCTTTGCCAACTGTCTCCTCCTCATTGCCCTACAAAATGTCCGATCCCTCTCCAACAAAGCTCTCATCATCAACGACTTCATTGTTGATGGAACCATTGACATCCTCGCCTCACAGAAACCTGGATCACCCCAGGCGACACCTCCGGCCTGCTCCGCTTCCCTGGCTTGGTCCACCCCACTATCGGCTGTCGGGTCTTCAGCCTCTCTGCCCTCATGCTTTGGAACTCCATCCCACATTCTCTTTGCCTTGCTCCCTCCCTTACCTCCTTCAAGGCACATTTCAAGATACTCCTCTTTGACTGCGCCTTCGGCCACCCTCCTATCCCTGCCACCCCTCCTCATCCTAACCCACTGCTCGGTTCCAAATCCCTAATTGTCCAGCGCCTTGGGAAGTCCTCTTGATGTGAAGGGTGCTGTACAAATGTTATTTGTTGTTGTTGTCACTGGGTGAGCTTTGCTCACTCAAGGTGCTGTAAACCATGAAGGAGGTATTGGAGAGGGGAACACAGGTTAGCTGTATAGGCCCCTTCTCACAAAAATTAAGGCTTTCTCTCAGCCGGTTACAGAGCAGCGTTTTCAGTGGAGACTGTAGAGGCTCCATCGGAAAGTGCTGCAGAGTGAGAGGAGAGACATTCAGTTTGTATCTTTTTTTTTAATTGCCCCTCCTTGCATAAAAGGGACAAGACTTCTCTAAAATATTACAATTTACATTATGCACTATCGCTCTTGTTTGCATCGAGTTAACCTTTTGAGTACCACAGTTCTTTGCAACTTCCAGGCCACACACAGTTTGTCAGTAAGTGCGAAAACGGAGTCTTTCCTCTGTACATTTGTGAAACTTGAATGTTATAAAACACAATTGCAGAAATGTACAGGACCACACATATGCCTTCATATCTTACAATAAGCCGGAGTGACGTTTTTTTAAAAAAAATGTATTTTACTTTGCGGTTGAATCTTGCTGGAGTAACGTAGCAACAGTACTCAAAGGATTAAGCTGGCCAACCATTCAGAGAGCCTCAGTCAAATCATGGTGCTCACTCTTTACTCACACTCGATTCCCCTGAAATTGGTACAAAAGGAACCATTTTAGTTCATTGACCTTCAAACCTTTTCGTACCCAGAAACAATCTGGTACGAACATATTCTTGGATTGTTTACATGAGGCAGAAATTAGAATCTGAAACTTCACAATAGTTTGAGGAAAGCATCCTCCAAGTTGATACTTGATGTACATTATCGGTGTATATATCACTTGACTGCCTTCTTTTCTGTATTCCAAAATCAGGGATACCATTTAAAGAGCTCTTTCTCCTTGTTTAATCTCATCTTTTTTATTTTTGTCATCTTTCAGGGATTGTTCCTTTACAATTTTATTCTTTCTTTTTCTTATTACCATGAGTGCTTAACCTTTTGTAAAAAAAAGCCTTTGTAAAGTGTACAAATGAAAGGCACAGAGTGTAATTTTGAGGACCTCTATGTTTTGAAGAGAAAATGGTTCCTGGCAAACTCTTGGTGAAAATAGGAGAACGAGACGTTGTAGCGGGTGCAGTTGTGTAGCCCACTCCTTGACTGAGTGAGTTCTGAATGGCGCTGGATAATCTATCACTCAGACAAGGGTGAGCTCATCAACCATACTTGAAGACTTAAAGAGTTGTGATTGTGCGTTACTTGAACGAAGTGAGTAAGCTAGTTTGGTGCACAGCACAGTGTTGTAAATGTTGAGAGGCTCTAGTATTACTGTGCATTAAAATGTAGATATTAGTGGAGTAAATTAATGTTTAAATTTTATCGGTGTGGTTTTTAGCTTTGATCCTCTGCATTTTATCTGAGTTAGTCTTACTCTCTATTCAGTGAGTTACCTTTGTTATCTATAGAATCCTGATTGAATAAGGCTAAATACTGTACTGTAATTAAATACTTGTATTATTCTAAATCCACAAATGGCTAGGTGAAACAACTGAATTGTAAATGTGCTATTCCTGATGACGCTGAACGTTGTGGGTGTTTTTAATAAATTTTATATTTATATTTTGCACTCAAATGGTGTGTTCTCATTTACTGTGTACACTTTACACCAATAAACTCGCAGACAAGCCATGGAGAGCTGTCAAGAAAATTTGAACTGATTGTACTGTATATTTTGTACATTTTGCAACCTTCCAAGTGTGTTGATTGTGTTTAGTCTGAATGTGTGTGTGTGTGTGTGTGAGAGTGAGGGAGATTATGACTACACGTAGAGAGCAGAACACTGAACATCTGTAAGTTTAGAGACATTTCCTTCATGAGTTTACTGAATCAAGATTGTCAAGACCTGATTGCAGAACTTATTTAACAATACAGTGTACTCCACCTGTTTTTCTGTGACCATCTTGAGTAATACAGTTATTTTAACATTTACAGTGTCCTGAAAAGAAGATGAGAAAAAATGGTACAGACCAGATCACACACATGTATAGGCGACAATATAGGTTTCCTGAACGTTGTGAGTCACAGCAAATCTTACAAAATTAAGGAAAATCTGCAACCGTTAGGAATTCTTATAAGTTTGGAGTGGAAATGCATAGTTAGAAATAAATTTAAAATTCCAGGAATTGGTCATAAGTCAAAAGTGAAAATGTGAGACGTCTCAACGACATGGTAAGGCACTATATCAAATGCAACTATTAGTATTATTATTAAAATAAGTACTTGGACATCAGCAGGTCAGCTACTCTATCCCTAGCAACATCAGCACATGAATTTTCACGAATTTTGTGTTTGCAAACATGTTATTACCTGACTACACAGGGCTTTGAAAGTGAATCAGGCCTGCGTGACCTTCTTTTGTGTGAAGTTACTGGAAGCCGGAGTACAAATGGAATGCGACCTCGCTTGGCCCAATTATGACAACGTGGTGTGGCTTCACAGGACATGTCAGCAAAATGCTGGAAATCTGTTGCTCATCATCAGTGAAGTTTTTGACAAGAGACTGGAAATACCTATAAAAATACTACAGTATTTTATGTCAGGGAGGAATTGGAATAATCCCTCCCATGTTCTGGCAATTCCACCCTCCCTTGTGCTGAAAATATACAGAATTCACTTAGTTGTTGACAATTGATTAACCTCCTGGAGGGGGAAGGAAGGAAAGCAGAATCTCCTTGGAGCTGAGCTGGCTACAGGGTGGAATATCAGAATTGAGTAGTTTCTCTGTGGCAGTCGAAGAAGTCTGGTTCCTGAGCCAAGCAGGTTTGCAGTATTCCAAGGGACAGGTGATAATAGACCAGCTAGCCTGGCACATCAGTAGGACTTGGAAGGACCGATCGGTTGGTCAGTTGAGGCAAAGATTCTTCCCACTCGGCTCCTGTTAAATGTAAGCCATTGTCCTAAGGAATAGGGCAGTCCTTGCTGGACAAGCAGCGGAAAGCTTGCCAGCCATTGTTTGCAATTGTGCGGTTTTAGCTGATTAAACTCCCATGCACACTTGGATGCCCATGGCTTGACTCAAGCTAACCTGCACCTAAAACTTCCTCGCCCATTGTACCGTTTAATATTCCTCAACTTCAAGCAAGATTGAGTAAAACACCAGCAGAGACAATGGCAGGTCGAATATGTTTCTGCATCTTAACTTTCTACAATTTTATTCATTGACAAATATGATTTGTTTATTAGCCCCCGAAAAGCGGTCTGTCAATCAGCTAATAACCGAGTTCCTACTTACTGCCAGGAGCAAACACTCTGACCAATACACTACAGGACTGTGTCAGTTCTGGTGAGAAGTCATACTTGAAAAGTTAAATTATCTTTCTCTTTCAACCTGAGCTGCATATGTGTGTCATCTGCTGAAATCTTTGCAAGCACACACATTCGAGCTATTATGGTACTGACACAAGTGCAGAATGAACGAGTTGTCAGTGCCCTAGTTTAGCATCTCTTTCCTGTTGCCAAAGGTGTAAACTCAGTGCAGCACCTAGTTTCTTTCTTGTGTCTTTATTGGTCTGGTCCTGCTGCACCTCTATTCCTGAGAGTGGTTTTCCAGTCTATTTAATAATAATAATCCTTGGATTTGATGTAGCACCTCAACACGTCTTTGCGACGTCTCAAAGCGCTTCACAAGATATACTGTTAAGTGAATTGACTGTATATTTTGTGGGCGAGACGCAGCAGCCAATTGCACACAGCAGTATCCCACAAACAGTCATGGATTGGTGACCAAATTTTTTTTAAGGGTTTATTACCCCCGGAAAAGTGGTCCGCCAATCAACTAACAACCGAGTTTCTACTTAGAACAAATGCTCTAACCAACACACTACAGGACTGTGTCAGTTCTGTTGAAAAGTCATACTTGAAAAGTTAAATTATCTTTCTCTTTCAGATGTTACACTGCTGTATATTTTCTGCTTTCATTGTCAAAGATGTGGCAAAATTGGGACGTGAAAAACTTAACTTTCGCCAGGTTTGCACTGAAGCCCGGTTGATCCACTGGGGAATATGGGGGTAATGGTCTTTGGAGCCAAGTTTGGGCGCGAATGCGGTCTGCAGATTTCTGGATGATCTGCAGCTTGTGGAGTGTGGAGCTGGGAAGGTTGGTGAGCAGGGCATCAGAAAAGCTGAGTCTGAAGGTGACAAATAACAACTTGCATTTACACCCAGTGTAGCATCTTGGAGTGCTTAAGGGGTTACGAAGGTCTCAGTTGGTGGGTGGGTTGAGATAGTATCGAACAAACCACCAATGTGGTTTGCAGGCTCCGCAAGTTGGAGTGAACAACTGTGGATGTGGATGTCAGCACCTGAGGTGAGGAAGTGCTGACGGGAGCTGAGTGAAATAGCATCGATTCAATAAGAAGAAGAATCCTTGCATTTGATATAACGCTTTTCAAGTCTTCTAGACGTCTCAAAGTGTTTCACAGAATACTGTATATTTGTGGGTGAAATGCAGCAGTCAATTGCACACAACAGTGTCCCACAAACAGTCGTGGATTGAAATGACCAATTTATTATTTTTTTGAAGCATTATTATTAGGTGTGTGGAGTAAGGAAACTTGCCCAAGGTTTCACCCTGCCGGGAATCAAACCCAAGTCCCTCGCTTGCAAAGCGAGTGCTCTAACCACTGAGCTGCAGGACTCCACATTTTTTTTAAGTGTATTGACTGTGTATTTTGTGGGCGAAACACGGCACACCAATAGATTTTAAAAATTGTCAGTGAAATGCAGCAGCCTGTTGCACGCAGCAGTGTCCCACAAATGGCCATGGAGGGAATAACCGATTTTATTTGGGGGATTGTTGGCCAGGACATCAACAGCAACTTGCATTTATATAGTGCCCTTTACGCGGGGTACCGTCCTGAAGCACTTGACAGTGGCAGAGTCTGACACCGAGCCAGGGGGAGAGGCAGGTGGGAGGTGACCCTAAACACAATCAAAAAGGAAGGTCTTTAGGCGGGATTTAAAAGTGGGGAGGAGGCAAGGCGGAGGGATTGAGGGAGAGAGTTTCGGGGTGTAGTGGCTGAAGGCATGGCCATCGATGGTGGAGGGGACGAGGGACAAACAGCCAGCCGAGCGGAGGCAGCGGGCGGTAGAGTGGGGCGTTAGCAGATCGGATAGGTAGGGAGGTGCGAGGGCTTGAAGGGATTTGAAGACGGGTGAGAGGATCTTGAAATCGATTCCTACGAGCCTGGCAAGGACTGGTGTGATGGGGGTACGGAGTTTTGTGCGGGTGAGTAGAGAGAGAGAAACTCCCTTTTTTTTTTGGAATAGCTTCACGGAAACTTTAGAGTCCACCTGAACGGGCGGTCGGGACTCAGTTTAACGTCTCATTCCGAAGGATGGCACCTCCGACAACGCAACCTCCCCACCGCCCCATCTTACGACGATGCGATTCTGAGTCCCGACGTGAGGCTCGAACCCACAGCCTTCCGACTCCGAGGCTAAAGTTCAAGCATCGCACCGGGCGAAGACAAAGGAGAGAGAGGAGAGAGAAAAAAAAACCTTTGCAGGTTTACATTTTTAAAAAAAAAAATATTTTCAATTGGGGCCATCAACCAAAAAGGCTTTTTTTTCTTCCACGCACAACACTGGAACATCAACCCGCCCAACCGGGCGCGAAACCCCGCTTTGCAAGTGAGAGACCTGAGTTCAATTCCAGGCAGAGGGCGAAACCTTGGGCAAGTTTCCTTACTCCACACAGAGCCTAATAATAATCCCTCCAAAACCAAAAAACAATAATAAATTGGTCATTTTCAATCCACGACTGTTTGTGGGTCATTGCTGTGCGCAATTGGCTGCCGCGTTCGCCCACAAATATGCAGTCAATTCAGTTTACAGTGTGTTCTGTGAAGCGCTTTGGGACGTCCTCCCGACGTGAAAAGCGCTATATCAAATGCAAGGATTATTATTATTATTATTATTATTAAACCCGCCCAACCGGGCGCGAAACCCGCCCAACCGGGCGCAAAACCCGCCCAACCGGGCGCGAAACCCGCCCGAGGGGGTGCGTGGGCGCGCGAACCCTGTTCCTGCGCGTGCGCAGGGGTTGGCGGGAGCCAGACAGACGGTCAGAGACACGGCTGCGGAGGCAAGATGGCGGCGGCAGAGCCGGCAACGGGCGGCGGGCCGGTAAGCGAGACGGGGGAGAACCGGTCCTGGGCCTTCCTCCACACCACCGGCACCTCTTCCCTCTCCTCCCTCCCTCCCTCCCTCACCCCCGGAGGCTGAGGGTCCCTGTCCCCGAGGCTGGCGTGTAAGCCGCGGGCCGCCCTCAGCCACGCCACGCCACGCCGGCCCGAGCGCCTGGCGGGCCGCTAGGCCCCGCGTCCATGTGAGCGAGGAGCCGGCGGCTCGGCCTGGGCTCGGGCCGCTTCGCAGAGTGTTTTCCGTCCGTCTGTGTGTATGTCTCCGTGTCTCTCTCTCTCTCTCTCTTTCTATATATATATTTATAGACGCGAGTCTTGCAGGTTTCCTGACCCCCCCCTCCCGCAGCTCTTGACCTTTAGCGGAAACCTTGCCCCAAACTTCAGGAGGCGCGGGGGCTCCCGGCGGGGTTTGGGGATGGTCCCCACGCGGCGCGGGCCCGGGCCGGCGGCCTGCGGGGCGGCCACACGTTCAGACACGTTTGTAGCACAAAGTCTCCCCCCCCCCATCAGAAGTAGCCCCAATCGTTATCGCGCCGCCTCCCTCCCCCCCCCCCTCCGTGCGGGGGAGCGGAGCAGAGCGGAGCGGAGGGGTTGAGGTCGGCGCTTTCTTCCAAACCGTGTGCGTCTATTTTTTTAAAAAGAAAAAAAGTCTGCGGGTTGCGGGGACGACGACGACGACACACAAACGTTTTGCAGGTTTAAAAATGATTTTTTTAAAAAAAACACGCACCAGACTCCCGCCCGATTGGGCACGAAACCCGCCGAGTGTGACCGCGCAGGCGTTCAGTTTGTGTGTTAATGCCCTCAAACCCGCAGTCAGTCCCTGACGCCCGCAGCAATAACGCAGTTTAAACCAACATTTCGCAGAGCCTTTTGCCTGATTCATTTCTCTCTCCCCCCCACACCCCCACCCCTGTAAATATACAGTTAGGCGATTTGATCAAGAACCACAAATTGACCTTTTGAGTTTCGTCTTCAAAAGGACACGTTTGCAGTCTCTGCGGAGGTTGGGGATTGGTCTGGTGGGGGATTAGAAGTTATATTTTGGTGCTTTTTCTCTGCTGGTGGGTGGGCTGAAGGGGATCTTTTGTGCGTTCTCAGTTTGGGTGGTAAACTCACATGACCAGAACGTGTTGGCATGTGGCCATTTGCATCTTGCCCATGTTTATTGAAGAGGGTTGGTTGACAGTAAGTGATGCCCCTTTATTTCCATGTAATTTCTGGTCTCCAATTTCCGTGGTTTCAATGGAAGCTGAAAATGCTAAAGACTGCACTGAGGGAGAGATGTATTAATTTGATTGCAGTACAAGCGTTCCGGGACTCTACCCCACTGGAAAGGCCACTGTCTAAATGCAAATTGTTGTCCACGATAATTTGGAACTGCCCTGATGTGGATAATTGGTCATCTTGCAAAAAAACAAATTGACTTCACCACCATAATTAAATGCACGATTCATCATAACTATATAACTATAGCCACACTGTGCTAGCCCTTCCCTACGTCTATCTTTTTTGACTTGCTAAACAAAGGTAAGTATAAATATTCACATTTATAATACTGGGGGGGGAATCCAATTGTGCTCAGTTACAAGGTCTATAACTTACTTGTACTGCACATTTAAATCCTTTCCCTAGAAACCTTTCGCACAGCTTTGTATATTAGATTTTTTTTGCTGGTTTCTCAAAGCCCAGCAACCAATTTTGTATCAGAAGGTGCAGGTGGATAAGTGACTACTCTATAGGCCCTGAAGATTGCAGAACCATTGTGAAACTGCTCTATAATGTGATTTTTCTGAAAGTTGCTTCTGGATTTGGTGTGTTTGCCTACTAATACACAGTCATTTCATTTTACAGTAAATCCTTGAGGTGTTTTCAACAACGTGATAAGGCACAATATTGAATGCAAGGATTATTATTGTTTTCACTGAGCGTTTAAGTTCATTTTCTCCATGAATGTATCCTCTTGCCTGCTAATGGGAATGAAGATTTTAATTAAGTGCTACTCACTTATTGCGATCCCGTTTATATCAACAGCCTACAAATTTTCAAGCCCCCTAATAGCATTAATCACATTGTATTTTTACTGCTTATGTTGATGGGCACTTTATTTTAACCCTTACCTCCCTGCTCTGCGTCTGGCTCGCCGAAGCACTGAAACACTCCACTTGAGCTTTGGGGTGTGCAGCACATGAGGTAATGGGCATCCTCCTGATGTGAAAGGTACTGTACAAATGTAATTTGTTGTTGTTGTCTGCCTGGAGTTGCATTGTGAGCCCGGATTACAACTCCCCGTGTACCCCTCAGCTGCCTGTGGCTGACAGCACTTGGGTTTGTTCATTTATGTTGAAAACCGCTTATGTCGACAAAATCTGCTGAGTCCCTGCGATGACAACATAATTGGGTAGGACCGTAGCAACCTTCTAGCCCCACTGAAGAAATGCAACAACAACCAATTACATTTGTATAGTGCCTTTCACACTTTATTGCAGAAATCAGTTTGCCAAATCGAGGTTTTTTTAAAAAGTTGTAGTTAATTGTTTAAACTGACTAAATGAAAAGCACAGCAAACTTCCTGAATCAGTTCTTTGAGAATAAGACACATTTTATTGGCACTTTATGTATTTTACTGGGCTCCGTCTATAAAAAGGAATAGGTCAACTTCCTACTTTTCATTTCTAAACAGATCATACTTTCAAGATCTAACGGAGATATTGAATCTAATGAAAAATAGACATGCTTTAAAAGCTCTACTTGGCTATGGTGCCTGTTATACTAATTTGAAAAGGGACCTAAAAGATTTGGTGGAAGTTAACTAACCTAAGTGCTTAACCCAGTTATCTGATGTACTTATGAGCATGCTTTTAAAATGTAAAGTTTAATGATGTGAATTAAACACCCTCAATTTGGAGAAAATTGGAAAAGCTGATAAGTTCCCATATTTACTAACTAAAATTTGAAACTGGTGAGTGTGTATGGTGTGCTTAATGGTCTAATTTCACACATTCTTCAGAGCTTTATGAAAGTTTCAGGTTTTTCTTTGCTGCTGCTAACATGAAAGGAAATCCACGAATGACAATGTGTTTTCATACAGCTGTAACATTGTTCTCTAAGTTAAATAGGAATGTACAGCATTGGAAAAAAATATTGGTGAAGTCCCAAAGTAGTAATATTTCTATGGTACTCTGTCTCTCAAACTTCTGAATCCTTTGCAAAATAGCTATCAACTTCCCTCTTGAATGTGCTGTCACAATTTGCCACCAGCTCCCTGGTTGTCCACAAGATTTGACTTCTTACATAGGAATGAATATACAGGACTGTTGTAGTCCATTTGCCTGGTCCCAGCATTTGAATAGTACAATGTGGTCTTTTATTACTCTTCAGTCATTTTAATCTCTGGCTCCTACTTGAATTTACCAACACTGTTAATCTCCTCTGTCTTCAATGTATTTTTTCCCCACCAGGAAGTGACAGAAGTAAAGGAAATTGATCCAGTCATAGCTGAGGTGCCTTCAGATGCTGTTACCCAGGATCGATACCTGAAACATCCTCTCCAGAATAGGTCAGTCTTTGGCTTCATACAAAGCTACATTTAACTTTTGTATTAGTCTCTGCACAATGATATTTTGAATATCTAATAATAATATAATAATTTGTGTATCTGTGTAGTTTTTGCAAAAACTTATAGCATAATTGACATTTGTGTGTTGTGCTTTAAGCATTCTCAATTCTTCATGAGCAGAACCTCCTGGGACATTGGTAAGTTGGAATTTATGGGTGCAGTCTGGATTTGCAGGATTTACGATGACTGATGAGTTCAAGCAATTGGGTGTTATCTACCTCACCTGGTCTACTGTGAGGGACTGTCGAGAGCCACAGTGGGGGTTGAGTGGAGACTGGGGGTGGACATGGAGACTCACCCATTGCAAGTCCTGCCCTTGTTTCGATGCCAACTGTGTGCTCAGTTTACTCTCCATTGCACCTTTTTCTGAGGGAAAATCATATTGTTGGAATAGTCCAAGGCTTGGACATTCAGATCAGTCAGAAGGGTGGATGCTGACTCAGGTGCAATAGTTAATAATGCTTGGCATTGGCGTTTGATTTTATAATTGAATTTTCTAGATTGGTCATACAGTATAAGTGCATATTCCTAAAAGTGCCATGCTTGCAATATATAAATTGTTATGACTTTGTATTGTGTGCTGTACTTTTTGATCTTTTTCTTCTTTTACCATGTGTGCTAAAGTATAAGAGTTTGTATCAGGTGAATTTATCATTCATACCTTTTACTGGCTGAGAGCACAGTCTTTTGAATTAACTATATATATTTCACAAAATACAGTAAATTCACTACAGTATATTCTGCGAAGCGCTTTGAGATGTCTAGAAGATATCTAGACATATATCAAACGCAAGGATTATTATTTATTTACCCAAGTGGAGGGCTTTTTGCACAGGAATTTTTTTGTGCGTTAACTCTAGTCACAGTAAAATTTGCATGAGTCTTTATAAATCATATAATTGTAAACGCACCTGAGTCCCATCGAGTTTCCTCTCAAAACCACTTAAATTTCTTTACACTAGTCGTGTTAATCACCTCTTAACTCGTAACGCTGCCCCCATACCCTCCATTACTCCCGCACTTAATGGCTACAATAAATGGTGTATACGCAGTGCAAATTATTGATTAAATCGGATTTTGTACGACTTCTGAAGTTTGCCTGCAACTCAGACTTTGTGTAAATCACATTAAATGTTAGGTCCCAACTGATGCAATTTATGATTTTCAAGACTGAGGTGGAAAAATATTTGTTAGGTAAGGGTATCAAGGGATATGGGCCAAGGGCGGGTAATTGTTGTTGAGGTACAGATCAGCCATGATCTTATAGAATGGTGGAACAGGCTCGAGGTCCTGAATGGCCTACTGTTCCTATGTGAGATTTATTGTACTGTCTGCTGAGAGGTAACTTACATTTCAGCCTAGTGTCTGTAGTGCAACTGAGGTCTGTGTATTGGTAACATTGAGAGTGTTTGTGCAGAATGGAGCAGTGCTGCAGCACATCAGGTTTGCTCTGTTATGAAATTGCCTCCATTTTGGACCAGCAGGTATCACTGAAGTGGCAGCAATTCAGGGTAAAATAGGAGGTGACATTTACTGAACTGTTGGTATAATTCATAGGTAGCATGAGTTTCATTTGCATCACCATCTGTGTCGCCACACTGCTCTTCAAGCTGCATTGCTTGACATTTCAATGAAAAGCGATGTGGTTTTACCTGGTTAAACTCCAGAAGTCTAGTGTATATCCAACGCACACTCTGGTATCCCCAAACCTTGGCTCTAGCTAACCTGCTACTAATACTCTGGAATTAGGTAAGATAGATGCTTCCCTCCAGTGACAGAGTGCCCATTCCAATAAATATCTTGTTGCTTTGTATACTGGGCATAGAGAATCTCATTACTGGCAAAAGCTTAGTATATAACCCTGGAATATGGAGTGTGGAGCAAATTGAATTGGAACTGGTATTCCACCAGTCTGCCTGTGGACTGCGTTCTTTCAGTACAAGTCTCAATGTATCTAAATTTAGCAATATACAAATGTTGTCCGCTAATTGCAGTCCAGCCTTTTCATATGGTTATGTGTAAAGGAATCTCAGATCAATGACACCAATGATGTATTTATAGCTCATTGGATACATACAAGTGTGGCACACACGCACCTAGCTTTAGGTAAAGGTTAACTAATGCCGAATAGCTGCTGGCAGTTCATGTCTGGAAAACTTGTACAATATTGAATGGAGAAAATACAATTGAATGGAGATTGGAATTGTTAAAAGCGAGTAATTAAATTGCACTGCTGTAATGTGTCGACTGTTTAGTTGTAGAGCTGTTAGCTTCTGCATTCTCTTCACATGGTAAAGAGCCAGAAAATGTGGTACTGAAATTGAGGATGCACAGTGATGACGTAGATTGACATTCAGACTGGATAATGTAGATTGACTTTATGTGTCTGCATTACTGATTGTCGAAGGCAAGCAGCAGCACTCATGTCCAATCATGCTGAGTTGCCTGCTTTTTAAATCACAATCTAGCTCAGTTCTGTAAAGTAGTTCAAAATGGCATTCACATATACTGGTGGAGAGGGCCTGACTGCAATGAATTAACTTTTAAGGGTTGTCTGCTCTGTTACAGGTGGGCTCTATGGTATTTTAAAAATGACAAGACCAAAAGCTGGACAGAAAACTTGCGACTAATTGCCAAATTTGATACTGTTGAAGATTTCTGGGCGTAAGTACTTTTTATTGCTTAAATTTACAGCACTTGGTAAATTATAGGAGAATGCTATAGTGTGGGTTTAAGGGAGTGGACTGAATGTGAATGTTTTCTCAGCTATGTTTTGTGTGTACTGTTAAACACTGAAATGTATGTGACTGTGCTCACTAACCCACTCTGAATATGGGCTGCAACATCCTGGATAAGAGGAGAATGGGAGCCCATCAGGCCAGTGGTGATGGAAGAGGCCAATCATCTGTCCTCTCACCAGCAGAAGATGGACTGAATACAAAGAGAAAGACACAGTGGTGTATATTTTCTAAAATAAAATGCATGAAGGGCAGAACCTCTACCTGGTGTTGGGGGGGTGGGTGGGGGGTGGTATGGCAGCAGAGTTGCAACTCGAAATAGCACAGAACCATGACCTTGATACCTTGAACTGTGCATGCCACCAAAGATTGTAATACTAGTGATCTGATGAGAGGCGGAGCTTTCAGGATGCTTTCCCTGGACAGTTTAAACGCATAGAAAATTGGAATTCCGCTCAGTCACTAAAACAGTTTAATTTTGAAAGAATTGATGGTGGAAGTACTCCCAAGTATGCTTTCACCAATGGTGGTTGATAATTAAAGCTCAGTATTGTGAGCAGGCTGTTTGGTGTGTTTAGTACTGCCGGAGAATAATTGTAAATGTTATATCACTGTAATGTTTTTCTTTCCAGATTATATAATCACATACAGCAACCTAGTAAACTCCTGTTTGGGTGTGACTATTGTTTGTTTAAGGTAAGCAGTCTGTCTTTATTGATTAATGAAATAGATGAATTGTCCTGAGCTGCCTATTGAGGTTGGGGCAGTCTTACTCATGGGCACGTTGTTCCTGGATTATCCACAGCACCAAATGTTGCTCTTGTTTACTTCCAAGTGAGACGTCACAAAGCACTTCACAGAATATATTGTAAAGTGGATTGAGTGTGTTTGGGCAAACACAGCAACCAATTGCACACAGCAGTGTCCCACAAACAGTTGCGGCACCCCATCCCCCAGGGGAGTGAGTTCAAGATCCTTGTTCTCCCCTGTAATTCAATCCATGCTCTTGCCCCCACCCTGCACATAGCTCTGGGACTCCTCAAGCCCTACCGACCCATCCGCTCCCTTCGCTCAGGAGGCATCAGACTGCTTTGTTTCTCCATTTTACCTGCCTCACCATTGTAGTTTAATAGAAATGTTAATTACAGTATTTGAAGAAGGGTCATTTGAGTGAAAAGATCTGTAGCTTGATTTTCTGAGCATTACTGTTGTAATTTTGCAGGAATATGGGTTATGTACCACTTTGAAAATTACAGTAGCACCCAGTAGTCACAAATTCTTGACCATGCCTTTGGTCATCTTCCCTCCTCCACCTTCTTTTGCTCTCCATCTCTCTCTGATCCCAACCCCCAGCTCAGGTGCAAACCCCTCATTGGCCCGGGCCTCCCAACTTGAAAGGTGCTAGATAAATGCAATTTGTTGTTGTTGAATCAAGTAGCCGAATTAAATAACCAAACACTGGCTTGAGCTGCCGGTTTAAATGTGCACTTGGGGACATTTCTGTCTGGTTACAGTGTGCAGAATTAAAGCTTTTCCCTGAAATTTCCAAACCACTTTACTTACAGGGCCTCAGCCTTGTTGTAGATCTGTAGATATGCGATTACCCAGTATATGAATATGTGGCACTCTGCTATATTGGTTAGTTATACAGCAGATACTGAGGACGAAAGTGAGCTATTTGGTAAATTAAGGTGTTAAATTGTAAGGATTTTAAAATTAAAGTGGATTGGACTAGCTTCAGCCTGTGGTGACTCCTGTAGGATTTTTAGCACCTTGGGACGTCCTCCCGACATGAAAGGCGCTATACAAATGCAATCTTGTTTTTGTTGTTGAAATGCTGAGGTGGGGCTTGAGTCTCCAGTGCGATACTGTTGGCTTTTAACAGCTTCTATGTTGCTGGGGTTTGCTATTCTCTACCTCCTCCCCCCACCAAAACAAAAGCTTGATGTCAAAATAACCGTCAGTAAATACGTCCGCACCTTGCATTCATTTTGTGGAGTCCTGTAGCTCAGTGGTTAGAGCACTCGCCTTGCAAGTGAGACACCTGTGTTCAATTCCAGGCAGGGCGAAACCTTGGGCAAGTTTCCTTACTCCACACACCTAATAATAATCCCTCCAAAAATAAAACATAAATTAATTGGTCATTTTCAATCCACGACTGTCTGTGGTTCACTGCTGTGTGCAATTGGCTGCCGCATTTCGCCCACAAATATAAGGCCAATTCACTTTACAGTCTATTCTGTGAAGCGCTTTGAGACGTCGAGAAGATGTGAAAAGCACTATATCAAATGCAAGAATTATTATTATTATTTTTGTGAGTGCAATTCAACCACTGATCTGATAGCGCGAGAGCCCCTCTAAAAATAATTGGATCCCTGTATTTCATAACCTGTTCATAGCACAGGTGGAGAGCATTTGGTTCAGTGCTAATGCTACCTCCTCCACTGGTGGTATCTCCTATAATTCCATCCTGCTGGCACTTTTTATAAATTTACCTTTCAATGTTATTTGTCTAATTCCTTTTTAAATGTTATGGCTTGTGTATCTGTGTGTGCATGTGTGCAATCTAGTTTCAGGGAAAGTTTTTGGGAAAGTAGCAACTCGTCTGGATATTCATTGATTTGGTAATTTTACAGGATGGTATTAAACCCATGTGGGAAGATGACAAAAATAAGAAAGGAGGAAGATGGCTAATGACACTTACCAAACAACAGAGGCATAATGACCTGGACAGATACTGGCTGGAGACGGTAAGTGATATGTCTTTACCGTGACTTGACATCTTCAGATGCTATAATAATTCTTGTATTTGAATTAATTTGTAAATAGATGCTGACTAAGTTATACCTTTCGATGTTTTCCTTCCCCATTCCTCTGCTCGTCCCCTCTGCTTGGCAAACTGACCTGCTGCACATTCTCTACCTTTCAGGGCCACGCTTTCAGTTTCTATGTCCCTAACCGTTGGAAATCCTTTCCTGTGCCCCTCCATCTTGTCTCTGCTCTATCTGTTATTGCCTAAAATCCTATCTCTTTGACAGCACCAATGGCCACCTCCCCTTCTGCCTTGCTTGGTGATTGCTATTGATCTGCAGAGCAGAGAAATCAGAAGTAAACTTCCTACAGACATTGGAGGGCAAATATTTACTTTGCTTTGTGTGTAACCCATGAAGTAAGGAAATGATTATAGGAACAGAAGAAGGCCATTCAGCCAGTTCTACCAGAACAGGAGTTGGTGACTAGATATTTTTTGTTCAGCCAGGGTCTGATACATGTGGAAACCCATCACCATGCTTAAAAGTATCCAAACTAAATTGAGAATTCCATGCATCCCACCTACACATGGAAATCCCAGAGATAGATTGTTGGACTGTTATGCGCACTCTCCCTGGAGGGACACATCCTGCTTATCTAATTCCAGAATGTATTAGGTGCAGGTTGGCAAGAGCCAGGGGTTGGAAACCCCCGAGTCTGCATTGAGGTACTACTGGAGTCTTAACCGTTGATATTGCTCTCTGGCAAGCTTTCCCACTGCTTGTCCAAGTAGGACCTCCCTACCATTTAAGGCAGGGTTAACAGGATCTGAATGGGATGATTCCTGTGAGTTTGTGACTCAAGGTCTTCAATTATGTAGTTTATTAGCTCACAGCAGATCTTTTAAACCCATTTTCAGCCTTTTACCCATGCTCCTTAATACACTTGCTTCATTCTACGGTTACCCATTTCCTTTTCAAACATCCCAATGAAGTACTAAATGAAGAATTCCCATTCCTCACTGGGTTCACAAAATAAATAATCCTTTATAAACAGAAACTCAGATTTTCTGACCATTTTATAATAATAATAATCCTTATAATAATAATAATTATTATTATTATTTTGTCTTGTGTCGGTGTGTTTTGGTGTATTAAGGTGTTGCTGGATGTCTTTCTGTTCTGTAACGGGTGTCTTGCTATCCCATATACCAGCTTCTATGTCTGATTGGAGAGGCATTTGATGAGCACAGTGACGAGGTGTGTGGAGCAGTTGTAAATGTGAGGCCAAAAGGTGACAAAATATCAATCTGGACAGGAAACTGCCAAAGCAGAGAAGCAGTCACTTCTATAGGGTAAGTCTTCTTCCAAAGCACAGATGTGTGTCATTGCTGATAGTAAAGCTTGGTTCAGTGTATGAACTTGTACTCTGACTGTCAAGATAAATGTTGGATTAAATACGGATTTTTACATTTTAATCTTTCCTGCAACAAATGGGAACTCAGTAGTTTTCACAAAGCCCTCAGAGCTCTATCAGTAAATGTGTGAAGGTCACTAATGTGAGGGTGAAGTCTGTTCACATTTTTCAAGGTTTAGTTTTAGACCCTGTCCCGGTCTTCTGTAATTCATTTTGGAGTGAATTATAATTTGGCAGGTACACAGGGGAAAGACAGAATACTTGCTCAGGCTAAAGTGCATGGCAGCTGCACAGTTTTGTCCGATTTTTGCAATACAAATTTACATTTCTGTAACAGTACTGGCTTGGCACCCGAGCTGGGGGTGGGAGCCAAGGGGGTTGGGGCCTATGGTTGCCTTCCCTCTGTCCCCTGCTTGGCGTTGAGCTCCGCCACTGTTAAGCGCGTGTCATGTCACTGTTAAGTGTATGTCACTCGTTGTTACTCCAAGGCTGAACTTTACATTTTAAACGGTGGGTGGGTGCAAAATAATTCATTCCCCATAATACACTGGCTTATCAGAGAGACTGGATTCACAGGGTAAATACCAGATGTGAATATTGGGGCTGAAATGCAGTTCGATATCCTAACAATTCAAACATTGTATTTTACAGGCAATCATACAAAGAACGCTTAGGACTTCCTATGAAAGCTCTTATTGGTTACCAGTCACACGATGACACCTCTAGCAAAAGTGGGTCCACAACGAAAAACCTGTACACCGTCTAAAGAAACTGTTTCCATTGCAGCATTTCACAGAGGAACTAAACTTAATTCAGCTACCTGGGGAAACAGCTACTTATTAAATTATCGGGTCTACGTCACAACACGAAACTCGCGGCAAGAAGAGGCAATGAATGGGTTGAATCGGAAATATTCCGGGATAATCGTGCGGGCTGATCACATTCAGTTTACATTGGCAGATCAAATGAGGATGCAAATGGGCCTTCCTTCATCAGGTGTATTGGAGATTTTTCTTGTTAATTTGTAGGGCTCAAATTTAACATTAGGCAGCAAGCAAAATGCTAGTAAGTTTTTTTTTCTTTTTTTTTGGTTTTGGTAGTCCGTTCTAATCACCAGCAATAGTTGGCTATTAACCTGGTGTCTCTCAGATGTATGCTACTATATACTCGTGCTTCAGGATGGGAGAAAGAAAATGAAAAGGGCAAGATCCAATTATTTACATTAGTATTTTGGCAATTTAAACTTCACAGTTCTTTCTCCCTCCGTTAATCGATTGTGCTCCCACCTTTCCACGGAGAGAGATTGTGTTTTGCTTTTGTAAGAGTGGAAACTGCAATTGTTTAGTCCAGGGCTCAAAATAATAGCACCTCCATTCACACGTTCTGATGGAAGTCACCCTATAAGACGGGTGTTGCTGCTTTCTACGCTCAAGCTGCGGGTAAATGATTTATTTTCCTTGCAGGAGCTGTTTACTGCTGAGGCCTCCTTTGTTAGGGAGAATAGACACAGTATGCATTGTAGGTGGTGGGTGTTGGGGGCAGATGGTGTGCGATTACAATAGGTGAGATTGCTTTTCTGGTCCTTTCTTACCCCCCCAATCTGAACCTGCTCAGCTCAACAGAGATTTGAGGTTGTATGTTGCAGAGCACTTTGTTAATCCCACCAAGTGGATTTGAGCGACCCAAGAGATCTGGAACCAAGCCACTCAAAAAAGAGAATTTACTAATTGGTGGCGGTGTTTGTGTAGCTGTGTTAAAATTATTTTGAGCCCTGTAGTAACCAGTGCAGACAGTAGAGATAAAGTCAAACCTCTGCAGTAGATATCAAATGGGCAGGATTCTAAATGTATTAAACAAACCATTTCAGTTGGGAGCTGGTCCAAATAATTTCACTACAACTGGAAAAACTGGGGATGATTTGGGGTTTTGTGTGTGTGTATGCACACGTGTGTGTCTCACTCTTGTTTGAACCAACCTTTTAAATTTGACCCTTGCAGCACCACATGGCTGTCGTACTTGTTTGTATGCAATCTCTCTCTGGGGCGGGGGGGTGGGGGTTGCAGATTCGATGTGACTTCTCTGGTGTGGGCCTGTCAGTCTTCAGTTTCTCAGCTGTTAGTAGGGTGTAAAAATCATGGTTTTCAGCTGATTGGGGGGGTGGGAAAGGGTTTTTAAAAATGGCACTCCTGCTTTCAAAATAGATGGTTGGAGCAGGGAGACGGAAGGGAAGGGAGGTGGTGGTTTTTAAAGGTAGAAAATAATAATAAATTAATATTTTAATAAAGTGCAGAGAAGAAATAAGGATGGGTGGGGCAGGCACACGTGGGTAGTTTTCAGAATGATTTATATATTAGTTTTTTTGTATTTATTTGAGTTTATAGTTAAGTAGTACAGTGATGAATTTAGTCCTCACGTGCGAATAGCTTTCTTACTGAAATATTTCCTCCAGTGTACACTAAAAAGCTGCAGAACCAGTCGCCACACAGAAATCAACCAGGCTTCCGTACACCTGCCAGCAGACAGAGTTAACTTTAGAAACTGAAATGAATTCTGTGGGGGACAGCAAGTTGAGTTTTTTAAAAAAAATATATATATACAGTATATATGAGTAGTTTTGTTTCCCTACAATTAACACCACTCACCCGATTGTCTGGATGAATAGCCATGATGATTTGCTCTCGAGTCCCACCTTAAGTTTAGTTACTGCATTTTGAGATGATTTTTGTTCGCATGTGAACTATTCAATGGAAAACATTATTTTCTTCAAGTATTTAATGTTTAAGCATTGCTGTGAATTTACTTTTGAGCATTCAAAGGATGGTGAAACCAATATGCTTATTTTGAGGTACAGTATATTGATCGGATTTGTATGCCTTTTCACAATAGAGGAAATTTAAACTAGACAATTAAGGATACTGCATTATTATATGCAGGAAACATGGGTGAGTGTTTTTAAAATGCCTTCATCTGTATTTTTCTCATTTGGTATTGTTGCATTGTATGGACCCTATTGATAACTCGGTAATAAATGCTAATATTCAAAGTATTTGTGAATTATTTTGCTAATGTAACTGTATTGCATAGATTGGTTATGTATTCCAGGTATATATTAAATCTTTAATTACACTGATAATTGATTTTTCCAATTTACAAATATATTTCTGTTGGAGATTACCTTTTTCTTGATTTGTCTACGAATGACTGAATGTTTTTAAATCATGTGCCATAGTCTGCCATCAACATAGTGTGAGTTAAGTTTCATTAAAAAAAACTTCTTGCTGCTTGCGAGAAGTATAAGGCTGGAGTTTATTTGCCACTTGAAGTTTATTTACCACTTGAACTCTGAATATAAAAGTACTTACACCCATTGGTTAGGTTTACTCATTCAGTGGACTTTGTGTCAACCAAGACTATGGATCGGCCATATTGATTTATCGGGTGTTACTACAGTCACTACAATTGTCCTTGATACCATGGAGTGGACGGGGTACAGCCACCCAGGTTTTCAGTTCCAATTGCAATCCAATTTCCTGCTGGAAATAATAATAATTCTTGCATTTGATATAGTGCATTATCATGTTGCTAAGACTTCTTAAAAGGCTTCACAATATATACTGTAAAGTGGATTGACTGTTTATTTTGTGGGGAAAGTGAGCGTAGGAAAGTGGCAGGTTCAGACAGAATCGGACTTGGGTTAATACCCCTTTGGCTGACTGTCTATTCTAATACATGACTAACGCTGGGGATGGAGTGGGTCAGTGTCAGTCAAAACCATCGCCCAGCAGGAAATTATTAAGCAAAAAGGGGAATTGCATTTAATTATAAAAATTACTTTTGTATCGCTCAGAATGATATCGTTCCAAACCCAAATGTGCTCCCCTTTACACGAGTTGCATTAAGTCTCAGTTTCATGTTTTCTCATGAACCGAGCACGCAACTCGTTAGGAAAGACTGAAGGGAAGCAAAGTGTGGGCAGAGAGAATAAGAAAGCTCTTACTATTCCTGATCAGTAAGTTAACATTAGTCTTTTTCCATTGTTGGTGTCTCAGTAAGAAGTACTATTGTTGGAAAAGCAGTGTATTAATATAACTTAGACAGTGTGCAAATAAGTCTCTTTATAACCCGTTAATTCACATCCAAAAGTGATAATTTGAAGTGATAACTCTAGTCGTGTTGCATCTCTTTTTGAGAAGTTTTAAATAGAGATTAAATAATCACAAAATAGTGTTTATAGCTGCTGTGTCTCCAGCTCTGCAGTACATAGAAGTATAAGTAATTAGTCCTTTGTTGACTTCTATTCACTGCAGGGCTGTATAGGGAAAGAAGAATGTAAAGTATAGAAATAATACTTGCATTTGAGAATGTCTTATCACATCTTCGAGACATCTCATCCGAGCTAGAGATAATATATAATAATAATCCTTGCACATGATTTATCACATCATTGAGACGTCTCAAAGTGCTTCGGAGAATATAAAATACAGTCAATGTGAATTGACTATTTTGTAGGGCGAAAATAGATGCAGCTAATTTGGGCCCAGCAGTGACCCACAATCAGCCGTGAAGCGTGTGACCAATTTTTATTGGTGGGGTGGGAGAAGGATTGTCGGTCAGGAAGCCGGAAGAAACTCCCTTCTCTTTACTGATGAAAAGACATGCAGTCCAGTCTTCTTTCCATCCCTGCCTAACCCTGCAGTTGCAGTCTTACAGAGGAGGCTACATGTCAGCTTGGGTCACTTGGAGTACTCTTACCCATGGGTTATAAAGTTGTGTATTCAAGTCCAAATCAGACTTATGTATTCAGCTGACTAGGCTGAAACTCAGTATGGTATCGCGGGAATACTATTTTCAGAGGTGCCATTCTTTGAATAAGACATTAAAGCAAGGTTTTTCCTACCTGTGTGAGTAGATATTAACAGTACCATAAGATTATTTGAAAGAAGGGAAATTAATTGTTCATTCACCTCATGGCTGTTTGTGGGACTTTGCTAAACTCAAATTGACTGCTGCTTTTGCCCACAAAAATACTCGGATTGATTCCAGGTTTTGGGGCTATGGAGATACATAGTTTGCTGAGTGGAGGTTTCCTTTGAAGATCCAGGTCTTCAAATTGCTGTGAGGCAAAGTGTAGATGTAAATAGGATATTTGGCTTGGGGTATGAGCGGAAATCTAGGCCATGTGTTTAAAATGAACAAATTGAGAATTAAACTAGAAGGTACTTCATCGCACAGCAGTGGAACAAATTCTGAACAAAAGACCCTGTCAATTAACATCTTTTAAAAACACTGGATTGAGAACAGCTGTGAAGTTCCAGAGTTAGCTGGAGACCAATTGATGATAAATGATCTATGATGGATTCACTGGTAGTGGTCTGGTGGCTTGCATTGCCCTCTCCTTCCCCATTTTCAGATCACGCTTGAAGACCATCCTTATAGTCCCCAACCCCCTGGCTCGGCATCAGACTCCGCAACTGTTAAGCACTCAGACACTACCCTACTTGAGGGGAGCTATATAAATGCAAGCTGTTGTCTGGGGGTGTGTGGGCAGGAGAGAATCAGTGAGATCAATAGATTTTCAAAGAGAAAAATTGCATTTTTACAATGCCTGGAATGATGCAACGCAACCTTGTAATTACCGTCACATATAGTGATCATTTGTGACTTTTTTGGAAGACAAATGCAGCAGCCACTTGGCACACAGCTATGTCCTACAAACTGCTGTGGTGTGATATTTTTCTTTAACTACCTTTGGTCTTTGCAAAAATCTTCCCCCAGAAGAGAGGTTGGTCGCGTGAACCAGGTAATGGGCTGCATTAATGTGGACTGTAGAAGAAGCGGCTTTGAATGGACATTTGTTGCTTTTGCTTCCCCTTCAATGTTTAAGACGAGACTAAGAATTTAAAAGGGACGGCCACTTAAAGTGATCGGCTCCATTCAGGATGTGTGCTGCCGCCTGGTGGCGGACACTGAGTCTGTCTGAGCAAATGAGACCCAAAAGCAAAATGTAACCCCGTAAGTGAGATGGAGAGGACGGAGTCAATCCACTGCAGATAAATCAGCCCCTGCCATTTTTCGTAGATAGACTATGTTCAGGTGACTTATTTTCGCAGAACTTACTGCTGTCAGCACTTTAAAGCTAAGTACAGTTTTCCATCTGTATTTTCTTAAATACCTGCTAACTTCTAGTGAAGTTCTGTGTATTGGTTAGAACATTCGCCTCAAATGCAAGAGGACCTGGATTTGATTCCCAGAATATTCTCTCCATGTGGAGACACAGGAGTGGACTCCTTCTAAAAACAGCAGCTGGAAGCTGTGGACACTTTGCACAAGAGAGCTCAAAAATAATTATTTTTACTTGAAGTATTCAGATAAATGAATTGTGAAATGGGAGACCAAAGGTGTTGTCACAAACAGCTGGGAATCACAAGCAGATTAGAAGCAGAAGGTGCTTGCTGGATTGCAGCAATTGAAACTTTTGCCCAAAGCAGGCGATTTAATGGATCTAACAGCTAAACTCGCATCAGCTGCACTGACACCTGGATTTTTCCAGAAACCAGGAGTCAGCCTGGCTAAGTTGATTGCACTCTTGCCTCGGAGTCGGTAGGTTGTGGGTTCAAGCTCCACATCAGGACGTTTTTCAGAAAAATGGTAGGACAAATGTGTTAGCAATAATTCCCAGTTCTTGCAGCTAAATTGCAGAATGTGGTAATTCCTTTTAACCTAATGCTTCATTGCAGCTGGTCTGCAGATCAGTTTGTTGCTGTGTTCAGCGATTGGTTGATTGATATCTGTGTTCTCTTCCAAGCTCATTGCACCTTCATTGCTGTGTGATCTAGAAGATAACTGGTTGCATTAATTTGTAAGATCTATATTCGTGCCCCACACAGTACAGGTTAATGTGCATGCTTCCCTCAAAACCTGACCCTAAACCACCAGTCCCACTTGGAGCTGCCCCATATACGCAAGCTAAATGTTTCATCAGATCACAATTTGATTGAAAGCCAAAGGCAGCTGCCAAACATCTGCTCCCCAGCTCTGGGCTTGCCAAGTGCATCAGTGTGTCACCACACTGATACATGGAAATACTGTAGTTAAGAGTTTACATTAAAACCCTGACTGTACAACGCCAACAAAGTCCTCCCGACGTGAAAGGTACTATACAAATGTAATTTGTATAGTATTATGCACTCGGCCACGGGATTTTTTTTTTTGCTTCTTCACTCCTGTGACCATATAACACTTTTGAGGTTTGTATGTTGAGTGAAACCCTGTCTGGACACTCTTAAGCAGTGATGGGCTTCTGCATGTCTGTCTGACTAAAATACTTTTTTATGGAGTGTTGAATGGAAGAGATGGTCAAACCCAGGAGGCTGTCACACTTTTTCTACTTTCTACTTCCTCTGAGCTGCAGATGGTTCTGGTTGTCAGATATCAGATGTTGCTGGGCTTCATTGGGATATATTCCAAGTTTATGAAGTCCTGCAGCTCAGTGGTTAGAGCTCTCGTCTTTGCAAGCGAAAGGGCTCTGGGTTCCATTCCCAGGCAGGACAAAACCTTTGGCAAGTTTCCTTACTCCACATACCTCTGTTTACCTAGCAGCAAGTAGGAACCCGGTTGTTATTTGTTTGGCGGATCGTTTTTTGGTGGGTAATAATCCCTCCAAAATAATAATAATTTGGTCATTCAATCCACGACTGTTTGTGGGACACTCCTGGCGCAATTGGTTGCCGCGTTTCGTCCACAAAATACACAGTCACTTCACTTTACCGTATATTGTGTGAAGCGCTTTGAGACGTCTCGAAGACGTGATAAGGGGCTATATCAAATGGAAGGATTATTATTATTTATCATCAGCTCTTGTGCCATGGTTGGTGCATGAGTCAAGTCAGTGAGCGTTGGCGGACTGTTGGGGACAGCTGATCTGATCACAGCTGAATCTTATCAAGACCCCCAATTGTATCCTTTACAGCTGCCCATGATGGGGTGGGGGGATATGATGGGGGGGGGGTGACATCTTCACTCCTGTGGATCTAAACTCCTCAACCTCCCTGGGCTCTCCCTCACTCACCGAACCAGTGCATAATCTTGGCGTCTTGGGGTTCAATCCCCAGCTGTTCTTCCTCCCCCACATCCGGTCCCTGACCAGGAACGCCTTCTTCCCGAAACTCTGGAACACTCTCCCTCAATCCCGCTCCTTGCCCCCTCTCCCTCAATAATAATAATAATTCTTGAATTTGATATAGCACGTTTCATGTCTTCTCGACGTCTCAAAAGCTTCACAGAATATACTGTAAAGTGAATTGACTGCATTTTTGTGGGTGAAACGCGGCAGCCAATTGCGCACAGCAGTGTCCCACAAACGGGGTGGGGGGGTGACGGTGTGGGGTGTTAACAGTGGGGTGTGAGGGGGTGATAGTGTGGGGGTGGTGACAGTGGGGGGGGTGACAGTGGGGGGGGTGTGACGGGGTGGTGACAGTGTGTGGGGGGGGTGACAGTGGGGGGGTGTGACGGGGTGGGGGGTGGTGACAGTGTGTGGGGAGGGTGACAGTGTGTGGGGGAGGTGACAATGGGGGGTGGGGTGTGACAGTGTGTGGGGTGACAGTGGGGCGTGGGGGTGACAGTGGGGGGGTGGAGGGCGACAGTGTGTGGGGGGGGTGACAGTGGGGGGTGGGGGGCAACAGTGGGGGGGTGGGGGGTGACAGTGGGGGGGTGACACTGTGTTTGGGGGGTGCCAGTGGGGGGTGGGGGTGACATTGGGGGTGGGGGGTGACAGTGGGGGGTGGGGGGCGACAGTGTGGGGGTGACAGTGTGTGGGGTGACAGTGTGTGGGGTGACAGTGGCGGGTGGGGGTGACAGGGGGGGGGTGGAGGGCGACAGTGTGTGTGGGGGGTGACAGTGGGGGGTGGGGGGTGACAGTGGGGGGGTGACACTGTGTGTGGGGGTGACAGTGGGGGGGTGACACTGTGTGTGGGTTGACAGTGGGGGGGTGGGGGTGACAGTGGGGGGTGTGGGGTGACAGTGGGGGTGTGGGGTGACAGTGGGGGGTGGAGGGTGACAGTGGGGGGTGGGGGGTGACAGTGTGTGTGTGGGGTGACAGTGGGGGGTGGAGGGTGACAGTGTGTGTGTGGGGTGACAGTGGGGGGTGTGGGGTGACAGTGGGGGGTGTGGGGTGACAGTGGGTGGTGGGGTGACAGTGGGGGGTGGAGGGCGACAGTGTGTGTGGGGGGTGACAGTGGGGGGTGGGGGTGACAGTGGGGGGGTGGAGGGCGACAGTGTGTGGGGGGGGGGTGACAGTGGGGGGTGGGGGGTGACAGTGGGGGGTGACACTGTGTGTGGGGGGTGACAGTGGGGGGTGGGAGGCGACAGTGTGGGGGGTGACAGTGTGTGGGGTGACAGTGGGGGGTGTGGGGTGACAGTGGGGGGTGACACTGTGTGTGTGGGGTGACAGTGTGGGGAGTGACGGTGGGGGTGACAGTGGGGGGTGTGGGGTGACAGTGTGGGGGGTGACAGTGTGGGGGGTGACAGTGTGGGGGGTGACAGTGTGGGGGGTGACAGTGGGGGGGGTGGGGTGACAGTGTGTGTGTGGGGTGACAGTGTGTGTGTGGGGTGACAGTGAGGGGTGGGGGGTGACAGTGGGGGGTTGGGGGTGACGGGGTGGGAGGCGCTCACTTTGGGAGATACTGCGCACGCGTCGACTTCACCCCGAGTGACGTCAGGATTTTTCAAACCCGGCGGCCGCGCGCGCCCTGTGGGGTTTGGGACGAAATGATCGAATGAGGGACCAACCGCCACCGCCACCGCCCCGGAGGCCGCGCCATGTACCGACTGAAGCGCAGGCGGGTAAGCGGCGGCCCCTCGGCCACGGCAGGTTTGGGGCTCTGTCCTCCCCCTCTCTCTCTCCTCCCTCCTCCCTCCCTCTCTCTCCCGCCATTGACCCGCTGTGTTCCCGCCCGCAGGGGGAGCCGGCGACCGGGCAGAGCAGCATCGACGCCTTCTTCGACCAGGTCCAGGTGAGCGGCCAATAAATACCAATAACAATAGTAATAATAGTAATAATAATAACCCTTATGTTCGGGTACATTCAGGGCCCTGTTGTCTGGGACGTTGTTCACCACCACCACCACCACCACCTGGGGTTTGCGCGGCGCCCCCCAGCGCTTAACAGTGGACCCGCTCAGGGTCACCCACCGCCACAACAACAACAACAACAACAAGATTTCATTTATAGAGCGCCTTTCACGTCGGGAGGACGTCCCGAGGCGCTGGACATTTTGAGTCGGGACCCGAGCATTGGTGGTGGGGGGGTGGGGTGGGGGGGAATGGTCAGGGTGAGGGGAGGGGGAGGGAGGGAGCGAGGAGGGGGGAGAGAGTCGAGAGAGGAGCTGAAGGCACGGACGGTCAAAGAGAAAGGTTTTGAGACCGGCCTTGAAGGAGGAGAGGGAGGAGGCGGCGAAGGCACTGGGGGATGGAGTTCCAGGCCTCGGGGCTGAGAGGCTGAAGGCCCGGCCACCGATGGTAGGGCGGTTGGGGTGGGGGACGTGGAGCAGACCGGAGCCAGAGGAACGGAGGGTACGGGCAGGTAGGTAGGGGGATAGTAGGTCAGAGAGGTAGGAGAGAGCGAGGCCGTGAATGGCCTTATAGGTGAGGATGAGGATCTTGAATTCGATCCTCTGGGGGATGGGGAGCCAGTGGAGGCGAGCGAGGGTGGGTGTGATGTGGTCCCGAAGCCTGGTGCGGGACAGTACACGAGCTGCAGAGTTCTGAATGACCTGCAGCTTGTGGAGGGAGGTGGCGGGAAGGCCGGCGAGGAGAGAGTTCCCATAGTCCAGCCTTGAGGTGATAAAGGCGTGGACCGGAGTTTCAGCAGCAACAACAGCAACTTGGATTTATACAGCGCCCTCTGCGCCGGACGGCGTCTCAGAGCGCTTCACGGTAACGGATCCCGGGGCCGGGGCGGGGGGGGGGGGAGGAGGAGGGGAGGAAGGTAACCGAAGGCGCGATCGAAAAGAAAGGTCTTCAGCAGAGACCCGAAAATAGGGAGGGAGGAAGTGAGGGAGGGAGACGAAGGGAGTGAGCAAGGCAGGTTGTTGAATGTTATATATAAAAAAAATTATGCTTTTTTTTCACACACACACACACCCTTTATTTGTTGCCGGCGACCGTCAACCACCGCCTACGGTGTAAGATTTAACGAAACGCAAAACGGCGTTAAAAAAAAATTTGCCTCGCGCAATCGGCTGCCGCGTTTCGCCGACAAAATCAATTCACTTTACAGTGCGTTTCTGTGAAAAGCTCTGAGTCGTTGTGACGAACGTGGTAAAGCGCTACATCAAACGCAAGTATTATTGTTATAAAAAGGGCAGGAAATGTTACAAACCCAGTGCTGATCGACTGTTCGTGCACTTATTACCCGTGTGACGGTTTGAAACAGACACTAATGGGTGGAATTTGACAACTGTGCAGCCGCCAAAGAATGGCAAACACAAAGAGGTACTAATAATCCTTGCATTTGGATTCGAGACATCTCAAAACACTTCACAGAATACACTGTGAAGTGGTAAAGCTGTTTAAAAATTTATAATGTATGAAATGAAATTCCTCTTATTTCGGTACTCAATTATTCTGGCAATTATCAATTATTCTAGTACAACAGAAAACATACCACAAATACACAAATGATTTTATAAACTTGAATAAACTAGGATTTGAAATATTTTGATGATCTTCCCTTAAATAAGCGGGAAATATATTTTTTTCGTGCAGAAGCCGCAGAAACTTTTTACAGAAATTGGCCATGCAATGAGAGCTGCTGATCAAAGCAAGCGGAGCAGTCAGGATGCCGCAGTGACCATTAGTATCTTAGACAGCGGTGATGAGGAAGAAGATTTAATAAAATCAGCAATTCTAGAATCTGCGGTCACAGAGATTGTCCCTGAATCTCCAGTCATCCTGGGTGATGTGTACTCTGTTCCTGAAACACCAGAACACAAAATCGAGGCACGTCTCAAATTACTGGAGCCCAATGTGATGAGTACTCCCATGTCCTGTAACTCCCGTTTTCGGATAAACCGATCGAAGGAAAATGCTGGAGTTAAAGTTGCTCTTTTTCCCACCATTTTAAATTCTGAGAATGTGGACCAAGTGCAGAGAAACTGCAGTCTTCACAAAGCTGCGCAGAGGACTCGTCATGTTGGAGGTCGCAAGACATTTAGTCCCATTGAATTGTCAGGAAAGAGATTTGCTAACCCGAAAGATATGCCCAAACCTAAAAAGTTGAGATCAGCCTCTGTGAGAAAACCAAGTGTCACCGGGGTGCATGATGTGATAGACTCGCCTGGTAGTTTCCTGGATGAATGTCTAATGATTATCAGTCAATCCACCCCAGAGTCAAAGCACTGCAAAACTGTGAATTATAATGTGAATAGCAACCGGCAAAGCATCAAGGAAAAACAACCTGCTACCCAGGTTTCAATGAATTTCTTTCCAACAAGCTGTGCCAAGAAACCTGGGAATCTCCGTGTGACTGCGGTGAGCAAAAAGGAGAACTTCCAATCACTCGTATCAAGAAACCTATTGTTGAAGAATCCCTTCAAGAAAATTGATCCCAAACCAAACACTGCCTCAAAGAATGAACGTCAAGATTCAGTTTTTATTCGGATTGGTCGAGAAAAATACCCTGACACTGACAAAGAGAATGAAACCGATGACTTAATCAGAAACTCTGAGGACGTTGATGATCTATTGAGAGAGTTAAACAAAGCATCAATGGAACTGAATGGAGGTGCAGATGCTGTGAAAATCCCACCTGCCTCTGTGGACCTTTGTAAAGATCCCGGAGAGAAACGTCCATGTGAAGATGTACCGGAGCGTGAAGAAGCCTATGCTAAGCATGTAATGAACGAAGTTAATAAACTGAGACAAGGAACGGAAACAGAATCTTTTCATCTGACTGAGCTGTCACGCATGTCAAGCAACCTCGACATTACCACTGCTGCTGAACAGTCAGATGACCAATGGGAAGAAATGGATGACGGCTGGCTGGAGGAAGTCATGAGCCAAAGCTTTACAAATGTAACAGAAAAGCCATGTTCTTTAAGGTAAACCTGCAATGTTGTCCTAACAAAGTTTGAATATTTTTCTACGGTGGGTTTCCTATTGCTGCTTGAGTCAATGAGGGCAGGAGAAGCAATGCATTGGGGGCAGGGGGGAATTGTGGGTAGCTGTGTTCAGTGCTGAAGTCCCTGCCGTGAGTTATTTACGTTGGCAGTGAATACGGCAATGTTAGGAATGTGATGAGTGGAACCTGAAGCATTATGATGACTTGGCTGAGATCAGTAAACTCAGCACAGACTGAGATCGGACCCATTGAGCTGCTGCCCCGTGTGCTACAGTTCCATTCACTACACCATCCGAGTTTCCCTCGATGGCCAATATTTAACAGCAGTAGAAAAGCTGCTGGAGACAGAATGAAATGAGAAGTAGAGTTGATATAGATGGGATCACACAATTTCTGTTGATCCTTTCTTTGGCTTGTATCTCACATTTGCCTGGCTTCCTGAGCCTGAACAGAGGAACTAATGTTGTATGTAATTTGACGCGTATTGTTCTTTCTGACTTCTTCTGTCTCAGTAAGAAAACGTTTGGTGACAACGCAATTCTCTGCAAGGGAGTGAACAACCGGTACCGGATTGTGACAGTGAACGAAGTCACAAGCCCCAGTGGTTTTCCAGAGAAACATTTAACCATCACGGCGAGCCAGCTGGGTGACAGCACAGAGCAGTGTGTTCTTCAAGATGACTGGTAATAAAAGCACTGCAGAATAACAGCGTCATTCCTTCACACAAATTCTGAATGATTGTATTTAATACTTGAGATGTTTGATGAGATAAGGTGCTGTATCAAATTTATTTATATTTGTTACGACCAGACGAGTGGCAATATTTCAGACTACAGGCTGCTTGATTCTGCAGTGAGTCTCACTGCTTGCTTGGTGGGATGCCTTTACATTATTGTTTGTTTGGCAAGTAATAATAATCCTTGATTTTGAATTGTTTAAAAATTCAATTCTTCACCTCACCCCTCTCTTGCCTCTTTGTCTCCCTGCCCTCCACCTCTCCTGATCCCAACCCCCAGCTCAGGTGCAAATTCTGGGACGTCCTTCCTGCCTGAAAGACTCTATACAACTGTAATTTTTTTTTGATATAGTGCCTTTCCCGTCGGAAAGACAACAACAAATTACATTTGCATAGTGCCTTTCACATCAGGAGGATGGCCCAAGGCGGCGGACGTCTCAAAACACTTCACAAGATGTAGTGACTGTTTTGTAGGCGAACGCAGCACCCAATTTGTGCATAGCATTATCCCACAAACCCATGAAGTGAATGGCTAATTCTATCTGGGGGATTGCTGAACAGGACACTGGGAGAAACTCCTTTCTCTTTTCTGATAATGCGGTGGGATCTTAAATATCTTGAAGATAAAAAAAGATCTTAAAGCAAATGGGACCTTGGTTTAATATCTTGTTTGCAGGGTGGCATCTCTGACAATGCTGCACACCCCTAGCACTGCACTGGTGTGACCTAGACTAAAGTCCAATGTGGGCCTTGAACCCACAGCCTTCTAACTCAAACGCATGAATAATACAACTGATCAAGGCTGGTGAAGAAAGTAAACTAAAGTAAAGATGTGTTTACCTGAAATTGGCACAGAGATTGCACAGCAGCACTGGATTCACACTCCAGTCATGCTCTAGTCCTGCTGTCCAGTTTCCAAAACGCACAATGGGTTAGTATATTAATATTTAACATATTCAAGACTGAGAGCGATAGATTTTTAAAAACTTAAGGGATTTGGGGATAGGGCAGATAAATGGAATTAGGTTAGACGATCAGCCATGATCTTATTAAATGGCGGGGCAGGCTCGAGGGGCCGAATGACCTGCTCCTGTTTCTTATGTACTTGGTGCTTTGTCTTTTGTTGTGTGTGTGTGATGCAGCTGTACAGAAAATGTCTGTTTAGAAAATAATAATTATGTATTTCAGGGAATCCACTGATATCAAACCAGGAGACATTGTTCATGTTGAAGGAGAGAATTTCTCAGGTCCCTGGGTGATAAACAGGGATTGTGGCTACCTGATTTGGAACCCTGACCACCTAATTTCTGGAACCAGCGTAGCAAATAGTATCCGATGCATGCGAAGGGCTGTACTCAGCGAAAGGTTCAAGGTGAGATTTACAAAAAACGATTTAACTGAAGAAAGTATCTCAGAACTAACTGACTCAGGTAATAATACTTGCATTTGATATAGTGCCTTATCATGTCATTGAGACGTCTCAAAGTGAATGGACTATATATTTCTATGCGCAAAACATGGCAGCCAGTTGCGTCCAACAAACAGTCGTGTATTGTTACTATTTGTTTTTGTGTTATGTCCTTGAACATCCTCCATGTAGGATGCAAGTGTCCAATTTTAGATTTCTTATCTTTATCCTTTATAATCTGTTTATTAACATCTGAACTGGGTGCCTTTTAGGAAGAAGGAAAATTCGTAGGAATTACAGCCGAGAAGGAAGCCATTCGGCCCATGCTGTCTCTTTAATTTGGACATGTTGCCTAAATTGTGGAGTCCTGTCGATTGGGGGTTAGTGCACTAGCCTTGTAAACGAGAGGATCTGGGTTTGATTCCTGGGTGGGGAGAAACATTAGGCAAGTTTCCTTTTCTGGGGGTAATTGTACACAGTCAACCTACTTTACAATACATTCTGTGAACCACATTGAGACGCCTCACCGATATTTTGTCCCTCTGTGATCAGGGCTCCCTCTACCTCCTCGTCCTCCTTGACCTTTCTGCTGCTTTCGATACCGTTGACCACTCTATCCTCCTGCACCACCTCACCTCTCACCTCTACCTTAATGGTTCTGCCCTTGAGTGGTTCATATCCTACTCTCACATTGTCTCCACATTGTCTCCAAAATCATTGTTCATCTCCACAAATGGCTGCTCTTCTAGCCCCCGCACCGTCTCATGTGGAGTCCCTCAAGCTCTATCCTTGGTCCCCTCTTTAATATCTACATGCTTGCTCTTGGTGACATCATCTGCAAGCATGGAGTCAACTTCCACATGTATGCGAATGACACCCAATTGTATCTCTGCCTCCACCCTTGACTCCAGGACCACTGCTGTCCTGACAGAATGTCTGTCAGACATCAAGTCCTGGATGAGAGTTAACTTTCTACAGTTGAAGAAGACCGAGGCCCTCCTGATTGGTTCCGGTCTGCTCCTCCACACCTTAGGCACTGACAGCATCACCATCCAAGGATGAACACTCCACCTCACTGAGCCAGACCTTGACATCTTGTTTGACCCTCAGCTGTTCTTTCTACCCTACATCTGTGCCATGACGAGCTCTGCCTTCCCCCATCTCCGCAACATCGCCCAACTCTGCCACTGCCTTATCCCTCAGGCCACCGAAACCCTCATCCATGCATTCATCACATCTAGGCTCGACTACGCCAACTCACTGCTTGTCGGCCTTCCCAACTCTTCCCTCCACAAATTGCAGATCATCCAGAACTCTGCAACTCATGTCTTCTCCCGCACCAGGCTCCGTACCCCATCACCACCATCCTCGCCTGGCTCCACTGGCTCCCCATCCCCAAGAGGATAGAGTTCAAAATCATTGTCCGTGCCTTCAAGACCCTTCACGGTCTTGCCCTTCCCTCCCTCCGTGACCTGCTGACCCCATATCAACATGTCCGCTCCCTCCGCTCAGCAGACTCTGGCCATGATGGGCTCTGCCTTCCCCAACTCCGCAAGATCGCCCGCCTCTGCCTGGGCCACCCCACCATCGGCGGTTGGGCCTTCAGCCTCTCTGCCCCCACCCTATGGAACTCAGTCTCACATTCCCTTCGCTTCGCTCCCTCCCTAGCCTCCTTCAAGACACATCTCAAAACCTTCCTCTTCGACTGAGCCTTTTGCCACCCTCCTACCCTCCCGATCCCCAGCTCAGGTCCAAAAAGTCCAAATCCCTGACTGACCAGCGCCTTGGGACATCCTCCCGACGTGAAAGGCACTATACAAATGTAATTTTGTATTGTATTGTGATAAGGCATTATATCAAATGCAAGATTTATTATTATTTATTATTAAATTCTCTTTCCAATATCAGGTGAAAGCTATGTGCAATGGAATCCACTTTAGCCTGGGTTCAGTTAATTCTTGCTTTAATCTTGTTGAGCACAATTCTGCTTTCTAGAAAGTAGTTTTATACTGTTTTTAATGTTGGCTGTGGGATTTGGTTAGTGTGGTTTTGGCATAAGCTAGTTTGCTCCTTAATATGAGGTTTTTTGGGGGGCATTTAGTGGTGCAGTGAGTCAGTAGTGAGTATGGCAGATTATGCACCTAATTCAATTCATCTGCTTACATGCTCAAATGATGGAGGTTTCTCTGCATGAGAGTTACTGCAGGAAAGCTGAGACTTGCCATCTGGTAGAGTAATGAACCGCTGGTTAGCACGTATCAAAAACATTGTTCCAGTTCTTGATGAACCTCAACAGTTGTTTTTCCTTTTGTTTTGAAGGCCTGTGAAAGAGGAACAAGACAGATGCTGTTTGGCACCTTGGTTCATGAGATCTTCCAGAAAGCAGCAACTAGTCACGGGTTCACAGAGGACGCACTGCAAAAAATTACCTCAAAAACTCTTCGTGCCTTAAAGTACTTAGGAGAGATGTAAGCCCCACTTGGTTCAATGTCTGGTGTTGCGATTAATTGTGGAAATAGCTGAGCAACTAGAAAAGATTGTCGTTTTTATTTCTGCGTGTGAAGGGTGGGAAATGCAGGCAGCATAATACCTGAAGATCTCTGGTACTATCTTGCTCTCAACAAAATTGGACAGTTTCTTTATTAGTGTTGTTGAGATGAACAACAGCAACAAGAAGATTACATTTGTATAGCGCCTTTCATGTCGGGAGGAAGTCCCTAGGTGCTGGACAGTCAGTTTTGGACCCGAGCTGGGGGTCGGGATTGGGGAGGGTGGGGGGAGCAGGGTGATCGAAAGCAGTCGAAGAGGAGGTTCTTGAGATGGGTCTTGAAGGAGGCAAGGGAGGGGGTGTTGCAGAGAGACTGCTCGATGGAATTCCAGAGGGTGGGGCAGAGTGGCAGAATGTCCGCCCGCCAATGGTGGGGTAGGCGAGGCTGGGGATGTGAAGCTCGCTGAGCGGAGGGAGCGGACAGGATGGTAGGGGGTTAGGAGGCCGCAGAGGTAGAGGGGAGCAAGACTATGGAGGGCTTTGAAGGTGAGGACCAGGATCTTGAACTGTATCCTCTGTGCAATGGGAAGCCAGTGGAGTCAGGCGAGCATGGAGGTCATGGAGCCTGGTGTGGGAGAGGACATGGGCTGCATTATTCTGGATGATCTGCAGCCTATGGAGGGAAGAGTTGGGGAGGCCGACAAGCAAGGAATTTGCGTAGTCAAGCCTCGATGTATGAGGGTTTCGGCGGCCTGTAGTGTGAGACTGTGGCGGAGCCGGGTGATGTTGCCGAATTGGGGGAAGGCAGAGCCGGTCATGGCACAGATTTCGGGTAGAAAGGATACTTGATAGTCAAACGAGATGCCAAGGTTGTGGACTGGCTTAGTAAGGTGGAGTGTGCAACCATGGATGGTGATGCTGTCAATGCCTGAGGTGTGGCGGCCCTGATGGGAGACAATCAGGGGAGCCTCGGTCTTGTTGACGTTCAACTGAAGAAATTTAGTTCTCATCCAGTACTTGACATCTGACAGACATTCTGTCAGGACAGCAGTGGTCCTGGAGTCAAGGGTGAAGGCAGAGAGGTACAGGGTGTCATCCGCATACATGAGGAAGTTGACCCCATGTCTGTGGATGATGTCACCAAGAGGGAGCATATAGATTTTGAAGAGGAAGGGACCAAGGACAGAGCGCCGAGGAATGTTGCACAAGACGGTTCGGGGGCTAGAGGAGAAACTGTTTGTGAAGATGAAGCGGAGGCGATCTGGACCAGTCAAGGACAGAGCTGTGAAGGTTGAGGTGCGAGGAGAAGCTCAAACAACTTGAGTGCAATATGTGTAAACTTTGGTAGCTGTAATCAAGCAAATCAGGGAAAGAAAGCTGGTGCAATATCCTTCATGTGAAAGCAACAGTGCTGTTGCGATTCCTGAAACTCCCCAAGCACTGCTTTATGTTTGTGATACCTTGTGTGGTTTCAGTACACAGGGCCCCCTGTTTAAAGACCAGATAGGTTAGGATTAACAAAGGAATTCTAGCTGTTGAATCAATCTGATTACAAGTGGGTTTTTGCCAGATGTGAGGTTTCTGCAGCGGCCTGACTGACACATGGAGCAATGCCACTTGTCTTGTAGGCATATTCCCACCCTGCCTGGAGCGCGCCAAAACCGCATTGAAGGTCCATTAAAGTGCTTTGAAGTCTACAGATGTTTTTAGTGTGGTTTTAGTTACAAATGCAGAATGTTAAGTAGTGTTGCAGGGGCCTTGATTTTATGAAGGTTGAGGACATTCAGCTGTACTGAAGTCCCTTAAAACAGTAAACTGATTGTCTAGCGTAGAATTATATAGAATATACAGCACAGAAACAGGCCATTCGGCCCAACTGGTCTATGCCGGCATTTATGCTCCACATGAGCCTCTTCCTGCCCTTCCTCAACTAAACCTCACGTCCTCCCGACGTAAAAAGCGCTATATCAAATGCAAGGATTAAGTGGGGTTTGTCTTTGAAGAAAGCTGTTACACTCCGGATATGGTACATGGAAATTCTTCTCTGAGTTCTCAATAGCTGAAAATAGGGACTATTAAGCATGGCAAGGCTTTTCCTTGTAGGCCAGTCTTCTATTTGTTCCACAAATATTGTTTAGTAATTGATAGATTTAGGTAATTACATTTTCAATAAGTTTTTGCACTAATCTTGTTAACTGGAACTACAGGTACAGCCTAAAACTGAGTCAAGCGGAGGTATTGCAGGAGATCAGTGAATATGTGCCTTCAATCATCAAGTGGGCTGAAGATTTTATGCACAACTCCCCGTGGCCCAGCAAACAGCAATTGCAGCTTAAACTGTAAGTTATTTTCCAAATTCGTTCAATGGATGGATTAAGACAAGTGATGGTGTGTGTAGAGTTATAATGGGTAGTTAATTTGACCATTTTAAGTTAGAATGCAAGTCAGATATTTAGGCTTTGCAGTAAAGAGCAAGTTATCTCTTCTCGGAAGCCAAGTTGCTTCAAATGATTCTGAGTGAGGGAAATGTGCCTGGCATTGCATGTGCCATTGGGGGAGGTTAGACATTCCATGATTGTGCTTCAGTTCTTCATTGTGTCTGAATTTATTAATGTTGCCGCAGAATAAATTTAGCTCTTTGCTTTCAGCAACACCTCCTAGTCTCTCACTCTCTACCCATCTCACCACTTTTTATATGCTGCGGATCTCTGCAATTGGAGCTCCTGACAAGTTGATGTAACCTCTCCGTGTGTACTCTCTGTAGCCCGAGCGAGCGAAATCTGAGTAGACAGGATGCCATGAGTAGCATCACAGTGACTGATATTGAAGATATTGAAGAGAATATCTGGTCCCCAAGATTTGGTATAAAAGGCAAGATTGATGTAACTGCCTCTGTTAAAATCCATCGCCAGTCTAAAAGCCAGACCAGAATCATGCCTTTGGAGCTCAAAACGGGAAAAGAATCCAATTCAATAGAGCATAGGAGTCAGGTATGTAACTGTTCTATAAGTTCTCAGCACCTTGATAACTGTAATAGTAACAATCCTTGTATTTGGTACAGTGCCTTGATCTATCAAAATACTTCACAGGATTTACAACAACAACAAAATTACATTTACTGCAAAATGGAGTGACTGTATATTTGTGGGTGAACGAGCAGCCCAATTGCGCACAGCAACGTCCCACAAACAGCCATGGAACGAATGACCAATTGTTTGGGGATTTATTGGCCAGGACACTCGGAGAGAGAAACTCCTTCTCTTTTTGAACAGTGTCATGGGATCTTTAATGTCCATCTGAACAAGCAGACGAGATCTTGGTTAATGTCTCACCTGAAGGACGGCACCTCGGACAATGCAGTAACCCCCCAGCTTAGACTGTGATTCCAAGTCCCATAGTTGGAAAAAAGTAAATTGGGGTGAATTTGCTCAAGCCTCTCGCACACCTCCCAGTAGGATTGCAGTGGCTTGAATAATGTTCAGTGTATTAGTTCCTGTGGATTGATTCAAGTGAATCAATGGGAGTGAATAACCATGGAGACACCCTAAATCATATACCCTACATCACTGGTGTTAGTAGGAATAGAGGTGTATTGGAAGGTTGGAGACTCAAATGGAGTTTAACCACTGGTAAACACTCACTATCCGCTGCCTCCGCTTGGCTGGCTCTGGCCTCCCGCTTGTCCCTCCCCGCCAATTCCATCATCGGCGGACATGCTTTCAGTCACTTTGCCCCCAAAACTTCAGAAATCTCTCCTTCAATCCCTCCACCTTGCCCCCTCCTTCCCTTCTTAGATCATGACTGAAGACCTTTCTCTTCGATCGTGTTTATTGTCGCCACCCCACCGGCTCAGTGTCGGGCTCCGCCACTGTTAAGCGGTCTGAGACGCCCCGGGTGAAGAATGCTGTATAAATGCAAGTTGTCGTTGTTGTATCACTCCATGCCATATCACTGTGTGTTCACCCACTGCTCCCCTGAGTAAACTGGAAGATTTTTTCGAAGAAGGAAACATTAATCTTGGTTTCACATATAGTGCAGTGGATAAAAGCAAACGTGAGGTCTCAGTCTCATTTAAAAGACTTGGATAATTTACTTATCTTCATCTGCTCTTGCATTATCTATAACCATGTAAAGATTGTGTTTGTTCATCTTTGGTAACCGCACTAAGAAAGTGAATATAAATGTGTTGAATCGTTTCCCCTCCAGGTGATCCTGTACACCTTGCTGAGCCAAGATCGTAGGGAGGATCCGGAGGCTGGCTTTCTTCTCTATCTGAAGACTGGGACAGTTTACCCTGTGCCTGGCAATCGTATGGATAGGAGAGGTACAGAGTATCGTAGCATGGACTTTTTGCTTAAGGGAGGGAGGAATGTACTCCACCATGCTTTATTACAATAATCCCTGCAGTCTGATCTATCACCTTCTCATCAAGAGTCTCAAGACACTACACGTGGGGATTGCTGGCCTTCTCCTTTTGAATTGTGCCATGGGATCTTGTACAGGCAGTCAGAACCTCAGTTTAATGACTCATTTGAAGGACAGCATCTCCAACTAATACCGTGCAGGAGTGTCGGCCTAGATTGAGTTCACAATCTGTTGAACTCTTGGGGTTGGAAATGTAAAGATAGTAAAAAGTACATCTGAAAATGCTTAAAAAATGTAATGGCACCTAGACACCACTAGGTATGTCAAACATAATTCAGAGGAGGTCTGGAGGTGGGTGCCATGTTGGTTCAACAACAACAAGATTACATTTGTATAGAGCCTTTCACGTCGGGAGGACGTCCCAAGGTGCTGGACAGCGTACAGCATTTCATTCAGTATGAGCATTCCACATAGCCTTGCAGGTCCCAGGCTTGATCCTTGGCAAGCATTGAGTTTAACATTCTTACTGGGATCACAGGTAGGACTCAGGAATTGGCTTTGGTGCCTTTGGGCTAAAACATTTTCTTTAAATAAAAAAATTGTATATTTTGCTTGGCTTTGATTACCTGGTGTTTTATATGTATATTTATATGAATTGTGTAATTCTCTTTCGCTCCCAACCACCCTTGAGTAATACTTTTTTTCTACTCAACAGAATTGCTGAAGCTAAGGAACCAGCTGGCTTTTTATTTAGCCAATGGTGTGGTTCAGTCCAGCACGCCAAAAGCTGGGCTGTTACCTCCTGTGGTCAGTGACAGACTGGCCTGTAAATTCTGCTCACAGCTTCGGAACTGCGCTTTATACAGCAGGTAAGGGACTGCTTCTGATGGCTGGTAACAAGTTACATGCAGACAAAATACATCCTACAAAATACTGCTCTGAGCTGTGGGTACTGGGAGCTGCCCTTTCCTGGCTCTGAGCTATTTGAATAAAACAGAATTTCTGATCATCGTCTCTAATCTTTTATCTCTTTAAGGACCAAGTATGCTTGAGGTTAGATGCTCATTCCCCCAGCGTTTAATAAACTATTCTGTGCCCTGTCCTGCAATTTTTTATAACCAGATTGCTCTTTGAAAGAGCCAGCACAGGCACGATTGGCTGAATGGCTTCCCTCTGTGCTGTAGGATTCTATGAAAAGTCATCCCACTACCATTTAAGTGGTGCATTTACTGAATGAGCTATTGAGTTTTTTTTGTGTGTGTTGAGTTTGAAACCCAGCGCTCAACCAAGACAGCATGAATAATATAATGACTGGGGACTGGTAGGCTAAACTAGATAAACAGTGGCCTCTAACCAGCTTGTGCTCTGCAGGGCAATTGAGGAGGAGCAGGCTGCCAGCTTTGTGCCAGCAGAACTGAAGCCAGTGCTGGATCAGGAGACCGAGCATCTGACTCGTGGACACCTTCAGTATTTCAGCCTTTGGTACCTGCTTTGCATTATGGAAGCAAATACGATGGACAGCAAAGGAGGCCGGAGACTCATCTGGATGCTTTCTGCAGAGGAAAGGTGAGAAAGAGCTGACTGTGTCTGAGCCCCAAAGATGATGGCATAGCAATTGTCACTAAACCTGTGGTATTTGCAGTAACGTTACAATGTGGTTGAAAATGTAAGTTCGCTGAAATCAGATTTCTGAATATGAAACTTTAATAAGTGGAAAAGGAAATCAATCCTTAGGTATTTTGTCTGCAAGGCATTTTATTATTTTGAAATTTAAAAGCCATGCTTTTCCCTGCTTTTGTGTACGACATCTGGTAGGTTTATCATGCATCTAGGCTATCTGTTTGAGCTTCGTTATCGAAAAAGGAGCTACTTGTTTGAGACTTGGGGGAGGAAGTGAGAGAAGGTAGGTGGGGTGAGGGGACATTGCTTCTGCTGGTTACTAATCTCAGTTGTGTTACTGAGTGGAGGTTGGCTACATAGGGGCAGAGAAGGAGAAAACTGTTCTCACCAGTGGTTCTCACTGGAGACAGGTTGAGGCTTGAAGCTGGGCATCTTTTGGCTACTGGTACTGCTTTTTTATTTAACAGATCTGAAAAGAGGAAGGAGAAAGTGACTTCAATTCAAAACGCAGATAACACCATAGTAAAGTTCTATCAGCAGACATTACAAATGTTGTAATAAATAGCTGTGTTGGGAACAAAATATGTTACTAGATTGCACTAACGCTTTGCGAACTTGGAAATGTGTGTCTTAATACTTTGGCTGACTCAGGAATCAAGAGTGCTATCAGCAGAGCCATGTTGACACAAAGCGCTTACAGAGCATATTTTATCTTGAAGCACTTCAAAGATGAAAGGAGGAAAACGGGGAAAGTTGAAGATGTTGACCAAAGGTACGGTCGGAGAGATGGATTTTTAAGCAGGTCAAGAAGGTGCAAAGTGAAGAGAGAATTGCAGAAGATGAGGAAAATAGTAGCAGGCGGGTTGGAGGGAATGAGAAACTAGCAGCACACCAGAGTTGAAAGAGTAGAGGGTATGGGCAGCAGAATAGGGCTGGAGAAGTTTGCAGAAGTCGGAAAAAGGAGGTTTGAGTGTATTCCAGACAGAAAGAAATTAGTGTAAAAAAAAATCTAATTAACTGAAAATTAGAATAGTGTAAAATATGTATTTCTTAGAAATTAACAGCAGCCTGTACTCACGGTAGGGGGAGCAGGAACCTCAACGTCCGCCCCCTGGATGTGAAATAAGTGGTGGTCTGTGCACATTGAGTGGTAATACAAGCATTGTACCCTATGAAGTGCCATGATAAGGCACTGAATCAAATGCAAGGATTTATTTTTGAGCAGCCTTGGTAGAATGAATGGCAAAGTTTGTGTCTTGGTATACACAGTCAATTCAGTTTGTAGCATATTCTGTGAAGCGCTTTGAGACATCTCAACGATGTGACGTGATAAGGCACTATATCAAATGCAAAGATTAATATTCGTGGCTTCACTAAGACCCTCAGTGCCTGTGCCATCAGCTCAGGATTTCTCTTCGAAGACCAACCACCTTGTGTCAAGCTCTGCACTGATCACTGTTCACAATAGCAACTAAATATGTCATTTGTCATGAGCAATATTGAAACTAGAGTTCTATTTGGATTGAATGTGTCTTTATGTGTTTATCTAGGGAGCAGCAAGGTGGCTGTATTGGTTACCTTCTACGAAATGGTGCAGCACAGGCCATCTCTGATGGACAGTACCAGCATCAGTTCATACGGAAAAATGGCTTCATCCCGGACACTGCACTCATGGCTGGAGACCGAGTGGTCGTGAGCGGACAAGAGAAACAGCTGCTAGCTCTGTCTTCTGGATACATCATTGGGGTGACTGAGTCCCAGATTACCTGTGTACTCGATCGGTAAGCATTGTCCTGTAGAAAAGCTGCAGAAGTGATTTACCCTAAAGATGGGGACATTTTTAGCAGTGAGATTTTTTTTTCCTTTCTCCATAACCATTCTGAGTGGCATGTTTTGGTGCTGTAAGACTCTATTCAATGTGTAATTTATCTTGTGCTGGGAGAGCCTCCCATAGAAATTTACAGCACAGAAAAAGGCCATTCAGTCCACCGTGTCTGTGCTGCTTCCTTTAAGAGCAATCCTTTCCATCCCACTAACCTTTCCTTTCTCCGTACCCCGGCCTCTGCATGTGGGATGTTCACTGTCTGAAATCATTTGATGCGCCCTTGCCTGTCGCTGTAAGTCCTTGCATTGTTTTACCAGGAATCTTTCCAAGCTGCCCGCTGAAACTATTTTCAGGTTTGATCATGATGAAGGAGTTGTAGGTGTGAATTATCACCTCGCAAACCTTTCCAAACTGATGGAAGCCTCCGCAGTCAGGTGAGCCCAAGCTGCCTTTAGCACAGAATCTGTTCTTTGGGGATAATTTTATCCATATCTGTCAGTTTATCCAATGAGCAGCTACACCCCATGTTTGACATCTCACCTGGCCTGAGCTAGCTGAGCTCTCCTATGGCAGCAATTGCCATTATCATCAGTGTCCTGGGTTAAGCAGAGAATATCAGCACTTAAGCCGGCATGGAGAGTGTCAACAAGCTATTTAGTTATGAGGTTGATGCAGCCGAGCCTGATTCCAGGCTCACCCACATCTGTCATTAATCTGGTACTGGGCATTGTTTTGTAGCAGGTTTCAACAACTGTTGATGTTTCTCCAGTACGAATATCCTGCTGATATTCTCTGCCTAACCAGGGCACTGAGGTAGATGTGGGTGAGGCTGGGATCAGGCTCGGCTTCAGCAACCTCAGTAGCTAAATAGCTTGTTGACACTCTCCATCCCAGCTTACACAAGAACAATGCAACAAAAAAAATACATTTGTATAGTGCCTTTCAGGTTAGGAGCACATCCCAAGGCACTGGACAGTCAAGGATTTGCACCCGAGCTGGGGGTTGGGATCAGGAGGGGTGGAGGGCAAGGAGGGTGCTGGGTAGGAAGGATGTTCTTTATTAAAGGTGGAAGTAGAAGGGTGACCGAAGTTGTGGTCGAAGTGCAAGGTCTTGAGGCAGGTCTGGAAGGAGGCAAGGGAAATGCACCTTTTGGTGAGATACTTGTGGATGGACCCAAGAACCAGAAAAGATGAGTCCTTGCTTTTAGGACGGGAGGGGAGAAAGCTGGTGCTGGGCGTTGTTTTGTAGCAGGTTTTAACAACTGTTGATGTTTCTCCAGTACGAAACTTCGAGAGCTGATCGTGGACCATCGACCTCCTCAGTTTATTCCTCATCTCAGCACTGTGCTTCCTCAGGAGGTGAAAGAAACTGTGGCAAACATTCTAAAAGGTACACTTTACAGTCACTGCATTCGCAGCAACAGCTCGGAGAAAGCACACAATTAATTGATGGTTCCGTATACAAGCAAATAGCAAGAGAATTGTTTTAATGACTGTGCACGTGCTTCACTATGCACTGTTACCTGGAAGATCCCTTGGCCTTCTTCAGCTTATTATATAGTTACCATTTTATAATGACTTTCATGTCAAATAAACATCTCAAAGCACTTCACAAGATATCATTTATTAGATGTATAATTTACTTTCTAATACAAAACACCACTGTCCACATCCTTACCCACACCAAACTCCAAATGCCCATTCCCACAGCTCCTAGTAGATTGATTTCAAGGTCCTAACCCTTGCTATAAATCCCTTCACACCCTAGAACCTCCCCATCTCTGTGACCTTCTAATCCCACCTACTACTTGCCTCTCTAAGCCTTTAGCTACTAAGCTTTTAATTACTAGAACTCTCTCTAACCTACCACTTTGACTAAGTCTACGGTCACCTCATCCCTTGCTTGGTGTCCACCTCCAGCTTTGTGAAGCTCTCTGAGAGGTTAACGTACATTTAATTGAACTATATAAATACAAGTTGTTGTTAGGCAGTTATTGTTTATCCTCACATATAAAGAATGGTCATTTGGATGAGACACTGGAGGTCGTCTATGAGAATATTGAGATGAGGCCTCATCAGTATTGTCTCACTGTGGTTCTAACGGCACGTTTTTCCCATTCAAGGACTCAACAAACCCCAGAAACAAGCTATGAAGCGAGTGTTGCTTTCCAGGGATTATACCCTGATTGTAGGCATGCCAGGCACTGGGAAAACTACCACCATCTGTACTCTGGTAAGCCACACTCTGAAATAATAATAATTCTTGCATTTGATATAGCACCTTATCATGTGGTTGAGCAGAGGGAGCGACGGGGTTTGTAGGATTTGAGGAGGTTGCAGAGGTAGGGTGGGGCAAATACAGTAAAGCTCCATTATAACCAGATAGTTGGGGGTCTATAAAATCCCAAACAGTGCTACAGTAGGGCACAATCGCTGGTCCCTGCTCCCCATTCAATACAAGAACTTGCATTTATATACCGGCCCTCACACAGGGTGCTTGACAGTGACAGAACACAATGCTGAGCCGGCGGGAGGTGACCGTAGACACAGTCAAAGGACGGTCTTCAGGCGCAGTCTGACGATGGGGAAGGAAGGGGCAAGGCAGAGGGATAGAGGAAAAGTGTTCCAGAGGTTCGGGGCATAGTGGCTGAAAGCATGGCCACCAATGGTGAAACGGAGGGCACGAGGGACATGCAGGAGCCTGGAGCCAGTCAAACAGACAGCGGATAGTGGACTGGGGAGTAAACAGTCCGGAGAGATAGGGAGGTACCTGGGCATCAAGGATTTGAAAACGAGTGCGAGTATCTTAAAATCCGTTCCATTCGGCAAAAGGGAGCCAGTGGACCCTGTCTAGAACTAGTATGGCCAGTTCTGTGCATGGCCACAAAGAGACCGCTAGCTTCCCACATAAACAATGGCTGATTTTTATATCTCAAATTGCTGCCGATGTCACTATATGTATATACAGACATATAACAGGGTATGTCTATGTATGTCATTGTTCTACCTGAATAGCACATACTGATGTTTTCTCCTTGATGTTGTCAAAGGTGAGGATCCTTCATGCCTGTGGCTTCAGTGTCCTCCTGGCCAGTTACACTAACTCAGCTGTGGACAACATTTTGCTAAAGCTGGCTAGGTTCAAAGTGGGCTTCCTGCGTTTAGGGCGGGTGCAGAAGGTTCACCCCAACATCCAAAAGTTCACAGACGAGGAGATTTGCAAAAGGAAATCTGTCCACACCCTTGCTGAACTGGAAGAACTGTACAGCAGTGAGGTAAGTCTGACTGCTACTTACTGTACAACAACAACTTATTTGTAGAGCACCATTCACGCAGGCTAACGTTTCGGAGCACTGTACGGGGACTGGGTCAGATGCTGAGTGGGGGGGAGGGTGACAATAGGCGTGGTAGGCTATTAGGTGAAAACCAATAAACGGGGGTTAGGCGGACGGCTAGAGGTTCGGCCAGTGGGGGAATTGGTAAGCTTAGGCCCGAGTTTGCCGAGCGGAGAGGGCGAACAGAGGAGTGGTGCAGAAGAAAATCAGAGATGGGGAGGAGCTGGGGCAGGAAGGGGTTTACAGTTGAGGGTGAGGAACTTGAAGATGATCTATTGGAAGGCAGTGGAACCTGCTGAGGACTGGAATGATGGTTGTGCGGTGTTTGGTGTCAATGAAGATACTGTAATGTGAGTGCTTCTCTTTTCCCATCTCTGTCCTCATTCTCTTCTGACTCAGCGATGTGTCTGTTCGTCACATGTGATCCAAGAGAAAAGAAAAGCTACGTTTTGTTTTAGCTCCTTATCATGCTGAAACATCTCCCAAATTACATTAGTTACTGTCAATTGATTGTTTTCTAGCGCCAGAGGTGGCAGCCATTTTGTGCCCAGTTAGGGCACACACTAACCTTCTGTCCTTGTGTTACAACTGGAAATGTCCATTGGTCTTGTCTCTTTGTGTTATTTGTTACTTATCTTGCTAGAAATGTCCACTAATGTTTTGTGTGTGTTACAGCTGGTTGTCGCAACAACCTGTATGGGAGTTAAACACCCAATTTTCAGCCGTCGACGGTTTGACTTTTGCATTGTGGATGAGGCCTCTCAGATCAACCAGCCAATCTGTTTGGGTCCCTTATTTTACGCTGATCGGTTTGTGCTGGTTGGCGATCATCAACAGCTGCCACCCATCGTCCAGAGTTCCGAAGCCAGGTATGTGGAGTCCCATTGTGTAGTGGTTAGCGCGTTTGCCTAACAAATGAGAGGATTCGGCTTCGATTCCCGAGCCCAGCAAAACATTAGGCAAGTTTCCTTACTCCTCACGCTCTGTTTACCTAGAGATAGGTAGGAACCTGGTTGTTAGTCGATTGGCAGGTCGATTTCCGGGGTTAGTAATCCCTCCAAATAGATATAATAATACGGTCACTCAATCCATGATTGTTTGTGGGACACTGCTCTGCGCAATTGGCTGTCGTGTTTCTCTCACAAAATATACAAGTCAATTCATTTTACAGTATATTCTGTGAAGTGCTTTGAGACGTCTCATGCGCATGATAAGTTGCTATATCAAATGCATTATTATTATTTTGTTTTTCTTGTGACTATCATAAGTGTAGCCCTGAATCTCTGACTCCCTTACTGGTCAAATAAGGTAATTTGCCTATGTTTTGTGCGTTTGCCCTTTCTGGGAAAGCTATTGAATATATTTTGTGTTTACAGAGCTCTGGGAATGGACGAGAGTTTGTTTAAGCGTTTGGAGCAGAACCACGATGCAGTCGTTTACCTGAATGTCCAGTATAGAATGAACAGGTACTCCTATATCACAATCAGTCCATTGCAAGTGAATGCTAGGCATTACTGTTCTCTAATAAACCCTTGTCCATCTTTACAGCAAGATTATGTCGCTCAGCAACAACTGGTGTATGAAGGGAAGCTGGTGTGTGGCTCCGAACAAGTGGCAGCTGCTACTCTGCAGTTGCCCAGGTGGAACGAACTGGACTCATCTTGGCTAAAAGACGCCCTGGAGCCACGTCATCCCATCTGTTTCCTGAACACCGCAAAGGTGAGCAAGTCTTCACGCTGACTAATAGAACCCAAGTGACCATTTCTCTCTCATCTCAATCAACTTAGCTCATGAAGCATCGGGATAAGAGCTGGTGAGTACTGTTAGATGTTGTGGCTCTTGTGAACACAAACCACCAGATATCCTTCGACTGCCCTCCTACCCTCCTTGCACTCCACCCTCCCTGATCCCAACCATCCCCCAGCTTGGGTCCAAATCACTGACTGTCCAGCACCTTGGGATATCCTCCTGATGTGAACGACTCTATACAAATTAATTTTGTATTATTTTAATGGGTCAAATTGCCCTTTTCTGTGCTGTAGCATTCTATGATTCTTGAATCCCAAATCAGACTTAATGTCTGTTCTTTGTGTCCAAGGTACCAGCCCCGGAGACAGATGAGCCTTATGGTCTGGGTAATGTTACAGAGGCTCAGTTGGTGTACCATCTAACAGCTGTGCTTTTAAAGGTGTGTACTTTTATTCTGTCAGGAAATGATGCTGTGTGGACTATTGTACTCTGACACAACCTGAACAGGCTTCACTTTGGATGCTTGAGAGTAGAGTTCCTAACTTTAAAAACTAAGTACAAAGCGTTTGCAATATGTGTGGAAGGAAAAATTGAATAATTACTGTGAATCATCTGTTGCATAGCTTACTGCATGCTTCTAATTGTAATGAGAGATTTCTGAAATAGTCCCGGAGGCACTGCGAGTGAAGTGGTTGCCTTTATTTCATTACTTAATACATTTGGCCACAAGCCAGACTGTCGTGATTATGTTATAAAATGCATTGTTTGCCCTCTGCATGACTTCAACTCTGGAATTGTATTCCGCACAGGCTGGATGTCGGGGCTGTAACATTGGCATCATTGCCCCGTACAGACAACAGCTTAAAACCATCTCCGCACTACTGGCAAAAGAGGCAGCCTTCAGTGCCGTGGAGGTGAACACTGTGGATAAGTACCAGGGAAGAGACAAGAGTGTCATCATCGCTTCCTTTGTGCGGAGCAATCGTGATGGCAATGTAAGTACCAGATGTGCCTGTTGTGTCAAATGTTTGTGCGATTGTTCAGTTTGTGCAAACCTGATGAGGTTGTAAAGTTACCCCGGTATAACTGGGTACTTGTGATATTTAATAACAAATCAATTCCTTTCACCACTGAAAGTTGTTTTTCACTGTAGGATTAGCAAAGTTGAGCTCACTCACAGCCCGGCCTATTTCTTTGGAATAGAAAATACCCCAGAGTGAAGTTCTTTTTAGATTTTTATAAATGTACTTTTTGGTGTATATATTTTTGAGTTTCCCTGTCACTGAATTGACACTTTCATGCTCCTCATAGACTCAGACTCTCATGTCTGAGCCGTGGAGCTGCGACTGGTCAAAGCTCTTCCTCCATGATTTTAATTTAAAACCTATTGATATATTCCCGATTGTTTCCACCTCTCCTGATTGGTGCTTATGTTACAGTCACTGAATATCAGCACCTGTACCCATGTAACCAGTTTTCATGTGAGAAGCTGAACAACAAATGTTAATGCAATGATAATAGTAATCCTTGCGTTTGATAAGGTGCCTTCCACGTCACCAGGATGTCTCAGGATTTCACAAGATTTCCCGTAGTGACTATATTTTTATAGGCAAACATGTTGCCAAGCTGTTAAATCAGGGTGGTCCAACTGGCAGTTGGTGATGGGAAGTTGTATTATCATGAAGAATATAACTTTACTCTTTTTCTAACAGCTGGGGGAGTTGTTGAAGGACTGGAGACGTCTCAATGTTGCTGTCACTAGGGCCAAGCACAAGCTGATCATGGTGGGCTGTGTTCCAACATTGCGTCGATATGCCCCGTTGGAAAAATTACTTGATAACCTAAATGCTGAACAGATGATATCCTTTACCTTTACAAATAGGAAAGTGTAACAAGCCAAAACCTTAACGGGTTGGGTGGTCTCAGCTGGATAAGCAGTGGGAAATCTTGACAGGCAGTACTCAATGCCAAGTTATGGGGTTTTACCTGGTTAGACTCCAGCAGACCAAAAGAAAAGCACAGCATCCTGGGAGGGAGAGAGGTAGGAACTGTCCCATGACACAGCTTTGTTAAACTCTTATTGTTACAATCATGGTGTTGACATGGAATGCTGCCTTTATACATGGAGGGATGGTTGTCAGGTCCTGTTGGTTCAGGTCTGAGTGATATTTCACACTGTCTCAATCATACACTGCAGAATTGCTGTGCCTTTTTCCTTAACAAACATCACATCATTGAACTTCCGCCAGCAGCTCATGAAGTGGCTGCTCCACAGACCAGCTGACCTGAGTGACTTTCCCTCCAGGCTGAAGAACTTGAATATGCACTGCCAAGTGGCTCATCTCATCATAGTCCTCCCTTTCCCTCCATTGGTAACTTATCTACCTCATGAAGGAAAACCCCATTCTGGTCAGCGTTGCAAGTCTGACATTAGATAGGCAATTTTGTATGTTGTTTCTCTAACCTCCTCTCCCCCCACCTCACCTTCGGATAAGTAAACTTGATAGAAACTGAAGATTAGAAACTTCTAAATTGTCAATTTTGAATACAGTGGAATTTAAGGTGCTGATTTTAAAAAAAAAATTAAAAATTGGTTGACACTGTTAATATAGCTCCCAAATGACTTAGTCACTGTCCAAGACACTTAGTCAGTGTCCAGATTACTTAGTCAACATAGACTGAAATATGGACACTATCCAAAAAGACTCAGTCACGGATTCTAATTTCATCACGTCACTGCAGATCAAATCATTCAGTAGATACATTCTTGACTTTGATCTACCAGAGCATTATAGACATTAATACCCTTCTGGCCTACTGCTGTATCATTAACAGCCATATCAACACACTTTGAAATGGTCTTGTAAGCTGCTTACTCAGTGAATAAGGTACATGGTAGAATCTACACTAACTTTACATATATGAAGAACTTTTGGCGGTTAGTTGAAATGAAACCTCACATTTTCCCTCATTGTATCACTCATTTTACAACTAAAGCTGCATCAGAACTAGTCCAATCTGGGCTGAGGTGACTGCTGTACAAATGCAGAGCCACATTGCCAATTTGTTTGTAAAAGCTGCTGTTATAATTATGCTTTGTAATCCTAAGAGCTGTGTTGTTTACAGTTGTGTTGGGAGATTATTGATCGCATACGTTGTGTAGAAGGATGTTAGATTGTTTTGCAGTCCAAGTTATCAAATGTACAATTGTTATCAAGTGTACACCCTATCTTGGGATTGTTTCTTGAAGAGGTCAGGGCTGCACTGATTTACAAGTGCAGAACTAGCTGCTACTTAACAAGTTGGTAATGATGCTATTTTAATGCGTAAATTAAATAAAATGCTAATTAAAAAAAAATTCTGTATGTGTTGAAGGAAAATCACTCTTACGTAGAAGAGAAAAAATGACAAATGTTTCCAGCCCTACTTATGAGCGTTATTGTTATGACAATAATCATGAATTACAAAATGATGTTTTTTCTGTTTAAAACTGTTGAAGGGGAAAATTGGGTGGAGGTGGGGGTTGGAAGTACCGTCCTTCGAATAAGACTTTAAACCAAAATCTGCTTGGCAGAAAAGATCCCATGATCCTGTTGGAAAACAGGAGTTTCTTCCAGTGTCCTGGCCAGTAATCCCACAATAAAGTTGGTCAGGGACATTGCTGGGTGCAAATTGGATACCATATTCAATCGCAAAATACGCAGCCTCTACACTTTATAGTGTATCCAATGAAGCGCTTTGAGACATCCTCCTGGAGTGAAAGGCATTGCATCAAATACAATAATTAATTACACAGGCTCCATACTAATGCTTAAAAGCAGTTTATTTTTTTCACTTTTTCTTCTTCAATTTTCTCTTGTCTCCTGAAAACTTTTCTTCTCTAATTCTTTTTTTCTTCTATTGAAAACTTCAGCAGGTATTATCAGTGTGTGACCTTTGATGGTGACTGTTAGTCCATTTGACCAACAGGGGGCATCACAGCCAAGCCCAATCTTATCTGCCATACACATGCACACACCTTTCAACAGTCTAGTGTTTGGATAGCAATCGGGAGCAGAGAAATCTGGCTGATTTTTCCTGCTTCCTAACCCAAGGATTACAAAGTCTAATTGTAGTTCCAACTACTTTCTTGGCTGTCAGTTAACAGCACAGACCTTCCTAAGCAAACACAGCAAATGTGTAAATGTTTGGTAGCTGCAAAATGTTTTTTTAAGATGATTTCCAGCACCTGAGATTTTCACTGTGACTAATGCAGAATGTTCCCCCTATAATTTCCCCTGAAAAGATTAACAACCCGAGTGGTATTTATACCATGTGTAGGACACGACTGCTTGCAGATTATCCAGGCACATGCATCAGCACGTTCAAAATGGTCAATTAAGACTCTGACAAGATGAGGCTTCCATGGAGAACAATCAGTGCAGTGCCAGCTATATCCACTCGTCCACCCTCTTTCACCGAGATCTTCAGACTGCCTCCTCGTTTGGAGCATTGATAAGCTGTCAAAAAAAATTGCAAGCTTTTAACAAACGTTCATTTGCATTTCTAGTTTATTGGACAATTACAAACCATCTTCTTACCTAACATCTCTCTCTTGCCAAGTTGTTCCGTCCAGTAGCTGGCCAGAACTGTGTGCGCGGAGCCTGTGGAAGAACAGCGTTGGGAACTTTAGAATCTTAGAAAGTCACAGCACAGTCTGCAAGGCTTTCAGAGAAAGGTGTTCATTCAGTTCCCTGCCCTATCCCCATATCCCTTCAAGCCTTTATCTATCATGTACCTGTCAATGTCTTCTTGAAACCCACACTTACTTGGCAGGTAACCCCCGCCACCCTCCGATTGTCAGAAGTGGTGGGTGCCCATATCTGTTGGAATCTGGCCAGACAGTGTAGACCATACATAATCAATTTGTTTCAGCAGCTGTGGACCACATGTACAATGTGGGAGGAAATTTCGAACATCACAACTGGGATATGATCAGGCAGCAAGTAGATCCAGGTCACCAGATGATAGGATTGTGAGGAGCCGTGTCCATCAGGTAAGAGATCCAAAAGACAGGATTTGGGGTATTGGGAGTTTGACTAGAGTCTTCTCAAACCCACACTTCTGTCCAAAAATGAGTGGTGCTAAGAGAAACACAATAAATGCTTCAAACTCTTGCTGCCCACCCCCCTGCTAGTACATATCAAACGTAGGGTTACATTTCTACCATCTGTCCATCTTGAGGTAGATACAGTGCAGGAAGCTGAATTCTCTTTCTCTTATTTTGTTGGAGATTGAAGGTTTGATTGGACAGAATAGAATCCAAGCAGAATCCCTGGGTCATGTTCCCACTTCTCTCTCAGGTGGTCCATCAGAGATGTTTATATGAATAGGCATGCATTGGGTTGTAGTCAATAGTTTGTTGGCATGATCGTGTTTGGTGTGGAATCTTTTTAACTATACTAGTATAACCACCATTTATACATTAGAGTGCAGCGATGCATTGAATGCCGCCTTCGCCCCAGAATCCAGCTTGTACTGCTGTGCGAAACACAGTTAATTCACTTTACAATACATTCTATGAAGCTCTTTGAGACTTCTCAACAACGTGATAAGGCGCTATATCAAATGCAAGGAATAGTATTATGTACATCTGACAGACAGGAGGTCAGTGAGCTTACCTGTCACGGGATCCTCAGGAATTCCATTCCATGGAGAAAAATATCTTGAGTAAAGGTCATAGCCTCTTGTACTAATGTTCGGTGTTCCTTTAAGTGTTAGAATAAGGCCCTTCACCATACCACTATTCTCTGCCTGAAGCAGACGGTTGGGATCCACTTGAAGTGTTTCTAGCACAGTCCTGAGTTTAAAAATAAAAGGTTTTTTTAAAGGAAAAAGCTATTATATTAATGGTAAATAATACCTTCTCCCCCCGACCTCTGCGACCTCTTAACTCTTACCATCCAGGTCGCTTCCTCCACTCAGCAGGTTCCGGCATGCTTTATGTTCCCTGCCTCACCTGCCCCACCATTGGTGGGTGGGCCTTCTGCCACTCTGCCCCCACCCTCTGGAACTCCATCCCGCAGTCCCTTCGCCTCACTCCCTCCCTTGCTTCCTTCAAAATCCATCTCAAGACCCTCCTCTTTGACCGTGCTTCTGATCACCTTGCTTCCCCCTCTGCCCTCCATCCTCCCCAATCCTGTCACCCAGCTTGGGTCCAAAACTCTGTCTGTCCAGCGCCTTGGGACGTCCTCCCGACATGAAAGGTGCTATACAAATGTAATTTTGTTGTAGACATCAACCTTTCATAGGCGTCGTTAAGACGAACGAGAAGTTTCTTTGTCTTAGATGAGTAGTGAATGTCTTGTATGTTGAGGTCACCCACTGCTCCCTGGAAGAAGAATCACAGAATTTTAAAGGAATTTACATCGCAGAAGGAGGCCATTCAGCCCATCAAATCTGTACTGGCTCTCAGAGCAAGGTGTTCATTCTTAATAATAATAATCCTTGTATTTGATATAGCACCTTATCACGTCTTCGAGCTGTCTCAAAGTGCTTCACAGAATATACTGTAAAGTGAATTGACTATATTTTGTGGGCGAAACGTGGCAGGCAATTGCGCATAGCAGTGTCCCACAAGCAATTGTGGATTGAATGACCAAGTTATTATTTTTTAATTTTTTTTGAATGGATTATTACCCCCGGAAAAGCGATCAGCCAATCGACTAACAGCTGGGTTCCTACTTACTGCTAGGTAAACAGAAGCATGTGGAGCAAGGAAATTTGCCTATTGTTTCGCCCTGCCTTGCCAAATCCTCATATCCCATCAAGCCTCTATCTTCCCTATACCGTCTACTTCCCTCTTGAAAACCATAATAGACTGCCACCTTACTTGATGGGACATTCCATGTCCAAACAAAATCTAAGCTCTCTTCATTTTTCTTGTGACCATCTTATAACTGTCCTGTAGTAACTGACTCCCATAATGTCTTCTATTCTAGTGCGGTCATTATATAACAAGAAAGTAGGATTCCGGTCTGATATTTCATCTTTGCCTCAAGGATTCTGAGCCAAGTGTTGCTATTTTCTTTCTATAAAAGTTTAGAACTTTTACAACTTGCTGTTCTGTCTCACGGGATGAGGGCAACTCTTCCCTGGAGCTCCTACTTTTATATTCTTTTACTTGCCCATAGTCAGGGTTTGTCCTGCCTTTGTTGTATTATTTCTGCCAAATGGCCAACAAGTTCTTTTTTTAAAAAAAAAGCTTTACCCAATTGTGAACAATCCCTTTGCTCTTGTCAATGGCTCCTGATGCTTTGTAATCTTGACTTGACCACTCAGGTGCTCTGACATGTGAATAGTAAGACTAACCTGGCACTGCAGCTTTGGATAAAGTCCAGGCCTTTTGCTCAGAGAAACAACTTGACAGAATTACAGATGTATTGAAATTGACTGTCATTCCCATGGGCTGTTTAATCTGCCTGCTCATGTAGAGGTTTAAGAACCCATTACACTAATGGAAAATAAAAGGCTGTTTGAGCCTTTCACGGCTGTTTGTTAAATGCTTTTGTGAATTGACGGGTGTGTTCGCCTAAAAAATACAGTCAATACATTCTACAGTAAAATCATATGAAGCACTTCGAGCTGGTTTAACGACATACGGAGCTATATCAAATGCAACAATTGTTATTATAAAAGGGAATTTCTCCCAGTGACTTGACCAACAATCCCTCCAATTAATTATCATTGTTGCCTAGGAAAACAGTCACTATACTTGACAATAGTTGCTTGTGAGGTATTTTGAGACATTTCAGTGTAACTTGGTATCAATCTTAATTTCTGCAGACTTCGGGAACGCATCTTAAAGTGCTTGACAGAATATACGATACTGTGATAGTGTAAAGTGTGTATTTTATAGGTGAATACAGCATTAAATTTGTGCCCAGCAATGATCCCATTATCAGCCATGAAGCGAGTGATCAATTTTATCGGGGGATTGTTGGCCGGTCCACTGGGAGGGAGAAAACTCCCTTTTCTTTTCGAATAGGATCTGTGAGCCCAACTCCAAAATTTCCACCTATACAAGAGAGCCAATTGAATATTCTCCAACGCCTTCACAGTTGGCAGAAATAGAATTCAGGTTGGAGGGGGCTCGGCAACCTCTGATGTTCTGGTCATGGCCTCATGCGTACAATTGTGGAATTACCTTGTATATGGAGTATTTCATGCTAATGGAAAGTTTACTTGGTACTCAACACACAAACAAACTTACCTTTATTAACTCTTTTATTTCTTTTTCATCCTGTTTAGAGGGGGCAGGGGGTGAGAAATGTGGAGAAAAATTAGCTGGCAAAACAAAATTCGGTACATCTTAAATGCCTGAAAGGATAAGCGCTCTGGGATGGTACCCTGGGTGAAAGACACTATAAAAATGCATGTTCTTGACGATAAAGAGCACACATTGTAAAAGACAGTTACAAACTTGAAACACTAAAAAGATTTTTTTTATATATTCCTGGGTTCCCAGGGGAGCTCTTCTGAGAATAGCTAAAGTATAGTATGGATTGAGTAGATTAAATGCAGAGTGAAAGCTCTTTCTAGTTTTTGATATATGTCTGGCATGGGGAAAATCAATGCTGACAAAAATAGAAAAGTGCAAAGCAGAACAATTACCGAAAGACATTAAATTTAAATGTTTTAAATAAGACTTGCAAAGAGCCAATATAAGTTGTCTCTGACCTGCACAGTGGTACGGTTGAGTGGGAAGTCCAGCACTATATCACTGCCTGCCTGTCTGGCATGTAACTCCCCACTTAATGTTTCAAAGGTAAGAACAGCATTTGAATTCTCTATTAGTAGAAGAGAAATGTGTGTTTATTATATGCTTTCATTAATGGACACTTTATATTAGCGCAGAATGGAATTTGAGATAGGAAGGGGTCTCCTTGGAGCTGAACTGGCTCTAAGGTGATGTGCCTTACCCCCTTACCCTTACCCCCCCAACCCCAGCTCGGGTCTGAAATGCTGTACTCTGTCCAGCGCCTTGGGACGTCCTCCCGACCTGAAAGGCGCTATACAAATGTAATCTTGTTGTTGTTGTTTTGCAATGAAATGTTGGAATCAAGTCAGCCGGTTCCTGAGCCTGGCAGGTCCACAGTACTCCAGGGCACTGCTGATGACAGCATAGACAACCCTGGCTCGTCGGCAGGATCTGGAAAGGCAGACCAGTTACTGAGGGCAGGGAGTCATTCTACTCAGCTCCTGTTAACCCAGAAAGCCAAAGCCCTAACTGGTAGGGTGGTGCAGCAGGAAAGCTTGCCAGACAGCGATATTAATGGCAAGCTATGCGGTTTTAGCTGGTTAGACTCCAGCAGTTAACCCAACTCACACTCTGGGGTCCCCAAGCCTTGGATTTTGCCACTTGTGCCTAATACTTTCTGGAACTAGGTAAGCAGGATGAGTCCCTCCATCAACAACAACAAGATTCCATTTATAAAGCGCCTTTCACGTCAGGAGGACGTCCCAAGGCGCTGCACAGTTGGGTCATGACCCGAGCAGGGGGGAAATGGTCAGGGTGAGGGGAGGGAAGGGAGGGAGCGAGGAGAGGGGGAAATGGTCAGGGTGAGGGGAGGGAAGGGAGGGAGCGAGGAGAGGGGGAAATGGTCAGGGTGAGGGGAAGGAAGGGAGGGAGCGAGGAGGGGGAAGAGAGTCGAGAGGGGAGCTGAAGGCTCGGTCAAAGAGAAAGGTTTTGAGACCGGCCTTGAAGGAGGAGAGGGAGGAAGCAAGGCGAAGGCACTGGGGGATGGAGTTCCAGAGCCTGGGGGCTGAGAGGCTGAAGGCCCGACCACCGATGGTAGGGCAATTGGGGCGGGGGACGTGGAGCAGACCGGAGCCGGAGGAACGGAGGGTACGGGCAGGTAGGTAGGGGGATAGTAGGTTGGAGAGGTAGGAGGGAGCGAGGCCGTGAATGGCCTTGTAGGTGAGGATGAGGATCTTGAAATCAATCCTCTGGGGGATGGGGAGCCAGTGGAGGCGAGCGAGGGTGGGAGTGATGTGGTCCCGAAGCCTGGTGCGGGATAGTACACGAGCTGCAGAGTTCTGAATGACAAGGAGAGAGTGTGCATTCTATCTATCTCTGGCTGCTGCGTTTCGTCCACAAAATATACAGTTACTCCAGTTATATTAAAATGCAAGGATTCATTGATTAATAATTGGAGGAGGAAATTAAATTATCTCTTACTTTTTATTTGGAAAAGCACCTTGGCAGCAGCTAAGGTAGCGTGTCCACACAGGGGAACCTCGTTTGTCGGTGTGAACCACCTCAGGCTAAACCGGGAACCTACAGAAACAAAGAAACAAAGCTTCAGAAACATAGTGAGTGACAAAGAGCGTTCCTCTGGGCTTGATGAGTTTCTCTGATGAGCTAATGACTCCAGCAGACCACTTTTCGTGAGCACAGACACACACACTGGTCAGTGATCAAAAGCAGGATATATTTTTTCTCACCCATTCTAAAATAATAATCCTTGCATTTGATATAGCACCTTATCATATCAATCTCAAAGCGCATCACAGAGTATCTTGTAAAGTGAATTGACTGGTTTGTGGGCGAAACACGGCAGCCAATCGCGAACAACAGTATCCCACAAACAGTCGTGGATTGAGTGACCAAATTATTTTTTTTAAATAAAAAGTTTGAATGGATTACTACCACCGGAATTACCCCTTACTTGCTGCTGGGTAAACAGGCGTGTGGAGTAAGGATATGGAATACCTGCATTAGTTTACATCAGCCAACTCGACAGATGCCAGGGAACGAACCTGGTTTTTACTGCTCAGTGTGGCCAATGTGGTGCCTGAACCACTGAGGATACCCACTGCTTCCATATTACTGTTGGTGTTCTAGTGAGACAGTGGCAGGATAGGCTGAGCAGTATTAGGTGTCAGTTTGGCTCAGTTGATAGCACTCACCTCAGGTACAGAAGGTTGTGAGTTTAAACCCAATGTCAGGACTTGGATTCTGAGTCTAGGCTGACACTGCAGTACAGGGAGAACGCTACATTTTCAAAGGTGCCGTCTTTAACACATTAAATCGAGGTCCTGCCTGCCTGTTCTTCAGGTGGATCCTGTGACATTTTTTGCTGGTTTCCTGGCCAACAATACACTTTTAACCGGTCATTCATTTCACAGTTACTTGTGAGTCCTCATTGTGCATTGGACGGCTTTGTTTGCTTACGTATTTCAGGTGTTGTACTTGACAGCTGTTACTGTAAAGGTGCTCTAAAATTGAAACTTCTACTCACGTTTATGCTGGAAGTACATTGAGGGAAATTGTAGTGCTGAGGTGAACTTACTGAGCATAGACCAACCATCCATGACTGTGGGACACTGCTGTGCGCAATTCGCTGCCGCGTTTCACCCACAAAATATACAATCAATTCACTTTACATTATATTCTATGAAGTGCTTTGAGATGTCTCAAAGATGTGATAAGGCAAAATATGAAATGCAAGGATTATTATTATCCACGCCTGGGGCCTCTGTAGCTCAGATTTTGAGCAGAGGCAGTGGGAGTGGCTTTAGCAGCTGATTCATCAGCAGAGCCAGAGTAAGTTAGGTGCTGGAACCCTAGCAACCACTGCCCATACTTTGCGTTACAAGTTGCCCTGTTGGGTGAAGCAAGGTAATTCATTATTGAAGCACATTCCTCTTGTGCTACACAGTTAACTTGTCCCTTTAAATGAAACTGCATTGACATAATTGGTAAATGCGTGTCGTTATACTGACCGAAAACCATGAGGTTGTAATGTTGCACAATAGTTACCTTATCTGTACTGGATTAATTTTTAATGATTATTGGAAAACTGTGCTCTGGGTTTGAGGATAGCTTTTTCCATGAATTACAAAGATCCTGCAGCTTTGGAAAGGATTGTTATTTTGTATTGCCAGTTGTTTTTAGTGTGTTTAGCTATTGTTATTATTATTGTAATATTATGTAGCAATGTTTTTTATTCTCTATGAAGAGTTTTTATACTATTATCCCAGTGGTAGGACTAAGGAGATTGTTGTGTGTGTTTTTCCCCATTTGGCAAATCTATGAAATCCTGTGTGTGTATTCCCAGGGAAAGAGGTGAGGGGAGAATAATAATAATCCTTGCATTTAATATAGTGCCTTTCACGTCATCGAGACCTTTCAAAGTGCTTCAAGGGATAAAATGAATTTCGTAAAACACTCGAAGATACTAACATTGTGTTTTTTATTTGAACTTTGTCGTCTATTTGATGAAAAAGCCTGGGTTAGAATTTGCATTTCTTGTTATTAGTGCAGCTGATGCTGTACCTTTCTCATTATTTCCCTGTGATCCTGTCTCTCTTGTGCTACACAATGGTTTGCTTACTGTTGCCGAAGGTGTCCTCTAGCTTGAGCGTCCTGATGAAAGCTGTTTCTGACAAGTTCATCTCTGTGGCAATGTTCTGATGCCATTCCTCAGACACAGGCTTAAAAAACAAAGTTGAAAGTCTCTAGTTCTTTCTCTTGTTAAGTATATAGATAAGACCAATGTCAGAATCTTGTTTCTCACTCAAATGATGATTACTCTGTGAGTGTACACTCAATTGTACTATTACTATTAATAATAATCATTGCTTTTGATATTGAACCGTTCATGTCCGGAGGAAACCCCAAAGTTTTTCCGCCTTTTGTGGAATTATTTTAAACCCGTTTTTGTCTCCAAATAATAATAATAATCCTTGCATTTGATATAGCTCCTTTTATGTCGTTGAGATGTCTCAAACCATTTCACAGGATATACTGTACCGTAAAGTGAATTGATTGTGTATTTTGTGGGCAAAGCGCGGCAGCCAATTGCGCTCAGCAATGTCCCAGAAACAGCAATGAAGTGAACGACCAATTTTATTTGGGGGATTGCTTGATAGGAGAAACTGCCCATCCCCTCCAGCTCAGGGTAAGGTGGCCAATTATAGTATCTAGGGAGTATCTGGGAGACAGTGGAAGTAGAAAATGTTGTTTGTATCAAGAACAAAATTACATAGATTTCTGCAAGAAAATAATATCTTGGGATGCAGCATATAGTTTGGAACAAGACATGTCAAGCGACTGCCAGAAGGGTGGAAGGCGAACTAGATGGACCTTGTTCTCCTTTTACCTAGCAATTCTTATGTTCTTATGAGAGATCAGAATCTCAGAAGAGAATTTGCAATTTCTGCCCTGTGTGACCCAGTGCGGCAGCAATTTGGCCATTGAGGTAAAATGCTTAGATTTGGTAATGGAGGAGAATGGCAGTAACAGCAGGGACTATTTGTTGAAGACAGTTTTGGGATTTACTAAATTAAACTCACGTTATCCAGCAGGCAGACAGCAGCGGGATTTCCACAGAAAGCTTTGCTTGTGAACGTGTCCACAGTGAATATAGGGATCTGCATTGAGGTCTCTTCTGTGCCACATCAGATTAAAACTTGTTACTGAGCGGGGAAGAGGTTCAAATGTCCCCTGTTTTAGGTACATCAAGCAAATTATTCTCTAAACGGGTTAATATTTAACTTTATTAAAGTTATAGATCAGTTTGTCATCAGAAAGCATGGAAAACCTGGGCTCTCGGCTGCAGAGGTTGGATCACACTGTCTTTATTTCTGGTTGCATGACCTCTGGTATAGTGACCATCTTCTGGGCCATATGTTCATTCTATTTATTAATATTCCCTACTCTTGTGTGTTGTGGAGTGTAGTTAGTTGGCCCTCGTAATCTGTGGTCTCTGCTTGATCCGCACATCGTGATACAATAATGACACAATGTACAGATCTGCCTCCGCAGGAAAGGCTGCATTTTGAACATTTCACACATCACAAGTTCACCGCAAAACACTGTCACTACACTTTACAATAAATCCTGTGAAGCTTCTTTGAGATGTCCTGACATGAAAGGCGCTGTATCAAATGCAAGGATTTTTATTATTATTATTATTACTACCCGATCAGACGCCCCTAAATAATTAGTCTACATCAGCACACGCTACACTTACTTTGCCTGGTTGGAACTGGCCCAAATTCACCATAGCCCCGATTGGTAGATAAAATATGCATTCCTCCGAAGTACAACTCCAGTTGTAAACTACATTATTGCACAATTCCCAAGGAGTAAAAATGAGAGCTCAAATTTTTCATTTACCAAAATTGGTTGAAGAGCCCGAGGCAAACTCTTTGTCGGTACTCAACTGTGCCTCACGCCAAACTCTTAACTTACTTTACTTTTGAGCATTTAACGCCGTAAAGGAATAAATCATATCGGGACCTCGACTTAACGTCTCGTCTGAAGGACCGCACCTCTGCGCTCCCCCAGCACTGCATCGGAAAGTCAGCCCAGACTGTGAGCTCAAAGTGCCAACATAGCGGTTTGAACCCACAACCTTCTTGGCTCCGAGGTGAGAGTGCGAGGGCCTGAGCCTGGGCCTGAGTGACTAATAATAATACTGAACATGGTTTGGAGATGATGGGATGTGTATGTATGAGAGGGAGTGGGTATTGGGTATGGAGTGGATTATCATGGGGGGGGGGGGGGGCGAGAGGGTTGGGTTGCTATGGGTTATGGGGGGAGGGCACGGTCTGGTTGTCATGGGTTACGGGGCGAGGCCTGGGCTGCGATAGGTTGCTGGGACAGGGGGCGTGGCCCGCTCAGAGTGACGAGCGGGCTCGCGCGGTTGCTCGCGAGACGCGGCGCTGGATTGGGCGGGCGGCAGTTGGACGCCATTATAACGGAGCCTGCGGTAAGGGACGGGCGAGCGTTCAGCCGGAGCCGGGGCCTTGGAGTCGGCACAAATCCGGAAATCTTGTTCTTCTTGTACCATCGCAGGCGGTTATCGCTCCAAATCTCGCTCAGCCGGCGCTCTGCTTACTTGTTTTAGTCATGCTTAAGGCGGACAGCCCGAGCGAGGGATCACCGACCGGGTTAGGCCCGGTGGCGCAGGTCGACGGTAAACATCGCACAAAACACGGTTATCTTTTTCACAGCGACGGGTTTCGGTGCCGCGCCCGAGCCGCTCTCACACCGTCTGGGTTCGGTGTGTGGAGGAGGGTCGCGGGCTGGAGGGCGTGCGGCGAAAGCCGAGCGGCCTCGTGGTCCAGTCTTCATCTCTTCCCCCCCCCCCCGCCCCCCCTTTTGTTGGCGCGGTTTATAACCGCCGCCAGAGGGTCTCTTTCTCCCCCCCCCTCCCCACACACACACGCACACACTTACCACATACACACACACACACACAAGGCTGTAGTGACTTCATATTAGGGAGGCAGGAGGTTATCTCGCGTGAAGGAGCCCGAAGCGCGGGGTTGAGAGCCGCCGTCTCTCAGTTGCCGACCTCCGGCTCGCGCGCATCCTACTGGCCGCCATTTTGAGAACGGGCGCCTGTAATGGCGGAGGCTGGGCATGGGGCGGGAGAGGCCCGGGGCGCTGTGTTTTTTTTTCTCTCTCAACCCGGTTACCATAAAACTAAAACGTAGGCGCTGAAAAGCCATGATAGTACAGGAAAAGGACTGACCGAGCTTGTTGGCATCCACGTTGAAAGGAGCTTTCTTTTATGGCTTAGATATTGTCCAGAATAGGGACGGGTTTGATAATAATACTACTTTCGATAATAATCGTACTCAAAATAATACTTGCATTTGATATAGTGCTTTATCGTGTTGCGTCATCTCAAAGCGCTTCATAGAATATACTGCAAAGTTATCTACTGTGTGTTTGTGGGTGCGCACAGCTGCCTGATGGGTGGAAGGAAGCCTTTGACATCTGACTGGTCTAGGATTCTGGGAGAAAACTCATCGCAAGATCCTTATGGATCTGTATCGCTTTGTTATTGAAAACAGAATGTTCTTTTAACAACAAATTTTCTGCTCTTTGGACGCGAGTCCCATCTTGTGTTCGTGCAGCTTTATGGGCAGCACAATTGCTCGACTGCTTTCAGACACTACACCGGAGGTCGGCAACTTCTCTTCCTCTAGCTTTCCGCCTTGCCATTTCCTTCCCCATTTTCAGGTCTTCCTGTTCGACCGTGCCTAAGGTCACCTTTGGCTCGGCATGCTCTGTCACTGTCAAGTGCTTTGGGATGCTGCCCTGCGTGAGGAGTGCTATTTAAATGCAAGTTTCTGTTGGTGGCATTTGAGGATATTTGGAGCTGAAGGATTTTGTTGATCACGGTACATGTTTTCATTGTCTCTTTGTGATCATTGTGAGAAGGGCATTTTGAACTAAGATGTACTCACTATTGGTGTGATGCCAAGACGATGAGTTATGACTGGAATAGGAATACTAGATATACTACTTTTACACCGGCAGTTATGTGAGATTCATTGTAATTTCTATAAAACAAATTGACCCATCACTGAAGCCAGGTATTGAGATAGGATTATATCAGGCGAGTTCATTTTACAGATGCCACTTCTGACCATCTGAAATGTGCCACATTTCACATTCAATTGACTAAAACGCCGACAACACCAGTGAGCCATCCTTATTGGAAAGTGCAATATAACCTTGTCCTATCGGAATGGTAAGGTTTCAGGAGGCATACTTCAAGAAATCACCTGCTACTTCGGTGTGAATTTGTAATTCCAGTATTTTTCTACAAATGCAGATAAAGAGCCAGAGATGTCTACAAAGGAGGAAGATTTTGTTGTACGAGTCCGTGGTCTACCATGGTCATGTACACCAGAAGAAGTTATTCGTTTTTTCTCAGGTGCTTGTTCTGTATGTTTGTAATTAATTTGAGCAGCTGCTGTGTAAAATGCACTTTTATCTAATTTTTATGTGATTATAGAATTTTCCCATTGTGTTTATCTCTAGAATGTGATATTGTGAACGGATCTTCTGGAGTGCGATTCACAACAACAAAGGGCGTCCGTCCAAGTGGAGAAGCCTACGTTGAACTAGAGACAGCTGAAGACTTCAAAAAAGCTTTAGCGAAAGACCGGAAGTATTTGGGACATCGTTACATAGAGGGTAGGTAAAATTCTTCTGTCTTTTATGCACTCGGGCTGTATTTCAACAGCTGAAGAAGATACCTAGTCTTATACCATGTGGATTACTTACGAACTTACAGGGGCAAAGTTGAAAAATTGTAATTGAAATGTGACAGTTTCTTTTGGGAGTAGATTTGTCCACCTGGCTACCCATCACCTTCCCCAAATAGTCCGTTGACTTGTGATGGTATCTAAAACTCTGAATCACTTTTAATATTCTGTAGGTGACTCGGAATTTTTCTAGGATTCTGATTGCTTTGAAAAAAGTCATTGCTATATTTAATACCTTTTTGACAAAAGTGCATGTCATTGTTGATGAACAGAAAACAAAGGCTGATGAAGTTTGATTCATACATTACCTGTGGCTGATGGAAAATGAGGCATGTGCCTTCTGATTTGAGATTAAAGAATTGATATGCTGCTTTCAATCCAGTGAAGCAAGGTCAGTAGGTTGATTGAAGTTACCTAATGTGACATAACTGACCACAGGCAGTTATTTAACTTTTGCAAATAATTTGGCTTTTTTTTAATACAGTTGAAGTTTGGGAAACAGCAACTAAAATAGAGAGAGAGGCTGAATTCTGGGACTAGAATTGGGACTTATTGAGGTATAATAATAATCCTTGCATTTGATAGAGCGCTTTTCACGTCTTCTCGACATCTCAAAGCGCTTCACAGAATAGACTGTAAAGTGAATTGATTGTATATTTGTGGGGGAAACGCGGCAGCCAATCGCGCACAGCAGTCGTGGATTGAAAATGACCAATTTATTATGTTTTATTTTGGAGGGATTATTATTAGGCGTGTGGAGTAAGGAAACTTGCCCAAGGTTTTGCCCTGCCTGGAATTGAACCCAGGTGTCTTGCTTGCAAGGCGAGTGCTCTAACCACTGAGCTACAGGACTCCACATGCACAGAGATGTCTAATGCAGACGTTGTACTGGTTGAGAGGGAGATTGCTAGGTAGACATGTTTGTTTAAGTTGAGAGAAGGAATGGGCTGGTGTCTTCATGACTATTCTTGATGGAAGACATTTTTGGAGAGTATTATATAGGATGTCCACAAAGTCCTGTTAGCCCCCTTGTTTTTTTTATATACGCAGTGCACTGACCAACAACTGAAGCATGTGGAAGAATGATGATAATTGTACTTAATTGTATTCAGTACTGTATTTAGTTGTGAGTGAGCGCCATCATTTTCATGGCAGATAATGATCCTTCGCCATGCTCGGTGCAACATCTTCCATAACATGGTGAAGTGAGGAGGCGAAATGCATCTCTTGACAGCATGTTTCAGCTCCTCCACAGTCTTCTTTCGCTGTTTTGTAACGGGGTAACAAGTATGTTGTCCCTTGTCTTACAATAACCACCTGCACTGTTTTCATATCAGCAAAGGGAACCAGGTTCCATTATGCGGATATCAGACTTGAAATGAAGAAGAGATGTCCAGCGATGGGAACAGGCTTCAAAAAAATGTAGGACTCCTTCATAGTCTTGTAACGCTGTTTTGTAACTCACCATATCAGCAACTTAGATTTATATAGTGCCATTCCCACGCGATAGAGGTTTGGAGCGTTGTTTCCTTGATGGAGCACAAGAAAGGGCTCATAAAGTACTTGATGTAACCTAGACGATAGTGACCACGAGCAGGTGAAGAGATGTGAGGATGCAAATTCAAATGCCCTTGACCAATCGACAGACTGCGCTGTGTAATGATGTGAAGAGCAATATCATCCAGCAGAACAAAATTGCCATCTGCTAATGCTGGGGCAGGGCATTTGGAGGAACCGGCACCTGGATACCACCTGCTGAATCTGAGCACAATAATGTACTGAGAGAAGACTATGCTGGAGAATTTGTCCTGGGCACGTAGAGAGATGGATTGAAAGTTCTGCTTGCTCCCAAACCATACCTACATCTCCAAGAAACACCCTGAATGAAGCCTTTATTTGCTCTTGCCAACTTGTTTCTCTGGGAAGCAGGTTGCACACTCAGTTTGATTTTGATACCTGGCTGGCGAAAAAAAAAAACTTCCAAACTTGTCCACTATTCTAATTCAGGATTTGCTGACACACTTTTGAGAGTGGTACCCGAACTGTCTTTGTTCTTTTAGTGTTTATCACCCAAATGCATAATGTGTAAGTGGTTTAAGTACCCGCACAAAATTGTACCCCCACTCCAAGGATATAGCATGAATGATCTGGTCTTGTTAATCTCTGGAGCTGGAGTTCCCAAATCCTTGACTTGGAGTTCGTTGTCGTGCCAATGAAAAATAAAAAGTGGTTGGAGAGCAGTGTTTCAGGTTATAAAGGGATTTGCATGGTCTATTTAAATGTTAAATCCTTAAATGTTGGTAATTTGTGTGTTTTTAGTTTTCAAGTCAAACAGCAGTGAGATGGATTGGGTACTAAAACACAGCGGTCCAAACCACCCAGAGCCCGTTGAGGACGGGACAGTGCGACTCCGTGGACTTCCATTTGGTTGCAGCAAGGAAGAAATTGTTCAGTTTTTCTCAGGTACCTTTTACCTGCTTATGTTTGGTATACTATATTAGTTTTGATTTGTGTAGATATTGAGAGCATGAACAATGTAAATTAAGCAACATTGACAAGCTGTTGAATCATTCACATGGCAAGAACCAAGTTTGTCCTAATTTTCTGAGATTTTGACTTTTTTTGGTAATTTTAACGTGAAAGGTGTTTAGAATGTAAATTGGAAGCCCAACAAAATAAAACTTATTCCAAGTGTAATTTTGAATTTTATCTGAGGCTGGATTCAAAGTACTGACTATAGAAATCATTTTTAAATTTACTGCCATATACCAGAGCGATATAATTGATAAAGTAAGTTTCCAAATGTATAGATCTATTTTTGATTGATTTAAACCACACTTTTTAACAGTATGAAAGATGGGGGGGTTGTTGACTATAGCTGTTCTTTGTAACTGTGTGAAGTGTAAATAGTTCTATCAGTACATTTTTGATATGTGGTAAATGGGTGACTGGGCTTTTAACTTTTCTAGATGACGTTTAAGTATTGTTAAATTTGGGAATTGTGCATCATTTAATATTGTTCCCCTTGATGGGGTTATTTGTCCTTGGGTTAAAGGGTTGGAAATCGTGCCAAATGGGATAACTTTGCCGATGGACTACCAGGGGAGAAGCACAGGGGAGGCCTTCGTGCAGTTTGCTTCAAAGGAGATAGCAGAAAAAGCACTGGGGAAACACAAGGAAAGAATAGGGCACAGGTGGGGATGGACAGACGGGTTGGTTATTCATCTTAAAGTCGAGTTTAAAGCACTGGGCAACGTTAAATAACATTTTTTTGAGGTTGGGACTACACACTGATCTTGCACTCAGTTAAGAACATTTTGAGACTAATCATGGTATCTCTACAAGCTTTTCTATAATTCTGAGATGTCCCAGTAAAAGTTTGTGTCTTGCCTTAGTTCTGTATTTTAAACGTGTTAATATGTGTGATTAGAAAATAACATTTGTGGATTTGAGAAACTCCAGCAAATCTGAGCGTACTGGTCTTACGTGAAAGGTCTCATAACCATCTCAAATGTGTAATCGGGTATGATTCTGGGACACCCAATCTCCATTCCTGTGCCTGTTTGGGAGTCACATTCATACACCTGTCTAAACCTGTGTTTTGAGGTGATCATGAGTTCTTTTGAATTAGTGTTATAGTGGCTATTAAAGTTTGTGGCCACTTTCCCCCCTCCAGCCCTTGCTCACTTGTCTATCGTCACCAGTAACATTGTTTTCTCACATGGTTGTGCCACTTTGCTCCCCTTTCCGGGGGGTGTTACTTTCACAGTCATGTGCCCCCTTTTGGGGCTGTCTTTCACTCCTGAGTTCCCTATCCCCAGGAGGCTGTCTGTTGCCCCTTGCTTTCTCGTTCTGCAGATCAGTGGAAGCCCAAGATGAAGGTTAATAATCATGCTTAGATTTTAATTACGTCTATGAAGAATGTAAGTGTCGTGTAATATATTTTAAATATTGATTTGATTTTACTGGTCTGTAAATTGACTTGGTATCTGAGCACTAATGGAATTACTGGTTCAATCAGAGAAGATGTTGCAAAGAAAACCTCAAATCAACAGCTTCATACACTGTACCACAAGTTATATGACAATAACTTCATTTGATGTGGAAATGTATTCAAAATGAGTAGTCTTGTGTTGAGTCATAAATTGCTGTGTAGTGTGGATTACTTAATTGCTTTTCAAAAAACTATAACTTCTGCATGTTAACAGTAAATTGTTGTGATTTAGATACATTGAGATCTTCAAAAGCAGCAGGAGTGAGGTCAGAGCATACTATGATCCACCGAAAAGGCTGATGGGGCAACGACCAGGTCCATATGATCGGCCAACGGGGCGGAGTGGTTACCTTGGCGGACTTCCCAGGGGTAGTGTTTATGACCGGATGCGCCGTGGAGGAGGTGGATACGGTGGTGGTAAGTTGGCAACACAAAATATATTCTGACCTTATGTACATAACATATTGTAAGTTATGCTTGGGAGGTCATCTACTTTAAACTGTTTTAGACCTGCTCTGTTAATTGTTTGCCAAAGATAAAGTAGGTTCTTGTGTGTAGGGTGATGTTCTGACTTGCAAATTGAATGTTAATGGATGATTTGTATTTACTAACTTTTTCTTGGCAAACGAGTAGTTTACTTGAGGCAATGTGAACGTTGCTGGGTTTTCCGTTCAAAGTGGTAACCTCTAGGAAGAAGAACTCTGTAGGTGACATAGTTGTTGAGTTTTGCAGGGTTGATTTGAAGCTGATGTTGATTTCTTGCTGTTCAGGTTATGGTGGATATGATGACTACAATGGATACAATGACAATTATGGCTATGGCAATGATGGATATGATGGAGCAGGCATGAGAGGTGTGTGTTTTTTCACAAGGAAAAAGATCTGTTCCTTGTCATTTTTGTTCATACAACTGATTCAGAACTTCTCACTGCTCATATCCTCACCCCTATCATACTGCACACCATCTGCATCTTTTTTCCAAGATCCTCACGCTTGCTTGCAGATGACATCATGTCCTAACACCTACCTACCTACCTTTCCTTACAACCTCATTTCTCTACCTGCTTTCTTCACTCAGACTTTCTGCACGTCCCTCGATGCCTCCATTCCACCATCAGTGGCGGGCTTTCAGCTGCTATGTCAACCTTTGGAACTCCCTGTCTCAGTCCCTCCAACTTCTCCCATTTACCCACTTTACGAATGTTACTAAGGTCTACTTCTTGGCTCAGAGACAAACTCTGCCGTTGTTCAGCGCCCCAACAGTACTCGTGTGAATGGAGCTAAATGAATGCAAGCTATTTTTATTGATTTGGAGAAGGAGCTACTTGAGGAATAGTTTATGGAATCATAGAATGTTGCAGCACAGAAACAAACCACTTGGCCCGATTAAATCTTTCTCCGCATGACGTACCTACACTAAGTGTACTCTGCTCCTGTTTAATCCCTATCATCCTTCACTATTCCTTGCAAGGCCATAAATTAGTAGCGTTAAATTCTTGTTGTCTAACGATGGGAAGTAGACGTTCTTGCATCTGAAATATTTTCCTTTTCTTTAAAAGGTATGGGCAACCATGGGTATGGGGGAGCCGGAGATGCAAGTTCTGGCTTCCTCAGTGGTCACTTTGTCCACATGCGTGGCCTCCCTTTCCGGGCATCTGAAGATGACATTGCACATGTAAGTTACTGTTCTAAACTAGCCAGCATTCTGTGCCGATTGTTTTTTGTTCTCTTCACTAAATTAATAAATCAAATGTGTTTCAGCACAGAAGTAAGATGAGTCTGTTTTTTATATAGTTTTTCTCACCGCTCAATCCGCTGAGAATACACCTTGAATACGGAGCTGATGGCCGTGCAACCGGGGAGGCAGATGTAGAGTTTGCAACCCATGAAGATGCAGTGGCTGCCATGGCTAAAGACAAAGCTCACATGCGTAAGTCAGTTCTCCTTCAAAAAAAATTGGGGTGGGGGGGCATCTTCACAGCAAGCTTGTCTTTGTTTAGGCCATGTTTCAGTCTGATGCTGGTTTTAGGAAGTGACTTGCGTGTAGATCTGGCGACCTCGGATCTGTCGCTTTCTGTGCTAAATTCGAATTCAAGATCCTCATTCTCACCTACAAGGCCATTCATTCATGGCCTTGCACCCTCCTACCTCTCCGACCTACTATCCCCCTACTTAGCTGCCCGTACCCTCGGTTCCGCTGGCTCCGGTCTGCTCCACACACCCCGCCCTAACCGCCCTACCATTGGTGGCTGGGCTTTCAGCCTCTCAGCCCCTAGGCTCTGGAACTCCATCCCCCAGTGCCTTCGCCTTGCTTCCTCCATTTCCTCCTTCAAAGCCGATCTAAAGACCTTTCTCTTCAGCTCTCCTCTCGACTCTACTCCCTCCTCGCTCCCTCCCTTTCTTCCCTCACCCTGACCATTTCCCCCCTGCTCGGGTCCCGACCCAACTATCAAGCACCTTGGGATGTCCTCCCGACGTGAAAGGCGCTCTATAAATGCAATCTTCTTGTTGTAAATGGCCAGCAATTGGGAATTGGGCCACTGCTGATGTTATTTCCTACCTTACACATATGTGGCCCAGATTGAGTATTTTGTACATGTAGTGGGATTTCTGGGGCTGAGGTTAAAGCCCTTTAATCTCTGGGTGATGTATGCTTGGGGCCCGTTTAGCCTAATTAGTAGTGTTACTGCTAATTGCTGGTGAAAATGTACCATTGAGTTTGGGCAAACAAGTAATATGAGCTGAGCAGCTGGAAGGAGAATCGTTTTGGTTTGTATGTACTGTTTCCAAATCCCTGGCATTGATCCATCAATAATAATTCATCTTGTTTTTCATTTCTCTCTGTTAGAACATCGATACATTGAGTTGTTCTTGAATTCAACTGCTGGAGGTTCAGGCATGGGCAGCTATGGACACGGTATGAGTGGTTATTTGTGCAAATAAAGTTATTTTTGTAATGTGAATTGACCTGTAACTAATCTCTTGCACATTTCCATCTGCCTGCAGCTGGCCAAGGAGGGTATGGCTCCAGTGGCCAGGGTAGCTATGGTGGCTACGGCGGCCAAGGTGGTATGGGGGGATATGGTGAGTAAAATTACGGTGAGTCTGTTTTTTTGGGTTTATAATAAACCATTTTTTCAGTATTTGATTATCATGTGTAACACTTTTGAGTGCTTGATTGTGATTGTTATAACTCACCGGACCGCTCCTTCCACTCAGCAAACAATGTCCCACTAACATGTCTCCTGCCCTATCCACCCCAGCAAGCTTTCAGCCGTTAAGCCCCTCTGCAGTACATCCCTCCAACTCATTCAAAGTGTCATAACCCACCCTCCCCCTGGCTTGGGTATCCAGCCAGCAGTGTAAAGGTGCTTTGAGACATCCTCCTGGTGTGAAAGGCACTGTGTAAATATGTGTTGTGTACTTTCTGTTTGTAACATGCATTTGTTGTATCTTGACTGTTACACTTTAGGAGAGACATTGAATTATAGTCCGTTACAATGTTTGTGTGACTTAATTATTAGCTAAACTCAATAATTTTAGTAGTCAATTGTACCTCTGCAAATGTTTGCTTGGTGTACTGTTGGCTTCAGCGCACTTGCTGCCTATTTAGTTTTAAAGTGGTTTGGTTTGCCAAGGAACTAGAGACTTCCAGACGTGTTTTGGTTAGGGTGACTCCAGCTCCCACTCACAATTTAGTTAATCTGAAGTCATGAATTTTTTACCGTCAGTTGGGTGTCTGACAAATACAGCAACCCATTACCATGTATAAAAGTGTCCTGGAGGGCACTTCCTTTCTGGAGGAACACTCCTGCTTACAAAATTCCAAAGAGTGTTGGGTACATGTTGGCAACGGCCAAGGCTTGGGATTCCAGAGTGTTCACTGGGGTACAACTTGGACTTTAACCAGCTAAAACTGTATATCTTGCCATTGAGAACATTGTCTGGCAAGTTTTCCTGCTGCTTGACCAGTGAGATCCACACTACTCATTTAGGCTTTGGCTTGCAGGGTTAACAGGGACTGAGTGGGAAGAATCCCTGTCCCCAGTGGTTGGTCTGCCTTTCCAAGTCCTATCAGGCTGGCTGGCCTCATAAGCAGTGCCGAGGAATACTGTCCCTGCCCAGCTTGGGAACTGGACCAGAGACTGCCACTGAGGGTTCATTCAAATCTAACATTCTTTGCTATTGATTTCAGAGCAGCTCATAATTGGGCTCAGCTGGAGGTATCAGGGTGGGAGACAGGTCCCTTTCAGATCATCATTGCCCATTTGTGTGAAGGGGGATGAGGATGCGTAACATGGGTTGATGGTGGGGAAGAGGAGGAATGGGTAGCACAGGTAGCAATGGTTGATGAGGCAGTGGAGGATGGTACCAGTAAGTGAATTATGTAGTCTTTTCTGTGCAGCAGTGCAGTTGTGAAGGAAGCACTGACCCTGTTATGTATGTATTATGTTTCTTCACCTTGGATAGATTTATTTGTACCTGCTGTGGCCTGTTCCTTCTACAGTTTAAACCTGAATTGTCTTAAACCATAATGGCTGTGTTCCTTTATTCCAGGTCGCTACGGAGGGAGCAGTGGCAGTGGAGGTGGCGGCTACTTCAGTGGTTCTAGTCACGGAGGAATGGGGATGGGCAGCATGGGGGGAGGGGTGGGCAGCAGTGGGTGGCGAGGCAGTGGAGGGTGGTACCAGTAAGCCGATTCTGCAATCTTTTTATGTGCAGTACAGTTGTGAAGCAAACACTGACCCCGTTGGTAATTTTGGAGGCGTTTTCAAAATGTGTTTTATATTCTCAAGAACTTGGTAGTTCAAAGTCAGCAATATTCTGGTTCTATTTCTATAACTGGTTCCGCAGTACTAAGATTTTACGATAGTTACGATTTGTGCCACTTGTGATAATGTTCATTCTAGATTTGGCTTTTTTTTAAGTGTTTTAATATCTGGATATTTTGTTCCTGTGCTTTTATTTTTCAAATGTTTTTTTTCTTTCCCCCCCCCCCCCCCCTATCCCATCCCCTTAATGACTGACTAAAATAAACCCTTTCTGGAAAACAAGCTGTTGGAGTGGTTGGACTTTTGTCAGTTCTGCAACATTTAGTCAACCAACTGTTTTTAGGAAATTTACTGGTGAGGTCTGAGTTAAGGCCTCGTCCAGATACACGCTGCCACTCAAATACATGGAGATGCTGATCAGTAGGGCTACTTAATGGCACCTCTGCTTAGTATATTATGTTTGGGGGGTTATTTAAGAAAAGCAGATTCTCAAATTGACATATCAAAAGGTGTAGAAATAGTTACAGCTACTATAACCGCAGGGCCAACTTTTGATTTTTATAGCTTGTTGTAACAGATGGAGATTCCGTTGCTCGACTTGTTGATGTCTGATAAAGGTGTATATTTTTCATTCACCCCTCCATGCTGTGATTTCCTCGTTTGTGCAGCATGTGCGACCTCTGTCATGCTTCTGTATTCGATGAACAGTTAATTCTGACAATATAGGCAATTATCTGATGCAGATTTATTTTAAATAAAAGTTTGTTTCACTTCCATTGCTTTGTGTTTAAATGTGAAGTTGTGAATCTATAAATGAGCTAACTGGCTCAGATTGTAACTGCATTCCTTGTGCACTGGGATGCATTCCTTGCTGTCCTCGGACAAGATGTTAAAGATCTTTACCATCTTGCCTGTTCGTGTAATGCTCAGTGCTGTCCGCACTGCCAAAGAGGGTGAAATCTAGAAACGCAAGTCTAGAACAGAAACGATCCTGGCCAATTTTAGCCTTCCAAACCCTTGGGCCTGAGGCCAGTTGTACCATCCCAACTTGTATCAACTTGGTTTGAACCTGCAGACGTCTGGTCTCTGTCATATAGTGTTGCTTTCAATGGATTGGCTGGGAATTGGATTGAACTGCACACCGTCAATAGGCTGTGCAATTGCCCATTAGCAAAGGGCCATTTTTCCCTGCAGAAGTTTCCAACCCAAGACTGCAGCATCTTGAGCGGCTTCTCTGACATCCACTCATGTTTTACATTGCTTCTTCCCTCCACAGAGACAGCACTGCCATCTCGAGGCCACCACTGTATTTCGCTGCCCTTTTGTACAATAATACTTTATTCAAGATATGTTCTGGATTTCTGCTGCGGTGTAACTCACCTCCAGCTTGGGAATGTGTTTTAACAGCAGAAATGGCAAGTTTCAACCCACAACTTACCTCTCATCCAGAACAGCACTCTGGAGATCCAAGCACTCAAAAGCATCTACTTGCTCAACAATTTCATTCAATAGATACTTCTTGTCAGTCTTCAAAGAAAAACTCGCTGCTGGCTTTCCTATATTGCCTGGGTCACAGACACAAGCTATGTACTGGAAGGTAACAAGAAAGCACTTTTTCATGTGTACTGTCTTTCTGCCCATATTTTTCCAAATAAATTACTTCTTGTACGACAGTCTGTTATAGTTGCTTCTCTTAAACCTGTACTCTTGATCAGTCTATTTAATACTTGCAGAAAGAAGTCACATTTAGTAATATCTCAGTGGACATGTACATTTGAAATACATAAATCTTTACAAAATGATTGCAAAGATTGGAATGGCAGCAACAACAGCTCGCACTTATATAGTCCCCTCCAAGTGTCTCAGAGCCCTTAACAGTGGAGAAGCCTGACTCTGAGCTGGTGGGTGGGGGAGCGGCGGTGGGAGGTGCCCATAAGCACAGTTGAAGAGGAAGGTTTTCAGGAGGGACTTGAAAAGGGAGGGAGGAGGTAGGGGAGGTGCCAGGAAGTGAAGAGATTTGAACATGAGTGTGAGGATCTTGAAATTGATCTGATCGGTGATGGGGAGCCAGTGGAGCCTGGCCAGAACTGGTGCGGGTACGGAGTTTGGTCCAGGTCAGTATGCGGGCGGCAAAGTTCTGAATGAACTGGATCTTTTGAATGGTGGAACTGGGGAAACCGTTGAGTGAGTTTGAGTAATCCAAATAATAATAATAATAATAATAATCCTTGCATTTGATAAAGCGCTTTTCACGTCGGGAGGACGTCCCAAAGCGCTTCACAGAACACACTGTAAAGTGAATTGACTATATTTGTGGGCGAACGCGGCAGCCAATTGCGCACAGCAATGTCCCACAAACAGTCATGGATGGAAAATGACCAATTTATTATTGTTTTTGGTTTTTTGAGGGATTATTATTAGGCTCTGTGTGGAGTAAGGAAACTTGCCCAAGGTTTCGCCCTGTCTGGAATTGAACTCAGGTCTCTCGCTTGCAAAGCGAGTGCTCTAACCACTGAGCTACAGGACTCCACAAGAGGAGGTGACAAACGCATGCATGAGGGTTTCGGCCTCATTTGGGGTAAAGTAGTCAGAGGTGGAAGAAAGCGTTCCTGGTCAGGGACCAGATGTGGGCAAGGAAAGACTGCTGTGGGTCGGACCGGATACCTAGATTGCGCATTGGTTCGGTGAGTCTGAGGGAGAGCCCAGGGAGGTTGAGGAGTTTAGATCTGCAGGAGCGAAGGTGATGACGGGAGTCGAGGAGTCTGTCTTCCATCTTATCCATATTCAGCTGCAGGAAGATTGCACTCATCCAGGCCCTGATGTCTGTCAGGCCAGCTGAGAGAACATCGGTAGACCTGGAGTTGGTACTGGAGGAGGCAAAGTAGATTTGTGTGTCATCCGTATACATGTGGAAGTTTATCCCGTATTTGCGGATGACATTGCCCAGAGGGAGCATGTAGATAAGGAAAAGAAGAGGGCCAAGGATGGAGCCCTAGGCTACTACGCAGGTGACCGGGTGGGAACGGGAGGAGAAACCATCTGCTGAGATGAAAAGTAGGTGTTTGGTTAAGTAGGAATTGAACCATGCAAGTGCGCTCCCACTAAGGTGGATGAGGGAGGAGAGGCGGTGGAGGAGGATGATTGTGTTCAACAGAGCAGAGGTCCAGAAGGACGAGGAGGCAGAGGGGGCCCTGGTCACAGATAGAGAGCACATTGTTTGTGTACATATTCAAGCACCCGAGTGAAAGCCAAATAAATTTAGAAATCCAATGAGAATAGGATGTACTCGCTATGGAGGAATTTACCCTTTATAAATGACGGCAGAATAATCCAACTGCACTCCGTAACCACATGATGGCAGTAGAGTTTTGTTTCATGCAGCAGACCTGACCAGTAAATACATGAAGGCTGAGAAGAAAGTCCTAATAATAATAATAATCCTTGCATTTGACATAGTGCCTTTCACATTGTCGAGACATCGCAAAGACTGTTTATTGTGTGAGTGTGGCAGAGAGTACCCAGAACAGCACTCTGGGGATCCAAGCACTCAAAAGCATCTACTTGCTCAACAATTTCATACAATAGATACTTTTCATCAGTCTTTAAAGAAGACAAACTTGCTGCTGCCTTTCTTATATTGCCTGGGTCACAGACACAAACTATGTGTTGGAAGGTAACAAGAGAGAGCACTTTTTCATGTGTCTTTCTGCCCATATTTTTCCAAATAAATTACTTGTATGACTGTTTTAGTTGCTTCTCTTAAACCTATCCTCTTGATCAGTCTATTCAATAACTTGCAGAAAGAAGTCACACTTAGTAATATCTCAGTGAACATGTATATTTGAAATGCATAATCTTTGCAAAATGATCGCAAAGATTTAAAGATTGGAATTACATATTCAAGCACCTCAGTGAAAGCTAAATAAATTTGCAACTCAAATGAGAATAGGATGTACTCTCTGAAGGAATTTACCCTTTACAAATGACCGCAGAATAATACAATTGCTCTCTGTAATCACATGATGGCAGTAGAGTTTTATGTTTCATGCAGTAGACCTGACCAGTAAGTACATGAAGGCTGGAAAAAAAAGTCCTGATAATAATAATAATCCTTTCATATTGTCGAGACATCTCAAAGTGCTTCACAGGATATACTGTAAAGTGGATTGACTTTATTTTCGGAGTGAAACGTGGCAGAGAGTGCTACCACTGCCGTAGGCTGACAAAAGTCATGCCAGAATTGCTAGTTAAAAATCAATATTTGACTCACACACATTTGGTCTCAGTATCTCCAAATGACCACCCATCTGCAAAGAGCAAAAGTTATGCATGGTCAGATAAAGACCAGTTTCTACCATGCAGTTGCAGCCCTGTAAATAGTTTTCATGTCAAAAAGTAAAAAGGTTGTTAAAGAAATATTAAAAATCCAATTCAAGCTAATAGTCAGTAGCAATAGGCTGCTCTATGGAACACTATATACTGTTGTGTGAATATACTGGTGTTTAAATTTTAAGAGTCACAAAAAGATAAGTAAAAGTCAGCCCCCCCCAGATAGAAACATAGAAATCTACAAAGCAGAAGAAGATCATTCAACCCTTCGAAACCGCACCAGCTCTCAGACCAAGAAGTTCACTTCAATCACAACTTATCCCCAATCCACTTCAAGCCACTCTGTTTCACATTCCTGTTTATTCCACTCTTGAAACTACAATGGATTCTGCTTCCATCACTGTAAATTACATTTATATAGCAGCTTTCATATCATAAGGACATTCCAAGGCGATGGACAGTTAAGGGTTTGCACGCGAGCTGGGGGTGGAGAGGGGTGGAGGGTATGAAGGGTTCGAGGATAGCTGAAGGCATGATCACAGAAGAAGATCTTGAGACGGGCTTTGATGAATGCATTAATAAGGGTCCTGGCAGCCTGATGGGAGAGGCAGTGGCGGAAGTGGGCACTATTGTGGAGTTGGAGATGGTAGAATTGATCATGGCATGGATGTGCGATTTAAAGACTAGTTGAGTGTAGAACAGGACACCAAGGTTCTATACTGGCTCTGTGAGGTACAATGTGGATCTGTGAACGGTGGTGCTGCAGTGCCTGAGGTGTGAAGATGCTGATGGGAGCCAAGCAGGAGGGCTTGTGTCTTTCCAACATTCAGTTGGAGAAAGTCATCCAGGACTTGATGTCTGACAGGCAGTCTGCCAGAACAGCAATGATCCTAGAGTTGAGGGTAGAGGCAGAGAGATAGCGTTGGATGTCATCCACATGTCTACAGATGACATCACCAAGGGGGAGAGGGTAGATATTAAATAAGTAGAGAACCAAGTTCAGAGCACTGTGGAACACCCCACATGTGGTACAACAACAACAACAAGATTCCATTTATAAAGCGCCTTTCACGTCAGGAGGACGTCCCAAGGCGCTGCACAGTTGGGTCATGACCCGAGCAGGGGGGAAATGGTCAGGGTGAGGGAAGGGAGGGAGCAAGGAAGGGGAAATGATCAGGGTGAGGGGAGGGAAGGGAGGGAGCGAGGAGGGGGAAGAGAGTCGAGAGGGAAGCTGAAGGCACGGTCAAAGAGAAAGGTTTTGAGACCGGCCTTGAAGGAGGAAAGGGAGGAAGCAAGGCGAAGGCACTGGGGGATGGAGTTCCAGAGCCTGGGGGCTGAGAGGCTGAAGGCCCGACCACCGATGGTAGGGCGGTTGGGGTGGGGGACGTGGAGCAGACCAGAGCCAGAGGAACGGAGGGTACGGGCAGGTAGGTAGGGGGATAGTAGGTTGGAGAGGTAGGAGGGAGCAAGGCCGTGGATGGCCTTGTAGGTGAGGATGAGGATCTTGAAATCAATCCTCTGGGGGATGGGGAGCCAGTGGAGGCGAGCGAGGGTGGGAGTGATGTGGTCCCGAAGCCTGGGCAGGAGGAGAGGCTGTTGGTGGATACAAAGTGCAGACGGTAGGAAAAGTAAGATTGGATCCAGATAAGGATGGAGCCGTGAAGGTGGAGGTGAGAGGAGAGGCATGGAGAAGAATAGAGTAGTCAAGAGTATCAAAGGCGGCAGAGATCAAGAAGAACGAGGAGACAGAGAGAGCCCTGGTCACAGCTGGACAGAATGTCATCTGTAACTTTGACCAGAGCTTTCTCTCTGATGTGGGCAGCACGGAAGCCAGATTGAAGGGGTTGATAGAGGGAATGCTGGGAGATGAGGCGGCAAAGCTGGGAAACAATAACTCATAATCTGGGCCAACAAATAAGTGCGGCCGCAATTTGTCCTCGGAATCCTCTATAAACAATGCCTTATCAAGTCTTCGAGACATCTCAAAGCGCTTCACAGAATAGACTGCAAAATGAATTGACTATATTTTGTGGGTCAATTGCGAGAGCCAATTGTGTACAGTAGTGTCGTACAAAGATTTGTAGATTGAGTGATCAAATTATTATTTTTAAAATGTTATTTATTCGGGAGGAGCGATTGGAAATGTTGTGTTTGCTTTCATTGGAGTGGAGAAAGTTGAGAGGGAACCCATTAGAGGTGTGCCCAATTATGGGTGACAGTTGTATAAATTCAGATGTAAAACAGGTGAGTGTTGTTTAGTTACCCAGAAGTAAAACATGTGATCTAGAAGATCCAGTGGGAGAATACAGCAAGTTAAAAGGCCAGAGAGGAATGGTGTTGTGGGGCAGAATCATGGTTTTGGGTCTGCAATAGTTGAAAGTTTTGTAAGTGTTAAGTGGAAAGTTTTTTTTTACATTTTATTTGAAAGGTGTCACACAACACGGTGTCAGAAGTAAACGAGCAGATGCTGAGAGAAAGATAGTGAAGGAAAAGAGGACAATGCCAACTGGAAGAGAAACTGTGACTGTTTGGTGATTGCATTCACCTGCTTAAGAAGGAGAATGGATTCAGGATGGACCATGGATGATGCAGGTGACTTTTTTGGGGGAACTTAGAAGTTCAACTTGTGATCTAGGAGATAAAATGGAGGACACATTGATTAAAAGCTCAGAGAGGAATGATAATGGTGGGAGGGAGGGTGGCTGGTGCTCCACAGTGCTTAATGTTTAACAGCACAGCATCAGTCTGAGTTCATTGCAATGCAAAGCTGTTGTGTCTGTACTTGAAGCTGCATCTTTTATTGAAATCTGTTAAGTCTCTGTGTAAAAATAAGGGTCTTTCTTGGCAGCAATGCAAGTCAAGCTGATCTGAAATTTCATGAGATACAACAGAAGAAAGGTATAATTTTTTTCTCAAATAAAGGAAGGTTCTCATTAATAGCTTTATTGGTATAAGGTACAAGGGCAGGAGGAGAGGCTGTTGGTGGCTACAAAGAAGACAATTGATCCATAATCACTTCCTGCATCCCACAGGTGCAGTAGGGTATTTGTCTGATGTTGGGGTGATCCTCTCTGTTGGGACAGTGTGGAGGGAGCTTAGATCAGGGTGGTCCACTGAACTGAATGGTTGGACCACCCTGACCTAAGGCTCTCTCCACGCTGTCTCAACAGAGAGCTTGCTGCTGCCATGAGAGGACCTTCGCCAGGGAGGGAGCGAGTTGCTCAAAATTGAAAATGGTCTCGGGCTGGATGAAATCATCCTCTGGGCCAGATGGGATCAGTGGTCCATCTCTTGGACACACTGCCTTAGATGATATCTGGCTGTAATAAGATTGGCGTGGAGTGATGGGTGGACAATGTATTTTGTTTCTCAGCACTATTATCCTTCTCGTATTGGATGTGAAATCTGAACAATCTTAACAAAACAAATTCATAAGGAGTGTTTAACTATGAAACTATTTCACAGTAAACACATTAGACAAATTAGTGGAGGTCTGATTTTTGAAAATTTATAGTTTAATATGACGGCAATGTTTGTCTCAGCAAAACTTTGAGAAATGTAGACAAAGTTATCAAAAACAGCACAAAGTAATTTCAGCAGGGAATCAGAAGGTGATTGAGATCTGTTTGAATGGCAGACACAGGAGATCTAATTCCAGTCTAAATGGGAAGGTGGGTGGTTTCCATTGCAGACTCAATGGCTCCCTGAAGCGCTGCCAAATCTAAATGCACTATTTTCAGATCCTTCCTCTCCGATGTCCAGGGACGTGCAAGGGAAAGGGTTCAGTATTCCAGCCTTGAGATCACAAGGTGTTTTTGTTTTTGGTGAAGGTCTGACTTTACACTTCCCTTCTAATTTGATATTATGATCCCGCTGCGGGCACTAGTCCCCAGAATGCTGGGAAATCACCTAGCGAGGATCACTCACTGCATCGTCTCGTTCATCTCTGTCATTTTTCCTCTCCATCAGCCAGCACCCTTTCATTTATCCAACTTCACCTCCAGCAACTCCTATTCCTCATCTTAGACATTCAATCTTACACACAGTTACTACACTTTACAATATTTGTTGGGAAGCGTACTGAAGCATCCTCCTGATGTGAAAGGCGTTATATCAAACGTAAAGAAAGAAATGTAATGATAATAATAATTAACGCCGGTTTTCACTTTTCACATCAGATTGACATCTCAAAGTGCTTCACTGGATCCACTGTGAAGTGTAATGGCTGTGCACTTTTATGTGAATGTGTCTGTTGAAATTTAAGGTGGAGATGGATCTTTTGAAGGAGGCTGATGCCTTTTTTTTATATAGAAACACAGGAATGTACAGGACTGGAAAAGAATATTGTGGTCCATTTGACGAATCCCAACTTTTTATTAAAATAATCTAACATTAACTGTCATTTTCTGATTTCATTTTCCCCATCAAATTACTAGCTAATTACCTTTCTGATGTATTGACAATCTGGCTCTACAGGTGCCTCACTATCTGTGTAAGATATTTATATCTAAATTGTCCGTTCAGCTCTGGCGTTCCATCTGAGCTTTGGTTCTCAATTTCATATACTCAAGAGGTACATGAAGTGCACAGAGTTGCACTGAGCCACACAAATCAGGAAGGTGATGCTTTGTTCCTTAGTCCATGCTTGAGATGTTCTGACTTAGCCAAGGTGGTGTTGAGGGTTGTTCAGTTTCTCTCAGGCTAAAAGTGGGGAGTTATGCAAGGGAGGGTGGAGGGAAGGTTAAAATTCCTTCAACTGATCGCTGTCCACTAATGGAAGTCCATATCAGGACAAGAACTTGATTAGTTTCCGGCTCAGTGACCCTCAGAATCACACCTGAAGAAGGGGCACCTTGGCAAGTGCTGTTTACATCTGTGAAACCACAGACCAATGTGGGTCACTGCCTCCAGGGTAGAAGAGAAGAAAAATCTGATGGAAAATTGGAGGAGAGCTGAATTGTTTTTCTTGTACAAAAAAAACCCCAAAGGTTCTTTTTGTTTAGTCTGAAAACCTTTTTATTAGATGTATACATAGCGCCTCTTTATAAACCATACAGAAGAATGATATACAGTAACATGACAGCAACATCTGCTCTACGACTAAAGTATTACTGGTAGTATGCCTTGACTATATGCTAATGTTTATTTGCATAGCTTGCACAGCAATCCTTCACAGCTATTACGAGAGGTTTGGATAAAGCAGTCCCTTCGGCCTGTTTGATCTCATCCTTCCAGAATACCCTCTTTACCAGCTTCCCAATATTGAACAATTAGTGCTTGCTTTTGCAGAAAATACCAGCAGATCCTGTGATCTTCATAAGGAAAAGGTGATTATGTAGCAAATGGAGAGTTGCAAATCTGTAGTACAAAAGATAACATCATAGCCACAAAGGTTAGCAGCTCCTGAATGCCACCTCTGCCCATCAAAGAAAGATCATGGGTGCCATGGAGAGGATGCTGTGTAGGTTGGCATGGATGATAATGGAGAGATTTATAGATGTATAGCTATGATATATTTATAAAGCGGGGCTGGAACAATTGGGGACTGTTTTCACTGGAATACTGCAGGATAGGAAAAGATCTGACAGTTACATTCGAAAGATTTTGAGAGGATGACTAGAGAAAGTTCAATTCTGCTGGTGGCAGAGTTAATAACAAGGAAGGCATGAAATTCACAATTGTCACTGGAAGAATTACGAGAGAGGTGGGTAGGAATGTTTCCATATTAGGATATGGAATATGGAATATATTACCATAAGTGACTATTGAGGTTAAAACCATAAGTACATTTAATAAAATCATGTGAAGAAAAACAATATAAAGGGGTTCCTGAAAAAAGCAGGGGTTTGGCATTAGAGTAGTGAGCTCCAGTGGAGGACGTCTGATAGTCCATCAGAGGTCTGATAGTCAAATAGAGTCCTCCTTTCCTGTAATAATTTATAAGGTATGACTGTAGATTTAATGATGCATGAAGTTAACACAATGTTTTCTACCCTCTTAAATAAGGCTACATAACGCATTGTTCAAGACTGTAAAAATGTAATGTTAAAAGCAGATTATGACCACTTAACTAATAATAATAATAATAATCCTTGTATTTGATATAGCGCTTTTCATGTCTTCTAGATGTTTCAAAGCGCTTCACAGAATATACTTGTAAAGTGAATTGACCAATTTATTTTTGTTTTGGAGGGATTATTATTAGGCGTGTGGAGTAAGGAAACTTGCCCAAGGTTTCGTCCTGCCTGGAATTGAACCCAGATGTCTCGCTTGCAAAGCGAGTGCTCTAACAACTGAGCTACAGGACTCCATTTGATCTGACATCACATTAGGAGGCAGCATTATTGGTTGATAAGTGGTCAGTTATTAGAGAACGTTGCTATGGCTTACAGTGAGAGAAGCTGTGAGCAGTCTTGGTGTGTGGTGTAGTTTACATACCACCGTACACTACCCCATGTCCCATTAATGACAAATCCTAAGTGGTTACAGCACACATCAAAAGTAGTCTTTACTTTTCCTCTATAGTTATCATATTAATGTCAGCCGAGCTCAGTTGCTAGCACTCTTGCTTTTGGGTCAGAAGCCTTTGGGTTCAACCCCCACTTTGAGAGTTTGAGCTCATCATGTAGGCTGGCACTCCAATACAGTGCTGTGAGAGGTTTGCATTGTCAAAGGTGCTGTCCTTCAGAAGGACCATTAAAATGAGGTCCTGTCTGCCTGTTCAGGTGGATGATAAAGATTCCACAGACTATTCGAAAAGAGAAGGGAGTTTCTCTGGGTATCCTGGTCAACAAGTCCCCCAAATAAAATTGGATTCCTTTCATGGTTATGCACAAATTGGCTGCTGTCTTCACCTACAAATAGTTACCATGGATTACAGAATCTTTGAAGTGCTTTGAGACATAACAGGTGGTATATCAAATGTAAGGATTATTATCATTTACAGTGTATAAGCATTGTTATAATGCTTATAACAACAACAACAAGATTACATTTGTATAGCGCCTTTCACGTCGGAAGGACGTCCCAAGGCGCTGGCGCTGGCCTATAAAGGTGGTTACTGAAATTGCTTGAATATTTGTCTGATACTAACCCAGCATATGTCACACTAGTTTACTGCTAGCTAGTGTAAAACGTTTTAAAGTGTATTTTTAAACAAATTTCTATATATGGGCAGAGGAGAAATGTTTTAAATTAAATGCCTGTAGTTTTATGGTTAAGGCGCTTCAGGAAATATCCTAACTGTAATTTCCTTCACACTTTCCGAAACATAGACTCATCACTTCTATTTTTACCTTTCTGTGTGCAACACAATGCTGTCTCCAGGAAGGCTAGGCTCCAGATGACTTTATCACCATTACAGGGCCTCACACACACAGACACCACACACACACACATACACACCCACACACAGCAACAGCAGTAATGGCCCCTGCAAGGCTAGTTATACGTCCCTGTTAGGACATTGTTACCAGGTTTTATGGCGGGGAAGCAAGTTTCCAATAACTGATTGTGAACACATGTGGGTTTTGCTTCTCGCGCAATTGATCTGACTGCCATTTGTTGTTGCATATGATGTTACATTGATATCAATATGCATCTGATGCAAATAGTAGAACATTGCCAAGTGAAAGTCAGAACCTCTAAACTGCTGCTGGCCAAGACCATAACAAATGTGCTGACTGTGGACTAATCATGTGCTGAAACGACAAGTAGTGAAATGACTGCGGGTCCAGCAAGTGCAGAGTAAAGCGAAAATACTTTCCGTTCTATCGCATTGAGGTGTTTAAACAAATCACCTAATTTTCACGTTCTGCATAGGCTGCTCTTCAAGAATTACATTTGGATCATCTCAGAGGTTTTGAGGGTTTATCCAGGTTTGGAGCCAGATTCCCATTGGCCTCTGATGCGATTATATTGCACTGAGTTGAAGCAGACTGCTCCTGAAACCGTTTTGTGCAGGTTGTGTTTGGAATGGGTCTGCAGTGCTTTTCACACTCGATTGCTCAATTAACCTCCTATACAAACTGCATTCTGTGTCAGATCTACAGCAAACTAATCCCGAAATGTACAGTATGACCGCAGCATTACCCTACATACCCTGCAAGGTGTGTACCTAGGCCCACATCTGGAGTGATACAAGATAGGTTCAGATGAAGACCCTTCAGCCCATTTGTTCTCATCTTCCAGAATGCTCACCCTTCCATCCTCCCAGCATCGAGCTGTGTTTTTCTTTAAATTAGTCCAGTGTCCTGACCTCCTCCATCCTTCCTGACAACCAGTTCATCATTAACTAACCATTGATAGAGAAATGCTGCCTGACCTCCGCCTTAAAATTGTGCTTTTGCAACTCTAAACCTATGTCTTCCAGTAAAGGAGAATGAATTACTTTGCCCTCCTCCATCTTTGTGCATCTTTGCATTTGATATAGGGCTTTATCACATCGCCACAATGCCTCAAAGCACCTCACAAGATTTTATTGTGACATATAATGACTGTGTAATTGCAGGCAAATGCAGCAGCCGATTTGCAAGGTCCCAAAAACAATCATGAAGTGAATGAACAATTTTAACTGTTATTTATTTTGTTGTGGAAATGATTGGTAATGAAGTGACTTGGATCCAGTGAGTGAAGTGTGGAGTAAAGCAAAAATACTTTCTGTATTTCCCCCGCCCTTTGGAACTCCATCCCACAGTCACTTCGCCTCACTCCCTCGCTTGCTGCCTTCAAGGCCCGTCTCAAGCCCCTCCTCTTCGACCGCACCTTCAGTCACCCTCCTACCCCTACCCCCCTAGCTCTCCACCCCTCCTGATCCCAACCCCCCAGCTCAGGTCCAAATCCCTGAATGTCTAGTGTCTTAGGATGTCCTCCTGATGTGAAAGGATCTATTACAATGTAATTTGTTTTGTTGACATAGGTACATATAGTAAACCTGTTCTACTGTCCTGGATCTGCCCTAGTAGTTGCTATGGTGCAATTGTGAATGGACGACCACTCCATACCCATTCTCTAACTGAGAAACTACAATGTTACCAGAAAATTTCCCAGCTCAGTAATTGACATGCTCACTGGGAGTTTCGTGTCTAAAGTCCTTCAGAAATATACAATTGAATCTCAACTGGTCTCATTGTGCAAATCACTGAACTTACCCTAGGCCCGACTGATGTTCACCACAGGGGAATCTCTGGCATTAAAAGAACAAGATTTGCACAGAAAAAAAACAGATTCCTGCTGGCACTCACTCTTCCTCTGCAGGAAACACATCTAAAAACGTTTATTTACGAAGCGTGTTCCCTTTCTCTATGCTTCGTGGCAGATGTCTACCATAGAAAATTGGGAACAGCATGTAGTCTTGAACAACCTGCCTGCCAACTCTATCAAACGCAATTGTCTTCTGGAAATAGAGACTTTGCCAAGGGATTTTTTCGCTCTCTTTAAGCTGCCAAACTTTTGAACTACTGAAACTACTGACAGCAAGAGAGTAAGAACAAGAAAAAAAAGTCCCTTCCAAAGGGGAGCGCACTTGGGATTTTCCGGGAATGCTTGACACAAAACAGATTTTGTTAAGGAATGTTTCAGAGTATTATTTGGCAAGGTTTTCACTGTACTGGATTGTACTCGTACAACCAGAATATTTTTTTCTCTCTCTCTCCATGCTTTCCCATAAAAGCAGCGTTTTACGTTTGGGGTACAGTTACTGTAAACGCAACAGGTACTTTACTGCAATTGAGGCCACGTTGATTGATTCTAAGGCGCACCCTGATCTTCGAGATAGCATTTTTATAATATTATTAATAATCTATCCATTCAGCTAATTGGAAGGCAAATAACCACAATAATTGTTACAAAAAATATTTTAATTCATAGTTTGTTACAAAAGCTTGCACTTCCATTACATGTTTTACACTGTTTGTCAGGCTCAAAGGGATTTACAGCTATAATAGAGTCCACTGAGCCACTAAAAGGGAGATTTTTTTTGTGCATTTTGTCAACAAAATATACAACAACTTGGATTTATATAGCACCCTCCACGCCGGATGGAGTCTCAGAGCGCTTCACAGTAACAGATCCCGGGACCGAATGGGGGGGAGAGGAAGGTGACCAAAGGCGCGATCAAAAAGAAATGTCTTCAGCAGAGACCTGAAAATAGGGAGGGAGGGAGTGAGGAACGGAGTTCCAGAGCCTCGGGGCATAGTGGCTGAAGGCACAGCTCCCGAGGGTGGAGCAGAGGACTCGGGGGGACTAGGAGGAGGCCAGACCCGGAAGAATGAAGGCAACGGGTACTGTTTTGAGGAGAGAGGAGGTCAGAGAGGTGGGGGGGTGGGCAGAGGAGTGCAGGGATGTGAATACAAGGGTGAGGATCTTGAAATCGTTAGAGTAGTCCAGCCGAGAGGTGACAAAGGCATGGACCAGGGTTTCAGCGGCTTTTGGGGAGAGGTATTGGCGGAAACGGGCGATGTGTCGGAAGTGAAAGAACGCGGTCATACAGTCATTTCGCTTTGCAGTTTATTCTGTGAAGTGCTTTGAGACGTCTCGATGAGGTGATAAGGTGCTATATAAAATGCAAGGATTATTATAATTATTATTATCTAAGAATGTTGACCAAAAAGAATAGTCCATGAGAGAGTTTTTTTTTGAAGGTAGGCAGATAGGAAGCAAAGCAATGACATTTTGGAAGAGGCTCACTAGGGGGCTGGACCTAACAGGAGACTTAAATGAAGAATAGAGGAGGGAAGAGATTGCATTGATGCCTGAAGAGTGAATGCCTGAAGAGTGAATGCCTGAAGAGTGAATGTCTGAAGAGTTCACCCCACTGGAATAATGAGAGCCAGTGGACCCTGAAAAGGATGGTTGTAATAGGTGTATAGAGATTAGTGCAGGAGAAAGAGTACACTACAGAGTTCTTGGATGAGTTAGTTACAGTGAAACCAATATAAAGCTGAGGCAAACATGATCTATAGAATAAACTAAACTCCAGCAAAAAAACCATGTACATTTCAATGACTGATTTGTCAATACACCAATTTTGGTCAACTGCCATGGTGTTTCAATACCAATTTTTTTATTTTTTAATCCATTGAAACAGTTAATTTTTAGCAGCGGAAATGAATTTATTGGTTTCATTTCGCTCAAGGAAAAATCTTGTTCCTTCGGGATGTTAGCTCCAGAATATGTGTGATTTGATGTCTGATATCTGATAGTTAAAGTTTATTTAAGTCTGAAATTAGTCCAAATTGTACATTGCAAGCTATGTAGACCCTCATTCACAAAGACAATAATTGCCCTGGGTATAGATCTATCATTTGGCTCTGGCACAATGTTATTCCTGCACTGAGCAACATATGCATTGTATTATTTATTTTCTACCACTTCAAAAGCCTTATATGTTGTCGTTTCTGTTGGATTGCTCAACATTGTTGACTTTACTACAGGAGTCATATTAATAGCAATAAACTCTTGACATCAGCCCAAAGTAAAGTATTTTTTGAAAAGGGAAATTCAGACTCCAGTGACCTGAAATTTCATTCTTAGCTGGAAAACCGTTGCCTTAAAAAGAAACAAAATTCTGAAAATTCTTAAATTTATTCTTAATTTCGAAGCTGTTCTCTGCAATTCTCTAGCCGGTAACCAGGTTGATCCACAGGAATGATTACATTTCAAAGTGACATTGCTGCACTGGCTCCAAAATTCTCTGCAGTACTCTGTTAAGGAAATACTCATAGCAATCCTTGCATTTGGATTAGCACCTTATCATGTTGAAAGGATGTCTCAAAGGGTTTCACAGGATTTTGCTGTGCAATGCAGTGATTGCGTATTTGTAGGCAAACACAGCAACACAACTGTTCACAGCCGTGTTCCACAAACAGCCTTGAAACAAATGATCAATTTTTTATTTGGGGGATTGTCAGTCAGGGACGCTGAGAGAAACTCCCTTTTCTTTTCAAATAGTCCCATGGGACCTTTAACACCCACCTGAACAGGCAGACAGGACCTCAGCTTAATGCCTCATCTGAAGGACGGCAATATTTTCAAATCTAATGGAACTGGAGTGAGACGCATAAGCTCCGCCAAATCATTACTGCACTTTGCAGAGCGTCCTGTGAAGCGCTTTGAGACATCTTCCTGACAGGACAGGCTGTGTAAAATGCAAGGGTTATTATTATTTCCTCTGTCAAAAGTCTTTGGAAGTGAGATACACTGCTTTTCCATGGATGTCACCTCCCTCCTCAAAAAAACCTGGGAAACATCAGTCAAGATCTACATCTTTTGAAGCTTTGTTGGATGACATTTATTGGGTTATTTAGTATGAGCACTAAATAATTGCATAACGTTATGGAATTGACGTTGCAAGTAATTGTGACTTGGTCTCCTTGGTTCCAGTGATTGATTTAGTTTGTTTTCCATTTATTAAGGTCAGGCTAATAGTTGACTCTGTCACCCTTCTTGAACAGAGGAATCATATTTGCTCGCTTGCAGTGTAATTTGGAACCTCCTCAGGGTTCATCAACTTCCCCAAATGACCTCCAATACACCAGCATTTTCCTTCCTTGCACTCTGGGATATATTTCATCCATTTCAAGAGATTTATAGCTTTGCAGCCCATTGAGTTATCGAGAGCCTCTGCTTTACTCATAGCATAACTTTTGTATTCACACAACGTGTGTTGAATTTAACATTCAACATTTAACATTCATTTGGCATTATTAGTGTCCTCCCTAGTTTAAAAAATCTCCGAGGAGTAATCACTTAATATGTTCGTTATCTCCTGTCCGTCCTCATTTTCAACTCTGTCTGGGTCTCTAAGGCTTTGACCTTCCTTTCTGACTACCCTGTTGTTATAATATTAGAAGAATTCTTGGATGTTAAGCTTTGCTTATGTGGCTATGTCCTTTCCCATTTTGCTCCTGACTTACCTAATCTCTTAAGATACTATTTGCTTGAGGTACAATTGAAAATGGTCTGCAGTTTACCCTGATGGCAACGACCCTTTAATTTGAACCTGAGGAGAGACATTCAGCAAAGCAAAGAATAATTACGTTTTCTAAATGCAAGGAAGCTGCTTTATTGCAAGGATTTTTAAAACTGTTATAAAATATTGCTTTTAAAGTTGCCCAAAAGGTTAAACTAAACTAGGAAGACCTCTGGGGGCATGTTCTCCAGAGTATAGGAAGAATGTAGTCTGGAGTTTAAGATTGGACCTGCTTTTTATTGTCCTTGTGCCAAATGTTGGAGTCAGCCTCGGCTGCATACCTTCCTGTTATAAAAGAAAACCATAGAATGAGCATTAACAGGAAGGTGCTGAAGCACACTTAGTAATTGGATTTGTAGGGAGGTGGTGGAGAAATGGTGAGTGTGCAATGGACTCTGAAAGCAAAACAAGTTTACCTATTCAGAAGTCCTGGAAATGTTAGATTCTGAAATAAATTCAATAGAAAACAATCCCCCTACCTGGTCTGAGACAACAAGTTTAGCGACATAATATCTATCCTAACCAGTTGTATTGAGATATCAGTGGAAGTACTGGAAAGCCACAATCCAGAGGGGTTAAATTCCAGTAATGTGGAGCAAATTTGATGACCTGATTTATAATAATTAACATTATTAATAATAATAATCATCATTCTTGCATTTGATATAGCTTTATCACCTCATCAACGTGTCAAAGTGTTTCGTAGGATTTGATTATAAACGGAGTGACTGATGATTCTATCTGTCAGCGAAAGTGATAGCCTACTTGCGCTCAGAAATGTTTCCCAGAAACAGCAATTTTATTTAGAGCAGTGGTGGCCAACCCAAGGTCTGTGAGCCAGAAGTGGCCCATGGGGCCATCAAGTAATGGCCCACCAAACATTTGCAAGGGTTTAGGTGAGCCTGCTTTTAAGTCAATGTCTTGTTTTCACCACCCACCTCCGCTCACTGAAGAGCCAGGTGCGGGCCGCTGAACGCACCTGGGTCAAATCTGGCCTAACGGTCCACCGACAAATCTGGCTGGACCTCTTCAAAATCTACCGCTCCACTCTAGCCTCGGCCAAATCGTCCTTCTACTCCAGGATAATCCTGGAGGCGAAGCACAACCCCAGGCTACTGTTCTCTACCACATCCCAACTCCTCCGTCCACCCTGCCACCCTGCGCAGGTCATCTCCTCCAACCTTCACTGCGAGGAGATGCTGGATTTCCTTGAATCCAAGATCAAGGGAATTCGCTCCGCGGTCACTTCCCCTCCAACATCCACCCACCCCCTACCCCTTCCCTCCCACACTCCGACTCCTACCCATCCTCCCCTACACACTTTCGTACCTGTTTCCCCACCCTCTGTCACCAAACTCATCCTATCCCTGAAACCCACCACCTGCTCCCTTGACCCCATCCCCACTCCACTCCTTATCTCCCAGCTCCACCTCCTTGCCCCACATATCACAGACATCGTCAACCTGTCCCTCTCCTCTGGCTCTATTCCCATTCCCTTAAAAACTGCCACCATCACTCCCACCTTAAAAAAACCCTCCCTTGATGCGTCGCAGCTATCAAGCTACCGGCCCATCTCCAACCTCCCCTTCCTGTCCAAGGTCCTGGAATGAGTTGTCGCCTCCCAGCTGCGCTCTTTCCTCTCCAACCATTCACTATTCGAACCCCTTCAGTCGGGTTTCCGTGCTGCCCATAGCACAGAAACTGCCCTGGTCAAGGTCACCAATGACATCCTGACCATCTGTGACCAGGACTCCCTCTTCCTCCTCGACCTATCGGCAGCATTCGATACGGTCGACCACGCTATCCTCCTCCACCGCTTGTCCTCCCACCTAAACCTTCAAGGCCCTGTCCTTGAGTGGTTTAGGTCGTACCTCTCCCACCGTCTTCACTTTGTCTCCACAAATGGTTTTTCCTCCGGGCCCCGCACTGTCTCGTGCGGTGTCCCTCAAGGTTCTGTCCTCGGTCCCCTCCTCTTCACCCTCTACATGCTCCCCTTAGTGACATCATCCGCAGACATGGGGTTAACTTCCACATGTATGCGGATGACACCCAACTCTACCTTTCCTCCTCTACCCTCAACTCCACGACCACCGATGTCCTGACAGCCTGCCTGTCCGACATCGAGTCCTGGACGAGAGATAACTTTCTCCAGCTCAACGTGCGCAAAACTGAGGCCCTCCTGATTGGCTCGTGTCAGCGCCTCCGCACCTCAGGCACTGACAGCATCAGCATCCAAGGCTGCACTCTCCACCTCTCAAAGCCAGTCAGGAACCTCGGGGTTCTGTTCGACCCTGAGCTGTCCTTTCTCCCTCATATCCGCGCCACAACTGGCACCGCCTTCCATCACCTCCGGAATGTCGCCAGACTACGGCACTACCTCACCCCTCACGCTGCTGAAACTCTGGTCCACGCCTTTATCACCTCAAGGCTGGACTATGGGAACTCTCTCCTCGCCGGCCTTCCCGGCACCTCCCTCCACAAGCTGCAGGTCATTCAGAACTCTGCAGCTCGTGTACTGTCCCGCACCAGGCTTCGGGAACACATCACTCCCACCCTCGCTCGCCTCCACTGGCTTCCCATCCCCCAGAGGATCGAATTCAAGATCCTCATCCTCACCTACAAGGCCATTCACGGCCTTGCTCCCTCCTACCTCTCCGACCTACTATCTCCCTATCTACCTGCCCGTACCCTCCGTTCCTCTGGCTCCGGTCTGCTCCACATCCCCCGCCCCAACCGCCCTACCATCGGTGGCCGGGCCTTCAGCCTCTCAGCCCCTAGGCTCTGGAACTGTATCCCCCAGTGCCTTCACCTTGCTTCCTTCCTTTCCTCCTTCAAGGCCGGTCTCAAGACCTTTCTCTTTGACCGTGCCTTCAGCTCCCCTCTCAACTCTACCCACTCCTCGCTCCCTCCCTTCCCTCCCCTCACCATTTCCCCCCTGCTCGGGTCCTGACCCAACTGTACAGCGCCTTGGGACGTCCTCCCGACGTGAAAGGCGCTCAATAAATGGAATCTTGTTGTTGTTGTTTTCAGGATCTATTGAATGGTGTGGCCATAAATTAAGAAATAATTCAATAATTTGTTGGCTGACTCAAAATCATTATTCCACTGATTTAGAGGATTATGGGCCAGGAGTCTCGCTGATGTGATAGGTGCTGTATCAAATGCAAGTATTATTATTAATTGTGTGAGCAGACAATAATGTATGTGGCAACTATCGGCAAAGCAAAAGTGAAGCGATGTCAGGTTTTGGAGGTGCTGTAATGCAGTGTCCAAAACTGAAATCTACCTGCAATGTTGAACAATAACACAAGATTGCAAGTAAACATAATAATATAACTACTATAATAATATAACTAATATAACTACAATATAATAATATGATTATAATAATAATAATAATCCTTGCATTTGATATAGCGCTTTTCACGTCGGGAGGACGTCCCAAAGCGCTTCACAGAACACACTGTAAAATGAATTGACTGTATATTTGTGGGCGAACGCGGCAGCCAATTGCGCACAGCAATGTCCCACAAACAGTCGTAGATTGAAAATGACCAATTTATTGTTTTTTTTGTTTTGGAGGGATTACTATTAGGCGTGAGGAGTAAGGAAACTTGCCCAAGGTTTCGCCCTGACCTGCCGGGAAATGAACTCAGGTCTCTCACTTGCAAAGCGAGTGCTCGAACCACTGAGCTACAGGACTCCACATAATAATATATAATAATATAACAATAACATAATAATAAATAATCCTTGCATTTGATATAGCACTTTATCACATCTTTCAGACGTCTCAAAGCCCTTCGCAGAATATACTGTAAAGTGAATTAACTGTATATTTTGTGGGCAAATGCCCACAAAACAGAACATCCACAAAATACAAATAATTTAGGATCCTGTTACACAGGCCGGGTATTGGAAATAAAATGTGATTGATAGATTTGAAGGAAGGGAAGCTATTGCAGTGTCTTCACACTTCATTTAAGTTTAAACAAGTAAACTCCTATTTCTCGTAAATTTCCTTCTTATCAGTCATCGACAATTGGAGCACTATCAATTTCCAGAAATAAAAATTGTAATTAGAATATGTTTTCCTCTAAGAGACTGAAAAGGATGTGGAGTGTGGAGACACTTCACAGACAACCCTGCCTCGCTGAGGGCTCACCGCAGGGCATCCCATCACCGTCTCAATGACTGCAACATGCTTACTGGCCATGGAGGATACAACTGCCTCATCTTCTGACAAATCCCGGAAGCAAATGGAAGGTTATTTCTGTGCACGTTCCTTTTAAAGGTTGGGATAGAAGAGACTTCAGCGTCATAAAGATGATCCAATCAATTTTTATGTCGGGGCATTTGTTCACGTTTTCCGCTCTGACTGTAAATGTTTGGACTGCTGCACAGTTACTAGCTTAATAGTAATAATAAATCTTGCATTTTATATAGTGTTCATAACGTCAACATCTCAGAGCACTTCACAAGGAATTGCTTTACAGTGAAGTTACTGTGCATTTATGTGCAATATATGGTGTGTGTATGTATATATAGATAGATATTTTTGCATGTATTTATAAATACAAATAAATGTAATACATATACTATCTCTTTGACGGTGCTTTTGATCATCTTTTCTTCCTCACCCCAACTCTGGTGCCCAGTCAGCCGTGTGAAGCTCTTTGAGACGTGAGAGTGCTCTGAGATGCTACCCTGCCTGAGGGGCGCTATATTAATGGTGGTTGTTGTTGATAACTGTCAATTGTATTGTATTTGTAGACAGAGCCAGCAGCCAATGTCAAAGAAGTCATCTATTATTAGGAACCTTGTAAAAATTCTGGTGCACATTCTTGCTCTTCAGCTTTGCTCTGCGAGCTTTTGTTCTGTGAATGTTTTACAAATGTTTGGTTGCTTGTCTGCACCAAGTTAGCTGATCTCGGCCGAGGAGGTGATAGAGGATGTCTACGGTTATCAGAATCCCAGGTTAAAGAGGGTGAAATTGGTCGCTCCTAAATCACTCTCCTGAAAGCCCCTGGTGAAAGTGTACATTCGGGAGACATCAGGAGTGGGTTTGGCTCTCTATTGCACCCTTATGGTCAAATAGCTGAATAGGAGTAGAGAAACGAATAGCAGTGTAGGTTGGATAAGATGTAATGGTCTCCTGAACTGTAATGTCTATAAATAGCTCACTGACTCTCGCTGTCCAGACTCCCCCACGATGAATGGCCAGTTTAGTTGAGATGCATGTGGGGCTGCCAGCGCTCCTGAACTTGTGTGGAAAGCACATGTCAGGGGCCATCAGAAGAGAGGAGTGAAGGAAAAACAGTGTTTTTCTTTAATCAATGAGTGTTAACACTGCAATCAGGGTTCCTGCATGGAAGAGTTACTGAGCTCTGCAGTGTGAAGGATATGAATTAGTGAAACCAGCCAAAACTGAATCATACTGCCGTTTATCAATGTAAACAGACCGACGAGAGATGGGCCTATTAACATCAATCATATTTTTGAAAATGATTCTTCAAAAAAAAGTGATTCTGATGACTGAATTGCCTCATCAATTATGCCAGAAATATTTTAACAGCTGCTTAGTTTAAAATCGGTCTAGCAAACCTCCACTCTAAATTAACTAGAAATGACTATAGCAAACGGTGCCACTCGGAATCCTCTTTCTGCTCCATCTTTACGGGGCTTTAGATAGTTATTTACACAGATGTGAAAGCTGCATTAATTGGTGCAATGTGATACCACAACTCCTTCAAATGTGGGACCTCTGTCTAGAGAGACGGATTTGGAATTTTGCCCGTTAGTCATTGAGGAGCAAATCAATAGGAAAGAATCAACATTCTGATAGGTTTCTTGCCAAAGAATAAATGCTGAGGTGGGAGGAAAATGTCTTTGCTGTGGAAATGAAGTATTTTACACTCCATGCAACCAGAGTTACAATATTACTCCCAAATCATACATAGCACAGATTAAATGTAGGAGAAAACCTCCTTTTCCACTACCAAACACTGTACATTAACCCAGTCCTCAGAGAAACAACTAACTTTATCACATCTGTATTACTTGAACATGCACTGTTTTGTCACAAGCCTGACCAGAACCAACCACTTATATTTATATAGTGCCCTTCACCCAGGATGGTGTCCCTGAGCTCTAAACAGCATGTAAATGGAACTGAGTAACTCTTTGAAAGGAAACTCACATTCAGAATAATCCTTGCATTTGAAATAGCACCCATAATGTCAATACATATCAAAGTGTTTCAGAGATTTTTGTAAAATGTAGGGACTGTGTATACGATGGTAAAAGTGGAGCATAACATTGTACATAACAATGTCCCACAAACACCCATGAGGTGAATGACCTGGGAAGGAGCAAGGAATTGGGTTTAGAGTAGATAGCTCCAGTGGATGAGCTAGGAGCAGAATGGACTTGAAAGCACGAGTAGCTTTCTCAGTCCTGAAATGTTACTATTCAACACCAGCTAAATTCAATTCAACGATCGTAGTTTGGAAGAGACCTTAAGTCAAGGTTCTGTCTACTATTCAGGTGGACGTTAAAGATCCAATTGTATTATTCATAAAGAGAAGGGAAGTTCTCCCAGTGTCCTGGCCAACAATCCTCCAGATAAAATTGGTCACTCATTCCACGGCTCTTTGTGGAACATTGCTGGCTGCTGCATTTCTCCTACAAAATACACAATCAATTCACTTTACAGTATATTCTATGAGGGGCTTTGAGATGTCTCAACAATGTAGTAAGCTGCTACACCAAATGCAAGGATTATTATTATTATTCACTTCTCCTTTCAGTTTTCTTATTAAAATGTTGCTTTGGTTTGAAAGTTAGGAAATGAGCATGAATAATAGAGGATTCTATCAGTGAGGTTTTGAGTGAGTTATTTGAGTTTGAGGAATACTTACCTTTACTTTAATATGATTGAGCTACTTTGGTTCAAACTGTTTTGACACATACAATACTTGCATAATACTTGGCCAGTGCATCGCTCTCCTCTGACTGCCAAGGTCATCAAAGCTGGTGAAACCAGAACTAGTAAACATTTAAAAGTTTACAAATGTTACTGTTCTTGAACTTTGTAAGATAATGTCCGTGTTAAGTTTATTACACAATCTCCATCACTTTCAATTTAGCTAGGGGATTTCATGAGCTAACATTTAAACAAACCACACACAGACTTCTATATAAACTAACTGATTCTAAATTCCATTGAAAAAATAGATGTTAAGCTTTTACAATTAAAGTAATTTTCAATGCCATTCAATGCTAAAAGTTGATTTAAACAAACTTTCCTTTTTTCTATGGCGCTCATAGTTCATTATAGTGACCGCTGTTTAAAGTTGTATGTGGACTTAAGATGTTCTTGTGATTTTTAAGACTTAAATTTCCTTTTGTGAATTTTCGAGATACTGGTATGAGAGAGATGAAAATGGGATAATTTAATGGAAGGGCGAATATTGACATGCTCTCTGTGCACATTGTAATTCTCAGTTAAGGTTAAAGATAAATTGAAGTTACTTTGGGATTGTATAGTGGAGTAAGTTTGCATTGCCTGTGAGCCGTGGAAATGAACCCAGGCTGGTGGGATGAAAGGCACCGGTTTGTCAGTGCTGACAATGTGAACCAAGGATTTAAATTATGCTGAAACCACCACCACCTGCAACAACAACAATTTATACATTTATAAAGCGCTTTCATGTTGGGAGGAAATCTTAAAGCACTTCAAACAATTTAGCCTACGTTGGGGGGTGTGGGGGGAAGATGGTTGAAGAGATGGGGTTTAAAGCATGTTTCTAATGCAGGGAAAGAGGGAGCAAGGCAGAGAGATTGTGGGATGGAGTTCCAGGGAGTGAGGATAGAATGCTGGAAGCTCGGCCACTGATGGTGGGGAGTCAGGCGCAGAAGGGTCATAAGAGGTAGCAGAGGTAAGATGGAGGGAGGCAGTGGAGGCATTTGAAAGTGTAATTGAGGATTTAGAATTTGAATTCAGCACTGACTTTCTGAATTGTGGAGTCCTGTAGCTCAGTGGTTAGAGCACTCGCCTGGCAAGCGAGACACCTGGGTTCAATTCCAGGCACAGGGCGAAACCTTGGGCAAGTTTCCTTAATCCACACACCTAATAATAATCCCTCCAAAACAAAAAACAATAATAAATTGGTCATTTTCAATCTACGACTGTTTGTGGGACATTGCTGTGCGCAATTGGCTGCCGCGTTCGCCCACAAATATACAGTCAATTCACTTTACAGGTGTGTGTTCTGTGAAGCGCTTTGGGATGTCCTCCCGACGTGAAAAGCGCTATATCAAATGCAAGGATTATTTTTTATTTTATAAATTGGTCATTTTCAATCCATGACTGTTTGTGGAACACTACTGTGCGCAATTGGCTGCTGTGTTTCGCCCACAAATATACAGTCAATTCACTTTACAGCCTATTCACTAACCAGTGAAGTGCTTTGAGATGTCTCAATGCCATTATTTGGCACCATCAACAACAAGGATTATTTTTATTATTAACTAACAATAATAGGCAGGTGGTTAACATAACTAAGTGTAGAATAATTTCTACACTTAATAATTTCCTAAGTGTGTTTTTTTAATTCTCTTTGTCCAGGCCCTTCTCGTTCAGCATCCCAAAGAAAAAAAGCTAGAGACATTTATCATCTGCTTTGCTTAGAGATGGTTTGTCATTAGTGCTCCAAAGACACGTTCCAAACATATATATTTTTCAAACCCACAGTTTCATGCAGGAGAATTGAAGTTTTGTGTAAGATGGGGAAAAAAGAATGTTTTAGTAATTTAACAAAGTCAATAATGCTACTTAACCGTTAAAAGGAGATTGCTCTTTCCTGTAATTATTGGTTTCAAAGAGTATTGCACCCTATAGGACGTGCAAGGGCTGGCTTATGATTTGCTAATCCTTCCCGGGGCAAAGAGTGGCTTATTTGAAAAGAGAAGAGAGTTTCTCCCGGTGTTTTCCTTATGATGTTCTTAAAACCTCTCAAGGTTCTTCACAGGTTGACTGTAAAGTGCAGTGATGTATGTGTGTGAGTGTTGTAGGCAAATGCAGCAGTCAATGTGATCACAGCAATGTCCCACATCCAGCCAAGAAAGTCCAATACTTAGGATATACGTTCTTACCGGTCTTTTCTTTGGAAATTATGGGGCAGAGATTCCTTGCTATTAACAATCACTGACCCAGGCTAATCTCCATTGGTTCAGTAAAACCAGCAGAACTCTGTCTGCTAGTACTGGTTATGTAGAGCTATCCTCAGCCTTGGGCCCAGATTCTCCTTGCTGTTCTGAACATAAGAATCCAGTTCCACCATCCTGGCAGTCGCTTGATGTGTCATGTCCCAAACTATATATTGCGCTCTGAGATATTATTTCCTAAAAGAAATCTCTCTCATTTGTTCTGGAAAGAATCAACACTTTCTGCTTCCACTCGAGGGAGTATCTAGGGAGAGTGTTCCATATATTTACTACATGGGTATGGGTTCCTGGGCTGCTGGAAGCTGTGATGAATCGCTCCCATCAGCATGTGCTTCCTGCTCAAGTGGACCTCCCAAGACTCCTTTAAACGTTAAAAGTTGATGAGAAATGGGCTTCAATGCAAAACTAATTCATATACTAGACAACCCATCAGTTCAGCTTCTGAAACCTCCATGGATGGTTTCTGTAGAGAGGTTTCCAAATTGAATCAATGCACCTTTAACTTGGTTTATATGGTGTTTTAGCACAAAATTGATGCAAACTGTATAAATAGAGTGCAGAGTACAGAAGATTCCTGTTATTTCTTTCAGCATGCTAACTACAGTCCTCCACTTTGATGTCCCTTTTCCGCAGAGAGAGATTTAGAACGAATTGTCTGATCCGTTTAATAAAAAAAGTTAATTGCTGCTGTAGTGCTTATCTGTATAGAAACACTTTCATCGACCAGGATGGCAAAGAAAAATGTAAATATATAAAAATCTGTCAGTGGGCAGAAACATTATTAAGCGGAACAATAAATGGTGAACTACTGTTAAGAATGTAGCCATTTTTAGGGGGAAAATGAGAATAAACAGTTAACATTGTGCCTACTGCCAAAAATTAAACACTTTAAAAACAATCTAAAGACAGCTAAACACACGGGGAGAAATTCCACCTGAGTCTAGATTTATTCCAAATAGTGTTTCAGTGCATCCAAATCGGTCTGGACTTTGAAAGCTTCAGATCACAAGATTGCCCTTGTTCGTATTCTTTCAAACAACTTTGGTCAATGATGCCTTTAATTCCATTCATGTTTTCAGTGGAAACTGTGAATGGAGGTTGGTGAATATGTCCGGCTATATAACATGTCCAGCTTATATAGCTGGTTAACTAACTGCCCGCAAAATTATTAATTTGTAATGATCCTCGCAATTGATCTAGTGCCTTATCATATGGTCAAGTCATGCCAAAGCTCATCACAGGATATGCGGTAAATAGTAATGACCGTGTTTTGTAATCGAACGTGGCACACGTTAATGTCCTTCGAACAGCTGTGAAGTGAATGATCAGTTTGTGATCTGGGGGAGTGTTGACCAGGACACTGGGAGAAACTCCCTTTTCTTATCAGACAATGCTATGGGATCTTTAACATCCACTTGAACATGCAAATGGGACTTTTGGGTTAATGTCCCATACAAAGGACTGCACCTCCAACTTTTCATTCGCCCAGTCATTCCACTTTACAGTAAATTCTGTCGTCCCCCCGACATGAAAGGCGCTATACCAAGTGCAGTGATCATCATTATTAATTGTGCAGGCAGTGTAAACAGAATAGTTCTTTCTCTCGTGCCTTTTAAACAGAAGTATATGTCCAATAAAGTTCTTTCCAAAACCAAGTAGTTACCGTCATCATGAGCTATTTATGAAAGCAACATTTGATCCTTTTCCCACTTTGCTTCAAACATGCCAAGAACATATTGCATTAAATAACGCTATCTTCACAAAGCCTAATCCTTGAGAATTAGTTATTATGTTTTCTTTCTTGCCTTGTCTATGTGACCCTCAACAGCTGCCAACTGTCAGCATTCTGGTAATTGTCTCAATCTTTATCGTAAAGCAGTCTGCATGTTGATTTTAGCTGTGCCAGAAGACTTCTCTCTGCCAATCCTTGCCTTTTTCTATGTAAATGCTTTGGTCGAATTGAGCAATTCAGTCTAAGTTTCATTCTTCCTCATGTAAACTCTGTGCCAGAAAGGAAATGTCCATTCAATTGTCTAAATTGAAACAAACACTTTTTAATTTCCGCGGTTCAGCAGTCCGCCAACATTTATTGGCCAACGTTGAAGTTGCTTCCCGTGCAATAGGACTTGTGTCCGAGCAGCAAAAGAGGAGTAAAATGTATAAAGTTGTAAAGCTGTAAATTCTTTTGTTTCAGATTGAAATCCACATTTAATGCATTTTAGAATCATAGAGTCCTACAGCACAGACGGAGGCCATTCGGCCCATCGTGCCTGTGCCAGCTCTTTGAAAGAGCAATCCAATTACTCTCACATCCCCACTCTTTCCCCAGAGCTTTGCAATTTATTTATTTTCAAGTAAATATCTTATTTTGAAAATTATTGTTGAATCTGCTTCCATCACCCTTTCAGGCAATGCATTCCAGATCATAACAACTCGCTGCGTAAAAACATTTCTCCTTATCTCCCTTCTGGTTCTTTTGCCAATCATCTTGAATCTGTGTCCTCTGGTTAGCAATCATCTCGCCAGTGGAAACAGTTTCTCCTTATTTTCTACATTCTTAAGAAATGCTCACGGTCCAAGCTAATACTCCAATGTGGTGGTGTGGGAGGCATTGCATTGTCAGAGGTGCCGTGCTTCGGATGAGACGTTAAACCAAGGTCACAGCTGTTGATTCAGAGTTTCTCCCGAAGTTCTAGTCGATAATCCCACAGATAAAATTGATCATTCACTTTGGCTGTGTTTTGGAATATTGCTGTGCACAAATTGGCTGCTGCATTCACCTGCAAAAAAACAGTCACTAAACTTTACATCCTGTGAAGTGCTTTGAGATACTGAGGCACTATATCGAATGCAAGCACTATTTATGTGTTTGTACCTCCCTTCTCCATAAAGCAGTTTTCATGGTATCAGTTAGCTCCTTAAGTAAGAGGCAGCTAGGACACAACACATATAGCGGTGAAGGGAATCACATTCCATCATCGTGAAGATCACATGAGCTTTGCATAAATACACAGGGCCAAACTGTGGCTCCTTCAATCTCCCCTCAGTCTCCCCGCACAGGAGATTAATTCAAGGATTATTATGAATAAGACCCGTCCAGTTGCATGTAAAGCATGAACATGGGCGAAATGTAAACAACAATGATATCACACAAGGGACTGAGACACACAATGTATGAGAATGCTACCCTTTCACCCGGGACAGGGAGTGGGGGAGGTGGGTGGGTTGAATCTACCTCAGACGGATGGGAATAAAATTTCCTGATGGCTGATAAGCATTGCAGTTATACAGTCTCACTCACTTTCCCAGGGAACATAAAGCTACAGGACAAAAGAGCCTTCAAATATAGCTCTGATTGACCTCAATTTGCTCTTCCATCCTTCACTTACAAACGCCACTAGCACAGACTGGTGAAATATAGGAGCGTTTTGCTGCGGACGTGCACGTTGCTGTTCTCATCTTGCCGTTTGATGCTGCAATGTGAAGCGGAAGTCATGACTTATCGTTCTTGCTCCTCTTTACCATGATCGGCTACCGTTTAGATAAAGAAACTAAATGCCCAAGTTCAGAGCTCTGTGCACATCCCTGGTGGTGCATTCAAATACTCAGATATTGGGTGTTACGCGACGAATTCCTGAATAACATTTATGGAGAGTCATTTGAAATTTTTGTCTTGGAATTATTGCCCATTGAATAATAATCTTTGCATTTAATATAGCGCATTATCACAACATCAAGATGTCTCAAAATGCCTCACAAGGCTTTCCTGTGAAGTGGAGTGACTTTGCATACAGCGACAGCCCACAGAAAGCTATGAAGTGAATGACCAATTTTATCTGGGGGATTGTTGGCCAGGACACTGGGAGAAACTCCTTTCTGTTTTTGAGTAGTGCAAAGGGATCTTTAACAGCAAACTTTAACAGGCAGATAGGGACTTGATTTAACCTCTCTTCCAGAGGACAGCACCTCCAACAAAATATGTGTAGTCTAGGATTCTCAGCCTAGACTACAGATCAAGGTGATCTGATGAGTAGAACCCAAAATGATTATTTATGCCTCACCCAGATTTCACAACTCAGATATTGGGTGTTATGCGACCAGCAAGCTGTATTGCACACTATTTTGGCAGTGATTTTCCAAGAAAATTAAGCTTGAATCCGGCATCGGGCAAGATGTCAAATTCATGTCGGGGTAACACGCTGCTTTGGACGAATGTAGTTAGTAAATTGCTTTTTCTCCAATACAGTCCTCATAAGCAAATGTATACCAAAGTCACTTTGTCCCTCCAAGCACTCAGGTGCTGGTCGTAGTGTAATGCATACTTACTTAGCTTGACAAATACTTATTATGGTAAGGCCCCAAATCACTTCAAACTTTTTTTAGTGCAATAATATTCACCCAACTATAACGGTGGAACTACAGAACTCTTAGGCAGGTCATAATAGAGTCAATTTGTTTATCAAAACCTGGGAACAAATTTCAGGATCATTAAACACTTGCTGACTTTGGCAATTTGCTTGCTTGAAGTTTGCATATAAATGGATCTGATTGTATCAGATTAACCTACTTCCAGGACATTACGTGCTTTATTCCAAGGATGGAAAATTCCTCTCGCTACCAGTCTGAGGCAAACTACATTATCTCCAGACAGGCACTGTTTCATAGAGAATGTTTACATGAAACCCATTTGCTCCATTGTGGCTATGATGGTATATATTATAAATAATAACCTTTGCATTTGATATAGAGTCTTGAGTGCATGCCTCAAAGCACTTCATGATTTTTTTACTGCAAACAGTAGTGACTGTGCATTTGTAAATGAACGTGGCAGCTAATTTGTGCACAGCAATATCCCACAAACAGCCTTGAGTTGATTCACTTATCAGCTATTCAGCCAATTGATAAGACGCAAGGTTTTGTAGGCTAACCCTGTCCTTCTATCAGTCTGGCTTTTGATCACAAGATTGCTTTGAATAAAGAAGGCCCTTCAACCTATCTGATTTCATCTCTGCAGAAAACTCACCCATCACAGCATCAAACTGATTTTTAAATGTGTTCCACTCTACCACCCTTCTCAGTAACCTGTTCTGTTCCTTAATTATTCTTTGATTAAAGAAATATTTCCTGGTTTGGCTGCCCTGAAATTGCCCTTTGTAACTCTGAACTTATGTTCTCCACTATGTTCTATTGTCTTGGGGCACCCTAAAGTATTGGTCTGGGTTAACTTTTCCAATCCCATTTAAAATGTTATACATCTCTATTAGGTCCTTCATCTTCTGAAGCATCTTCTCTCATGATAGAAATACAAGAGGTTAAAGAGATGCAAAGAGAGTTTAAAAAAACACAGTGCAAAATAATAATAATCCTTGCATTTGATATAGCACCTTATCACGTCCGTGAAACGATTCAAAGCGCTTCACAGAATATACTGTAAAATGAATTGACTATATTTTATGGGCGATTGGTAGCAAATGACCTTTAAAGCTACAATGCTCCCAACCATTTCTAAATTAACTCAGTGCATGTTCACGCAGTAAAAAAAAACCCAACTGTTTTGTTATCCAGATATGGCAATAACTGAAATTCAAACATTTTCCCAGCTTGCTGTCATCGCACAGAGATTTACTGTCAATCATTGTGGTATCTGTTAGCACATTGCTATGCGGGAGTTGACTGACATTGTCGGTTACTTGTTCCGCAAAGGTGATGAGCTCGGCTTACAGTGCTCGGTGAAGTAGGCTTAAATTTGCTTTGGTACAGATTAAAAGGGAAACAGAAAACACTGGATATTTGAAACTTAAAGAGAAAATGTTCGCTGTACACACTGGTGCAATCAGCAACAGAATTTTTTTTAAAAAAAATTTCTAATACTCCTTGCATTTGGTATAACCCTTTGTATTGGGAGGACATCTCAAAGCGCTTCACTGGGTTTACAGTGAAGTGCAGCGACTGTGTATTTTATAGAGGAGAATACGGTGGCCAATGTATGCAGAGCAATATCCACAAATAGTGTCCAGCAGGACTCTTTAATCTGCAACCCTTGTTGATATTTTTGTCCCCTCTAAACCGGGGTACTGAACCCTACTCCTGGGATATTGTTGATCCCTACTGCGGCCCTGCCTGATGCCAGGGTAGAATGAGATTTAATACGAGAACCTCTATGTGGTTCAATGCTACACGTGATGTTGACTTCACCCACTGACACCTCAGAGAACCTGCGTCTTTAAACAAAAATATATCAAATCCTTTGTTCATCCATGTGTAACGTGTGTATCTACAAACACTGGATGGTGCTGACAGCTGCTGCATTTTTTAACCAGTGATCTAGACCCAACGTGAACCCCTTTGTGTTTACATTAAGTGCTGCAATTTGATTATGTACATGGTCACTATTCATAATAAACAGTTTGTCTTGGCTAGGGATTCTGCACCCGCAAGTTCCAGAATCCATTAAACAATCCATTTCTTTTTGTACAAAGTTTAAACCATGACTACAAAAAGTCACAGAATTTCAGTAAACCTTGAAAGATGTGACAGAAATGTTTATCTTCCGCTGTGTGTTCAATAAAAAAAAAACCACGCGACTTTCCACTCCAGGACAACACATGTGTTTTACCCTCTTGGTAATGGGACCTGGTTTGCTTTTGGTTGTCATGCTTTTTGATTTTACATTTTCCTTTTAAGAGCATAAATAATAAAACTTCTGGAATATAAATTGTCATCAGTTGTTCGTTCACCACGGCTTGCAAACATTTCTCTTGCCTGAACCAACCTTAGCACATATTGATCTTAGCAGCTAAACTGAACCAGCCCTGGCGCACACCTTAGGCAAGTTTCCATACTTCACACGCCTCTGTTTACCCAGTCAGTAGAAATCTGGTTGTTAGTCAATTGGCAGATCTCTTTTCCGTGGGTAATAATCCCCTAAAAACAATTACATTAGCAATCGACGGGGGGGTTTTGCCCACAAAATGCAAAGTCAATTCACTTTACAATATATTCTATGAAGCGCTTTGAGACGTCTCAAAGACGTGATAAGGAGTTATATCAAATGTAAGGATTCTTATTATTTATCTTGGGAATTTAGGCCCAAATGTGCAGGTACGGTGAAAAAAAAGCATGTTATTATCTTTAACAATTCAGCTAAATTAAACTTTAAGCAAAGCGACAATACACAGATTTTAGATTTTTGTTCATAATTTGTGGCCTGCAGGACATTATTTAAGGAAACATTTTACCTGATGTTATTTTCAATATTACACATTGGTGGCATATTCTACATTTCTCCCACAAAATATGCAGTCACTTTATAATATATTTTGTGAAGCGCCTTGAGGCATCTCAACGACATGATAAAGTGCTACATCAAATACAAGGATTGTTAATATGAATACTGAAGGGAAATAATGATAGAATCAGAATAACCCTTAAAATTAAATAAAATAGTAAAGCTCGATTCTAAGTGGCCCACCTCCTTTTACTATAAAATAGTATAAAACAGCTCCATGGGGATGGGAGGGAGTGGGGATGTTGTGTGTTTTTTCAACTCAGGACATTAGATGGGGGGGTGTTGCATGTATTTTTTTGTGGGGTGGGAGGATTTGAACACAACCCACTACTTCACAGGACTGCGCATTGTCTACACCACCCAGACTACCTCAGTCATATGTTTAGGTTACCAGATGACAATTATGTAGATTTATTGCTATGTGCATTGATGTACACTCTGGCCATGTGCTGAATCTAATCACTTTTTTTACCCAAAGCACACTTTTCTGAAATTATAATTTCACAAAAGTTGATCCATTTATATAAAAAAAGATTAAAGATGTTTGCTACTGAAAGACTCAAGATGTTTTTAAGTGTGTTAACTGAGTCTAAACTGTTGGTGTATAAAATGCTCTTAGCAGTTTGGAGGCACCATGTGAAGAGCTTGTTGTTTACACATTACTGTGGGGAAGTCCAGAGGTCACCCTCAAACAGGATGGATACAAGTCTAGTATATACCACTCCCAAACCCCCTATATGTCTCCACTCGAAATCTACTTATCTTTCCCTCCCCTACCAGCTTTCAGCCTATCTGCGTGCAACTGGCTTACATGTTTCACCCACAGTCAATCCACTTTACAGTATATCTTGTGAAGCGCTTTGAGACGTTTTGAAGACGCTATAAGGCGCTATATCAAATGCAAGGATTAATATTATCATCTGCCTGTGGTCTCTGGATTGCCATCCTGGAGTCTCTCCACTTCCCTCCCTCACCTTGTTCAAGGTCCATCTCAAGACCTACCCCTTTGACTGCACTTTCGGTCATCTTTCCCCTCTACAACCCCCTCGTCTCCCATCCCCAGTTTGGGTGCCAAGCCAGTATTATTAAGTACATTGGGACATCCACCCCATGTGAAAGGTGCTATACATGTAAATTTGCATTCTATATTGTATTGGATAGACTTGCAAAAATTATCAAATTTCCCTGCAATTTTAGGCAAATATTTCTGCACTTTTCTATTGGCCCAGATAATCAATTTATTTTAAACCAGCTTGGTGAGTTGTTGGCGTCAGCATTGGGTTGAATATTAAGCACCACGTGGTTCTGGGGACTGAATCTCAGGTTTGTTCAACTTTTCAGTGATCAAATTTTAACAACTGAACATCATTATCTGAAAATAAATCCTATACAATAATAATAATAAGTATTCTTAATTAATATAACACTTTTCATGTCTGGAGGATATCGTTGAGACATCTCAAAGTGCTTCACAGGATTTAATAATAATAATCCTTGCATTTGATATAACACCTTATCACGTCATTGAGATGTCTCAAAGCATTTCACAGAACCTACTGTAAACTTAATTGATTGTGTATTTTTTGGGCGAAATGCGGCAGCCAATTGTGCACAGTTGCAGTTTCTGCTGTAGGTGATCAATCTCCTATGCTCTTGTGAAGGTCGGCAGTTATAGAGCTCCCAGCACTGTAGCTTTGCAGTGGAGTATGTTAGTGTCTTCTGTGTTTGCGTTCTTCTAATTCACTTCTCAGACCCAAAGTCTGGCATTCGCATTCCCTTTTACAAGCCGAGCACAGTGAAAAGTATTCATTAGTAAGATTTAGTGAATCAGAATTAAGTTGGTTGTTATACTCAGTCTCAAATCACCCAAGACCACAAAGCCCAGAACCACAAGTGTTGGCATCTCTGAGTGAGTAATCTGTGGAAACAATATAAATCCGTAACATTAATACAACTGGAGGAATGTTTTTCTTGAATATGAGTACCACAATGAATGTTTGGGGAAAACTCTGTCCTTCAAAATAACAGCAAGCACAGATATCGTAAGTGTAGACATGATACGCAGTTGATGGGTATTTAACTCGGACTGTGAGAGCAGAACAAGAGGGCAGATGTTTGAAATTAACAAGGCCTAATAATAATAATCCTTGTGCTTTATCACATCATCGAAACATATCAGAATTTAACAGGATTAAATATAGTTTAACATTATAGAATATGTTGCATAGAGCCTTAGTTTGGATCAGCTAATTTCATTTTCCACTGATCATGTTAATAATCATAATAATCCTTGCATTTGATGTAACGCTTTTCACACAGGGAGGATGTTTCAAAGCACTTCACAGGATATACAGTAAAATGCGACAGCCAATTTATTATTTGCAATAATTGGACCGAGTTTAAATTTACGGGAAGAAAACAGCTTAACCCTGAGCCCCTTGACCAAATTGTGGGTGTTGATAAGGTCTGTAATGTTTACCCAGGAATTGGATAGCATTCGAGAGTGTCAGCTTCCGATAATCAAACAGGTTTAAATAGATTTGGCTGGTGAATAGCTCGTGACAGAGTGACCTGAACTATAGTACGTTGCAAAATAGTGCAAAGCTTTAGCATTGCTACCGACAGCAGAGCATGCTCAGACTAATTCCAATCAGGGTAAAGACTTGTTTACGATCTCCCCTGACATTGTTACTGAGAACTTCTCAAGAGGAGAAGTATGGCATGTGGGAAAAATTGACACCATTTAATGTGTTTTAAAATTAACATGAAGGGCTGAGAAATTTAACTTTTCACAACAGATTAACTTAAGTAAATTAGAAGATCTATTTCTGGATATACATGGGGGTAAAAATTCCAGTGATCAAATCGTACTGTTTCAAGGGGATATGTTTTAGCACCAAAACTGTAACTGTGTGATATTCCTTTTTTTTAAGTGTTAGTCAAAATCAGGCAGCTAGGCCATAGTCAATCAGAAGCTGTTTTCAAACAAGCGCCACAATGTGATAATTACTGTCTGGGCATATTGTTGTTATAAACAATGGTCTCAATGGAAAATCGAAGCACAAACGTGTCACTAGGAGACATTACTTGCAGTAACAGAGAACCTGTGACCTTCCCAAGTTTCCCCGCAATTTTAGGCAAATATTTCCGCACGTTTCTATTGGCCCAGGTCATGAGTCCATTACAACCAGATGTGAGTTAAAGAACAACAGAAAACTGTAATGATGGAATCAATAAGGTTTAAAAGAGAGAACAACAAATATTTGGGAAGCAGTGATAAGGTGAAAGGGTGAGGCATTGGGGTTAAAAGATCTGCCAAGATCTTATCAACTGGTGGAACAGACTCGATGGTCTAAATGGCTCCTCTTGTTCCTGTTGTCCTAACAATTTGATCTGTAAGGTCAATCTGAGTTGTATGTGACAATACCTACACAGCAACTCAATCTTTGATCACATGAGAAAAAGGCCAGGATAACAACTGTAAATAAACTTATCCTTTTATGTTGTCCTTTTGGACGACAATACCAATGACGTGCTTGGGAACAAAGGCCAAGCTCGGGTGGGCCAGGATTTGCAGAGGCCCCTCGTGTTATTCAGGAGGGATGAAAGGAACACAAGGTGGAATATTTCTCTGACTGAAGACAACAACAACTTGCATTTATATAGCTCCCCTCACACAGGCTAGAGGTTTTGACAGTGGTGGAGCACGACCTGAGCCGGGGGAAGAGGGAGGGGGCAAGATGGAGGGATAGAGAGAGACTGTTCCAGAGTTTCAGACTCAAGTGGCTGAAAGTAGTGGTAACTGATGGTGGAACAGAGGGTACAAAGGGTAAGCAGGAAGCAAGCAGTGACACAAATAAAGTAGGATGATGTTTCACTTAGTGTCATGCAATTTCAGTCACTAATGGGATTTCTTCCATGTAAGTGCATGTCGCCTAAGGCTCTTTGCGTAAGGCTGATTGGAATTCCAGCCCAAAGGTCCTCAATTACCGTGTCATTTGAACACATGCAGAGAACAGTTGTCAAGAGCCAGCCTAATTGATGGAGTTGACTGGTACACTTGGCAATGTCGCAAACAGCATTTGTTTCAAGTGCAGTCGTTTAGCATAATGGTTTTTGGGCTCAAGCTGTTGCTCCACCTCAAGCTGAACTATCATATTAGCCTGGACCCTTCCCAGGCTCTTTGCACTTCTGTTCATGCACCATAGCTAATGATATGAGTGGAGGGCAGACAGAAAACAGCAGAGTGTTCAAAACAAGCCTTTGGCTAAAACATTTAGGAAGTTAGCTAGTTTCAAGACACATCTCAAAATGTACATCTTTAACCATGCTTTTGGTTATCTTTCCCCTCCCCATCCCGCTCGTCTCTAACCTCTGGCTCGGTTGCCTGTGAAGCACTTTGGGACGTCTTACTGATGTGAAAGGTGCTGTGTATAATAATAATAATAATACTTGCATTTGTTATAGCACCTTATCACATCTTCAAGACGTCTCAAAGAGCTTCACAGAATATACTGTAAAGTGAATTGACTGTATATTTTGTGGGCGAAATGTAATTTGTATTGTGTTGTCTCAATCGGAATATAATGCACAAGCGCAAGTTACTGCAAATGTTCAATTGGACTCAAAAGTCTTGAATGCAGCTCCGCTCTTTATTGTGTTAGAAAACATAGGAAATGGCTGGGAGACAGAAATCACATTGCACAGACAGCCATTCTTTAAAACAGTGCATAAGTCAAAAGGTACAAAGTTACTAACAGGAAGTGCTAAATTAGCATACAGAATATACAGGGGAAACACATTCCACATGTGTACTTCACAAATCAGGCTGACTAACCCATACCCATACACTGAAAACAAAATCCACTTCACAGGGTCGTGCGACCTGACTCTCAAAGAAAAAACAGCAGTATTCATATAGTCAAGCTGCAGGACATTATATATATTTTTGAAAGAAAATACTTTGGAGTCTGGAGTTCATGGCACTACTATACTAAACCACAGTCACTCTCCATCACTCTCCCACAACAGGCACACACATAGTTAAAATAAAGCTGAACCTAGTCGAGCAGGGGCGCAAGATGGAAAATAATTTAATTTCCTAATCTCTTGGTATGAACATGTCTTCAGTTGCCCTGTGACTAAAGCATTAACCCGGTTGGATTGTTTACTGAATGTTTTCTTAGCTGCTTAAAACAACTGAAGCTGTGTCCCCAAGAACTCTTGCACTTGTGTCCCAAACAGATCCCAGCAGAAACCAAATGCTGATTAGTGCCTCAGTGCTCAGATTTGCACTCACTCTACTAATATTTGACCTCAATAGTCCAGGCTGACGATACATTGCAGTGATGGGGGGAGAGTTGCATTGTCTCCTTCTGATAAGACATTAAACTGAGGTCCTGTCTGCCAGTTCAGACGGACTTTAAAGATCCCATGGCACTATTCGAAAAGAGAAGGGAGTTTCTCCAGGTGTCCTAGCCAACAATCCTCCAGATAAAATTGATCATTCACTTTACGATTGTTTGTGAGGCATCGCTGTATGCAAATTGGCTGCTTTAAATACACAGTCACTACAGTTTACAGTCAAGCCCCTGATGCTCTTTAACAAGTTTTGACAATGTAAGTGCAAGAATTATTATTTTTAACAATGATATCTCTTTGAAACAGACTGTCTATGTGATGTGCGTGAGATCCTATGCCAGTATGATCTGATGATCTAGCTTTGAGTGCACTTTGAATATTGTGGCAAGATCATAACTTCCAGCTTCTAATATTGCAACAAGGACAATGTCCCCAGACACAATCAATCAACTGCCCTGGGTGCATTGAAAAAAACTTAGACGAGGTGCCTGTCTTACAGAGTAGGACATCACTAGAGTTAAAAAGAGAGGGGTGAGATAAATCAATTTTAAGACAATTTACGTTTATACGGTGACTTTCACTTCAGGAGGACGTCTCAAACTGCTGGCTTAGACCCGAGCCTGAAGTTGGACGTTGAAGAGGTTGGGGAGGGGAAAGATGACGAAAAGAATAGGTATGTCCCGAGACAGACCTTGATTGAGGGGAGGGAGTACTAGAGACAGAATGGCTGAAAGCTGTCTGCGATGGTTGGGGGGATAGGCTGGGGGCGGGCAGAAAGTAATGTTCTGTGATGCCAAGCAAGTGTTTTAAACCCCTTGACATCCTGGGAGCAAGGAAAGACAACAAGCTGGGAATTTGCACAGTTTTGAAGCCTTGCTAATGAATAAGTTAGAGGAGGCGCCAGTATACCCTTGATTTAAACACAATTTATGTGAAGAGGTAATATCAACAATCACAAAACAACTTGCATTCATTTAGCGCCCTTCATGCAGGTAAGCATCTTGGAGCGCTTAAATATCAGTAGATTCCAAAGGAAGAAATTCCAACTAGATTTATATTTACTCTATTTTCAGTTTTGCCGCGTTTGCAGGATTGAGATCAATATTGTCCCAAACAGGTTTGATAAACTTTATTTACCTCAACATTGGGACAGAGTTAATTTCTGCTTTTTTTAAAAAATCGTTCCCGCCTCCATTCCCACAATCTGGGAATGATATGGTACTGAACATTCTCAAATAACATTGAAAAATCCCCCAAAACTTTTTACCATATAAAACCAATTGAAAAAATTCACTGAAGTCTACATAAATACACAACAAAAATGTTCCAAACCATAAGCAAACACAGTGTAACAAATCTGTGTGGCAGAGGTGCAAAGTTTCCTTCAGAAAATGCCCCATGCTTAATTGGTTTATTCAGGGTTTGGGGAGCTGTTTATTCTTCTGCAAGTTTTTTTGCAAAGCTGAAGAGCATTTTCCTAAACGATATGCCACAATTAGCAATCTTGATGAGTTTTTCATTGCTACTTATTTCATGAGAAAGTTGTGGAAAAATTCCACCCCCTGTAATAAAGATAGCATTATCTGTGGTGCAGAATTTGCAAAACAATACTTAACACCAGTGTTTATTGCTTTACCGTATTTAAACTTTTCTACAAATCTCCAAATTGGTGCTTGCTGCTGCCAAACCCCCTTATATGATAGTAAAAGCCACCCGCTTGGCATTTTACAGCTGTTTCAGAGACTAGAAAAACTGTTGTTTTTCATTACCACTGAGAACATTTCTGTTTCCCATACAGCTTTGACAGAAAGGTCTTTGCCCTGGGTCTTGGGTTTCTAACAAAAGTCTTGCTGTCTTGGCATTGTGCCTGTGCAATGGACAATTTTTAGGTATATGAGGCTTGCTTTTGCCAAAGGTTTAGGAGGGTGAGTAGGAGGGAGGGAGGGAGGGAGAGTAGGAGAATCTTCTTATGCTTCGGGTTGTACAGAAAACTTAGTGGCTTATTGTAAGATGCATCGAGAAAAGTTGGCAGGAAGGCTTGGTTGAAAGTTGTAAGTATCAACATCAAACCTTTTTATGGATAGTATTCAGGGAAGAAAGAAATGAATAGGTGGTTTGGCACGCTCCACCTGTGTGGAATGTTTCGAGCAGTTCTGCCAGACCCACCCTTCTTAGCACCAGGAACAGGTAGAAACCCAGCAGGTAGCGGCATTTGTTGCTGGCATAGTGGGGCTCCGGGCACAGCCTCAGGCAGCTACACACAAAGGTGGCCATGAGGATCAGGACTACGTTAGGGACCCCTTTTTCCTCCCCCTTTTCCGGGGTTTCGTCCATCGTGTCTCTGCGGACACAATTCATCTTGGACCCCCAGATTGTTTGAAAGACCTCTCTGGTGACTGCAGTGGTATTGTTCCTGGTCGAAGGCCAGACATGGGCCACGTACAGCAACGTTGAGGTAGCCTCACAGTTTATCACCAGATTTTTCCCGGTGATGGAGAGCGAGCGCTGGCCCCACATCACCAGTTTCTTCCTCACTATGCCGAGACGCTCCTCCCAGCTTTTTTGGCATCCTCCGGCAGACCCAAAACAGATGCCAAGGACTTTGATGTAGTCTGGCTTCACCGCAAAAGGTATATGATTGCGTTCTTTACAGTCTCCAAAATATATCACCTTGCTTTTCTGGTGGTTGACCTTGGCTGCCGAGGCTTGTTCAAACCGGTCGCAAATGCCTAGCAGGCTCGAGACCGACTTTCGGTCTCTGCAAACGACGGTGACATCATCCATATACAGGGAGGCCTTGGCTTGTGTGCCGTTAAATTTACAGTGGTCGTTAGTTTGACATTATCAGATAATAGTATTCGTATTTGTGCCTTTCACATCAGGAGGATAGATCCAAGCTCTTCACCCTTCATTTACTGTGAAGTGCAGATAGGGTGCGTTTTGTAGGCGAACACAGCAGTCAATCTATGTTTATCTTTAAGGAATCTCGCTTTAAGTGTATCAGACAATCTATATGACCTTTTAATTGGGTGTCTTTCTCTGTTTTCTATTGGGAAGCCATAGCAGTGTCACTTAGTGGCTGACTGCCCTCGATTTACAAGAAATGTATCTACCTTCACAATAAAATTCACAGCTAAGAATTTCATAGCCAAGAATTCCTATCTTCTATTTGTCTTTTTTACTCCCTGACATTATTCCTAGTTTTGATTGCAAAGGCAAAAAACACTTCTTTGAAAGAATGCAATTTTGCTTTATTTGCCCACCCCCACACCCTCAGCTCATCACTTATTGAATGTTGTTTGCTATTTCCCCTATTCTCTCCCACCCCTACACGCGCACACATATCCTCTTCGTTCATACACTTTAAATTCACAATGTTCTGGGCTCCAGCTTTCCTGTATTTTCTCCCCCAAATGCTAATATCCATTGATTACAGTCATTAAAAAAAAAGTTTTGTATCAAGACTTTGAGTGGTTTGACCTAAGAGCAGAGACTGAAGGAAATAGGTCTAATTTCACTGGAACAGGGAGGTTGAGGGTAGACCTGATGGAGGTCTTTAAAATTCTGAAAATTATTTGAGAAGATATTTAAAATTGACAAAGTTGATGGGGTGGTTGGTATTTCCACTGGTGGGTCAGTCATTCAGTGACCAGAGGGCATGAATTTAAGATAATTACCAATGAAGCAAAGGCAGAGATTCGGAGGAATTTAAGGCTTATTAAGTTGTGGAATGTCCTGCCAGGAGGGGTGGTTGATGCAGGGGTTTTTTTAATTTTCAAAAGGGAACTAAATAGCTAAATAAGAAGGAGTAATTTGCCAGGGTATGGGGTGAAAGGCAGGTAAACTGAATTAATTGCCAATCAAGATGGGCTGAATGGCTGAGGTTCTGTCGTTCATTCTAAGGGTTCTGCAGGCCAATGGTATGTATGAAGCTCCAATAACATCACATGCAGTTAAGAACAGATTCCCACCTTGTGTCAGAGTGCTTGAGTTGTGCGTGAAAGGAACCAGTCAGCCCAGGGAGACCATAATTTTGCTGGAGTTGCTGGTGTCTAAGAGTTAACATTAGCCTTGATTTTCCCCAAAGCCACTGAAATGTCAATGGAGCAAAACCTCATCATGTCTTGTCAAATGTTTGATAAGATGTTTGAAAAATGTTTGGGTCTTGGCTGCTTATCTTCATATATATATAGATACTAATAAAACGACAATGTCTGACTGATCTCAACAACCAATTGATGTAGAGACCTCATTGGAAAGGTTTGCATCTGGCAGTGACATGGGCATATTTGTTTTTGGTTATCTCCTATCGTTCATGAGTTATTTTCAGTTTTGCGGTTTTCGCTCCAGTTATCTGTGGTGGCCGCCGAGTCAAAGTGGTGCTGTGGCATCTTGTGTCACAGAGCACGCAAGTAGCCAGGCAGCGTGAACAAAATAAAGAACACAGACAAAGCTAAGCTATGGCAACAACAACAAAATTAAATTTTTAAAGCGCTGAGTCCTCCCAGATAAGTATAGATAAAAATGAAATGCCTGTCTGTGAATCTGTCTGTGTGTCTACATTCCTTTGGTTGGAAACGTAGCTGCAAAGGGTACAGCTAGTAACTTATAACCAGCAATTTTATCATCAGACAAGTGGCTGAGTACCGCATGGTCAGGAAATGGGACAATTTAGAAGAATAGCCATGACCTTGCATCTCGGAAAGATATAGATTTAATGCTTAAAAAAATCATTACCTTTTATCAATGTTTATCCCCTCACTCCTGAAGGTGATTTTGTTTCCTTTTTTCTTTTTGCTGAGTTTTGCGTGCTTAGAGCTCCCTCTCAAGTGAGGGTTGTCAAAAGAGAGCCTTCATAACGACTGTTGGACTATTTTGACTGCTGAAAACATCACAGTGACGCCAAATACTTTTCTCCATAACGATCCACATGTTCACCTCCACAGAGGTCAACGTTCCTTTTGTTAAATCAGTTTAGATAAATATATAAAGCATGTGTGTTTGTGTAAGTCTTTGCACTTGTCTACCTTGTGATCTGTTTCACAATCCTATATACTTTGTACCTCTCCAACTATTATCTCCCAAACACTTCCAACAAAAATCAACTTGAACTTATTCATCTACTTCCACATACTCGATAGATTTGGACAACAGTTCCCAGGCCCAGTGAACGTGTTTATCATTACCATTTGAGCTACTGCTGGAGAGACAATAGACACGGAGAAAGTCTACCGCCTGATCTTATTACATATGAAAATAAACTTCTCGTGAAAGCTACAGATTGCTCTGTCAATAACGCCTCTCGATGCTCTTGAAATAAAGTGTAAATTCAATTCAGATTTCCTGTGCTGATTGAAGCCTACCTGCTGTTTGTGGCCACGTGTGGCTGACGGACACGTGAATATGACTGCCAGGATGGTGGAAGGTGAACTGAATGGACCTTGGTCTTCTTTCACCCAGCAATTCTTATGTTCTTAAGTGACCCGTATTGCTGAGATCATACTTAGTCTTGCTTTATGCTAGCTAAACAGCAGATGGCATTATATATAAAGCGTTCCAGTGATCAGAGAGGCAATACTCTTTGACTGATTCAGGTGGACGTTAAAGATAACATGACATTATTGAAGACAAGAAAGTAGAGTCTCCCGGCGTCCTGGCCAACAATCCCCCAGATCGATTGGTCACTCACTTCGTGGCTGTTTGCTGTCCACAAATGGCTCCCATCTTTGCCTGGAAAAACAGTTGTCTTTCTTTTTACTAAGCCAGTCTGGAACCTTGGCGTCTTGTTTGACCCTCAACAACCCTTTCTACCCCACATCCGTGCCATGACCTCCTCTGCCTTCCCCCAACATCGCCCGGCTCCACCACTGTCTCACACCGCAGGCTGCCGAAACCCTCATGCACGCATTCATTACATCGAGGTTGGCTATGCAAACTCCTTGCTTGTCGACCTCCCCAACTCCTCCCTTCATAGGTGGCAGATCAACCAAAACTCTGCAGCCTGTGTCCTCTCCCACACCAGTCTCCTTGACCCTATCACCCCCATCCTAGCCCGACTCCACTGGCTTCCCATCACACAGAGGATAATAATATAATAATCCTTGCATTTGATATAGCGCTTTTCAAGTCTTCTAGACGTCTCAAAGCGCTTCACAGAATAGACTGTAAAGTGAATTGACTGTATATTTGTGGGCGAAATTGAATAGAGCAGTGTTCCACAAACAGTCATGATTTATTATTGNTTTTTTTCTTGAGGAATTACTATCGGGCATGTGGTGTAAGGAAACCATTGGCGGGAGAGCTCTCTACCACTCTGCCCCCACCCTCTGGAACTCATCCAGCAGTCTCCGCCTCGCCCCCTCCCTTGCCTCTTTCAATACCCATCTCAAGACCCTCCTCTTCGACCGTGCTTTTGATCCTGCTTTTCAACCCTGCTTCCCCCCGCCCTCCCCAATCCTGACCCCCAGCTCGGGTCCGAAACTCTGACTGTCCAGAGCCTTGGGACATCCTCCCAACGTGAAAGGTGCTATACAATGTAATTCTGTTGTTTTTGTTGTCACACTGGGCCTTAATATTGTAAAGTAATTGGAGATATTGGGATCCAACGAAAAGATGAACTAAAAAAAGTAACTCTCCTTTTTTGGCAAAGGTAGTAAACTTTATCATAGAGTCAAAGAACTAATAGAGAAACAAGGAAAAAATGAGTACAGAAGTGAAAGATAAAACAATTGGAGAGAGGAGAGCAAGATGCTTAATTTTAACACAGGTAATATATTCAAAAGTAAATCAGACATGGAGAGGTCCAGTGATGCCTAACCAATTTGCGATCCACTTACAGCAAGTCAGGAGAAAGATCATTGTGGTCCCATCGAGTAGGATGCATTAATGCTAAATTGAGTTCCTGTATTAAATTATTGCATCTCAAGGCTGAACACAGTATCACAGAGTGCACTCTAGCACATTGAGAATCACCAGAGGCAACGAGTGTCCGGAAATCACTATGTGTAACTGGTTGAGTTACTCTATGAAGCATTAAAAAAATAATGAAACTAAAGAAATCTAAGCCTCTTCCTTCAGGGCTAGGACTGTTTTGAATGCAGCATTTGCGATTTAAATTAGATCCTCATCCAGGATTAGCTGTGTTAATGTAGATAAATATTTGCTTAGTTTCTTTTTTAAATAAAATAATAGATTTTCGAGCTAACTCGAACAACATGATCAATTCTGGACTTAACTCTCCGATTTTACCATCCACAAAGTAGCTGCTGATCCAGATAAGATGATTGTGTGCGGACAGGCTGCAAAGTCATAGGAGGAGTGGAAGGGCACAGGCATCTAATTAATCCTGTTTCCCGGAAGGGGTGAAATCTTAGGCAAGTTTCGTTACTCCACGCGGCTCTATTTACCTAGCAATAAGTAGGAACCCGGGTTGTTTGTCAATTGGCGGATCGCTTTTCCAGGGTATTAATACTTCCCCCCCAAAAAAATTTGCTCACTCAATCCATGACTATTTGTGGGACACTGCTGTGTGCAATTGTCTGCCGAGTTTGAGAGGTCTCGATGAAGTGATAATAATAATAATAATAATCCTTGCATTTGATATAGCGCTTTTCATGTCGGGAGGACGTCCCAAAGCGCTTCAAAGAATATACTGCAAAGTGAATTGACTGTATATTTGTGGGCGAACGTGGCAGCCAATTGCGCACAGCAATGTCCCACATACAGTCGTAGATTGAAAATGACCAATTTATTATTGGTATTTTTTGGTTTTGGAGGGATTATTATCAGGCGTGTGGAGTAAGGAAACTTGCCCAAGGTTTCGCCCTGCCTGGAATTGAACTCAGGTCTCTCACTTGCAAAGCGAGTGCTCTAACCACTGAGCTACAGGACTCCACGCTACGTCAAATGCAAGGTTTATTATTATCATTAAAATCCACTGCAGTCCCAAGTGAATGCATGGCTCCAGATGACAAGTGCACAACCTGTTGCGTAGTGTTCTTTTAAAGCACATTGCTGAAGTTAGAAATGACTATGGCCCCAACGTGTTGGGACACTGCACGTTCACCTCAGGATAAAGACGTGTCTCGCTCCTCGGCCCTGCCATTGTGAATGAGAAATGTCTTGCTTCTGGTGGGGATTTTGTAGATTTACCTGGCATCGTCTTGTCAAAAGCCAATTTAATTTTATAAACTGGATTTCAACTGAGCTGGCCATCACAGTGCAATGTAAACCTGCTGTAACGGATACTCTGTATAAGATTAGCACTTTGCTATATGTCCCAGGTCATTTAGCACAATTTATGGTACAGTTTATGTTTATATAGCGCCTTTCACATCGGGGGAACATCTCAAAGCACTGTTAATCCCCCTTGTCAGCAGGTCCCCACAGTTAATTGCTTCCTTCTGGATAGGGAACAATTTGTTGCACCTTCGTCAAGCTGTTTGAGCAAGAACTGTACTAGGGGATCACTGGCTGCACATGTTCCTGTTAATAGATACTTGCTACATCTACTAACAATCGACAGAGTCACAAGTGGAGTTAACAGGCGTTAAATCTAAGGAATCATTGCTAACAGGTAGACTTGTGAGCATGCGCAATGAACTGCCACCAAGTGAGTTCAAAGAGGAAATGGACAGGTTCTTGGTTCACTAGGAAGCAATGGGATATGGTGTTGACACTAACGCAAGGGGTGGAGGGGGGAAATAATGGTCTGTTTCTGTTCAGGTCCAGCCATGGACTTAAAATGATGAGGTGACCTGAATGGGATGAATGGCACGGATGTGAACATCAGGGAAATGTTAGGAGTGAGATTTATGATCAAAAACAGTGAGACCTTTTAGAAAGGCATTAAAGCACGTGGAGGGGTGTTTACTTTTCAGTATAAGTTACAAAGTGAGTAAGTGTTATTCCGAAGTAGTGACATTTGGCAGGTCTGATGAACAGCCTTTCTCATTCTGACTTCCGCTTTGCTAAATTACAGTATAACAGCTCCCGAACAATGCAGTCAAGAGTAAGTTCTTAAGTTCACCAGACAGAGATAGGGCACAAGAGCAAGATGTTCACACGCTGACTTTTAGCACCGTTTAAAAGTTTCCCTAAGTGTTGTAATATGCGGAGAGGGATGTTTTGTTCCTTTGCATTTCTGGATCCTGATGATTACGTTTAGTAACTCTCTTCACAGTTGTTTGTTTGTGAGACGATGCTGCATGCAACTTGCCGACAAAATACACAGTCACTACAGTTTACTACGCCGTAAATCCTGTGAAGTGCTTTGAGACCACCTTCAAACATGAATGCCATTACGTACGGGAGGGGGGGGGGGAAACCTTATGCACATCTCCTTACTCCACACACCTCTGTTTACCTTGTAGTAGGTAGGACTCCAGTTGTTAGTCGAAAGTGATAATTTGGTCATTCGATCCAAGACTGTTTGCGGGATACTGCTGTGTGCAATTGATTGTCGTATTTTGCCCACAAAATATACAGTCAATTTATTTCACAGTATATTCTATGAAGTGCTTTGAGATGTCTCAACGACATGACAAGGGGCTATATCAAATGCAAGGATTATTATTATGTGATTGTTATCAATGGCGCAATTTCAAATATAAGTATTGTTATTTATTTTAATGATATCTCTACTTGTGTATTACTTTCAGAAAATGCTTAAACAATGATGAAACACTACTTTTCATTGTAAAGAGAAATCAGGCACTGCTAACAAATAGCACATTTGGGAGTAGAATTGGCTGTTTTATTGCTGGACAACTGACTGATTTACAGAAGTGTCCGAGCATTGATTAGATTGTGTGAATTTATACAATCAGCAGAATGCCGTGCAGGTAATGCACAGCATTTGTTTTCTCATTAGTGTGAAAGGTTGCCGTAACTCACTTCAGCCTGCGGTGGCCGGGACACAAGGCTTGAAAATGCATGAGGATGGGGTGGAGGGCCAGGGGTGGGGAACAAGGAGAGGGGTCACGCCAGGTCAGTAGTCCAGCAAAACAAATAACCAAAGTCTCTAACCGAGGTCATGTTATTTCAAATGCTTTTAGTTCCACTGCTATGCTCAGTGTCTTCAGCAGGATTTCCACCCATTGCTCAGCTCTTCCAGATGGGAGTGGGAGCTTGGTTTAGCCTGAACTGCGGTATTCCTGTCCCATGCTAAGACATTGGTCATTCACTTCATGGCTGTTTTCTGAGACATTGCTGTGTGCAAATTGGCTGCCACGTTTGCCTGCAAAATACACAATCACCACACTTTGCTGTGAAGTTCTTTGAGGCGTTTTTCCGACGTGAAAGCGCTACATGAAATGCAAATAATGATGTGATATTTATGTCACTGTTAGCAGAAATCTAAGTTTATATTTCACTTTCCCACTGGGTCGGAGGGGCTGAGGGAAGCTTTGGTAGACATACACGCAAAGCTTCCCTAACGGGTCTTATCTTTCATTGTTCTTAATGTTCTTAAGAGTGTCCTTATGGTCACCTCCCCCTCCCCCCCGGCTCAGCGCTGCGCTCTGCCATTGTCAAACTCTCTGGGAAGCTACCCTGTGTGACGGGCGCTATACAAATGCAAGTTGTTGGTGTTGTGTTACTCACATAGCCTTTAAGGGACAGATTCTGAATAGAGGCAGAAATCAATCTTCACTCCTTGCACTTATACGAATTGATGTCCTGCCAAACCCATGGTCAGTGATCGTGACTGCCGAGCTATACTGATGAATGCATGGCTGCCCTCCTGTTGCAGAGTCCTGCTTTTGCGCTGTTTAAAATGGGTAAATGCCCCCAGCCATGACCACCGGCATACCTCACATTCGCAAACACAGAACTTCACCAAAGGGATTTATATTTTAATATGTAGATACGTTTCAATGGGCAATAAAGACTTTAACTTGTGCCTAAAGAAACAAAGCAGAAAAAAATCTTAATTTTGTCTGCCGCCACAAGGCAAATGCAAGTATAGCTGGCAATATATCAAAGAGCTGTCTGGAAACCTCATGCATTTTAACCACTGGTTTTGTTTCTTTAAACCTCCCCCAAACCCCCACACTTAGAGCAGTATTGCAAGGTTCAATGCAACAGTTTAGAAAAGTGTTTGACAAGTGGATGCCATACTGAAATAGGAAAAGGGAAAAAACAGCAATTGTGTGCCAAAAAGTGAATAATCTTTCACATAATATCATGAAACATTGTTTTTTTTTGCAATTTCCTCCCCTTCGCTGCCTGTTCTTACAAGGATAGCATGATAGATGCAGCAAATGCTGTTGTTATTATTGATAATAATTTATTATTATTGTTAATAACAATCATAATCCTTGTATTTAATATGGTGTCTTTCATGCCAGGATTGCTTCACGCAAAATAATTGTAAATTTCTTTGCAGTTTATAATTGTTTGAAACCAAAATAGAAGAACACATGTATGTAAGAGGACCGCTTGAAGATGAGAAACAGATTTTTCTATCTCCCATCGGTGGAGTTTCCAGACTTGCTTCAAACACATGAAATCATGTAGCAACTGGGATTTATTGTAAGATGTACCCCCTCCCTCCAACTACTGGGGAATTAAGGGGGTGGGGGGGGTGGTCTTTGCGTTTAATTTCCTAACTCTGTCACTGACCAGGATAAGCTTCACCTTTCAGAAGTTGACAATTGGATTGAACCACTCATGGACTAAAATAGAGATCAGATGGCTTATCCTAGTTTATCCTTTATTGTTTTAAGGGAATGCAAAAAGCCATTTCTGACTTGGTTGCAGAGGAAGTGCAGTTTACTGCAACAATGATATATGGACAGAGTTGGCACTGAAAGGGGGAGTGGGGGAACAGTTCACTCTCTGTGCAGGCTGAGCCACTGCAGTTCATCACCTGTAAATCTGTCAGCATTGAAACAAGAGCAGGAGGTTTGACAGCAAGCAGTGATCGTGAGAAAGCAGTGTTCAGTCACAGCAATAAGCACAACAATATTTACAAAGATAACATTCCTAGTTTGCAAATTAGGGCACACATTTTGTTTTGAAACAGGAGCAGAAAGTGGTTCTGCCAGCTGCTTAGTAACAAACCACCACCCAAAATATTTCAGTGTGAAATTTATTTAGTAGAAAGTAATAGTTTGATCTTGATATCTGTAATACTCAGGCCTGATTGCAGTTATTTAAATGCTGCTGTTGCTATCCGGCTTCCTGTCTTGAACTAATTTGATGCAGTAAACGGTGAGGCTGTTTTGAAGTGCTGCCCCTTCACCTCCTAACACTGGGGTCAAATCCAACCCATTCTGCCAGGGTGCAAGTCTCTTCTCTCTGCTGAGTGTCTGATTCCCATCCAATGTGAAATGAATACTTGTCCGTGAGCCTGTCTCAGTTGGTAGCACTCTCGCCTCTGAGTCAAAAGGTTGTGGGTTCAAGCCCCAGGTCAGGACTTGGAACTCACATAGTCTAAGCTGACACTCCAGTGCAGTGCTCAGAATGTGTTCCGCTGTTGGTGGTACCGTCATTTGGATAAGATTGTAAACAGAAGTTCCGTCTGCCTGTTCAGGTGCATGTCAAAGATCCTATGGCACTGTTTCAAAAGAGAAAGGAATGTCCTCGACGACAACCCTTCCCCAAACAAAATTGGTCATTCACTTTATGCTTCTTTGTGGGGTATTTTTGTTTACAAATTAGCTGCTGCATCTGCCCACAAAAGATGCAGTCAGCCAGATCAATAACACTGCCAATTATATTTGAATGAATGTTACTTTTCTTGGTATGTTTGAACGTCCTAATATACAGTAGTTACGTTTTGCAGGAGGTTGATATATTGTTCACCAGGTATTTTGTCAAGCCATTTCTGAATCGTCTTAACCAGTACCAATTGGCATTGCACTGGAAACTGGAAATATCCCTTGGAGAAACCACAATGTGGGGAATAGTGTGGGAAATAGAAAATAAATCAAACCAGTGCTCCTCTGGGCAATGGGTCAGATCACACAGTTGGCAGTGAGTGCAGGTAGCTTTGCTCTGCATCTTGCTATGCTGCACCGTGCCAATGCCTGGTGCTGACTCTTATTTTTGCATTACCTCAAAGTTGACTCTTTCTGTGAGCTGAGCGTTAGAAAAAACATAAGTGGGCCACAATAGACAGACAAAACCATTGCCAGACACAGCCCTTGCTGATCGACAGGAGAGCAATATATCTTGCAAAACGACTAGCTTGATTTTCAACTCTCCTCCGTTATATGACAGAGAAGCTCATGGATCAAACATAAGGATTGAACCCATGAAATATTACTCAGTCATAGTCTGTAATACCGTTTTGATTTAATAACAATAAAATAAGTCCTTGCGTTATTATGTTGTTGAGATATCTTCATGTTGTTAAGAACTTCACAGGACACACTGTAAAGAGATGTGAGCATATATATTTTGTGGGCGAAATCTTAGAATCTAAGATCCCGTAGACCTGTGAAAAATTCTTAAATTAAGCTTTAATTTGGAAGCCACTTTTGTTACAAGAATCGTTGAAAACTGGCTTTCAGAACGAATTTTGGACTTTTTCAAAGTTCTACTCAAGCTTCAAATTTTAAGACAAAATGGTCTTACAGGCCAAGGCTAGGTGGAATTTCAGGGGTGCGTTGAGATGTGTGGACTGCATCAGTTCACAAAACACACAAAGGCCTGTTCCATGTTGTTATTAAATACAGATAACCGAAGCAAACCTTCAATATTGATAAGTGGTGCATGCATGTACTGTGTATACAGGAGGCATGAGCTGGAGACTGGACTGTAAATATTTTATTCTTCATCAGCATGGCGCAGGGCATTCTCACCACCAATGAGTCCTGTCAACGTTGGAACATTGACATGTGATTGCTTGCAGCAATCTGCTGATGTGCGGAATGCACGGGCCACATCCTGTGTGACTGAACGCAATAAAAAGCCAGTGAAAGAATGAAACGGCAAAGGTGTATTTCATAGCAACTGGAGTTGGAAACAAGGAGACAGCATTGGGACATTGGGTCCAAAATGCAAACAAACAGCGAGTCTATGACATTCAGGGCAGCATAGCCATGTCTGGGGATCCAGACACTCTGTCAGGGAGAGAGAAAGGGTATAAGGATTAAGGAAACTACTGTTTATACATCTATATCCAAACTGGTGTAAAAATCTGAGTTCAGGAGTTTGTCAGGAAGAAAGTGACAGATGGGTAAAGCAGAAAGAAAGAAAGCAGGAGTGAGGGAAATAAATCTATATCCCAGCGCTCATGGGAACTGGTGAGGAAAGAGGAGCAATAACAGGACACCAATGTATTTAATGGAAACATCTGTTGATCTCCACCTCCAATGAAGTTCAGTCGCTACTGTACAGATTCTGTACCAAGCATAAACAAGTTGCCTTTTCCCAATACCGCTGAAGCAAGAGACCTTGCAATCTTCAGTGAGAAGGACGAGGTGCCTTGCTGAACACATAACTCAATACCGGGTGTGCAAATCGTTGCATTAGAGAGAGTTTACATAAGCGCATTCTTAAAAACCACTAAAATGGGATTCACACACACATGTTTTATGTCAACTACAATAGAGTTTGATATGGGACTATTTTTTCCACTCCTAATCCTGGGTCAGATCAACCTCCGTTTTAAGATTCCGAGTAGGATTCATCTAAATTTAAGGAGGAATGAGAGGCAATGTGGCAGCTTTTAATATTATATTAACAAACCCAGTGTTTGTTACATTGCAGCAGGAAATGGTCAAAAAGAAATCATAAGAGTCGCTCTGTTAATCTCTTCCTACTGGCATGATGTGTGCCCCATTTCATTTATTAAAAGAAACTGTTGAATCTTATATAAACTGTTGCACAAAAGTTATCTAGGTTTACGTTTATGGCTAAAAAACAAAATGCAGGTATAAAGTGTATATAAATGCAATTTGTTGTTGTTAACTATCCTCTTGTCAGCTGGCTGTAAAAGCTTGATGCAGGAGGACGTTGGCAGATCTCAATCCAGTTTGTGGTTAAGCCATGTATTGGCAACCTCACTCAGAGAGAGAGAGAGAGAGAGAGAGAGAATGGTCTTAAAGAAAATCAGTGTAAGAAAAATTAGACACTAGCGCAGCAGTAGATGCCCTCCTGAGGCTCACCATTAAGGCAATGTATTTGGGCCAAATCAAGAGAGTTTTACCCTGCCTTCCCCCGACACGTAAGTGCTTTAAAACATTGACACTGAATGGGGCAAGTTTCAAAATAGTTTCCATTCTCCAGAATTTGGGAGATCAGATAAGAAAACAAAAACCACAAAATTTTGAAGAACAAGCCAAGGAATACATTAATTCTGCCTTGGGTTCTATAATTTTTATATAAAACGTTATTAAAAGAAATAATGGAAAAGGAACGTTTTTCCTCCAGCTTCTTGCATGCCAACATTCTCCATCTATTTATACTGCGTACCGATTGGAGCATCACAATAGTGGCACTTATGTAACCCACTTCATCTCACAGCTGTTTTTATTCTGCAAAATTCTATGGGAACACATGGAATGAGACTCATTTGAAGAAAACCAAATGGCTCTGAAATAGATGAGCAGCGTAGTGTTGAACCCTAAACCAAGGCGTTCAGATAGTTCTGTCTCTCAAAGTCTTCTTCTGTCCAATATTTGTTCTGCGACGTTTCAAACTAGCTGAGCAAATAAACTATTTGTTTTTTTAGAATTAGAATCAAAGCAGAGTGTGGCCTCCTCCCACACACTCACACAAAAGAAGCCTAAAGATTTTCAGATAGCTCGATATGAGATGTTAAATGAAAAACATATGTGGTTGTTAATGCTTTTGGTTCTGTGCAATATAGAAACTCCTACGCTGATGTATGAGGGAAGCCTCACAACATTATTATTTTGGTGACTTCTCTACCTGAACCTTTTAAAGGTTACCAACCCTTCAACCTTTGGGTCCTCAGAGAGTGCATACGATACAATTTGCCATACAATTCCTCATGTCTGAAGCAATTTGCCTCCAAGTCCCTTTGGACTAACAGAGCATTGGTTCTTGAACATCAGCACACTGGTCTAAATCCAGCAGATGGCTTTGTATTTGTTTCTCTGACCCACATCTACTGACAAGCTTCAATGCTACTTATATTGATATGTGCGCTGATTGGAACTGGAGATTTAATCAACAAACTCCATGTTCCTCATTTCCTTCACTATCCGAATGTCGAGATCAGTTTATTGAAAGGTGGGAGTGGGGGAGGAGCGGGGGGTGGAATTTGGACAGGAATCGTGAATGTATAGTTTCGGAAGATTATTGGAACATAATTTGAATAAGGCAGAGAAGCTCAATAAAAAATGATGATAATTCCTTCGGTATAGCACCTTACCATGTCGTCAACACACTTCACAGAATTTACTGTTAAGTGTAGAGATTGTGTACTAGTCATCAAACTTAGTATGTTAATGTTCAGGAATGACTTGTTGCAGATAGTGGAAATGTAGTCACTTCAACACAGTCAATTTGAGCGATGTGAGGGGATATTTACAATGGATGGATAACAGAACCTATTATAGTAATCTCCTCTGTGAAGCAGCTTCAGAGGAATCGCAACCTGAAATTATTCAAATCAGCATTATTTATAATAAATTATAATAATCCCTGAATTTGATACGATACCTTCTCATGTCTTGGAGACGCTTTAATGCACTTCAAAAGATTTATTATAGTAATAGTGTATTTTGTAGGTGGACGTGGCAGCCAATTTGCACACAGCAATGCCCCCACAGACAGCCATGAAGTGAATTATTCATTTTATCTGGGGAATGGCATCCAGAAGATGGGGAGAAACTTCTTTAGCTTATCAAATAGTGCAAATGGAATCATGACTATTCACCTGAACAAGCAGCTGAGCCAGGTTGAATGACTGCTCCAGTCCCCATCGATATTTGCCATTGTTCGGGTGATAGGAGTTCAGTGCTATTCCAAAGACAGAGCAGGTTGCCACACAAGTTGCTGTGCAGTTTTGAGAGAGCTTTATAAAACAGACATCATCTTTACACTGTAGAAACCTAGTATTTAAAATGATCTAATTAATACTTGCTGTAGCGTGGGAGGGGAGGGGAGGTGGGGGTTGAGAGAGACCAAGAATTTGACTTTAAAACAGATGTCAGATAAAAAGAGGTTAACCTGCAGAGAATTGATTTGACCTCCAAAACGTTTAACATTTTTGTGAATGGTTTCCTTTGGTGGATGGAAACCTTTTGGATTGAAAGCTATCTGAGTTGCGCTAGTGAAGCTTTCAAGACCCTTCTCAAGACACTCGTCTTTGACTGTGCCTTCGATCACCCTCCTTCCACCCCTGTCCTCCACCCTCCTGATCCCCAGCTCAGTTCCGAAACACTGATTGTCCAGTGCCTTGGGATGTCCTCCTGATGTGAAAGGCACTATACAAATGTAACTGTTGTTGTTGTAAAGTGGAGTGACTGTATATTTTGTGGGCAAAACATGGCAGCTAATTGCGCACAGCTGTGTCCCACAAACAGTCATGGAATGAGTGACCAAATTATTATATAGATTTTTTGAGGAATTGTTACCCCCAGAAAGCGATCCAACAATCGATTAACAACCGGGTTCTCACTTATTGCCAGGTAAACAGAGGTGTGTGGCGTAAGGAAACTTGTCTAAGTTTTTGCCCCACCGGTTTGTAATAAAAGGGAGGGTCTCAAAATGCACACTGAGTTTAAAAATTTACCTTATTCTACACACTGTGAAATGTTGAGAAAATTGGGACATTTATAGTCCATGTAATATTTTTATGAGGGGTTTTATCCGTTGGTTAATCTGACTCCCAAGTCAGAAACTGGATCACTTTTTACTGGAATATTATATTAATTTCCCAGAAAAACAAAAATATCTCTAAGTAGTGTTATTTCTGTGCTGATAGACCTCTGTAATGGGATCAAGCAGCTTCTGACTCCCTTATCTACTTCTACAAGTAAAAGCCGCTTGTGTCTAACAGGACCCCTGTTTGTCCATTTCCCAAAACTTGTATTTAAAAGGAAACTCTTTCCATTGCCAAAGCCACAGTTTCTCATTTGAGAGTGCCTCCCAACAGAGCGTTGCTATAGTATCTGATTAAACGTACATTCCAGCAAGCTGCCCCTGTCTCGACCTCCACCCCAGAGGCTTTAGTGAAGTCCAGTGTGTGCTGGTCCCCATCCACCACATGTGGGTTTGATGGGTCACCACCATTGAAAATGTCACTACTTCGAGCCAAGTGTTGTCATGTCTCAAAAAAATGAGGTTGTGATGTACAGCCTGGAATTTGTTTGCGCTTCCTAATTGTAATTCCAGTCTGCCGAGGGGGATTGCGTGCAAGGGAAAATGCCCCAAACCACCTGAAACTGTGGTCAAAGAGGTGGGTCTTCAGATGGACTGTGAACAAAGGACGGAGCGAGCTGGAGGGACTCTTGAATGTAACTTGTTGATAGGCCAATCACAGTATTTTTAGATACACAAAGGGAGATCAGGAAAGCCCAGGTTCAAGCTTGTGAAAGCCATTTGCAGGGCAGATATAAGATAGCATTACTTTACACAGAAACCAATCAACAGCTGGAATGGTCTAACAGAAAGGGTTGCTTTGATCAAGATGCCAGACACCTTTAAGACATTTAAGAAAAGCACTATATCTCTGTCTGTCCAGCGCCTTGGGATGTCCTCCCGACTTGAAAGGCGCTATATAAATTAATTTTGTTGTATTATATACAGAAAATGTAAAATGGATTGTGTATTGTAAGAACCAGCTTATTGCTGCATAATGGAAAGTCGTAGCTGGGTATTCTGGAAGGATTAAATCAAATCGTTCAAAGGGTCTTCTTCATTTAAATTGCTCATGGTCTTGACATGCAGCATTGGAGTTTATCATTAAAGAGTGTTTCTCCTCAGCCCTGCTTTGAAGGTTTACTTTTAGATCATTCACTGATTTGCTTGATGGTCAGATAAGATTAGGTAGGTGTTGGCAGGGCTGTGGGTGACCAAAAGAAAGAAAAGTTAGTGAAACCAGACAGATTACACATCTCCTGGACGTACTTATCGCAGTAGCTCCACAGCCGGGAATATAAAGTCAGATCCATGTCAACTTTTTATTTTTATGAACATTGATTGTGGAATCCTATCAGAAACTCTATTATTACAAGCTTTGTATTCTAGAAAAGCCTCTGAAGGTTGTGGGTTCAAGCCCCACTCCAACGCAGTGCTGGGGGTGTGTTGCATTGTCAAAGGTGCTGTCCTTAAGAGCTCTGAGATGCTACCCTGCGTGGAGAGCTCTATATAAGTGAAAGTTGTTGTTGTTGTCCTTTGGATGAGACCTTAAACTGAGCTCCCATCTGCCTGTTCAGGTGAACATTAAACATTTCATGGCACTATTCAAAAAGAGAAGGGAGTTTCTCCCAGTGTCCTGGACAATAATCCCCCAAATACAATTTATCACTCACTCCATGACTGTTGTGGAATGTTGCTGTGTGGAAATTGGCTGCCACATTTGCCCACAAAATATATACAGTCAATTCACTTTACAGTATATCCTATGAAGTGCTTTGAGACATCTTGATGACGTGAGAAGGCTCTATGTCAAATGCAAAAATTAATATTATTACTGTATTGTTATAAAGCCATTCCTTGCTCCTACTCAACATTCCACAGCGGAGGGTCGATCCACCACCTAATTGCAAAATGTTGCAACCTTCTCAAGAGTAGTATATAATTGAATCGGTGGGTGATAGCCTTACAGCGCAACCTTGAACAGTGTTGCTTTACGGACGAGTGCTAGCATCTATACAATAATAGAATTAAACTTATAACAAATGGAATTAAATATAACATTATGCCTATGGGAAATGAAAGGTTTTGGGTTGGTATCATATTGAACCAGTCCGCCGGGAGCTAATGCAAAGAGAGGTCTTGCAGTCACATAGTTATTGCAGGAGGAGAATGAGTGGCTGTTCCCTTAGGTGGTGGGAAGGAAATCATGAATTAAGTTTTGACATGTGCCTGGAACACACAGCAAAGCTCTGTAGTGGAGGGAATACGGTATCTCAATGGGATCTCCATCACCTGTCTGTGCTCTCTAGGAACGACTGGTAATAACAATTAACAATCCTACCATTGTTCATCTAATAACTATCAGAAATGCCCGGTGGAGTCTGAATGCCTGGGAATCTGCAACCTCGCACAGATAAGGTGAGTGCAGCATTCTATGGAGGTGACCATAGGCACAGTCAAAGAGGTAGGTCATCAGGTGGGAGTTAAAGATAGATAAAGGGAAGGCAAAGCAGAGGGATTGAGACAGTGAGTTCCAGAGTTTAGGAGATTAGAAGCAGTAAAAGCGCATTTTTCTTGCACTGAAATAGAAGCAAAGGCAAGTCTTAAAGCGAATCATTCAATCCATTCTTACACCTTCACACATTGATTTAGGTTTGACTAATTTTTCACTAATGAGGCCTATAAAACAGTTGCCCTTCACTGACTGCAACACAGCTTTAATATCCTCATTCTCTATATTCGCAGCACGGTTCTCGCAGAGCTGAAGCAGAATTTAAAGCAAGTCTTTTGTTGAAATTTCTCATTGCAACTGTGAACCTGTGTCCTTTTGTTCTACTGTCTTGGTGCATCCTATAGTGTAGCCACAGGATCTCCTCTGTCTTCATTGTCTCATTTTCCAGCTAAAACTGATATGTAAAGCATGTTCTGTTTTATGTAAAGTAACCATTGGGTCACTTGTTCTGGGGTTTCTTCATCGCTGTGAAATGTGTGTTTTTTGTGCTGTAATCACCCAGAGTCTGTGCTATCATACTCCAGTTATATAATAATAATCCTTGCATTTGATTTTGCACCTTATAGATCTTCAGAGTACTGTAAATTGAACTGACTGTAGATTTTGTGGGTGAAAATATAGTGTTAAAATATAGTGTTATATAGTGTAGCTACACAATAGCTCCAGCTACACAGTGTTATACTCCAGCTACATAATAATAATAATAATAATCCTTGCATTTGATATAGCGCTTTTCAGTGCTCTGTCAGGCTGCACCTAGAGTACTGCATACAATTCCGGTCAAAATGACCTAAGGGGCTGCCCTTGACGCAGTGCTGATGAGAGCAATGAGATTGATCTCAAGAGTTGGAGGAATGAGTTTTGAGCAACGATTAGACAAGCTGGAGCTCTTCAGTCTTGAAAGGAGGCTTCTCAGAGGGGACTGTATAGAGGTGTATAAAATTGTAAATAGGATTGAAAATGTAAACCCGGAAAAATACTTTAGGATGCACCAAGACAGTAAAAGAGGACACAAGATTAGAGTTGCAAAAGAAAATTTCAGGAAGTTTTTCTTTACCCAGAAGGTAAATAAAGACTGGAACAGGTTATCAGGAAATGTGATTAAAGCCAGGAAGATGGATTCATTTAAAACCCCCAGCTTGATGCTGTGATGGGTGGGTATTTAGGATGTTTATATTCCAAACAAGCCTCCATGTACTCATTACTTCCGCCCATACTCTCCTATTACCTTCTCCCTTGTGCATATATCTACTTTCCTCTTAAATGCATCTATACTGCCAGATTCAACCACGGCTTTGGGCAGTGAGTTCCACAATCTAACATTAGTTAGTCTAACCACAGTCAGAAATGTCCAGTGTAGTCTGAATTCCCTTTACTGTCCACATCCCCCCTTACTCCCTCCTCTCCCCCAGTCTGCAATTTTGTATGGACAAAGTGACATGACAAAGTATTGTAATTGGATAATCTGAAGTACTGTTGCCCTCAGCTATGTCCTGGGCATGTAGGAGTGCTTGTCATCCTGTGGGGATGTGTGTCAGTAAAGTGCTGCTCTAAAAACTCTTCTTTAAAAGAAATTACAATTTGACCTCACCTTCAATGAACTCCCTCCTAACCCCTACACTCATTTCCCACCTTGGGTTTTCAAGCTCTTCTTTAAAGCGCTTCAAGACATTAACCTATGTGAAAGGAACCTGGAGGTGCAAGTTGTTGTTAACTTGGCCTGGAGTGTAGACACAGCAGTGTAACCACACATTGCAGGCTCCCAGCACTGTGCACGGGCTCCAGTTTCAGATTATATCACATCCAGCCGTACATCTGGAAACGGAGGCAGGCAGCAATGATCCAGCGTATGAGATTTGCTAGCTTGGCGCTCTGATCCATCATATTCTCTGACAATTATGCCTGGTTTGCCTGAGTATGCTTGTTTTCGATAAAACCGATTTAAGCTTCTACCTCATATGATATCTACACATATGTTCCTTCCGATGCGAACGTGAGTACGGGTTTGACTAGGTTTTCTGGTCAGTTCAGATGACGGGTCGGCAGATTTACAACATTCCACTGTATTCTTGCTACATTTTCACGTATGCGTGTGCCTGTGAAAGCACCGTTTTTCTCATTAAATAAATAGACGCTTGTATTGGAAACATATTTGAGCTGTCGCATCCAATAGTCCAAAAGATGCGTTGTGCTTTGCATCACAGGGAGATAAATGGAATGTTTCTCCAGAATAAGCACAATTACGTAAAGAAAGAAAATAACGGGACAATATGCCAAGTAAAGCTAAAACATTAATCATTATGGCAGAGCAGAAAGCAGCGAAATAACTTAACATTAAAAAAAAAGTCTTAGAATGTTGATCTGTATTCAGCAACAATGGTTTTATTGCTCATTTCAAATCTTCCAAGTTAGATATTTTCTACCTTCTTCCTCTCCAAAAGGGGCTGATACACTGTCTTCCCTAAACAATTGGCTGCTCTTTATGATTTTTCCCAACTCTTTGGATGTGTATCTGTGCCTGTGTGTGTATCTGTGCCTGTGTGTGTATCTGTGCCTGTGTGTGTATCTGTGCCTGTGTGTGTATCTGTGCCTGTGTGTGTATCTGTGCCTGTGTGTGTATCTGTGCCCGTGTGTGTATCTGTGCCCGTGTGTGTATCTGTGCCTGTGTGTGTATCTGTGCCTGTGTGTGTTTGTGCATGAGTCTGTGAGTGTATGTGTGTGAGCTTGGACTCTCTGTGGACTATTCGACAACTTGTACTTATATAGCACCCTCCACGCAGGGGAGTGTCTCAGAGTGCTTAAAGTTGAGTTCAGTTGAGCACCAGAACAGCCAAGCCTGAACTTGCCCATTTATCTCACTCACCTTCGCCTGGATAGCAAGACAACTCATTCAGGGGATGTTGAGGTTAACTGCAACACTCCATCTGTAGCTCTGGTTAACACCCAGCTCAGCACAGATGGGCCTTCCAACCTGAAACCTCTTTGAAGCTCAGTGCTTGGATAGATGGTAACTGCCATCGGAGGAGCTGTACTAATTCGAGTCTCTCTAACGAATGTGCAGCAATCTTCAGCAAACGATCCAATGAAATCAACAAAAGATTTCCTTTGCCTGAGCATGCAATTAAGATGTATAGTTCAATGCTGCTCTTGAAGGGTTTTCAGATTACTGAGCTGTACATTTTACATAGGTTTTACATAAGTGAGACATTGACAACAACAACAATTTGCATTTGTCTAGTGCCCTTCACCCGGGTAGTCTCTCAGAGCAATGGTGGAGTCTGGCATCGAGCCAGGGAGAAAGAGTAGGCGACTGTTGGCACATTTGATGAGGAAAACTTCAGGTGCGATTTGAAGATGGGTAAAGAGGGCAAAGGGAAGGGGGAAAGTCCTAGTAGGCCAAGCGAAGGGGGTGCGTAAAGGATCAGGATGTGAGCAGGTTGGAGAGGATTGACTCCCCGAGCCAAAATGTAGCCACAGCGCACGAGCCAGCAAGAAGGACTAACACTAATCGTAAAGGGATGGTCACATGCCTTTGATGGTGATTCAGTGGAAGAATATACACTTACTCTTTCAGATGCTAATTTGTCCAAAAATGTGCATTTATCAGCCCGCTTGCCTCTCTTATTCTGTTTTCAACAGTGAGTTGTTTTAGGAATAGTGTAATCTGATGGGTCAGAATTCGATGGAGCATTGGACAGTGGTCAATGAAGGAAGGCTGCTAACTAAGCATCAAGGCTTTCAACATGCCTGAACTCTACTCTCTGCATGATTAATGCCTAGTGCGGTCTTTGGGAGCTGACAGTTGGGAAATAAATTGGGTTGAAGTTGCTAAGTTTGTTTCTCAAGTCGTAATACCGCTCTCCAGAGATTAAACAGAGATAAACAGAATGGAAGAAATACTATGGTTATGTGTGTATAATGCAAAATAAATCTTGTGTTAAAGGGAACTAGCACTATAGAAGATTGAATCAAATCTACAAAGAAATCTGTTGTTTATTATTAATAATAATAATTGTTGCTTTTGATACAGCACCTTTCAAGTCGTCAAGCTATCTCAAAGCGAATTGCAGGATTTACTGTCAAGTGTGGTGACTGTGTGTTTTGTAGGTGAACGGTTTGAATTTTACACAGTGTAAGCCCAGCACTTGAGCACATAAAACTCAAACCTCCACTTGGCACTTGCCTGTTTTGCGCCTCTGGCTGTATGATTCATGGCAACAAAGTGTACATCTCAGTTGTTGCATGTTTTTTTGCTGGGTTTTATATGAATTTTTCTTGAATGAAGTGCCGCTTGCAAACCCGCTCATAAAACCGCCTCCTCTGAAGCAGCGCAGTTTATGCAGTTGACTAACTTTAAAATCTGGATTCCCAGAGAGCAAAGTTTTTCTAAATGTTAAAAAAAGAAATGGTCTGTCAGTTGTTTGGCCGATCTTGGCATGACGTTAAGGGATCCTTCTGTTTGAACAAGCTGTTATGTTTATCCTCAGAAGCGGTGCGTGCGCTAAGATTGAGGCCAGTTTTGCCTCTCTGGGTTTGGTGTGTGTGTGTCTATACAGTGCTACCACTGCATGGATGTTTTATATTTGGCCGGTGGCAATGCTTCAATAGGAAATGATGCCATCGCTGGTCTATATTGGCTACAACACGGCGGCCTGGGATTGCATGATATTCCTTGTGTTTTTTTCTGTCTTCAGCTTTCCTGAGGATCATAGCAGACACAATGTGGGTGGTGAGAGGTGCTGCCAAGCTTCACCTTCCATTATAAGCAGTGACTACTATTTGGCAGGCTGCTCGACTGGCTGACTGGGGAGTTGAAAGGCGGTTAATAAGCATTGTGGTTAAATCTGGTTCTGTCCTTACCTAACAACCCCCCTTCCCCCACACATCTTCCAGCAGGAATCAATGGATAACAAATGTTCTGTCCTGTTACTTTTCTTCCCCTTTCCTCCTTGCTATTGATGTATTCCTTTCTCTTCTATCAACACACGATGGTACTACCCTCCTTAATACTGTGCCTGTACTTCCGGGGGGGAGAAACTTAGAACATCATCGTAATATAATATATAATGTAATCCTTGCGTTTTATTTAGTGCTTATCATCGAAGCATCTCAAAGAGCTTCACAGGATTTTGTAGTCATGTGTAATTTGCAGGCAAATGCGGCAGTCAATTAGCAGAAGTAATAATAACAATAATCCTTGCATTTAATATAGCGCATTGAGTCGTCTCAAAGCGCTTCACAGAATATATTGTAAAGGTGGATTGACTATGTATTTTGTGGGAGAAACAGAGCAGCCAATTGCACAAAGCAATGTCCCACAAACAGTTGTGGGTTGAGAATAATGCAGATATAAATTAATCGAACTGTGTGCTCTTCAAAGCAAAGCATATTTTCTGTCCCCAGCCCCTACTCAAGTTGCTTTTCATGATACTACTGGAAAACATAGTAAAAAAAAAAGCTAATTTCTGCTCTTATTTTCCATTACTCTCTGTGCAAAGCACTTGACTCTACTGAATTAGGAAAATCACTGCGTGCGGAGTCATGGGCTCAAGCCAGTGCTGATGAACAATGTGCAATTAATTGGATTTAAAGTAATTCCAGCAAAACTATTTCAACAATTGTTTTTATTTGCAGAATATTCGATTAATCTGCAATTAGTCCTTCTTCCTCATAACTCCAGAGCTAAGCATAATGGGTTGTGGTCTTATAACTGCTTAATTTCTTTGTTGGAAAGCTCTTAAAACTTTCTTTGTTACAATAAAGTCATAATAATAATGCTTGCATTTGGTATAGCACCTTATCACATTTCGAAACATCTCAAAGCGCTTCACAGAATATACTGTCAAGTGAATAGACTGTATATTTTGTGGGCGAAACGCGGCAGTGACCCATAAACAGTCATGGATTGAATGACCCAATTTTTTTTTAAGGAATTATTACCCCTGGAAACGCGATCCACAAATCAACCAACAACCACGTTCCTACTTACTGCTAGGTAAACAGAGGCATGAGGAGTAAGGAAACTTGCCCAACATTTCGCCCTGCCTGGGAATCAGAACTAGGTCTCTTGCTTGCGAGGCGAGTGCTCTAATCACTGACCTACAGGACTTTACTTAATAACTATCGTAACTCATAAATAACTATCTTTTTTTCAACCACGTGTTTTTTTTTCCTTTCCCAGGGTGAAGGGCAATATCCAATGCAAGTTGTTTTTGCTCTTGAAAATTACAGCAACATCAAACCTTTGTGGCACGTTGATACATTGCTCTCGTGAAGCAACTTTCTTTGATCTCTTCCACTTTCTCTCCAGCTGTCTTAGTACCTTTCGGTTTAAATTAATTAATTTTGCCCCTTATGGTTTTGAGGCATTTCTGAGGAAAGAGCAGGGGAATGGAATTAGTGTGCATGGCTCCAGTGGGGGAGGTAATCCCAGCACAGACGCAATGCTGCAAACTTTCAATGCTGATTCTGCATGACATGGAAATAGTTTTGCTTCAATTTTTGGTGTAAATTGAAGCTCACATCCTATATCAAATACAAAGATTATGCTTTCTTTATTCTCTTTTCCCACTCATCCACATGAGAGTGAAGTTCTTGAGCTACTTGGGCACAAGATCACAATAATAATAATAATAATCCTTTCATTTGACATGGCAGCTTATCGTGTCATTGAGACGTCTAAATGAGCTTCACAGAATATACTGTAAAGTGAATTGACTGCGTATTTTGTGGCAAAATGCGTCAGCCAATTGTGCACAGCAGTGTCCCATAAACAGTCGTACATTAAATTATTATTATTTATTATTTATTTATTCAGAAGGGATTATTACCCACGGAAAGAGATCCACCAAATGACGAACAATCAGGTTCCAATTTACTGCTAGGTAAACAGAGCTGTGCGGAGTCAGGAAACTTGCCTAAGATTTCATCCTACCTGGGAATCCATCCCGGATCTTGCTTGTCAGTCAAATGTTCTAACCAATACTCTACAGGACTCCACAGGTTGGTTCAGATGAACAAAGCCCCTTTCAGCCATTTGATCTCATCTTCCAAAGAGTCCCTACTCTGCTTTTTCCCCATCACAGCATCAAGCTGTTTTTTTGGGTTTTTGAAAAATGAGCCCCAGCATTTTGGTCTGAACCTGGTAACCCTGTTCCAATCAATAACTAACCTCTGGGTAAAGAAATATTTCTTGGTGTCTCTCCTGAAATTGCTCTGTGTAACAGTAAACCCACATCCTCTTATTCTACTGTTGGAAAGTACTATTTTGGATTTATTTTTTCAATCCCATTTAAAACTGAGTCCTACCAATGCCAGTTTGTGCGCTCCATGTTAAAGCCAGATATTTTTAGGATTAGCTCTATTTAAAAAAAGACTATCATTCAAAGACCAAAAATGCAGCATTTTTAACATGTCACGAATCCTTTATGAGTGTGCCATCAATTTATGATTTATGTGAGAATGTTTCAAATTTAAGCTCAAACTATGAAAACTAATGAAGTTGACTCCCAGAATTAAGTCTATTAGCTGCAATTCTCTACTCCATCGTATTCCCAAATGCATTGTGAGACCCAAACTGACTGACTGCCAGAACCAGAACACCTGAAACATGTTGGGCTCTAGGCTAAATAGTTCTTCAATGCTCCTTTGCCTCTGCTTTGCTTGTACGTCTCAAGGCTTTAACCCAGCATCAAGTATCAGAAAGGAATGCATGAGAAAAGAGGCACAGCAGGCTTTTTCCTAGAACATAGCACTCAAAACCTACCAAAACCTGGACTTCGTCATATATGCATTCTATCTTCTGGAGGAAGGTTCTGTATAGTGACTCCCAAAGATAACACAGCAGAAACCCATGAATATTCAGCCATTCCTAATACTAGCATCTTCCCTCCACAGGCAACAATATCCCATTCCCACCTCAATCCTACCCCCACCCAGCAGTGGAGCGATCATTGCATTCCCATGTAGTATTTGTTAATTTCAGTCTGTACTTTTTCCAAGCAGAAACATACAATTTAAATCATTGAATTGCCCCTATTTTGTTTGGTCAGCCAAGTGTCTGACACCCATGAAATTTATGCATGGCAGTGTCCCACAAATAGCCATGAAACGAATGCCCAATTGCATCTGGGGGACACCGGGAGAAAAACTCTTCCCTTTTCAAATAATGCTATGGAATCTTGAACACCCGTCTGAACAGGCCGGCGGAACCAAATGGGACTTGATTCCATTATTCCATTGCCAGGCATGTCACTGTTAGTGATGAGTTTCCATGTGTGTGGGGCCACACTCAATCCAACATTCCTCCTATTTCTGATCAAAAACATGCTCTGGGTCTTCCTTTTATTTTATACTTCATACAACATCCTCAGTCTATCATTTCTGGCACAGAGCTGGGTGGGTGCATCACAGTGCTTATTGCACATCAATAAATGGACCCCCTTGTTAATGGGAACACCCACTTAAAAGGAAGCCTTTGCTCACTCTCACGTTCATTTCCTGAACGTACTAATGGGAAATCTGACTAGTTCAGTCCAATTATTCATTCTGAGTCTGTGCTACAAAAAAATATTATACCATTAAAAGGATCAAGCACTTCAACTTCGCAGCTCTTTTCTGGGATCCTTTGTGAGTTTCTCATCAATAAATGGTGTTCGCAAAGTGGGTTTCCCCTCCACCTTCCACTGTTACTCTTCAGTGGAGGCATTCCAAAGGAATTCCTTTGGGCGCTTTATAAGTTCCTATCGCTTGGTGCAATATTGCTGTTTGGTTGAAAACTGGCATTTTTATTATCTGGTCTTAAAATGTTTAAAACATTTCAAGGCGATTGAATTATTTTGCCCACAAAATATATAGTCAATTCACTTTACAGTATATCCTGTGAAGCGCTTTGAGATGTCTCAATGACGAGATAAGGCGCTGTATCAAATGGAAGGTTTATTATTATTATGTGCAGTGACTGTTATTAATCTAGGCAAACACAGCAACCATGAGGTGAATGACCATGATGTGAATGACCATGATGTGAATGACCACCATTGGCCTGCTTTTATGTCCTGCGCCTATCCTCCCCACCATTGGTAGTCGAGCTTTCAGCCATTCTGCCAACACTCTGTGCAACTCCATCCCAAAGTCTCTCTGACTCATTCCCTTGCTTTCGATCAGCATTCTCCCTATCCACCCATCTCGAACACGGGTGCCCATCCAGCATTGTTAAACACTTTCAGGCATCCCCTCAACGTAGAAGGTACTGTGTAGACGTAAATTGTTTTTTATTGTATCTGTGTACACTGTAGCACAAGAGTGTCGCTGCTTTGGGAGGACCATTGCAATGCTTCCACATACAATAGTATCACACCAGATGTGATGTGCAGCTTCTCTGGTGGTTTCTTGTGTCAGCTGAGGTTGTTATTTTTTATTGGGGGTGTGGTGAAGGGTTGAGCTGCCCGTTTAATGTCTGCGAGGTGAGGGTGGAATGTTATGATATACTAGTAAATCAGTTTAATTATTGAAATTCTATGGGATTGACTGGAAATGTGGCCAACTACTTTTGCAGTTGGTTATTCACATAACCCTTAACACAGTGCTTGGCACTTATGCCTGCGACAATTGGTTCTGTACAGATGTTTGTCGCATGTATTTGCAAAGGGAAAAGTAAAGCTGATAGGCATGTGTTATATATTACAGTACGTGTGTGGTGAATACAGTATTGAGACCATATGCTGTGCTGTACATGGAGACTGGTCTCCTGAGTATCCTAGGCTATAATTATGAACTATATTTCCAATTTCTTCAGTCCTCTCAATAGACTCCCTGGAGGTGTACCTGGTACATTTATTGATATGTATTTAACTTCACATTCAATCAAAACAATTGCAGGACTGTATTCTGATGAATTACCAGCTTACTTTGAAGTGGTCTTGCAAATATCTTATTACACTAATTCATTGGAGATAATTGTGTGCAATAAGTCGCAATAGTTCCACTCCAAAGAAATATGTTGCTCATGTTTGACTCAAGGCCATTTGGTTCTCAGTATTTTCTTGGGAATGGAACAGGGCGGTAACCTGATTTTGCTCAGTGAGTAAATGAGTCATTAAACATTGGATAGATCCTAGCATCTGTCCTAAATTGACTCATTTCACCCGAAACAACAGTACAATTAGGCTCTGCGCTCCTCGTTAGAGAGGAGAACATTCTGTCAGTATACTCACCCCTGACTGTTATTTAGAGGTACCTCTAATACATGAATTGTGGACACCGGGTGAGGCAAGATCGAGCTCAGTTTTAGTGCATGTGTGTGCGCGCAACCTGAAAGAAACTGGGATTCAGCTCTGTTACAGATTATAAGTGTGTGTGTGGACATTGGGATTGACTGGGATTGAGCTCTATTATATTCTGTGTGCGCGTGGGTGTGGATGCCAGTAAAGCAGGATCAGGCTCTATTGCATTTCTGACACTTGTGCCGAATTGTACTGAAGAATGATGCCAATTGGGCAAGGTAGCACTTATACAGCACCCTTCACATAGAATAACATCTTGGAGCGTTTAATCGACAGTAAGTAGAAGGAGGGTGAGAAGAGTCTATTTTTTTTCAGGAGAGAAGTGTGAGAAGAGAAAACTGGGGAGAAGGTGAGAAACGATTGGCGAGGAGACAAGATTTAGAACTAGCCAATCTCAGGAAGTTCGAATCCAGTGGTCAATACTTTTACACCCTTCAGCGGAGAGGAAAAAGTTTCCCAAGTGCATTGCAAACAACCACCTGCCTTTCACCTACTTGACCCGACATTTGTGATCAGCATTCTTCCCTCTCCCATAGTTACACTGACTGAAACTGGAAGTGAATTCCATGTTTCTCTTGCTTTTTCAATTTCCTGTAAAGCTCTTCTCAGCTGCTCATACTAAGTCCCAGTTGCATTCTTTTGACATTCTCAATATCATCCAGTACAGCTCATTGTTCAGCTATTATGTGTCAGAAGTATCAACGTTGGGAGGAATGGGGAATCTAAACAGCTGGTTTGTTAAAGTTTAGTGATAAATATAGATAAAACCTAATGATATCTCTTCAATTTAGATGAAGAATAAGAATTAGTGCTACAGCAGATTGAACTGTGAACAGTTTTAGAACATTTTTGATGTTTTTTTGGGTTCTTTGCTTTGAGTTCTGTTTGTGATGTTTATTGCATGTTATTTGGAAGTTATTTGGAAGAACAGCCGTGATGAATTAACTTATCCAAACTTTTGAACCTCTGTAGAGATTAAAGAATTGCTTAACCAACTTGGGGCACCATTGCCATCTATCATATGCACTCTATACTTGTGGTGCGCAGTGTTTACATAGGAATCAGTGAACATGCACAGGATGCTAGCAATTCCCACGGGGAGTGGGGGTGAGGAAGGGGGGAGAAGGGCAAGAGAGAAGAAGGAGTTCAAAACTTAGGATAGTGTTGAGAATGAGGCCTTAAAAAACACTTTCTCCAAATTGGAACAAAATATTGAGTATTTTTCTTCTCTTTTATATGTCTTGTACCCACTGTGCAAAATAATCTACATGTGCACACATTTCCATGTGAATGCTTTGGAGCGTTCAACAGATGTGAGATAATGACAGAACCGGTCAGGTTTGGTTGATGGGTTTGAGTGCCTGGTGCAGTACTTCGTATGCCTGGATTGCCATTGGATTTGTTTGCAGTGATGATGTTACGATAAATTAAATCCAAGGGCATAGGCTCCAGTTATTAATGATTATAATATAATAATCCTTACATTTAATAGCGTGCTTTTCAAGTCAGGAGGATGTCCCAAAGCTCCATAGGATTTACTGTAAAGTGTAATGATTGTGTACATGTGGCCAAACACGGCAGCTAATTTGTCCAGAGTAACGTCCCCCAAATAGCCATGGAGTGAATGACCAATTTTATTTGGGGTATTGTTGTCCTTGTCCCTGGGATAAACTCCCTTCTCGAATAGTGTCTTGGGGTCTTTAACATCACCTGAACAGGCAGACAAGACCTTGGTTTGAGGTCTCATCCAAAGGACGAAAACAATTCAACCCCCTCCCCCAGCACTGCATCGGAGTGTCAGCTTAGACTATGTGAGTTTAAGTCCCAACATGGGACTTGAACCTACAGCCTTCAGAGATGCGAGCGCCACTACTGAGCCAGGCTGACAATATGGATTATGTGGAGCAGAGCGTTAAATGCTGTGTTGATTCAATTCTTCAGATAATAACTGATTAAGGAACTCACCTTCAGATCCCTCCATGGTCTCACCCCATTCTACTCTGTGATCTCCTTCAACCATAACAACCCATCTGCTCAGTATGTCAGTGTATTGGCTCAACAGCCCCGTGTTCAGCACTGGAGCTTTCCTTTTATTCTGCGTCAGTAAATGCCCTCAGTGGATGTGTAACATTTTCCTCTTGTGCATTTTCTTCTACTCCACAAAGGTATCGTCTCTCCAGATGCTAAGCCAGCTATTTACAGGTTGATCTTAACAAACACATTGGGTTAAATAACCTCTTCCTAGTTTGACGCTTTTCAGTGCAACATTAACAAATTGTTGTGTGCATTGCTGCCAAAAGTCATCTCGTCTTCAACTGGGGTGAGATACAAAAATATATATGTGAAGCTTTTCCAGGCATTAACCATGATCTATTGTCCTGTGCAAACTGAATGCAAAATTCAAACTGTTTGAACCTTACATGGCAATTTCCTCCCGCAGCTCCAAGCTTTGATCATTGATAGAGATCAACAATGAATCACTCTGCAGTCCCAAAACGGATATGGAACGATTTTGGGATTAAATGACTTGATATCAGTTCACTGAGTACAGCTGACATTTTGCAATGTGACCCAAGCAAAACCCTCAGAAAACTGAGCCTCTGGACTTGCATGGAACCCAAACGTGGCACAATAAGGGAATGGCATGTGTAGGCTTTTGTGCTGAGCATGGTGCTGGGTTTATTCTGAGTCTTTATAGGAATCATTTAAGAACAAAATCACTGGAAAAAATCTGTCATATTTTACGTGATGGACACCAGGAAACTTGCAGGGAGTTTCTGGTACCTGTCATCGTGAGGGCTCAAACCTGTGCTTGTTGGATGTCAAAAGTGATTATCCACCTTGAATATGAGGTAAGTGGGTTCTCCTTAGAGCTGAGCTGGTTCCAAATTGACATGTTTGGCAATGAAATTTTGGACTCGAGAAAAACCTTCTGGGGAAGTCTCAGTCATCTAGCACTTGAACCAGGGCATTGGTGATGACAACACAGCCAGGTTGGTTCATCGGCAGGACTTAGAGAGGAAGACCAGTCACTGGAGGTAGGGATTCTTCCCATTCAGCTCCTGCTAACTCTGCAAGCCAACGCCCTAAAAGTTAGGATGGTCCCGGCTGGACAAGCAACAGGAAGCTTGCCAATAAAAAATACTATTTAAGTTGATGTCCATTGTGGGACCGTATACATTTCAAGAGCTGGTTGCCACAGATGTTGAATAATGAATATAGCTACACACTATCCACATGTGGATAGGCATTAGCAACAGACTTGAGTTACAACAATCCATGAGGAATGTTAACAGGTAGGTGATTAACTGAGGGACAACAACTGAAGAATTAGTAACAGCAAGAAGTGATGATACAAGAGAGACTATAAGTAAAACTTTTATTCCGTAAAAAAATTACAAGGTATATGTATAAAAAACAGAGTAGTCAATAAAAGTGTGCTTCAGCAGATAGAATGTGGATACTATAGTTTCATCGCTTACATTCAANTTTTTTTGAAGAAAGCATTATCTTCATGGATGAGTGCTTGGCCAATGTTATTCCCTAAGAAAGGCACAACACACTTATATAAACTACACCAACTTATGTTACCACATCACTGTAACCAAAGCAAATCATCAGTGCCTTTATTCCCTTCCCTGTATGAAACCTACAGGTTTGGCCAAACACTTTTGTTTCATGAAAGCCATGCCCCTTTAACTTTTCACATTTAATGGGATGTTGCGATGAAAGACACACACACAGATACACAAACACACCAGACACACAACAAAAGACAGTGGGTCCGTCCTTGCAGCCATTGTAATTTGGGAAAAATCAATGAAATGTCAATACATGCATATTAAAGAGCTAACAAAAAGCCAAGCTATTCTACTGGAAGCTCTGAATCCCCTTCACAAAACACCAAAACAACAGCTGCCATAAGTTAGCCTAATTTTTTAATTTTAAGTAGTGGGAGTTGTATTGGGTTTCAACTTTTCTAAAAAAAAATTTAAATTACTTTGGTCCTCTGAATCTGTTGCCTCTCTCCCTCCCTGCCAATGATGGGCTGGACTTCTAATGCCTGGTTTCTGCCAAAGCTACTATTCGGGGGTATGAATTACCCAGAGAGGCTCTCCCATGGTGTGATGAGACTGAGTTGGACATGCAATGCAAGAAGACAAGGTTCACCTTGTCTCCTGCATGGTGAGCCCCTCTGTTCCACTTCAATCACAGAGACACAAGAGCACAGATCAGACACTTCTATGAAGGGGAAAGAAAAGTAGAGGCCAGTTAACCTGGGCTACACATCACCTACAAGGAGATGGCTAAAGGGTTTTTAGCCGAGTTTTGAGAAACTCGTTCCCAGCCCATCCTCTTGGCCAAGCAAAGAAGAAAGATTTTGTTTACAAAAAAAACAAGCAGACTTATTGAGCACAGAACTGAGAGAGCTCAACCTGAGTGTGAACATATGAGCAGCTCACCAGTGAAGCTCTTGTTCAATTGATAATGGGGTTCAGAGAGTGAACCCATGAAACTTAAGGTGGGTGTTGGATGGTCTGCAGAAGGATTTGGATTTCATGGGCTGAATGGCCCTCCTCATTCTATGCTTTCTGCTTGAAGCTCTTATACCACTGCAGTGCTTTATTCCTGCCAGTGGGTGCTACCAATTTGATAATGTATTCTGAAAAGCACCATCATGTTGCAAAGCAATATTCCCCATCGGGTGCTTCTGTTCCATTCAGATGTTTGCAGGCACGATTCGAACTAACCTTTAAGCTTGCCTTACAGACAGTTACATGGACCGTACAATAAAATGCACCCGAGGGATAAAAGATGCCAGATTACTTGTCGGCGGGTTCGCTGATAGCAGCAAGTGACAGCTAGCTATACTCAGCATTTAATGCAACTGAGGGAGTGTGTGTGTGGCAGCAATCAAAGCACTAAAGGCAAGCGTTGACCGAAAACATTAAATATAAACACACACACAGCATTTAGTGTGGCGTGATTTTATGCGCAGGATCTGGACAGCGGCAAACAGCTGGATGGTTTCTTCATTGTCCCTTTTACACCTTTGTTATTCTGTAAAATAAATGGTGCTAACGTCAATACAGGCTTAGATGCTTCATTAACCAAGTCAGTTTAAAGCAACCCTTCAATAAAGCTCCTATGGGGAACCTTACAAAAACAGGCTGTAGTGGAGGGTGTGCTGCAGTGCATTCTGAATGCACTCATTAAGTAGGGAAACCTAAATGAGATGCTGGAAGCACATCTAATCTGATGCTTCCTGGAGTCTTTGATCCCAGGAAAATGCAGGATCAGCTGGGAGTAAACAGATGTTTTTTTCCATCATTCCTGAAATAATTTCTCACTGATAGAAAGTGAAGATCATTATTTTATTGTTTATCATTCTTAAGTCTTGCCAATCTCTCCTCCATTCCGCCACATTTTTAAGCGTGAGCGTTATTTTTGTGTGTGTGTGGGGGGTGCGTGGGGGGAGATTGGGGATGGGGGTGAATTGGGTGTTCAGTAATTGATGCTAGGTATTGTTCCAATCTGGATGCAAAGAGTCTGCATCAAGCACTTCCAGATCAGAGGGAGACCGAGCAAAGCTTCCAAGTCCCAGGTCAACTAATTTCAACTTCAGCATCACCCATTTTCCATTGCATGTTGCATTTAGCACTATATATCCCTGTCTCTAAAATCAGATTGACAAGTTAGTGCTCAATTCCAACTACTCTGCACGTTGAGCCCAGACTTACTGAGCTTGGTACTAATTTCCACGGGACCCTTTTAACAATCAAGAAAGAAAGAATTGCACAAGCCATATTTTGCCTCAATAAATCATGTCGGCCCAATATAGAACAAGGTCAAAATATCATTTCAAGCCTGTGATTTTCTTTTAAGTTGAAATAATTTGTGCGCTTACTTGTTCAGTCTCCTTTTCCAAAGGTATTTAAACTTGGAGTTCAGGCAGAGCCTACGGCCACTCTTCAAGGTGGCTCTGTAATAGAAATCAACAAAATCAACATGGAATGAACTGCTACATTATGAGATTGTGCCAGGGCACTAATGCGAGAGCTCTTCACTCGTGCATATGTTTTTTCTCAACTTTCATACGGGTAGAAGTTGCTCAAAGCAGTTCATTTGTACTTTAAGTAAAAATCATCCTTGTTTGATGAATGTTTTGGCCTTATTAGGAATTTAGTCCAAACGTGCTTGGAAAGGTAACTTAGTCTCACTTGAGAGGCGCACTTTGCTTACAGTGTACCTCTTTCCCACATACACAGGTTTCCAGATAGGAATCTCCGTGCTGTCTAACTTTAGGGAATATGATACACATATTTGTGGAGTTTAAAGGTGTCCCTTATGTTAATATTGAATTGGAACAATTGCTTTAAGCAATAAGCGTTGGGCAAATTGATATTGTAATATCATTTCAAGCCTGTGATTTTCTTTTAAGTTGAAATAATTTGTGCGCTTACTTGTTCAGTCTCCCTTGTTCAGAGCAACGCAGAGGTTTGGTTGGTTAAGGGCTTTCTCTCTGCTATTCTTCTGCCTATTATTGTATATGTTACCTGTCATTTACTTATTTGCTGTGTGTGAAGCAGATTACAGTATATTACTGTGGTGTAATTTAGCTGCTTAGTGGATGCAATCATTCTAGTTAAAGTCACACAAGCTCTGGTGGGTTTTGTTTGCAAGATCTTAATAAAATGAAATTAATTCATTTGGTTCAATAAAACCTAGGGTTCGGGCTGCAAGATATTGACAGCTCAATTTATAAAGGTATCCAGACTTTCCGAAGATCGGTCAGTCTATCCAGCGGGTAGATTTGCTGAGCAATATGCTTTATGTATGCTGTGTTCGCTGATTTTAGACAGATAGTGTTAACAGTGCAGACATGGTGGTGTTAACAATGCTCCAATGAGTCTCAGTACTTTGGTTTAGGGGGTTGGAAAATATACCAGAAATCTTTACTCCTCATCACTGTGTGTGGATATAAGGACAAAAGGCCAAGTTCAGCCTGAGCTGTAACTCCGCCAGCCCATATGAGCAATGCCCATTTGAGTGAGGTTAAAGAGAGCGATTATTGATGCAGACAAAAGGCAGAATGATTCGATCATGGTCAGGAGGCACTGCTGACAAGTTATGCACGATGTTTGCTAACACTTTTAGCTGCTTTTCAATATACTCAAAGATTATGAAAGTGCTTACACGAGCTGCAGAGGACAGTTCGGGATGGGGATAATCTGCAGAGCCTTAATGTTGTTCACATTGATGTGCAATGTTCCACCTCTGCATATGCACCTGTTGAGCACAGCAGCCGGTTTCTCTATAAAACCAAACAGAATTATTAGTCAATGGACTGCACACGTAATGCAGCATGCTTGGAGTTTCACCCTCACTCTACTGTATGACAGAGCCCAGGTTAGCTTTTTGGAATCAGTAACTGGTGAAGATTACTTTGCTGACTGGAAAAATAAAGAAAATATAATTCTTACACTTGATATAGTGCCTTTCACGTAAAGAGGACAACTTTTAAGAGAGAAGTAGATAATTATTTGGGGAGGGCAAGTTTGCAGGGCTATGGGAAGAGCACGGGGGAATGGGATTGATTTGGACAGCTCTTTTAAAAGAGCCAGCACAGACACAGTGGGCTGAATGGCCTCCTTCTGCGCTGCATAATTCTGTGATTCGGCACTGACTCCATTGGCTCCTTTTCAGATTTGTTTGCAAATCCTTGGTCTTTCCTCAAAGCTCATCTGCCCCCACCCCCCACCACTTATTGACCTATCCCACCTGCATTTTGGTCGGTTTCCGATCACGGCACCAGTTCACCATGGGATGGGGTATCATATTTATTGAAAACAATAAATATAATACATCAAAAACAAAAGCCCAATGAATAAAGAAACAACGATTGTCATCAATCTTTGTTTATGCACCCCCACCCCCCCCCACCCCCCAACCCCCCACCCCACTCCATCATTCCTTTTTGCTAGGATGTCCCACAAGTGACACATTATTACCAACTCTATTTTTGGGAAGTTTGTGCATTCTAGGCATGCAGCATTGCAACACATACACTGTGTTGCACACTGGAGCAGAATTCCAACATTGATGTGAATCACTGTACCCACCAGGCAGATTGAAATCATTTTCGACTCCTGGCCAGCTTAATTTAATGGCTCCAGGTGAGGTATTATATATTTTTTAAAAAACACACACATACACACTCTGAAGCATAAATGAACTGAACGAGTTCTCGCCAACGACAGACACACCAGTGCATTTTAATCCAGAACAGCTGCAAATTCAGCTCGAAAATAGCCACATAAACTGACTTGTCTTGGGAAAAACTCAGGTAGACAGTGCACCACACAGAACTGCTCTTGTCACACGCCTTGTCATGCTCGTGTGTGTGTGTGTGTGTGTGTGTGTGTGTGGCATCATCAGTGCATCAGTCACAGTAGGTACCACAACAGCCCAAAGCATTTGACAACTGCTTTAATGACCACCTTGTTTCAAGCTTTGCCATTAAAAAGGCGTGTTGCATTCTTGAAACTTCCACCCCCCCTCCCCAATAAAAGCAGAAAATCCCATAAAACTAAAAAGCCATCGCTGATGTGCACCTGGCAGCCTGGACCACTGAACCTTCCTCCAAAAAAATACCCCCCCCCACTCCAAACAGTCTGCATAACAGTTACACAAGGCTCAGTTGTAAGATGCTTAGAGAAAGAGAGTGACTGAGTGAGTGAGTGAGTGAGTGAGACCAATTTTCCATCCTGTTGCTCTATCACAGCAACAATTTTAAAACTATTTTACACCCAGGTTAAAAAAAAACAAAATTGTTGGCAATGGCAAACAGCCACGACTCAACGTTGGGACGAAGACAAATTAGTTGGGAGCTGAGTTCCTATCTTACCTTCCTGTTGGCAAACAGTTGGCATAGAGGAACCAGAGACCAGATTGAGTGTTTTCACCCCTTTTTTTTGTGTGTGTGTGTGTGTGGGGGGGGGGGGGGGGGGGATGGGGGTTTGGTTCTCACTCAGCTTTTCAGTCAATAAAAGAAATAAAAATAACAAGTCAATGTGTGCTGGAGAGAGACACACAGAGAGAGGGAGAGGGAGAGAGTGTTGCCTTCTCCTCTCCTCTTACTTACTTCTCAGCAAAGCTCTTTAAAGACTTACCCTGAGACTGGTTGATGCACAGCACAGCGAGGAGCAGAGCTGTCACTGCACACACCTTCAGACTCATCTTGTGTTGTGTCAAGTCGACAGTCAGACTTTCAGCAAAGGGTCTCTCTCTCTCTCTCTCTCATGGAAACAACGTGCTTTTTGGGGTTGCATTTATATTTAACAAAAACTCCTCCTTCTGCTTCGCGATTGGGTCGCAAGGAATAAGTTGGAAACTCAGAGACAGGATGTAACAATCCTTTCCTTAATCCTCAGAGACCCTACAGTTTGCAGATCGTGAATACCTTTTTTTTGGGGGGGTTAGGGAAGTGGGATCCCACAATTCATTCGAATAATACGGTCAATAAATATTTAAAGAGAATCTAGGAAGTCATTAGGGTTTATAAGCAAAACTGTTTTATTCTCTCTGGGTAAATTATGGGGATTTCCTATTAATTTACTACGTGGTGCAATTTGGCAGTGAGCCACACAGAGTTAGAAACGTTCCAGATTTCATCCCAGCTCTGACCAGAATGGCACTAGTGTTATCCATGGGATGGGGAAGATTGCCCCCATCACCAGTGACCACTTGCTGGAAGGGCAGTGTGGAGTCCTGTAGCTCAGTGGTTAGAGCACTCGCTTTACAAGCGAGAGACCTGAATTCAATTCCAGGCACAGGGCGAAACCTTGGGCAAGTTTCCTTACTCCACACGCCTAATAGTAATCCCTCCAAAACCAAAAACAATAATAAATTGGTCATTTTCAATCTACGACTGTTTGTGGGACATTGCTGTGCGCAATTGGCTGCCGCGTTCCCCCACAAATATACAGTCAATTCGCTTTACAGTGTGTTCTGTGAAGCGCTTTGGGACGTCGTCCTGACGTGAAAAGCGCTATATCAAATGCAAGGATTATTATTATTATTATAGGAGGGATGCCAGAGTGGGTTGTAAGAGCCCCTGTGGTTGAACAGCCTGCGCGTACTTAATGTGGAGAACATGAACAATGTTGACAGGGCAAGGTTGGTAACTGGAGGGTTCACCAGTGTGGTATGACAATCATAATAATAATACTTCCATTTGGCATAGAGCCTTCTCAAGTCGTTAAGACATCTCATAGCGCTTCACAGAATGTATTTCAAAGTGGATCGACTGTGTGTGCGTTTTGTGGGCGAAATAACAGTGTGAGCTTTAGGATAGAAGAATAAACAGAGAAGTCAGAAGCTTTAAGAATTGTAATTCTATCTATCAAAGGGAAAGTTATTCCTAAAATCTGATTTTAAGTTGTATCATTTTGTTTCCCTAACTTAACATGAGAATAAATAATAATAATCCTTGCGTTTGATTTAGCGCTTTATCACATCTTCAAGATGCCTCAAAGCGCTTCACAGAATATACTGTAAAGTGAATTGACTGTATATTTTGTGGGCGAAATCCAGTAGCCAATTGTGCGCAGCAGTGTCCCGCAAACGGTTGTGGATTGAAGTGACCAATTTTTTTAAAGAAATTAAGTCTTGAAATGAAATGCACTTTGTTTCTTAAACTTCAGGCATTGTAGATATTTCTTATCACGATGACCGGTTGCATAAGGTCAAATAATTCTGCACATCAGCCTGGCTCAGTTAGTTGCTGTCTCACCACTACGTGAAAAGATTGTGGGTTCAAGCCCTGTGTTGGGACTTTGAGTGTTGGACTTTGATAATGTAATGCAGTGCTGGGGGACTCTCGTTGTTGGAGGCGGCATTCTTTGGATGAAACATTAAACCAAGGTCCCATCTGCTGTACAGTTCAATGTTAAAGGGCATGGCACTATTTGAAATGAGTAGGGAGTTTTGCTCGCTGTCCTGGCCAACAATCTTTCAGATTAAAAAAAAAGGTTAATCATTTCATGACTGTTTATAGGACATTGTGTGCAAACTGGCTGCTGTATTTACGAACAAACACACAGTCATTACAGTTTACAGAAAAAAATGAGAATCACTTTAAGGCATTCTCAGAGCTTGTCAAATGCAAGAATTATTATTCAATGTAAAATAGATTTATATATAATTGCAATCTAAATGTTTATAGAATTTTAAAAAATAAGCTCTAGGAATCATTGTCTAAACGTACAATCATTCATTAAACTATTACAATCGACCACTTGTAAACTATTGAACTAAACCACTTGTAAACATGAAATCAAACACTTCTGAAACAATAAAATACACCACTTTGCTGTGCAATTGCTGTGTTTAATAGCCTTCATACAAAAAAGGAACAAATAAGTAAATGGACATTTTTCTCTTTTTTTAAACAAATATAATGTTTTCAAATTATGTTGATTCCAATTTGGTTAAATATTTAGTTTAAAATTCTGTAAATCGCACGTGGCAGCTGTGATGCATTTTCCGCCTGTTGTTGTAGGTTAGTGAGTTGCAGCATTATAAGTAACAGAACAAAGGTCACTTTTTATGTTGCAGGTCGTAATACTGAGCTTGCATGTTTCAATATTCTGCGAGTAAATAAAGCTGATTGTATGTAATAGAGTGTAAGCATCATGTTTGATGTCTGAGAAAGACAGTACAAAGAAGACCCTCAGGCACAAGAGATAATTTATGGTTATTAATATAGAGTTCATTAGAATATAGCTTTCCCATTCTGATTCCATAGCCTAATATGGCTATGTAGCCATACAAGCTCAAAGCTGCCATAGGCTATGTGGAGCCGTTTCCAGAACAAGCAGCAACCCACATTGGTACTTCAGAGCAGAACCTCAAGCAGCAGGTAACTGACATGTGGTGCTGGTTTGAAATTGCATCGGGTTTGTAGAAGCGACAACTCTTACAGCTCAAATATGTTCTTGAAAACGAGTGCCTGTTGGTAATATTCAATTGATTCTATCCATCAAACGGGGCTAAAAAATAGTTGTATCACCTTATTCTAAAAGAGAGGAGAAAATGCCTTTTTAAGACATTTCTCATCATCAAGATCTAAACTGTAGCAACTGTTTGTTTTTAATTTATTCCAGAATGCTTTGGATAAATAAAACATGCTGTTGTTTTATGTGCTCTGTGCATTTCTCGAATTCCACTTTCCAATGATGTTTTAGGGAAGAAAGTTTTTTGTTGGTTTCACTTGAGAAAGCAATTTTGTTGGAAAGTTCAAAATGACTCGGAGCACTCGTAGGGTTAATGCAAGTCTTGAATGTTATCTGGCATTGGTGACTGTTTTAGTTTCCCTAAAGCCTAGCGGTCATTCCACAGAGAGCCTACATTGCTCTTCACCTGAATTGCTTATTGTCGTTTCTAATCTTGTTTACTGCCATCCCTTTTCTAATCTATTTCTGCTTAAACAGGAAAAGTGAAACAATCCCACTTCAATGTCCTTTCCCCTTGCAGTCCTGCCCACTTAAACAATGCAGCCTTGAGCCGGCTCAGGGCCAACACGTGTGCACTGTATATGACATTTGCAACACGCTCCAATGAGTGTCGCTAGACACTGCGTTCTACGCATTGTCATCGACTCCATTGTGTAACTGGAAATATTTATGTGGCCCAATACCCCATACCCCAAGGTCCCATCTGCTGTACAGTTCAATGTTAAAAGGCATGGCACTACCCGAGTAATAATAATAATCCTTAAATTTAATATAGCGCCCTATCACTTCGTTGAGACATCTCAAAGCCCTTCACAGAAAATGCTGTAAAGTGAATTGACTGTATATTTTGTGCGTGAAATGCGGCAGCCGATTGCGCACAGCAGTGCCCCACAAACAGTCGTCGATTGAGTGACCCAAAATTATTGTTTCATTTTTTTGAAGCAATCTGCCAATCGACTAACAACCAGATTCCTATTTACTGCTAGGTAAACAGAGGTGTATGGAGTAAGGAAACTTGACTAAGGTTTTGTTTTGACCGAGAATCGAACCCGGGTCCTCTCACTTGCAAGGCAAGTGCTCTAACCACTATGCTACAGGACTCCACAAGGTTCCTAAATTCATGATATCCTCCTCATGGGACACTCATGCAGAACACTTGTAAAGAGCTTTGGAAATGTTCCATAAAAGCCCATTACGATCAGTCTGGGCAGGTCTACTTTCTGAATGAGCCGTTTGCTTTCTATCTCTCCTGCTCTCCAATCCCCATTGCCATCATAAACCTATCCAACTCCCCCATCAAACTGTCAACACTGTCAAAACCCTCTCCGCCTCCCTGGCCAGACCACTCCACATCTTGACCACTGCATAAAGTGTTAAAATCTAAACTGTTCCCCAAACTGTAACACCCCCACCACCCACCCACCCACCTTTTTAGAACTGTTTGACTTTATTAACCATGTTGCTGGAGTATACTTTTTAATAATAATAATCCTTGCATTTGATATAACGCCTTTTCACGTCTTTGATATGTCTCAAAACACTTCACAGAATATATTGTAAAGTGTATTTTGACTGTGTATTTTGTGGGCAAAATGTTTATTTCTGCAGCCAGAAAATGTCAATAAAATCTTCACTTCATCTTTTCCTCCGGTGTAAACACTCCCACTTTCTAATATATTTTCAAAATTATTCTATTTTGATACAATGCCTTTCACGTGAGGAGGATGTCTCAAATCGCTTCACAGGATTTACTGTAAAGTGTAGTGACTGTTTTGTGGGAGAACAACTTTCTACAGTTACTTGTCACTTTTGATATGATTGTCTGCAATAAACAAACTTAATCTTTATGAGAATCAGTTGGCACAGGCTGGAGGGAACGCATTTTAGTTATTTCTAAATTGCATTTTAATTCAGAGCATGCACATGGAAATTTAGAATTAATCTTAAAATGAACGTTAACCTGGCATGTTTGCTTTTTTGTGTGAAGCTGCCTCTCGCTGGATAACAGGATTGAATGACTCAGTTGCATTTAGTGTCTTGGATTTGTTTTCAATGGAATGGATTCAATTCCACTGCAGCAATGTTAGTATCGTTTCTAAACCCATTCCTCATTGTAACGTCTACAGATGTTACATTTTCCAGATCAGAAGCATAATCAGAGAGCTGACTAATCACCTTTTCCATCCTCTTAAACCACAGGTTAAGTTTGAGTCCAAGCTTGGAGGGAAACGATAATGTCTTCTTCCTGTTGACTGTATCAGTATTGTGTTCTTAAAAGGTTGTAATATTAACTGAGCTTTAAATAGAAAAGTTTTGGAAGTATGGATTTGGCATTTAATGAATACACAGCTTAATGCACAAAGCTGCTAGTTGTCCGTTCAATTGGCACAGCTGTAGTGAGAAACCATTTGTGTCACACTGGTCAAGGAGGGACAGTGCAGTCGTCCAAATATACAGGGTCAGTCTGTCTCAGTTGGTAGCACTGTCGCCTCTGAATCAGAAGTTTACAGCTCTGACTCAGTTGGTAGCACTGTCACCTCTAAGTCAGATGTTTGTTTGCTCAAGCCCCACACAAAAAACTTTGACTCAAGAGTCTAGGCTGACACTCCAGGGAAGCATTGCACTGCCAAATGAGATGTTAAACTGAGGTCCAGTCTGTTATGATCACGAGAGCAAATGTACAACAACAACAACCAACTTGCATTTATAGAGTGCCCTTCACATGGGGCAGGGTCTCGAAGCACTTAAATGTACACCAAGCTGTAGATAGAGTCTTAGTTAAATTTGTGAGTGCTTGCGAACATAATCTGCTAACCAACCTCAGTCAGAGGTCATGCTTTTATTTGTTTGATGCTCAATCCTACCGCCTGATCTCAATAAACCTAATGTTGGTTGGCAGACCTGGTGGATTCTGTAATACCGTTCATGATGGATTTACTCATGATTCACACTAAAATACTTGCTGCTGAGCATGGAAAAAACTTGAAAATAGTCTGTTACCAAGCATTGAAAGGAAATATTCGTCAGCTGAACAAGCTCAAAACTGACACTTTAAAATAAATAATAATCTCACCACATAGTGGAACAAATCTTTATCATTTATCTGCTGCATTTTCATTTATTGATAATAATACTAATCATAATTACATTTGAGTTCTTCAAACTCCAAGTATGAATTAGACAGTTATTTCGCTAGAACTTCATTGAACATTGACTACGATCAGATTGTCTTGCAGTGTCTGTTGGCGAGTGTGGGAACAATACTTCTTGGTCCCATCCATCATTGGCAGTAAGAAGTCACTTTTGGATCATTTCCATTCCATCAAGATTTATTTTTGAACATTCCAGTATGTACTCTCTGCACATAATCTAAACAAATGTCAACTGATTCCAAAGGACTTTTTTTTTCTCTGGTCACGTGGACTTTAAACTCACTACAAAAATATTAGCCTCTCACATTGAGGCATTGATTTCATCATGAAATCCCAATGCATAGCATTGGACGACTGCAATCCACGATTGTTGTGGGACAGTGCAGTGCACAATTGGCTGCCACGTTTCGCCCACAAAATATATAGTCAATTAACTTCACAGCATATTCTGTGAAGCACTTTGAGACTTCTAGAAGACGTGATAAGGCATTATATCAAATGCAAGTCTTATTATATACCGCCTGATGAAATGTCTTACGTGCTACACAGGCTTTACCATAAAATGGAGTTGAAGGTGACCGCAGCAGTCAACTTGTGCACAGCAATGTCCCACAAACAGCCATTAAGTGAATGAGCATTTTGTTTATCTGGGGGATTGTTCGCCGGAACACCAGGAAAAACTCCCTTCTCTTTTTTAATAGAATAGTGTCAGGGGATCCTTAATGTTCACCTGAACAAGCAGACGGAGGACTTGGTTTAATGTCTCATCCAAAGGATGGCATCTCTAACAATGCAGCGTAACCACCCCGTCCCCCCACCCATCACCGCATTGGATTGCCAGCCCACATGATGAGCTCAAAGTCCCGGTGTGGAATTTGAACCCACAGTCTTAGGTCTCTAAAGCAAGAATGCTACGAACTGAGCCAGGCTTACACCAAGTTTTGAGTCCACGAGAAAGTATTGGGTGAAGACATTTCTCTGTTGAATCTAAAGATACTGAATGAAAAGCAATGAGTTTGAGTGGAGCCCAACCAGCTTCTAGTGAAGCACAAGTTTAGTCCACATTCAGTTGTAGTTGTTGTATCCACAGACTACAATCTGACCTTCATCTACGTAATGCCTTTCACATAAAACAGATCTTGAATGAACAGAATGGGAGCAGTGGATACTGACCAATAATATCTTACATTTATATAGCATGCTTTATGCTGGATAGTGTCTCGGAGTGTGCCGAATTTGGAGGAGTACAGAGGAAAAAAGTTAAGCTTCAATAAATAAAGTCGGATGAAATATTGCTTCTTCACATTTGAGTGGATTTAGTTATGTTATTAATTATAATTAAAACTCATTTTGTTTCTATGATTGCTGGATTCCTACCAGCACTTCTAGGAAAAACCTACTTAAAAAGGTATTATATGCATGCAGCTAAAAGGTTATGAAGTGTGGGCAAAAATTAAATCTCATTTGCAATGAGTTGGCACCGAGTCAACAATTTCAGTCAGAGGAGTTACAACAATGGGCTGAAATGGAAGAAGAAAACATTGCTGTGTATAAGATGTCTGCTGCTTGAGAATTAATGCAGTCCTGTAGCAGATTGCTTAGTGTGATCGCCTTGCAAGCTATGCGGTTTTAGCTGGTTAGGCTCCAGCAGTTACCCCAATGAATACTCTGGGGTCCCCAAACCTTGTAATCAGTTTGGTGTGGATACTATTAAGCATGGTGATGAGTTTCCTCACGTGTCAAGTTAGAGTTTAACTCTAAAACTTGTGGATTTTGCCATTTATATCGCTGTATTGACTCCCTGCCTCTAGGTGTATCCAATGTTCTCCTTGGTGTCTGCTATAAAACAGAAGGAAGTGTAAATCCGATCTTTTGTTTCTGTGCTAGTTTTGAGATCGTTTTCAGCAGCAGGTACAGAACAGCTTTGCTGGCGATACAAAGCCACTTTCATTTTTGTCCCGCTTTCCTTTAACTATGTTCTGATGAATTATAGTCAGCTTTGGTTCCTAAGGACCTTCATTGCCAAAAGGTATTTGATGCAGCCACCCCACAGCTGAATTAATAAATAACGTAACCTGAGCCATACTCCAGGCCCTTCGTTTACACTTAACTAGAATCTTTAAGGCACTGTTTCTAGACTCTAGATTTTTTGCATTTGTACTGTCAAAGAGTTTTGTGCTGTAGAAATATTAGCAGCACTTCACTCATTGAGTACAGTCAAGGGCAGCAAGTCAGATAGAACGGACCTTAATTCAGAAAGCTGTAATTTTCTCTTTCCGTTGGCATCTGTACGCTTTGAATTCCATATTCCATAAAACATTATTTGGAATCCAATCACTTGCAGAAAAAGTCAGGGCAACTGTGGGAATTAAAACATACCAGTAACTGGCTTCCATCTGCCATGGTCAATTCAGTAGTGGTGCAGCTAATCTGTTATAGGCATGTCTAGTCTTTGGATTTGTCCATATATATATATAGCTATAAACGCAATCATATTTGTAAATAGGGTGGATCTGTTTCAATGCTTTACTTGCGTATTAAAAACATGGCTTTTCAGAAAGCAAATTATTTACTAAGTGTTCTGAGCCACATAACGGTCTGGCTCAGTTAGTACAATTCTTGCCTGCAAGTCAGCTGGTTATGGGTTCAAGCCCCACCGTTGGGACTTTGAACTCACATAGTCCAGGCTGATAAACCAATGCAGTGCTGGGGGCGTGCTGCATTGTTGGCAGTGTAGTCCTTTGGATGACTTTTAGGTGGACATTATAGATCCCATGACACCATTTGAAAAAGAGAAGGGAGTTTCTCCCTGCGCCTGACCAACAATTCGCCCAGATAATGTGGGGGTCATTCACTTCATAGCTGTTTGTGGGACTCTGCAAATTGGCTGCCATGTTTGGCCTCAAAACAGTCACTGCACTTTACAGTAAATCCTGTGAAGTACTTTGGGACGAGGATTATTATTATTGTTTGTTGGTATGCAGATGTTTGTCTGGCTGGCTCCATTGCTCCACGTTCCCTCCATGCCATCTGGAGCACTCCGAGGCGCTATCCTGCGGGAACGGCCTTATATAAATAAAAGTTGTTGGGGTTGTGGCCTCTGAGTAAAACAACTTCTCTGCTCCTGCCCTGTCCTGTTGCTGCACTGTAATATTCAGCAATAAATATGATCCACAACTTGAAAGTCTTTTGATCTTTGCTAATAATCTCAGAAAAGGGGAGAAGTTATACATCTGAAGAGGAACAACATAAGAATATGGGGAAGAGAGAGGGAACTGAGATTAGGATCCTTCCCATCCCCACTCTTTTGGCTCCCAGCCTCAGCTTGGGTAGCAAGCTAGTATTGATAAGCCCCTTGGGACTTCCTCCCCATGTGAAAGGTGCTGTATAAATGTAACTTTGTATTGTAGATAGCCAAAGGAGCTAGCATCAACACAAGCTGAAATGTAATCAACGTTCTGCAGTGTACGCATTTCTATGTTTCCCTTGCCAAAAAGTGACATTACCCTTTTTGTACTTGTGCCAATTTTTTTTAGAAGTGTTCTATCATGCTTAATGAAAGCACAAGCTGCTGATCAATCCGATACAAGATCCTCTGCAGGCAAAAGAATTGATGCCTACTGTACAGAGAGAAAGTGTCTTCCCCATATTGACTACTGCACATCTAATTTTAGGCTGAGTAACTCTCCCTTCTTGTTACCAATGCCAATTCCTTCTGGCAGCTATTTGTTTTCCATAAGCTATCAGTTATGTTCTTCAACATCTGCACACAATAAATTTAACCTGAAAAACAAGCTCTTTAACTATTTAAGAACAAGCACGATATGTAATATGGAAAATTATTTTGGCAACCATTCAACATTGAGTCTAGTGTTGAGCCGGAAAATGTAACATTTTTAGCACATGTGTTATTTTCATTTGAATGTACCTGTATTTTGTTTGTTGCGCATCAATCTGTTATTTTCTTCACAAAGTAGGATGTTGATATTTATAATCCTGTAATCCTTGCATTCGATATAAACTCCTTATCGCGTTGTTGAGATGTCTCAAAGCTCTTCACAGCATTTTACTGTGAAATGGAGTGTCTGTGTTTGTAGGCGAATGCTGCTACCAATTTTGTTGGAGGTTTCTTTACTTGGATAATTTGCTAAAGAAGATAACATGGGAAGATAACTCCCACAGGTGTCCTCACAAGGTTATTCCAGTGAGTGGCTCAGTCATAGAGATCAGGAATGTCTGAGGGCTGATCTCTGATGTGTGCTGTATTAATAATGATAATAATAATCCATGCATTTGATGTAATGCCTTATCACGTTTTTGAGACATCTCAAATCACTTCGTAGAATATACTGTCAAATGAATTCACTGTATATTTTAGGGGTAAAACCGGCAGCCAATTGTGCACAGCAGTCTCCCATAAACAATCGTGGATTGAAGTGACCAGATTATTATTACTATTTATTTTTTGATGAATTAACTGATGGCAATAGCAGTGGAGACTATTGGCCTCAGGGAAAAGGAGGAAAACAAGTGGTTTGAGACGTCTGAACGACTTGATAAGGCGCTATATCAAATGCAATAATTATTGTTATTAATCTTGTGCAGTAAATTCTAGTCAACTGCTACTTATAGGCAAGGTTGTGGTGCTGAGTTACTAAGATTTGAAGTCTTCCTATAATAATAATAATCCTTTGCATTTGATACAGTAATTTTCACAGGAGGATGTCTTTACAGGATATAAGTAAAGTGATTGTATTTTGTAGACGAAACATGGAAGCTAATTTTGCGCACAGCAATGCCCCACAGACACCCCATGAACTGAATTTAACAACTTTATACCGGGGAGTGGGGTGGGAGATTGTTGACCAGGACACCGCGAGAAACTCACTTCTCTTTTTTCGAACAACGCCACGGGGTCGTTAAATGTCCACTTGAACAGGCAGGCAAGGCCTCAGTTTAATGTCTCAACCATAAAACAGCACACCCTCAGCATTGCACGGCAGGGTTAGCCTGTGATTTCATAGATTGTGAGGGGATTGTAGCTCTAAATCTTTGACCACATCATGTCCCACAGCTAATTCTTGCTTAAGAGCTATGGGCTCCTCAACAGACCTCCCATCTTCTACCTGCTCGCCTGCACAGTTTGTTCATAGCTTGAGCTTTTTCAGGGAATTTTTATTGCTCCTGTTCATTTGTTCTCCCTTTTTTTTAAACATACTCTATTCCTGGCTTCGACCAAGGCTCTGTCTCTGAACACACACCCTCTTGCTGGCCTGCCTTACAGCAGTCTCTGCATCCAACTATCATTTAGACTACACTTTCCTTTGGCAAAAGCTGAACAACACTAAAGTGTGGGGCCCAATTATTTGCTCAATGTTGGAATAATTTTAGAATTGTTGTCATCATTCCCAGTCCATTTTTCCAGCCATTCTATTTCATAAATTGTTATCCCAGCTGGATACATACTTAACCTTGCTCCCTCCTTCCCCATCTTCAGGTCACGCCAGAAGACCTTCCTCTTTGACTGTGCCTACAGCCACCTACCTCTACTCCCGGCTTGGTGGCTTGCTCCGAAACTGTCAAGCGCTCTGGGACGCTCCCCTACGTGAGGGGCGCTATATAAATGGAAGTTGTTGTTAGTTGGTTGAGGCTCTGCTTCATTCACCTGAGTTTGCTTCAACTTACTAACTAAGTTACCGGTGTGATAAGAGATTTTCCAATGTTATTTTGTGACAGACCAAGAAGGTTTTAGACATAAGACACAGTCACTACACTTTACAGTACATCCAGTGAAAAGCTTTGAGAAGTCCTACCAGCGTGATAAGGCGCTATATCAAATGAAAGGATTATTATTATTATATTCAGTTGATCGCTCCCCATATTCCTTTAATATTTTTATTTTTCAAACTTCTATCTAATTCCATTTCAAAAGCATGGTTATGGGCTCTAACACGGGTTGTGGCAGAGAATTCCACAGTGCAGTCACTCCTTGTGCCGTGCACAACATTTTTCTCGCCTCCCGTTTAATTCTTTTGGGGATTGTCTTAAATTCTTGCTCTCCTTTGTTGGTGACTCACTGACCACTGGGGAAAAAAAATCTGACTATTTACTCTATCATTGCCCTTCATTCTCATCAAGACCTCGATCAGGTCACTTCTGAATCTTCTCAGGTCTAGAGAAAAGAACAGCAACACCCAGCCCCCTCCCCAATAAAAATGGTCATTCACTTCATGGCTGTTTGTGGGACATATCACTGTGTGCAAATTGACTGCTGCATTCACCTACAAATCCACAGTCACTATACTTTATAGCAATTCCCTGTGAAGCACATGGAGACATTTCAGCGTTACTGGCTCTGTAGCAAATGCAAGGGTTATTATTATAAGTCTCTGAAATCTCTCATGACATACCAGTGAATTATTGACTATAATTTATTTTCCAGTGTTGGAAACTTTGCTGGTATTTCATTTCACCGTACAATTTAATATGAACTTCAGGTAATAAGAGACTTGTGTTCTTTCGCTTCACTTCACGTCATTCAGTTCATGGCTGTTTGTGAGACACTGCTGTCAGCATATTGACTGCTCCGTTCACCTGAAAAATCCAGAGTGACTACACTTTATATTGAATCCTGTAAAGCACTTTGAGATGTTGTCCTGAAGTGAAAGGCACAATATCAAATGCAGGGATTATTATTTTGTATTACAATCCTTTGCGTTTTGATTGACATGTTTTCTTGGAAAATACCTAAAACGAGAACTTATTTGGAGGAGAGAGTGCACAGAGCAGAGATGCTCTTTGAAAAATTGACCTCACAATCCCAATGATGCAAGCTTGGGAGTCAATGCAGTATGGTTTCGGGTTTCCACAGCTGTATGTTATTTCACAGCCGCATTTTAGGATCCCAGACATAACTCTCTTACTAACTGAGGAATCATGTTGAGTTGCAGTTGAAACAGCCTCGAGTACTGTTTACTATTTCTAACATTTATCTGTTCCATCAAGCGGCTTTTGTTGAGTTCTCCTATTTTGTCCCATCGCATTGTCAGCAGTGGCCAAATTCCTATTTTATTGATCCCGTTGAACTACCCAGTTGGAGTATAATTGCTTTCTACCCCTATTGTTATGTGGTTAAGTGTATCCCAGCGTGTCCGCTTGGTGTGCTCAGTCTTGGACAGAGTTCCTGTAGTGAATAACCCCATTTGGAGAGTTTATCATGCCTTGTGATTAATGAGCAGCAATTCAGAGGAACATAGAAAATTAGTTACAGAAAGCTCCTCCATAGAGTATTCCATGGCTCACCTACTTAAAATATTCTCAAATCTCACTTCCCCACCATATGCCTTGATATTTGTAATCCCCTGGTATCTATCCACCTCTATCTTAAATCCCTCAATTGATTTCTCATGTCTGACTGTCTGGCACCATGCTCCCAGATTCTTAATGCTTAGAACACCTTCCTCATCTCGATCCTAACTCTTTTTGCCCTGATATTGAACCAATGTCCCTGTGTAACTCCCTGAACCACTAATTCTAGACACCCCTCAGGTTCCTGAATTCCAGAGAATACATAATAAAAATATAATAATCCTTGCATTTGATCTAGTGCCTGATCACGTCAATGAGAGTCTCAAAGCATTTCACAAAATATATTGTAAAGTGAATATATTTTGTGGACAAAACTCCCAGCTAACCAACCTTTCACTAAAATTTAAACCACCACTTTCTCCGCCCCTCCCCACCCCCCCAATCCCTGGTATCATTCCCATGAACCTGTGCTGCACTCTATCCAAAGTCAATATATCCTTCCTGTAATGAGGCACCCCAAATTGCGTGCAGTACTCCAAGCGCTGTCTCAACAGTGCCCTGTACAAGCTCAACAGTGCCTCCCTGTTGAGTAATATAATCCGCAGGATATTACAAAGTGAATCACTTGGTGCTCCGGTTTGAAAGCTACGTTAACTCACCCCTGCAGGTTTCTGGAGCTCTGAGCAAAAATAAAAAGCTCCAGTCTCAGGCTGCGCTGAATTAAGGGGGTAATTAAAGGGCAATGAATGGGTTTATAGCAGGACCTGGAATGGCAGGCCATCACTGTGAGCAGGGAGTCATCCCACTCAGCTCCTGTTAACCCTGCAAAGCCCTAAAGAGTAGGGTGGTGCAGCAGGCCAAGCAGCGGGAATGCTTGCCAAACAGCAATATCAATGGCAAGCAATGCGGTTTTAGCTGGTTAGACTCCAGCTGTTACCCCAACGCACACTCTGGGATCCCCAAGTCTTAGCGCTTGCGAACCTGCGCCTAATACTCTCCGGAATTGGGTAAGCAGGATGCGTTCCTCCAGGGAGAGAGTGTGCATTCCATTCCAACAATCTATCGCTGGGATTTCCATGTGTAGGTGGGATGCATGGAATTCTCAACTTGGTTTGGATACTCTTAAGCACGGTGATGGGTTTCTGCATGACCAAAAAAAAATAGCTGGGCTGCACAATATGTTAATGAGGAAAACCGAAGAGTTTCAGAATAAGAGTGAGCATGCAAATACAAATTTGCATTTATATGGGACCTAAAAGAGGGTCTTCAAGTATTTCACAAATGAGAATAATTATAAATAAAGAAGTCGTTAGTAAAACAGGTATGTTAGGATGTCAGCCTGCCTCAGTTGGTAGGACTGACGCAGAGTTTGTGGGTTCAAGCCCCATGTCAGGACTTTGAGATTACATAGTTTAAGTTGACATTGCAGTACAGAGCTGGGGAAACGGTGCATTATCAGAGATGCCATCTTTCGATGAGATAGTAAAACTGAAGCTCCATCACGTGTATGTTGAAGATCCTGTGGCACTATTCCAAAAGAAACGGGAGTTTCTCCTAGTGTCCTGGCCAACAATCCCTCAGATAAAATTGATCAATCACTTTATGGCTATTTGTGGGACATTGCTGTGTACAAATTGGTTACCACCTTCACCTACAAAAACAGTCAGTATATTTTACAGTTAATCACATGAAGTGCTTGAAGGCGTCTCGATGATAATAATAATCTTTACATTTGATTTAGCATCTCATGTCAAGAGCATGTGACAGAGTGCTTCACAGGATAAACTGTAAAGTGGAGTGACGGTGTATTTTGTAGGCGAACATGACAGCCATTTTGTGCACAAAAATAATAATAATAACCCTTGCATTTAATGTAGTGCCTTATCATGTCTTTGAAACAGCTCAAAGCGCTTCACAGAATATACTGTAAAGTGAATTGACTGTATATTTTGTGGGCGAAAGGCAGCAGCCAATTGTACATTAAAAGAACTGTTAAAAGAATATAACTAAGAGCAAACAAGGCTTGAGAATTAGAAAGTAAATGGTTTTAACCGGAACTTGATCTTCTTTGGAGAGGACTCAATACAAAGTACTGAAACCATTGTTCAATCACTCACATCTGATCGAGATAACGCATTTGTACAATATCACAAACTGTTGCACTGGGAATGGCACCAGGAAAGGAAAAGGTTAACATCAGAAACTATCAAATATGTGAGTTCCCAGGATAATGAACAGAGTCTAGCAAAACCTTCAACAACTCGCAGTCAATATTCTTTGATGGAGTGAGTGTTCTGGAGACAGAACCAGACATACGCAGACCACAAAGAAAATGGAAACAGTCCCAGTATTGCAATTGTAATGAAATTGTAATGTACAGTCATGAAACAGTAATGCTACGGATAACTCATTGAAAAAAGTGTATATTTTTCCTAGAATGAAGTTACTATTGAAAGGGATTTGAATGGATTAAAAGCTAAACACTGTTTCTCAATTTAAATTGAGGTGGCAAACTGAGGTTTCGTCTGCCTGTTCAGGTGGATATTAAAGATCCTACCCCTCTATTTGAAAAGAGAAGGAAAACGGAACTCTTTGATAAAATTCACCCGATGTCTTGACCAACAATTCCCAAGATAAAATTGGTCATTCAATTCATGACCTTTTGTGGGACTTTGCTGTGCACAAATTGGTTGCCACATTCACCCCCAAAACACAGACAGTCACTGCACTTACATATGGATATGCTGTGAAGTGCTTTGGGATGTCCTTGTGACTTGAAAGGCCCTATATACCGAAGGTAAGGATTATTATGATTATCATTTGTGAAGGAAAGCACAGAAAGCTCCTGTAATTTTGAATGACTTTTTATTTTGCATAACTACTGCAAGGAAATAATGCAAGCAATAGAATTCATGATATAAAAATCAAAGTCGCCTTTCAACAGAAAGCTTCATATACGCCAACTATGCTTCTCTCTTCACATTTTGCGGAATCTTGCAGCATTGAGGATTTTAAATACACCTTTCTGTGGGTAAGGGAATCACAACGCTCCCAAAATGGTTACATTCCATTGCAACAATCACAGATTTAAAGCAGGAAATCAGTCGCAGGAATGAACAAAAGCAAGGAGGAACTCATGGGAGGCGCCAGCAAAGCATTTGTAAATTTTGAAAGAATTACAGCACAGGGAACTGTTCAGAACCGCATTGTGTTGTGCTACAATGAGCAGTCTTGACTCATGAGCGGCGTCAGACTGTTAGGCATTGGAATTCACAAGTACTAATTATAACGGACCTTGCAAAAAACATTTGGGGAAAACAATGCAGAATTTTCAAGGACAGAATCAATAGTGGTTGCAGATCATTGGGTAATAGAGAGAAAGTGGCTACTATAATGTAGCCTGGAGTTGATATGACAGCGACATATGGACTATATTTGTCGCACAGGGTTCAATAGATCATTTTTCTAAAGTAACTTAATTTCTATTCAAGCTATTAGGTTTGCTCTAAATAAAGACATTCTCCTCTTCCCCCCACAGCCAGGTTCACATTTATACGTTAATAGTAAGCTTTTTTAAAAAAATCGGATTAATTAGAGTTGCAATGTTATTGAAGTCTTTTTTTATTATATGGTATAATATTACTTGAAACATCCCCTTTAGGGTTTTAGAAAAGTTATAGACCTGCAACAGGCTGCTAATGTGTTTTCTTCTTGCAGCAAAGTTACATTTGAAATCTATTTTGTGTATTATTTTGTAAAAAGAGTGATAGTCGCTTTCTATCCCCTACAAATTACACCCAACAGGAGAATCCTTCTGCGTTTCTAACACCCCCCCCCACCCCTACCACCTATCCCACCTCCCAAACCTGCACCACTCACAATTTTCAAACCAGTAAACTTCCACATCTTATCAGCTCGAAAGAAATCAACTCAGAGTATTTCTGCTGGCCGTGTGAAAGTGCAGTTGGGTGGGGGGAGGGGGAAGAAAATATACTTTTGATTCTTTGGCACTATCCATGTACACACATGTACATCTGTGTGTTTGGGAAATCAGAGCAAGGCACAAGAGGTTAGTTAGCCTTTCACCCAAAGAAGGAGTAATTAGACCGGTTATTAATGTTCTGTTGACCTTTCCTGTAAGATTTCTTGTCCCCCGGGATTAATGTGTCATTTCCCACATGGCGCCAGGAGCTGCATAAGAAATGGTCTCCACTTTGGCATCCTCTTAAGGTGAATGCACCAATATAGTGAGTTACATGGGTCACCAAATTGCTTTGCAGCATCCTGGAGCCATTATCAATACCCCTGGAAAACCTTCTGAAATGGGTGGGGATGGAGGATTCAGTCTGTAGATTATTTGATGTTATTTCTGTGTAAATAATAGGGCTTTTTGTCTAATATATTTGAATATACTTGAAACATATTTAAGGTTATCATTTGCACTGTAGCTACATAGTTTAGAATAGCAGCGTGCATCTACAGGCTAAGACAAGGTGTGAACATTGCTTTGGTTGGTGACCTTTGATGCTACTTTGGGACAGCATAGATATGGCCATGGAATGAATGTACACAGAGGACAGGCAATTGGAAGCAAGTTATAGTTTCACTCCTGTAAGTTTCTGAATCCCATCAAAACCACAAGGTGGAATCACAGTTTCAATCGGGCCACCAGCAAGTGACTCCTCTTAATTTTGCGTTAACCGCAAGTGCTTTTCAAACGCTTGACAGTATCCCTACTGCCATAGGGTAAAAATCAGGAGGAAGCAGAGGTCAGTGCGACATAGGTAAAAAGGCTGATACAGATGATAATGACAACAGACCTCAAAGGTATATGCCATCAAGTGATGCCACACACATTCAGGTTCTGTCTCTAGCCTCTTGTTTCAGCAGCTGATTACTGGGTAAATGAAGGTGGAACATAAAAGGTTGCCACTCTTGTAATGTAACGGCGTCAGCTGAGCTCGGGATGAACATGTCATTTTGCGGGCTTTACATCCTGGATTTCCTGCAAGTTAACAGAGGCCGTCATTAGAAACTGTTTACAGGGTGACAATTATATCAAAGTGCTTTGATCTCTTTTCCTTCCCTGTAGGTCAATCATGAACTAACTCAGCTATACCTATTTCATATACCCGCAAAAACCTATTTGCAGAATGGTACAATACACATTGCACAGACAACAGCTTTCTGAAGGCTAATTTCTAAGTATTATTACAAAATAGCATAAAACAAAGCAACTTTTAGATTGGTTCCGACAAACTTCTAGGATGCGATTTGACTATTTATATAGAAATATGTTCTGTATATCATTAACTTATCCTCCATTATATTCATGCAGCTAAGATGCTGAATTCCCAAGCATTTCTTAGTCAGAAACTATTGCTGGCACATGGCAAAGTGTTTGCGGCTGGAAGACTTGGCCCTGACTTTGATTAACGTGTAGCTGAAGGCTGCAAGTTAGTAACTTTGGCAAATTAGTTGTATACCTTCAACATTTTCCCACATGGAGCTCACTTCCTAAGAAAGTTTCAGAAATGTAATCTAAGCAGTAGAAATACACCTTGAGCATTCAACCTTGTTCTTGAAAGGCATCGCATTAGAGCTTCAGTCCTGTAATTTCTTCACGGATGAAATTTGCCTCCTCACTCTCTGGTTACGATTAGGGAAATCTACTGCCACCCATGGGACATCAGGCTTCCAAGCAACCCAAGGCCTAAAATTTTATTTCACCTTGGGCAGTGAGACGGACTACTTTTTCTCAAATATTTGAGAACCAAGATCCCATCTGCCTATTCAGATGGATGTTATAGATCCCATGACATTATACAAAATAAGAAGGGATTTCGTCCCCCGTTGTTTGGGCTAACAATCTGGCAGATAAAATTGATTGTTCACTTCATGGCTGTTTCTAGGACATTGCTCTGCACTGATTAGATCATGTTTGCCTACAAAATACAGTCATTACATTTTGCAATAAATGTGTGAAGTGCTTTGAGATGTCCTCCCGGCCTGAAAGGTGCTGTATCAAATGCAAGCGTTATTATTATTAAGATGGTGCAGAATTGTGGAACATTCTTCAATTCAGTCTTAACTTGGAAGCATTTTTTAGAAATTGTGGAAAACTGGTTTTCAGATTGAATCGAGGAACTTTCCACAATTCTGTGCCATCTTAAAGTTTAAGACAAAATGGTCTTGCAAGCTAAGGCTAGGTTGAATTTTGGACCTCCTGTTTGCTACCGCTTTCTCAAGATATATTTTGGATCTAGAAGACTCTTGGACTACTTGATCTTGTTCTGCAGAATACAACCCATTACAGCACCAAGCTGTTTCTATAATAATAATCATAATCTTTGCATTTGATATAACGCCTTATCACATCGTTGAGATATCTCAAAGCGTTTCACAGAATATGTTGTGTATATTCTGTATATTTTGTTGGCGAAACACAGCAGCCAATTGCGCACAGCAGTGTCGGCAAACAGTCGTGGATTGGGTTACGAAATTATTATAATTTTTTCTTATTTTTTAAGGAATTATTACCTCAGGAAAGCGATCCGCCAAATGGTTAAGAACAGAGTTCCTACTTACTGCTAGGTAAACAGAGGCATTTGAAGTCAAGAAATTTGCCTAGGGTTTCGCCCCGCCCTGGTCCTCTTGCTTGCAAGTCGAGTGCTTTTAACTAATACACTACAGGACTCCACTGATTTCCGAAATCAGTCCAGCGTCCTGGCCTCAACCACCCTTCCTGGTAACCTGTTCCAGGTGTTAATACACTTTGTGTAAAGAAATGCTTCCTGTCTCAACCACTATAGAAACTGTTTGTTTCCACGCGCACACACCCACTGAAAACAAAGAGGAATATTTGTTGGATAAAGTCTTATAACAAACAAATTCCCCAGTGCAGTGATTTCACATCCGACTGCAGAAAGAGAACAAAAGTAATAACATTCCTTTAGATGTAGATGTGAGGGAATATTAAAAGCAGCCTTCCCTTAACCCTGTAGTCCTGTAGCTCAGTGGTGAGAGCACTTGCCTCGCAAACGAGAGGACCTGGGTTTGATTCCCAGGCAGGGCGAAACATCGGGCAAGTTTCCTTACTCCCCACTCCTCTGTTTACTTAGCAGTAACTACGAACCCGGTTATTAGTTGATTAAAATGTACAGTCAATTCACTTTCAAATATATTCTGTGAAGTGCTTTGAGAAATCTCTAAGACATGATAAGGTGCTATATTAAATGCAAGGATTATTATAATTCTGTATCTATTTTTAGACTGTTCTGCAATGGAAAGTAGAACATTAAAGGAGTCAAGGAGCCATGCCAATACATTAATATGTTATATGGCATGTGTATATTAATAACTCTGGATGGAATTTACTCCAATCTTTTCAGTAAATCTGCAGTAAATCTCGGAGTACAGGACTGCACTCCAGTAAAATTCTGAAGCGATCCCAGAAAGGGCAAGAGACCATGGTATTTTAACAAGCGTTCCTAAACATTTCAAGCGTTGTATCTTCTGTTAAGTAATGATAGTAGAGAGCAAGGTAAAAGCTAGAAAGTATTCCCATGGCTCAAGTAACATTTATGATTCATTCCAGCCCACTCTTGCTGTTTTACACCATAATCTGAATTGGTTGTTTGTAGCTCACTTAAAGGATATTCATTTTATATTATTTGGATTCAACAAAATCATGTCAATGGTTTTGGTGAATTCTTGTTGTGGATGTCCCACCGTGTCTTCAAAACAATCGCAATGGGCTTCCTTGAGAACTCAATTGCTGAAGCCAATGACCAGAGTGTAACTGAGTCATACTGGCCTGGAGATGCAGCTTTCTTCCCTGGTGTGTGGTGAGATAGATTACCTCAGATGAGGAAGGGTCAACGGTGATATGACTGGCCTGAGCCAGCCAGCCCTGGGTTACTGAAGAGAAAAAGCAGCCATGGCTCTTTCACTTCTCTCCTTCCTGATTTCTCTCTTGTGACCTGTTCTGGAACGCGTATGTCTATGGATGTTGAGAGAGGACAAGATCATGCTTGGCTGAGATGCCTCTTGTGACTTAGAATTACAAAGAATTGAAACAGGCCATTTGCCTAACTAGTCCATTATACTCAACATGAGCCTCCTGTTCCCCTCTCCTATACTCTTCTATTCCCTTCTTCCTCATATCTGCATAAAGTTTCCTATGAAATACTTTGGTGTTTTTTTTTGCTTCAAACACAGCTTTTGGCAGTAAATTTCACTTTCTCACTACCATCTGCATGAAGAAGTTCCTCCCAAATTCCCATTTAGATCTGGCACTGGCTATCTTACGCCTCATTCCCTAGTTGGTTGAACACGCTGACAGTTCTCATTGACTGGGCTCCCACATGAAAAATAACCAGTTGGACAAGGTACTAAAGGATGGTTAAATTGTTGAACCATACATCTGCATGGGTCAGAGGCTTGAGGCAGAGAAGAGAGGAAATTGGAAGGGGAAAAAAGTAATCATAACAGGTTTTGACCTCAACCAAGCCATATGTAAGACATGGTCCTTTCAGTGACAAATAGCTATTCACTATTTATAATGGATAGTAATACAGTAAACCCCTAATAATTCTACCCTGGCTTAACTTGTCACTAACACTTAAATCATCATGCTGTCAATATCCCAGCTGCATTTATTCATGTATTATGTATGTATTAAATTAAGCACTTCGACGATGCTGCCCCAGGTGAAGGGCACTATATAAATGCAAGTTGTTGTACACATGCCTAACTCGCCACACCAGATAACTCATAATTGAGCCCTTTTTCCTTGGAGTGATGTATTATCAGGAGTTTACTGTGTTTAAGATAAGTGCATTGCATTCAAATAACAGTACATTGAAGCTGTTAGTACTTTGTAGTTCATGAAATGATTGTGTGACCTTACAGATTGAAAAAATTTATGGAACGCAGCCATCTTGTTCGGGGGTGAATGCAGATTTGTTCTCCAGTGTACTTCAGAGTGGCTCTGTCAAACAAAACAGCAAAATGTGGGTGAGTTTTTGTGCTTATTGTGGTAACAGATTGGATTTAATGAATGCAACTCATTGTGTCAACGCACTCCAAAATACACCGCAGGGATATGAAGAGTAGGAAAGTCTCAGCTTTGATCCCTTGGCTGTGTGGAGTTCTCTGATCTAAACTGGAGTGGAGTCTTGTAGCTCAGTGGTTAGAGCACTCGCTTTGCAAGCGAGAGACCTGAGTTCAATTCCAGGCAGGTCAGGGCGAAACCTTGGGCAAGTTTCCTTACTCCACAAGCCTAATAATAATCCCTCCAAAAAAAGAAAAACAATAATAAATTGGTCATTTTCAATCTACGACTGTTTGTGGGACATTGCTGTGCGCAATTGGCTGCCGCATTTCGCCCACAAATATACAGTCAGTTCACTTTACAGTGTGTTCTGCGAAGCACTTTGGGACGTGCTCCTGACGTGAAAAGCGCTATATCAAATGCAAGGATTATTATTATTAAACTGGGGCTGCTGTGTTGGAGCTACAATTGGCCTCTGCATCCATGAGGGAGGGGGGGAAAGAACAGCAATACAATAGGTTATGCTCCTTATCGCCATTGAACCATGATGGAAAGTGCACATGTAAGGGCACAATTGGACTTGACTGAGATTCCCACTCAATAAGATTACCTGTCACATATAAAGAATGCCCAGTTGACCAAACTGCTCAATGACTCATGATGCCCGTGAAACCATATTCCAGCATGAAATGAGTGTTTCAGTATAGGAAGAGGTGTAAGGAACATCAACCAAAAGAAGACACATCATGTCTCTCAAAAGTGGGCTGGTGTGCCATGTTTATGCAGTTGATGCTCTCACTGTTTAGTTACCCTTGTATACTTGCTAAACATTTATTGGTGTTAATTCAGAGCTTTATGTTCATCATGAGGTGCAGGCCATGTGGCAAGTTCCACTTGGTCCAGGCAAAACATGAGGAAAGGAAATCCAACCATAATAACAATAAATTACATTTATACAGCGCCTTTCATGTTGGGAGGACGTCCCAAGGGGCTGGACAGTCAGCAATTTGGACCACAGCAGGGGATTGGGATCAGGAGGGATGCAGGACAGGGAGTGTAGGTGTAGGAGGATGCCCAAAAGCGCAGTCGAAGAGGAGCATCTTGAGACTTGCCTTGATGGAGGCAAAGGAGGGAACATGGCGACGGGACTGTGGGATGGAGTTCCAAAGGGTCTCCAATCAGGAATTCAGCCTATGAAATCTTCAAAACTATTATTTTAAAGGGGATAAAAACTGAGTGATCTCCACTTCACAGCTACTGCAAGGGAACAGCACTGTTGTCAGATTTTCCTTCTGCTTCAAATTTCACAAACCTTTAGACAGCCACGAGTGTTGAAAGGCCTGCTGTGGCTTAAGTTCCTCCAAGCTCCTGGTATATTCACACTGAACCTCACCCTCCCTAAGGGGTGACTTTGACTCTAAAAAAAAATTCCTGTTGACTTTCCTGCTCACCCGAGTTACACTCTGAAAGGCGATCTGTAATGATTCTGTTATCACACTCAATAACTCCAGTCATTCATCAATAACCATTCCTATCCTGACCTGGTGTATGTGTTATTTTTTTTAAACACAAGTGCAATTAATCTGTCCTTTCACAAAGTTTAATTAAGAAACAAATCTCCTTTTGTATGTGGTATGATCGCTGCTAATGAGCAATAACTAGAGATTTTTCTCTGATAGTTCTATTCTCTAATAATTTATTCTCCAATTCATAATAACTATTCTCATGAAAATGCTCATTTCATAAATTATGAAAAATAAAAGTACATGACAGTGTGCAACAGGCGTGATGGGCTGAATGGCCTCCTCCTTTACCTATGTTTCACCCACAAAATGTAGTCAATCCGGTTTACAATATATTCTGTGAAGTGCTTTGCGATGTCTCACCGACATGATAAGGTGCTATATCAAATTCATTATTCTTATTTTTATTAAAACCTATCTCGTCGACTGTTCCTACAGTCACCTGCCCTTCCCAGTCACCTTTCTCTCTTGCTCCAACCTCCATCACGTTGAAACACTCCAAGATCTTGTCCCATGTGAAGGGTAGTATAGAAATGCAAGTTATTGTTGCAGTTGATTTCACAATGTCTGGGGCTGGTTGCAGGAATCCTGCTTCTTTTCTACCAGAGTCTCACTGTGTTGACCCAGACATTTGCCTGCTCCTGCTTAAAGTATTACTACACCATTTTGTTTTATGCCAATGACAGCTGCGTGAAGCTACAAAGGAATGATCTTTGTTTGTATGTTTCAAATGAGGAAATATCCTGGACGCATTTAAACAAACAGAAAATGGTCCCGTTTGCAATATAGTATTTTGGTTCCTTGACACAAAGTCCAAAGTTCATTCTGAAACTGAAACCTGGCTCAGCTGGGAGCACTCTCACCTCCAAATCAGAGTGTGTTAGGTTCAAGCCCCACGTTGGGACTTTGATCTCACAGTCTACACTGACACTCCAATACAATGCTAGGAAAGCGTTGCATTGTCTGAAGTGCTGTCCGTCAGATGAGACGTTAAACCAAGGTCCCATCTGCCTGTTCAGGTAAACGCTAAAGATCCCATAGCATTATTTGAAAAGAGAAGGGAGTTTCTCCCAGTGTCTTGGTGAACAGTCCCCCCCCAGATAAAATTGGTCACTCACTTCATGGCTGTTTATGAGACACTGCCGTGTGCAAATTAGCTGCCCGATTGCCTACAAAATATATAGCCACTTCATCTTACAGCAAATCCTACAAAGAGCTTTGAGACATCCTTCTATGTCAAATGCAAGGATTATCATTATATTAAATACCATATATATAGAAAAAACATATGTATGCTGACAGTTTTAGTAATTGTATTTGGAATGTTGGTAAGACAGAAATACTTCAATAAGGGTATTGTTTCACTGATCCTTATTGTGGACCATGGGGAAAGACGGTTTGCGGTTGTACTGAAGGGAATGCATTATAAACCACCACCCAGGATTTCCTACTGAACTGTAAACAGCAGTGAAAGCCCTTACCAGTTTGATGGCCTTCTAAAGCCTTCAAACAAAAAGGAAAATCCACAACCCCCATTGTCAATTCAAATAAACAATTCTTTGAGACGTAGAGCAAAACAAAAGTGTGCTAATGCCAACTAGCTGGGAGGTAGAATGTGTAGGTAAATATTTCCTTGCCAGATGTCCACTTTGCATTGACCCCAGTGCTTATTTTTGACTCTGGATGATGTATTGATAAGAGGGGAAATTTGACCGTCTTTGCACAACTCTTATCTGGAACAAATACTGTCTTCATGTCGTACAAATATCTGCTTCTGATCACAGAGCCATTGGAATAGATGGCAAAGGAAATGCTTATCTGCCAACTCATAAGCTAAAGTAATGCAGGGTAAATTCAGTCTTGGGGATCAAGCAAAAGTTTTAAGTTGCTTTTTGACTTTGTTGAAGAGAAGGTTATGAAGTCAAAGTAATTTTTATTTGCAAATCTCCCAGGAACATCAATGAACAACCTCCTCATGCAGCACACCTCAGGTCTGAAATTTCACCTATTCTTAGCCTGTAAGACCATTTTGTTTAAGTTTAACATCGTGCAGAATAGCAGAATTCTTACACCCACTCTTAATTTAGAAGCTGTTTTTCTGAAATACTTAAAAGTTACCGAATTGAATTTTTCATGATTCTTTCACCATTCAAAAAGAGAAGGGAGTTTCTCCGAGCATCCTTGCCAACAATCCCCCAGAGAGAAAAAAAAACAATTGGTCCTTCATTTTATGGGTGTTTATAGGACACTGCTTGTTAAATTGGCTGCCACACGTGCCTACAAAATACACAATCGCTTAGGAGAAAAACTCTGTAGTACTTTGAGATGTTTCAGCATGATAAGGTTCTATATCAAATGCAAGGAGTATTATTAACAGTTCACATCAACCTTTCTGCTTATGTAGGAGCAGTAAACCCCTTACCAACGAGTGATTACATGAGCCTCAACCTTTTGATACTCTAGAGTTCTGTGTTGATAATCAGGAGGCAACAGACTAGTTTTCTGACGTGACCTCTGAGCCTGGGGGCTCCATGTTCATGTAGCTGCCAATCACCTGCCATGTTGCTGGAGATCTCCTTAAAGCTCTGTGCTGAAGAGTAAAAGTGGTTATTCACTGTTTGTGAGATTTTGCTGCGTGCAAATTGGCTGTCACCTTCGCCCATAAAATACACACTCACTACACCTAACATGTACACGTAAATCCTGTGAAGCCCTTTGAGACGTCCTCCCGACATGACAGGCGTTATATCAAATGGAAGGATTATTTATTATTATTATGGTTCGAATGAAGAAAGTTGATATTGCTCTTTCCTAATTGTTTGGGGTTACGCCCACAAAGGTGATAATTCAATTTTTATCAAGCTTTTGTGCAAATGAGCTTCTTAGCTCTCTGGTCTGGAGCTGCTGTTAAAGTGTCCTGCTGTTGAAGTGTCCATCCATGTCAACTTGAACTGTGTACAACAGAAACACTTTGAATAATTTACTGGCTGATGCTGAGAAACAGTTATTTGAGATAATGAGAGGTCACTGAAGGCTATCTGGGAAATTGGTATAGTCAGTATCTGCTTACTATAGCACCACCAAAGAGAGAAGCACCTTATCCTCATAACTCTTAATGTCCTCATCTAGTCACAGTGGCATTCTGTGCATGACTCCTGCACAGAGTGGGAACTCTTTCAGTTTTTAGACTTAGGATCAAATGATTTGAGACATTCTGCTACGTGAAAGACACTAGGTACATTTTATCCACAAAATACACACAGGCACGCCACCTTTGCAGTGCATCATGGGAAGCGCTTTGAAGCGTTTCAACAACATCAAATGCAAAGATAATTGTTATTGTACATTATCTTCTAATTCTCTCCCATGTTGGATTTGCTCTAACTGAGCTGGAAGCGGTCTCCTCTCACCTCAGTATCTCACCTAGTTTTACATAGTTACCATTCTGGGTTCTGAACAAGTAACATTCCTGGTAACGTGTTTGATGCTCAACTGCCCAGGATGTTTTTTATATCCCTGCATGTGGTCTAAATGAGCAAATTTACTCCATTAGAAGAGGGTTCCAATTACTAAATATAAAGGCGTCACGATGTGCAAGCAATACCATGTGCCTGTGTGTGTGGCAGTTTTCCAGAAGCAAGCATGATTCATTTATTGTCAAACAATCAGGAAATGTCCAGGAAGTGTGAAAGTGGGAAGTCTGGTAACCAGCCAATTGGCAAGTAACTGCCCTGTAATATGTCAACATTATGGTGTCTGGTGTTTGTCCGCTTACTCTTATCTACCTCCTGGGTGACTGAATGAAAGCAATGTCTGAAGATCTGGTTTCTGATTTCAATGTCAATGCCTCAAACCCCAACACAAAAACCATAAATGATAATTACTGAGCTGTCTGCTTCAGTCGGAAAAGGCATACATTACCAAGACCTGTTTGTTACCTGGATATTACTGAGGAGCAACTCACAATATGGACTGAAAAGTACATGTGACACTTGGTCACCTGTTTGTTTCTATACAGAATGGCAATCCATTGTTCATAGAACTATTGAAGTTAACACATTAATGAGTAAGACGTTTCGCCCCAAAAATACAGTCAATCCACTTTACAATATATTCTGTGAAGCGTTTTGACATGTCTCAACCTTATGAAAGGTGCTATATCAAATGCAAGGATTATTATTATATTATAAGACAAGCAGATAGACCTTAGAATAATGATCCTTAAATTTGATTTCACTCCTATAAGGTTGAAACATCTCAAAGTAATTTACAGGTTATTGCAATCCATGGCTGTTTGTGGGACACTGCTGTGTGCAATTGGATATCTTGTTTCTCCCACAAAATACACATTCAATCCACTTTACAAAATATTCTGCGTAGCACTTTGATGACGTGATAAGGCGCTATATCAAATGGAAGCATTACTATTATTATATGATAAAAACTTACATGATCTGTGGAGGACAGTTTGGAATTGGCAGGAAGAGCAGTTTCCTGATCATTCCTGGGTGGAGGCGGGTGGTGCCACCTCTGCACTTGCATCTGTAGCTTATGGACGATGGCTTTTCTGCAAGGGATGAAGAACACTGGGTTGTAAGGTTGTAACTGCATGCAATTAAGTTTCAAAGATCCAAATGAAATGCTTTTTCTAATCAGACTTCAGTACAGAGAGATTATTCCTATAAATACAGACTATCAGCAAGAAAGAGGAATGTTTCACATGTCAGGAACATGTTGCAGATTGAAATTTCTATCTCGATCTTTGACTTGCACAGGAATGTACAGCATCAGAAAAGATCATCAGAGTCTCCCCTAGCGACTGTTGGTATTGGCACTGCCCATTATGGAGCTGCTCCATACGGAGCTTGAAGGTTCTGGTCTGTGTCGCACCTAAGCAGAAAATTCCTTAGAAACAAACGTGCAAAAATTAATACTTTCTTAGCCATCTCGCATCTGGCTGGTCTTACACTTTAAACCCAAAAACATCCAACCCTAGTCTCTGTCATATCTCTCAAATCGATTCCTTCACCAAATACCTTCCTAATTCCCAATTCCCTCCTGAATACTGCTGACATAATCTGCTTCCCTGTGTCATCTATTCCACAAATTCATTGCCCTCTGTGTAAGGTAATTAAATCTGAACTGTCTGTCAACTTTCTTCTTAAGAGCTCCAGGTTCCCCTTGTTGATTTATAACCTACGTGAGGTTGCATTGAAATTGTTATTCACACAGACTCTCCCCTAGTGGATGTTGGTATTGGCACTGCCCATTATGGAGCTGATCCATATGGAGCCTGAAGGTTCTGGTCTGTGTCGCACCTAAGAGGAAAATTCTTTAGAAATGAACGCGTAAAAATGAATACGTTTTCAGCCATCTTGCATTCGAAAAACTATACTGTATTATCAATTCTCTGTATTCATCTACTTATTAACATTTTGTTGAGTTTGAAAGCACCGTTGAGAGCGACGCTTTCAAAGTGAAGCATTTTGACCTGTTCGCCTCTCGAGATACAAGTTATTTTTGTTAAAGGCTCTAATCTATTTGTTTTAGCTCCTCAGAGGCACACATTTCTGCATATTGCAATCAACCTTTAAGAATGTCTGGTTTAAAAAGGAGAGAGCAGGGTCTCACTACCTACTAAGACAACGGAGCCATGGTTTAGGTCCCCAAAGTCTGAGGGGGCCCCCGATATGGTTGGCCCTTTACCTCTTGCTCTGCATCTCTTCCCGTGTCTCTCCGCGCTGCCTTGTGCCTCATGCAACCTCATGAGAGGCAGCGTGATGAGTGACGAGAAGAGTGGCGGAGCAGGAGATACGAAGCAGCGCGGAGAAAAGATGGAAAGAAAGTCTTTTAAAAAGCTATTGTTGCATATTTTGCGTGCATGGTACAGCGGGCACCCAAACCTGATCTAGTTTAGGGGCCTCAGGTCCCTTCATTTGGCCATGGGAGAGAGAAATAAATCCCTTTCCCTCGCGCTGGAGTACACTGGAGGTTGAGATCGTAGGCTGGTAGGACAAGCACAGTAGTCATTAAGAGGGATCTGAGGGAAGGGGACCGAGATGAAACCATTTGTTTTGCCAGAGGTGAAGATGGACTAATGATTTGAAGACAATATTGTGCAGTGCCAGTGGTTTGATTCTATTGTGTGAAGACTGCGTTTGTACTTCTTAGTCGTTTGATTGCCAAACCAGGTAGCCATTCATCTGAAAGCATCACAGCAATTGATCACTGTTCCCTCTCGCACTGAGTGGAAGGAGCAGTAGAGGACAAAAACTGGATGTTTCTTTGATACTGTCAAACCTGGTTTGAAATGTGTGAATCGTTCAATGCTCAAAATAAGGCAAAGTCCACGGCTACGATGTACAAGTCTTCAAGTGTGGAATTCACATTACATACAGTAATACTCTCAATGGCTTATCTTATCTGTGCTAACCCCAAGTTCACATCGACTTAGGGAGTGCATTGCAGGTCATTCCTTAGGGATTGTGTTAAGGGTTTCATGTTTGGACACGGTTCTGGCAGATTGTGTGCTCCCCACCTTTGGAACTGAGCCCAGAGAGTAGAATTTAACATTGATTTATCAATGTCACTTGTCTGAGGCCCAGTTTTAAAAAAGTAAACATTTCATTTTAAGGGGTCATGAAGGAAAAAAGCCAAACCACGTCTTTATGTGATGTAGTGATCTTTAACCTTTTATGGGCTGAATGGTATTTGCAGCTTTAAATTTGTGCACGTAGCTTTAATTGACACAGAGGGAATTACAGGTAATTTTCACCCATCTACTGCCCTGTGGCACTGCCCATTAAAGAAGGGTGTTTCACCCGGTGTTTTGGCCAACAATCCCTAAAATAAAATTGGTCACTTACTTCGCTGGCTGCTTGTGGGACATTGCTATGTGCAAATTGGCTGCTGCATTTGCCTACAAAATACACAGTCACTATACCTCACAGTAAAATCTTGTGAATTGCTTTGAGACGTCGCGACAATGTACTAAGACTCTATATCAAATGCGAAGATTATTGTTAGGGCATCGACATATTACGTCATTTAGTTTTCTTGGCAGAACTGACAATGCTTTGTGAATCCTCTAACGTTACAGACATTGGCCTCTAGAATAAAGCAATTCACTCCCTTCAGAATCTCCCAATGCTTAATAAATGGGATCCTCGCAAGGATTGAGGTCATCTTTTGTGCCATTAAAATGAACATCTGTTCCAACACAGGCTATTAAAAGCAGTTCATATCAAGTTATGTGACTTATATGACATAACATTGGCAGAAATTGGTCAAAAGTAATTATTGTCTTTTCTCGAGCCACACACAGCCTCAGAGTGTCTGAAGGACATCTGGCATATCAATTCAAATTAGAACCCTTTCAAAGACTGATTTTCTGCGCCATGTGCTGCGTTTGGCTTATATTAAGGAATAGAGCCAAAAGAAGATTTCTGGGTGTTCTTTAAATAAATATGATTGCAGTTCTAACTTGTTTTCGATTAGTCTGCCACAGGATAAAATGTGCAATGTGAGATAGAGTACAAAGGGCATTGATCTCTATTATAATCCAATAGTTTCCCTGTTCTGCTTTGTTGTAACCCAATAATTCAATCATTTCATCAATTACTCAACTGGAAATGAACCATAACCATCACCGAGGTCTCTCCAGGAAAAGATTGTTATCTTCCTTGTATGTCAACGCCTGAATGTAATTTCACTCAGCTGATACGAAGCGAATGTTCAATTAGAATGTCACACACATGTGTCAGGCTTGCGCAAATGTCAGCGCTGTGTGTAAATGTCAGGCCCCCCTCACTGAGATTTAAGTTAGAAACAGTAGGGGTAAAACTTCACCGGGGTGTAGACTTAATGTATTAATGTGCAATTTCAGAGAGTCCAGAATTTAACAGCTTCTTAAATACAGCATTGATTTTGCAGCCAGTTTAATGTAAATTATTTCAAGAAGCTACAGAAAACAGGCTTCAAAATTAAGACTTAATTAAATAGTTTGCCAAATTCTGGAAGCTCTGAAAATGTTATCTTAATTAAGTAAATCTAGACACAGTTGAGGTTTCACCCTCCAAAATACTTGTTGCCTTAACTGCCATTTTCCGGATTGAGGTTTTGTTCTTTGGTAGGAGATTCTCAAAATGTACTTCTTTGACCACGCTTTTGGTCATCTTTCCCCTCCCTAGCCCACCTTGGCTCGGGTGCACATCCATCAATATTAAGCGCTTTGAGACCGTAAAGGCACTCCATAAATGTAAATTGTATTGTATTTTAGGACAAGAATGTATGAAATCAAGATTATGCCTAAAGAAATAAAAGGAGATAAGTTCTGGGGATCTTATCCCAGAGGCAGATGTTGAAGCAAAGTTTCTGAATGTATTGAAACATTACTCTCACTTGGGATAAAAGCATTAATAACTGCTACCTTGAGAGTACTGAGCCATGCACTGCACTGTGCAAGGAAAGCGGAGTCATGTATTTATACTGCAAGTGGGGCCAGTAGCACGGCTCTGGCACAATTTGCAATGGCTCAACTTTGATTTATGCTGCAACGTGCAGTACAAACTCTGCATCACTCTTGTTCATTCTAGACGTTGGCTTGTGATGTGTGTGGAGAGCAGCCTACCTCTCCTGAAGACTTCACTCACCGGCTGCTCCTCCTGTGTTTAGTCAACTATTAAACCATTCACAAAGACTGAGGGAGAAGTTCTCCCTGATCTGTCACAAGAAGTGAGAAATCAATGCATTGTTGTACAAACCAGGAATAAGAGAATTGGCATTCTGCAGCCCATGGAAGTAAGGACAGTAGACCTCCCTGCTTCCAACTACAAGATGTGATCACAGTAATATTTGTAAATGCCACTGCCCCATTAAAATTATCATTTCCTGATGGAATGTTTCAGTGGGGAACCACACCATGTGGGATTGAGCCATAAAGACCAAGATGTTCCTAGTTTCAATCCTTGAACTGCAATGTGTTCATTGATTCCAGTGAACCTCAGCAGTCTAGGGCTTGGAAAGAGATAACTCCAGCTCCTTATCATTGCCAAATTGACCACTGCTGGAAATGTGTGAGTGTGTGTGTGTGTGTGTGTGGACATCGGCTGAGGACAGAACATGTCATGGTCTTTTACTCTTGCTGCCCATGCTCACACACAAAGAATAGGCACTTTACACCATATTTTGTACTAGAAGATATCCAACCAACCAAGAACTTTACCCCAGCAACGGTCAACACTTTCAGAAGCAAAGGGGAAACTATGAGAAAACGAAGGAAAAGAGTTTAATTTTTTTTTGATTTGCCATATTAGCCAGGGCAAAGCTATCTTCTCTTTCCGCTCAACAAAATTCACGCATTGAGCTCTTTTGTTAGCTCAACGGCACCAATAAATATTGGATTGCCGTAAAATGGAAACAGAATTTCCTTGAGTTCTCAAGAGAGGCAAAGGTCAAAACATAGTTTAAGAGCACGGATAGAAAAACAAACACTTTACAATGAAATTACTTCTCGCCTCCAAAAGCAGTTGCAATATTCCACTCTAAACTTGAACTCAATGACCATTTTAAGAGCTCTGAATATTTACCAAATGTGAAATGTTGAAAGTTCGGTGTCTAATCACACGGTGTCAGTTACATTTGTGCCTCATTTTCTTCTGCTTTGCATTTAAGAGTTTCTGAGGAAGGTTTCACAAGGGCAGAAAAACAAGCGATTTGTATTTTTCAGGCTGTGCGGTCATCACCTATTACAATCGAAATTAACCCAACTTAAAAATGAACAAAGTGCAATTTCAGATCTAAAACCGAGTTTCTGAATACATTTTCACTCTCTGGTTTATTCCTCCTCACTGAGCAATTCTCAAAATTTTAATCAGTAATATCTCCGTAACCCCACAATGCAGTGCATTAAATTCACAAGCAACGCTTGTCACATCACAGCAGCACCAATGTTCACTTACCACAGGATAAGTTGATGCAGGCTATCCCAATCAGGAGGGAGATCAGAGCACAAGTTTTGACGTTCATGGCGGGTGGGTGTTTCGAGTCTCTGCTCGCACAGCTTGGCCACAGCAGGATTGAATGATCTCAAATTCAAATCCTTTTCAGCTAAATGTGTTACTCCATTTACAAGTTCCACCCCCATTCCAAATTTTTATTGGATGAACGGGGAATACCATTTTGGTAGCACATCACAGCTGGCGAGATAATTACATCTACACTTCTGCTCCAATGTTTGAAATGAATTCAGCCCAGTTATAAACTGACGTCTGTCTCTGAGTACCTGATAAACAGGCAGCTACTCATCTCATTTCTTTAACCAGCTGAGTTCACTTTAGTTTATTTTGTACATGCTCATTGGGTTAAATACCAGCCTTGCAGAGAATGGAGACAAATTTGTAAATACTTTCATTCCTCTGTCTTCCAATACTCAGCACATGCACTCCTGCAGTAAGCTTCATCTTGTGGAGTCCCATAGCATACTAGTTAGAGCACTCGCCTTGCAAAATAGAGGACCCGGGTTTGATTCCTGGGTAGGGCAAAACCTTAGGCAAGTTTCCTTACTCCACACAACTCTAGCAATAAGTAGGGAACCCAGTTGTTAGTCAATTGGCGGATCGCTTTTCCCGGGTTATAATCCCTTAAAAAAATAATAATTTGGTCACTCAATCCATGACTGTTTGTGGGGCACTGCTGTATGCAATTGGCTACTGCATTTCGCTCATAAAATATACAGTCAATTCACTTTGCAGTATATTCTGTGAAGCGCTTTGAAACGTCTCAACAACATGATAAACCGCTATATCAAATGCAAAGATTATTATTATTATCTATTCATATTTCAAGGTCTCTTTCTCCCAGATTTTTACCCTGTTGTCTATGGACCTCTGAACTTAAGGATAAGATACATCAATGATTGTATGAATGACAGGAACACTAACTGGAGAGATCCCAGATCATCTGTTGCTTTCTATGGTATATTCAGCAGTCAATGCGTGCAGCACCAGGTATGGGAAAATGCTTGGAGTAAAATGTAAAGACATGATTGAAGTAAACATTTTCCCTGTAGTGGTCATTAATTCCCACATGTTTTATAAACTAACTAAACAGTTAGTCTAGAACGTAGTGCAGAGCTGGGCAGGAGTCTCTACAGATTACATACAGATACTGTACTTGTTGAAAGGTTTGACGACTGATATCCTTGCATTTGATATATTACATATTTGTGGAGTCCTGTAGCTCAGTGGTTAGAGCACTCGCTTTGCAAGTGAGAGACCTGAGTTCAATTCCAGGCAGGGCGAAACCTTGGGCAAGTTTCCTTACTCCACACGCCTAATAATAATCCCTCCAAAACCAAAACAATAATAAATTGGTCATTTTCAATCCACGACTGTTTGTGGGACATTGCTGTGCGCAATTAGCTGCCGCGTTCGCCCACAAATATACAGTCAATTCACTTTACAGTATATTCTGTGAAGCGCTTTGGGACGTCCTCCCGACGTGAAAAGCGCTATATCAAATGCAAGGATTATTATTATTACCTTACCACATTGTCAAATGTCTCAAAGTGCTTTACAGCATTTACCACAAAGTGTATTGACTGCATTTTGTAGATGAACAGGGAAGCTAATTTATGTACCTCAATATCCCACAAAAAGTCATGAAGTGAATGGATGACCAATTTTACCTGGAGAATTGTTGGTCGGGACACTGGGAAAAACTCCCATCTCTTTTTGAGTAGTGCCAGGGGATCTTTAATGTCCAGCTGAACAGGCAGAGAGGACCTTCATCTGAAGGAAGGCACCTCCAGCCACAAAAACGCTCCCCCAGTACTGTACTGGACTGTCAGCCTAGACTATGAGTTCAACGTCTCGATGTGAGATGTGGAGCTTGAACCCACAATCCTCTGACTCAGAGATTAGAGTGCAACCAATTGTGCCAGGCTGACTCCTGGTCTATTAAAGGTAGCCGCTCTATCCCATTATGTTACCGAAACATCTCCATTACAGAGAATGCTGTGACCTGTGAAAGGAACAAGGAAAGTTAATTTGGCTCATTGAGCCAATCCTTCCACAGGCCACGCAGAATCTATCCTTATCATGGACCTCAGCCCCATCCTGGGGAAATCTCTCTGGGAAAATGGTACAATAATTATTATCTGTACCTCAAAAGCAATCAAGCAAATTCTCCAGATCATTCATTGATCTCTGCTCATTAAATCTGATCTCTCTCTCTCTTCCCTACTCTCCACATGTGAATTTCACCTCATCTTCTTACGCCAATGGCACAACAATGTATATCTCTCTGCTCATTTGAATTTGTCTTCACAATTCAGGTCCTCCAGTGTTAAAGACTTGGGTGATTAGATACAAGATAAATAACCATCATTGTGTAACTGGAGGAAGTGCCAGCAGCCAGTTGCAGAGTTTCTTTGGTCCTTTCACTCAGACTGATTATTCCCTATTGATTCCACTAGCCCTTATTCTAGCTGAAGGATTTATTGGTGCAATGGGTTAGATCACAGTCATTTGGAATGGTGCTCAAATGTACAGATGCTTTGGATGGAATTTTGTCCCTAGAGATGGTCTTGGATGTCCAGGGAACATGAGTGTTTGTTAGGTTTGAATGAAAACACTGGATCTGCCCTAGGATGGGGGTGGAGGGGGAGTTGAGAGGGGGAGGACTTTAACACTGAGCTTGTGGGTTTATCTAATTGCTGATTCCCAGATGGGATAAAAACACATCTGAGATTACAAAACATACTTTATGAAGAAAAGAACACTTTTGTGGGGAGGGTGAAAATAATTGAAACTTGATCGTGTAACAGAACCACAAGCAACAAATATTTCCAGATTCCAGTCAAGATTTCTTGCTCTCACCAGTTTCACAACTTTCTCTAACCGATGGTGTGTGAAGAGAAAGTAATAATTCTACATGTGGCTTTGACACTTTTCTTTTCAATACACAGACTGACTGAGCTCTTATTTGGCATCCTGAATACCTCAGTGGCTTCAGCACTGGACTTGAAATTTGAAGGTTCTGGGTTCAAGTTTATTGCACTTCCTTTACCTTTTTGAGATTGACATGGACACAAATATAAAATAGCAACTGGATAGTGAGATTGTGGAACTCGCTGCCTGAAGCAGTGGTTGAATCAGATAGTGTTGATGCATTCAAGAGGAAGCTTGACCTTCACATGAGGGAGAGGGGAATAAAGGATATGGGAGGGAGTAAGGAACAGGTAAGTATTCATATGGAGGATAAACATGGTTGAGTAGTCTATTTCCATGCTGTACATTCTTTGTAAATGTTACACAACTGTCTTGAAATATAACTATTTCCTGAGAGTGGAGAATAAATAGGGGTCCTCCTGCATTGAACTGGCTCTCAGAAAAGGTGACGGGCAGATCTGGGGGCATGTAAGTCAACATGTAAATATGCACTCAACAGTCAGAGCCAAAGCTCAAAAGGATAGGGTGGTCCTGGCTGCACAAGTATTGAGTCTATGAGACCATAGAAATTGCAACACAAAAGAAGGCCTTTCAACCATCATGTCCATGTTCGCTATTTGAAAGAGGAATCCATTCAGTCCCCTACACCCATGTAGATTACTACTTTTTTTAGATATCTAATTCCTCTTCAAAGCTAATATGGATTTTGTCCTCAGCAGGGGATTCCACGAGTACAATGAATTTTACATTTCGGTTCAATTTATTTTAAGCATCGCTATATCCAGTGATGGTTTTCCCTCTCTCCTCCCTCCTGAACTATTGCACGAAATGCAATCTCTCTACCAGCCACCTCGAAAGAGGTTCTCTCCCACACTGACCGCACAACCTGAATGGAATCACAGTCTCCGAGGAATTGGAGATAAATCAAACACTCTTTAACTCAAACTTTGTCACCAGTACTTTGCGATGTAAACTTCACCGCTACCTCCTGGGAAAGTGTCAGCCTGGCTCAGTGGATAGCACTCTTGCCTCTGAGTTAGAACGCTGTGGCTTCAAACCTGACGTCAGGGCTTTGAATTCACAATCTGAGGCTGACACTTCAATAGTAAAAATAATTATAATCCTTGCATTTAATATAGAGCCTTATCATGTTGTTGAGACGTCTCAAAGCACCTCACAGAATATATTGTAAAGTGGATTGACTGTGTGTTTTGTGGGAGAAATGTGGCAGCCAATCGCACACAGCAATGTCCCACAAACAGTCGTGGATTGAATTATTTTTATGCAGTACTGGGTGTTCTGTGTCGTTGGAGGTGCTGCCCTTTGGATGAGACATTAAACCAAGGTTCCCTTGTGCCTGTTCAATGGACGTTAAAGATGCCAAAAAGAGAAGCGTGTTTTGAATGCCCAACAGTTACCCCTGAAAATACATTCACTTCATGTTTGTTTGTGGGACATTGCTGTGCGCAAATTGGTTGCGACATTCACCTATGCTCTCACAACGTTATGTCAACTGAAAGGACTATTTATTTATCATTTAAGTTTCCTTGGGAGAAGTACTTTGCAGTCTTTAGGTACACGCTCACTCAAGCGCTCAAGAGGTTCCATTGCAGTGTGACCAGAGTGAGTTTGGAGACCCACAAGCTTTCACCCATTTACATCGGTGGCAATCACCTTAGACTCCTTTAAAATGATCAGATCTACACTCGCATCCTTTCACTTAAAATTCTAGCACTGCATTCTGCAGTGAGATACTTAGGGCACAGAGCAGAGAGAATACCTGCACACCTTCTTACCATATAATATTTATTGCATCCTCTTGATTTAGAAAACGTTTGAAACCCAGTGCCCTCTGCTGCCTTTCTTTCTAAAAGCTGCTGTAGTCATAAAATAAACAGACACTTAAAAACGGCAACATTGGATTGCTAGTTATTTCACTTGTGAGACAGACCTCTGTGCACAGAGTCTGTGTTTTGCTTACATCCAGCCCAGGTTTATACAGTTGCTTTGTGCGCTGTGACCTGCATGGAGCAGTAATAAATACATTGGCTACACTTACACAAATTACACTTGGCTTCAAACCAGACTCCAGCAACAACACTGCAATGTTCCAAATGAGAATTAAGACTTCTAACATGTTTCAGCACAGTGTTAAGTGGGCTGGAAACTCTGACCTGGAATGCACCCAGTTCAAACAAAATTCATGTTGTGTTAATAATCCTAATAAATATATATCTTAAATTGCAAATGGGAGAGAAAGTTTCACTTAGCAAAAGTCTCTCATCTCATGTAACTGAGGATTTCCTATATTTTCTTTAAAAAGTATCTGAACAAATATTCTTAACCGTGCAATGATTTTAACCAAAGTGCCTGAGTGAGACCATTCATAAAATTGAGCCAGTTCTCACTGTGAGCAACGGGAACACCAGGCATTTCAGGCAGTTAAATAGGTAACACTCCGTTTCCCTGCCACAGCGAATTGCTGGGCAATCAATTCCAAGAAGAGACATAAAAAAATTGAGAGTCCGGTTGATTTTCAACGTGGATTGAATTTCATGGTATTTTTGTTTTTAATTCACCGTCTTGCATGTTGGTACTTTACCATCTCCCTGCAGCATGTAATGGTTATGTGGAGGGCTTTAAAGCTCTGTTAGGGACCAATACTAAAGACTCACAGACGTATTGGTTTAGTGTCTCCATCCTAGTGCTGTAATTTATGGGGTGGGGGTAGGGGTGGGGGGGAGAGTAAAATTGCCCATTCGTTTCTTTTTAAATCTGGCATTACGTGATTTACAATAGTCTTTAACGTGACATTTTACTTCTCAAAATAAGAAGTTGCTCTCTGAGAAACGCAGTCATTTCTAGCAATTACAGCTCTCTGCAGTTCCTCTTGGGCCTCATCCTGCCCTGCTATTGCAGCTCATAAATATGGTTCTCATTTTTCTGTGATATTTAACCTGATGGTTCGTCGTGATCCAATTTGAGGGTGAAAAGATACGAGATGTTGATAAGATGTTTAGCGAAAATGTAAGACCCTCGGCTTTCAGAACAGCAGTGAGAAGCATAGCCAAGTATGTTTTGGTGAGTTTGGATCAAGGAGGAACATGTTTGATATGCAGCACCCATACTTTGAAGCCAGCGATTAGATATTATAGCCTTGAACTCACTCACTTCTATGATTTTTCCTGCACCACCCGCCACATCCACTCAACTGACTCCAACCACCTGCAAGTCCCTTATCCCCTCCATTCCACCGTCCTTTCAGCCAGTGCTCCCTGAAATTCTGCAACTCTCTCCCTCAATCCTCCACCTTGCCACCTAATAAATAAATAAATTTGCAGTTTTTTCTCAGTAAAATTCTTCCTACATCAAGTTAATCTGCTTGAGAAACTCAATTCTAGTGCCTAAGCACTAAGAACAGTGAAGCGGTTGCATAAGTACTGTCGATGTGTTACGCTCTTCAATTTGTGCAGGGGCATGGGGGAGAGATTTCTAATTAATAATGTTATTTAAGAGACCAAAAAGGGTCCAGGTGCTAACCTTTATCAAATTACTTTATTAAAAGATGTATAAGGTTATCTCTGTGTCATGAGCCTGCACCAGCTCTCAGAGATTGAGAACACAGTGACCAGATTGATGGCCAATTCTGAATTAAAGTCACTACAAATAGTGAACGGCTAGTTTATTAATTTATTGGGATTTGCCATTCCTGAAAACATTTCCTATAATCCTAATAATAACTGAGTCGCTGGAAAGGCTCAGGTTCAAAGATTTTTGGAACATCGCGACTTGAGATTGATTTAAATACATTTCAATATTTTTCAGAGCTTTGGGAATCCTAATATACACCATGTATCTCATCCCCTGGATTTTCCAAAAGATTGAAGATTGTGTTGGAGAGAACCGATTATATTCCTGGTAATTTCACACATCAGATTTTGGACACCCATTGTTCTGGTTTTAATAATAATGCTTGCATTAGATACAACACCTTATCACGTTGTTGAGATGTCTCAAAATGCAACATTAAAGCCCTTGTCACCTGTAAGTTGAAATCGCCCCAACACAATCACAACCTTTTTTTTAATGAATGGAAACTAGTATCTGCATGTGTTTATAGTAAATGATGGATGGCCAGAACACTAACTAAGACAAGTATAGGGTCCCTTTGCTGCTCTGGGACATTGCTTGCATGTAGGAACTGATTCCAAATTAACATGGGAATAGAGTCTGCATCACATAATATTTTTACACCAAGCTTTCCAGCTGAATTATGGCTCCAAATCCTCTTTACGGCTGTATTTTACCATAACACTAGGCCACCCATAACACAGGGCCACCCTAATAGATCGTTTTGTTGATGCAGGCCTGCTGAGAGACAGAATAGAACTGGTGGAATGTGGAGACATTTCGCTTTCGCAAAGGAGGGAGGTATGGTTCCACCACGCTTAGTTAAGACTTCAACACTGGTTCCTTTTTATTCTTCTGAGTATTGGGAACAATTTTCTGGGGAGCAGTGATGTAGGGAGGTGTTAATCCAAATGAAATAAAAGCCAAAGAACAAGAGGAGCAGAAAGGTAAGGCAGCAGTAACTCCAACCCCCTCCCTCAAATGTTTACTCTATATTCAATAGGAGAGAGAAGGACCTGGCTAGGAAACAGACTTTTACTGTTTAACTGTGAGAACAGCTCATCTATCTATCTGCTATACAGCTTGGAAATTCTGCTAAATTCTGTGTGTATGTGGGTGTATGTGTATGTGCATGCACACAGATGTTCACTGGCTATTTTTATTGCATTCTTTACTCTAAATATATTATTAATAATATGTAATGATAATTAATCCTTATTATTAATAATCTTTGCATTTGATAGGACGATTTTCAGGTTAGGAAGATGTCTCAAAGAGCTTCACAGAATTTACTGTAAAGTGTAGTAACTGTATATTTTGTAGACAAACTTGGCAGCCAATTTGCACACAGCAATGTCCCACATACAACCATGAAGTGAATGACCAGTTTTATTTGGGGGATGGTTGGCCAGGATACCGGGAGGAACTGCCTTCTTTTTATGAAGAGTGTCTTCAATGTCCATTTGAACAAGCACAGATGGATCTGGTTTAATGTCTCATCTGAAGGACGGCACCTCCAAAAATGCAGCAGACCCCATTATTGTATTGGAGTGGCAGCCTGCACAGCGAGTTTGAAATCATGATGTTAGGCTTGAACCCACAACCTTCTGACTCAGAGGTGAAAGTGATACCACCTGAGCCGGCCTGACACCTATTAACAAAATAACAAATCAGAGTGGAGTCCTGTAGCTCAGTAGTTCGAGCACTCGCCTCGCAAGTGAGAGACCTGGGTTCGATCCCGGGCAGAATGAAACCTTGGGCAAGTTTCCTTACACCTGATAATAATCCCTCAAGAAAAAAAACAATTATAAATTGGTCACTTCAATCCATGACTGTTTGTGGGACACTGCTGTGCGCAATTGGCTGCCGTGGTTTGCCCACAAATATATAGTCAATTAATTTTACAGTCTATTCTGTGACGAGTTTTGAGACGTCTAGAAGATGTGAAAAGCACTATATCAATTGCAAGGATTATTATTATATAAGAAACATGCATTTATTTTTAACCTACCTGATCTTAGTGATTTCGACAAACAATGCCTCCATTGTGTTGTTTTATTTGTGGTGTTGCTAAATTTACAAGAAGCCCTCACTATGCTCTGTAGGTTTCTGTGGCAGCTCAATAATCGAAGTAAAGTGCACGAAAAAAATCATGAAAAGAAAACCATTCGATTGTTTAAAAGTCTAGAATTTTGTTTAAAAAGTGTTTGAAATTCCCTTATGTTTAGTGTGGAGAAGTGAGGGAGCTGCAGAAAGGAGAGAAACTGAGCTGCACTGAATTACAATGGTCGAGGTAGACTTTTAAAGGAAAAACGGCAGAGATTTTGTCAGTTTGGCTCAGTCAGCCACCCTCTCGCCTGTGGGTCAAACGTCCATAGGGTCAAGCCCCACGTTGGGCCTTGAGCTCCCACTCCATGATAAAAGGCTCCAGTCTTGGAAAAGCATCCCTGCTCTCACGTTCTTTTTCCATTCCGCACCCCCCCGCCTCATGGCCTCTTTGACTAGGTGGTATGAAGAGCTAGGGGAGCAGTGAAATCTGAGGGCAGATTCTCGTGTGAGTGCTCCATTTCAATTGGGAACTATTAAACCTCCAGAAATGCTTTTAGTTATCATTTTGCCTGTCACTGTACATTCTGCTTTCGTAACAGCAAAGGGCGGGGGGCGGGATGGAGGACTGTGAACTCGTTAGAGAAACATGATTGGAATTTTCCCATTGCCTGTCATTTGTGGTAACACTACCCCGATCAGTGTTGTTTCGCATTGGGGAGCTTTTAAACTCATTAACTTTTGATCTTTTTCTGTCTGCAGTGTTTGCGTGCAATTGTTTTTCACCTCTGTCTCCCTGAAGCTTGAAGGTTACTGCAGCTGAGAGACTGGACAAGCAAACCTGTTCCCAGGCCATTGCCTAAAAACCAGCTAAATGAAAGGAGCAGAAATTCACAAAAATTTATTCTTTATCCCCCCCCTTGTATACCACAGCTTCCAGGTACCCAGAGCTCTCTGCAAGCCTAGTGTCTAGAATATGTGGAGTAAATTTCTACCTAATACCTAGCTATTAAAGTAGGATTGAAAAGCATCTGTAGGCGTTTGCCTGCCTTTAAATAGATGATAATAATATTAGTAGTAATCCTTACATTTAATATAGCACCTTATCAAGTCATTGAGATGTCTAAAAGCGCTTCCCAGGATATACTGTGTTGTAAAGTGGATTGACTGTGTATTTTGTGGGCGAAGCACGGCAGCCAATTGCGCACAGCAATATCCCAAAAACAGACTTGGAGTGAGTGATCAAATTTTATAACAACAACTTGCATTTATATAGCAGCCTTCGCACAGTGTAGCATCTTTACACCTTACAGTAAATCCTGTGAAGTGTTTTGAGATGTTTTGATGATGTGAAAAGGTGTTATGCTAAATGCCAGGATTTTTTTATTACCATCATTATTATTATATACAGAATTTGACTAATTGTTGAATTTAGTCTTGATTTTGAAGTCAGTTTTCTGTTGTTGTTAATGTTACACTGTCTTTCTGCCCACGGTTAAGATAATGGACTAATAATTCTTGTTTTCAATATAAGGACACTCAAAGATAATAATAATATAATAATCATTGCTGATATAGTGCTTTATCACATCATTGAAACATCTCAAAGCACTTCACAGAATATACTCTAAAGTGAATTGACTGTATATTTTGTGGGTTTCCAGGTTTAACAGGAGCTGAGTGGGAAGACTTCTCAATCCCAAAGACAAAACTTCTTCAAATCTGCCAGGCCGGCAGGTTTATTATATACAAGATAATAATCCTTGCATTTAATGTTGTGATAGCGATCAGGTCCATTGCCTCAAGATACCAACTTGGTTTGATACCTTTCACTGAAATTATGTTAAAGTATAGGAGAAATGCATCAGGTGCATGTTCTGGATCTCGCAGGCATCTACAGCTCTCTATAACATCGAGGTAATAAGGTGGAAGCTGTGCTTGCACAGAGCAAGAAAATACTGACCTGAGAAATGCAGCTTAAGCTGAGTTATGGACTGCGAACATTATAAATCAAACCCACCACAAGAGTGAGTTTTACACTGATGTTCATTCATACCACGCCAACATAATCCTCACACATTTCAGCACCCTCTGAAAACAAACACCCCCCAAAAATACCACACTGCGACGGGTCAGTTAGTTTGACATGGTGAGTAACAATTACACCTCAGGGTCAAAAGGTTGTGGGTTTGAGTTCANTTTTTTTCAATGTGGAAGCAATGGATGGATAATTGCTCAGCAGAATCATTGCAAATAGAAGGTGTCATCAGGTTGCCTCACTTCGTGTTTGGCTGACCATAATTCTGGGTCAGCCCAGCATTGACTTTGCCTACAAAATACACAGTCACTTTTCAGGCAAAAATGTGGTCACTCAATCCACGACTGTTTTTTAGACATTGCTGTGCGCAATTGGCTACCCCATTTTGCCCACAAAATACAGACAATCCACTTTACTATTTTAATATACAAACGCTTTGAGACGTCTTGACAATGTGATAAGGCACTATATCAAATACAAGGATTATTATTATATCCTGTGAAGCACTTTAAGACATCCTCCTGACATGAAAGGGCACTGTATTAAATACAATTGTTATTATTATTATTTTGTTGATGACAGACCAGCCAGCCTGGCTCATCAGCAAGATTTGAAGCAGACTCACCTTTGGGGCTTAGAAACCTTCCCACTAGGCTTATGTTAAACCTGGAAGCTTTAATGGGTAGGGTGGTCCCAGTGACCAAAATAAAAGAACCTCATGAACTTGGTTTTATCCCTCAAATTGCAGATGCCTGTGAGACCCAGTATATCCACTGGTTGTGGATGGTTGTCCTTGAAACCCCTATTCTTCCTCAATCTAAGTTTATCCTTTGTGCCTTCGGTCCACTTTCCCATAGAATAAAAAACCTACAGAGAGCTAAAAGTTTCGATGAGTCTGAAATAATGGTTTCTCCAAATGTTTTTGTGGAATGGCTGGAATAAAATGCCAAGATCCAAATCAACACTAAACACCCCAAATTCCACCTAGTTTTAGCCTGAGAGCTTATAGTATTTAAAAAAACAACCCAAACAACCCTCTCTGACCTTACCTGACACAGATTGTATGTGATCTCAATGAGAAAAGCCTCTGGACATTAATCAATGCCCCTCCACACTGCTATCTTGTTGGCTATTTGGAGTTTGGCCGACTGTGGGTTATGGGAACCAGACTGCCAATACTGGGAGATTTGTAAATAGAGTTATTGCTGGGAATGCGGAAAAGGGAGGGAAGGATTAAAATAAAACAATTCCCTTAGAATATATCAAATCTGTGAAGGAAAGCATTCAGTTCAATCCCAGCTGAGTTCATCCCAATCTTTATTTTAAGATTATCCCAGGTCATGATAATTTTGATTTAATGAGATGTTTATAGAGCGCACCCTTTGTTTGACAACCTTTTATGTTGTCGGTATTTAACTCAAAAGGTGCCTCTCAACACAAGAGGGTTCTTTGTGCCCTAAGTTTGATCTTTCAGTGAGCGTTTGAGGCTGTCAAGGCAAGTAATGCAAGACGACAAACAGAAGCTGAAATTGTCTTTTAAAAAAAATCAAATGACTACTTTATGTTTAAAGGCACTGTTGTTATTTCAATTCGCTTTCGACCCTTCTGCGCCAGTGTTCACTACCCCCGGGGCAAAACGCTTTTCTGGTCTGGGAGGTTGTTGTCATGCATTCCTTCGCTTCCGAGGTTCATTACTCATCTGAAGTTCTTATCCCTTGGTCAGCCAAGTCCTCAATCTCAGGCCAGGTATTCAGACGTATGTCATGCATGATGTGGAGGATATCTTAAAGTGTAAAGACTGTATAAATTGTAGGCAGCAGCCAATTTGCTCACAGGAATGCCCCACAAACAGCCATGAAGTGAATGATCCATTTTATCACATTGGCCAGGACACCAGGACAATTCTCTTTTTGAATAGGGCTTTGAGATTTTTAATGTCCATCTGAACAGACAGATAGGACCTCAGTTCAAATTCTCATCTAATGGACTATATCTCCAACAATGGAGTCCTGCCCCAGCTCTATACTGGAGTGTCAGCCTAGATTATATGAGTTCAAAGTCCTGATGTTGGGCTTGAATCTACAAACTTCTGACTCAGGGACGGAATTGCTTATCAACAAAGCCAGGCTGACACACAAATAGACACCTGAAATCCAAAATTTCTCAGGCTTGAAACCAAACGTAAGACCTTGCAGAATTTGGAGAAATAAGATGATTAAACTAAGATTGAATTTAAGACTGTTCTCTCTCAAATTTCAAGTCTTAAACTTAACATAAGACCCTTTGAGCCTCTGGATTTTTCTCTCAAAAGCATGAACAAAGCACGTCTCCATAAACTCACTGAGTCAGAATGTGCCAACCCAGTCTATGTCATCTGCCTTTGGCTCCATCGCAGCAAAGATCTGGGAAGGATAACACGCAACATTCTAGTTGTAAAGAGTAACAACCCCGTCCCTCTCCATCCATTCGTAACTATTTAACGTGCACCACAGAGACCAGGTTGCCCACCTGAACACACAACATGGCTCATGCAAGTGGTGATGGGAGTGAAAGAGATGGAGTGGGGGGAGCTGTGTAGCATGAAGAACCAGGCATTTGCAAGTCCCCAGATTGCACAAGCAATAAGTCTTGTACACAAGGTGTCAATCACGCATTTGCTCCCACTCCCACTGGCTGACACCAGGTCAGACACAAAACTGTGAGACTCATCACAGCCCATGTGTTTTGAAACAGGCACAGCTCAAAGTACTCCACCGGGTTGCTTAAACAATGAAAAGACAAAACTCCTAACATCAGGTTACAAGCTGTCGGCGACGATTCAAAGCCCCATATGATTTTTCCTTTCTGTTTTTTAATCCAGGGAAAGGTTTCAGAAACAGCTGAAGATGATATAGGTAAATAACTTCACGTCAAATGCAAGTACTCCAGAGATCACCCAGAGGGGCTCTCTTGCAGAGTGCAAATGTGGGTCAGGTCCACTGTGGGTTGTAGCCTGGCATCTGTACAAGCACGATCTGTGTCATTTTCTTCTGTCCACTGACATCCAACACCTCACTCACAGCCTGGGCATAAATTTGTGGAGTCCTTTCACCTGTTGGTTATAGCACTCGCCTTGCAAGCGAAATGACCCGTGTTCGATTCCCGGGTGGCGCAAAAGCTTAGGCAATTTTCCTTACTCCACACACCTCGATTTACCTGGTTGGCTCAGACTGTAAACCTTTGACAATCTCTAACTCTCTCTCCCTCTCTCCCCTTAAAGACACCTAACCATGGAACACAATTTATAAATCAAACTATAAGTACACACTTTGTCTATTCACATATATTTCTTGTTTCTGTGGAAAGCAGCATTTACACCCAAAGTACAGCAGCTGTGTTTATGTTAATAAACCTAATCCTTATTCACATTGTACAAAACCTGCAAATGAGCCTTAATCGGAATTCAATTTACTGGGCTTAGAGGTCTCCACTGATGATAACAGAGGTCGGTCAGCACAAAGTCACATTTATAACACAAGAGCTCCAGTGACTGTGTCAAAAGTTTACATTAACAATTCCTGATTAAATTATGCTAACAATTTAAATTATTCCAAGCATTTTGAGTTCGCACAATGGGAATTTTTGTCCCACTCAGAATGATATGGCTATCCTCTGTGGCACTGTGTCTCAGTCAGCAGACTATATAAGTATATGGACTTCTCAGCCAGGTTTTACAGTGCTGAATGTTATTCAGTACTGGTTGGCGGGTACTGATCTTGCTTTGTGTTATAAAAATACAATCACATCTGTTTCACCTGACAGTTCCTGCCGTAACCAGACGTTGCTGAGCTTTATGAGGATTTCGAGGATAATTGAAAAACCTACAACTCCTGCCAAGGGCTCCCATCACAACCAGACGTGCCTTTGTTGCCACTTTTACTTGTGCAATTTTAAAAGGGATTGAAAAAATAAACCCAGACCAACACTTTCGGATGCAGTAGAACAAGCGGACACTGGAGTTTGAAAAGACAATTTCAGCTCAGGCACCAGGTAGTTTTTCTTTATCCAGAGGGTAATCAATGACTGGAACAGATTGTCGGGAAGGTTAGTTGAGGTGAGGACACAACTTTAAAAAGTTGTGATGCAAGGACAGTAGGGTGTGTGTTCTAGAAGGATGAGATTAGAGGGTCAAAGGACCTTCTTCATCCAAACCAATCTTGTGATAACTGCGTTATAGCCTCCTGCCTCTATCCAGCAAACTCACTGGGTTTGACAATGAAATATGTCACATCTCTCCGCAGACTCACCCAGACTCATTTGGGACTCGATTTTGTTTTGAAAGCTGTCGAATTTTATACATTTTTGTGGTTCTCTTAAGAACACAAATTTATTCACAGTGCTGCATGGCCAAGTGGCAAACAACTGTGGCAAGATCGAAAAATGATTGGTGATTTTCTTTGTTTTGAGAACGGCCCCAAAACAGCGAGACTCAGCAAAAAAAATGCACTGTATTTGAACCAGGGCATCATTAAAATGGGGTTTGGAGTGATTAAATGTACAAATACTGGCACTCGAAGAGCAAAGCTGTGGTGTTATAACAACAAACAGGGATGTCTGTTTTAATGTTCTGGGATATTTTGGAAAAGATCCCAGCAGCAAGGGGCTTTGTTTGCATCCCATCGGCCTGGGATGTCCTGTTGTCAGTCTTCTCTCATACTAGCTCTTGGCTATGAGTGCCAAATATATAGCGGCGCACTCCAACTCCCATTAAATGTAAAACGTTTTATTTTTATCTAACAAAAGTCCAGCACCTAAATCCTGGTAGTGAAGAGGAGCAGTGAAGTGATATTGGATGGCACTAAGGTGGCTTTGAGTTCTCTATCCGGGACTGGATTTTATAGATCATCTGTATTTGCCTGCAAAATACACAGTCACCACACTTTACAGTAATTCCTGTGAAATGCTTTGAGACATTTAAGGGTTATTATCTGATTGATGACCATTCTCTGAATGTGTTCCACAGCAACGTCTCTATAATCAGTATAAGCGCTTTGGGATGTCCTCCCGACGTGAAAAGCGCTATATCAAATGCAAGGATTATTATTATTATTATTATTATAACCCCACTTCTCTATATTCAGTCTACAGAGTCTAATATCCTTCTCCATAACCCTTGCTCTATAACCAATGTATAACTCTCGCTCGATATAATGTGGAGACTGCAGTAGGTGGAGATTGTAAAACCATTTTCCTCAAGCAGATTGGAAAATTCTGGAGCTCTTTGGATAATAATAATAATCATAATTCTTGCATTTTTGGTATTTGGTATAGCACCGTTCCTGTGGCGAGGATGCCCAAAACACAGGATTTACTGTAAGTCTATGTCTTGTGGGTGAGCGCAGCAGCCAAATTTGCACACAGCAATGTCTCACAAGCAGCCATGAGTGAATGCTTGATTTTATCTGGGGGACTGTTGGCCAGGTTATCGGGTGAAACTCCTTTCTCTTTCGAGTAGTGCCATGTACACCTGAACAGGCCAGATGAGGTCTCGGTTTAACATCTCATCTAAAGGACGGTACCACCCAACAATGTAGCACATCCCCAACACCGCACTGGAGTGTCAGCTTAGACTCTAATATTGTATGTGTGTTTATATACGTTCTTGTGTAGGCATTTTTGGAAACTTGTGTTATGCTGACACTGTATTTTTCCTGACAAACTACTTTGGTTTTAAATGAGAAAGTTGGCACAACAGTTTATTTTTTTTAATGAAATGCATGCTATAATCAAATGCTGTTTAAGTTGTGAGTTCAGGGAGATTCCAGAAGATAAACTCATGGGAAAAGTGATATTGTTTCCCATTCACACTTAATAGGCATTGATCTGTCATTGCTGTCAAGCAGGGTGGTGTTTCAGTGCCAGAAACAGCGGACAGACCTTCCTGCCTTAAAACATCAAAGCGCTTCAGGCATTGCGCCATGGGCTTCAGTGCGTCAGATTCCAGGTATCAGGAGAAACAAAAATACTTTTCAACTCTGAAGACAATCGTGTGACCAGAAAGCCTCCATTTGTAACCAAAGAGGACAGTTGAGGGGTTTTGGCTCAAGGTAGGACTGTGCTTTGGGACAGCAATTACATAGATATCACACTGTTGTGCAATTTCAAGTCTCCAAGCGTTGACACTCCAAATAAATATTGTGAGTGTAGGCTCCATTAGCTGCGAATGTATGCGCCAGCTTGGCTCAGTCGGTAAGACTCTTGTCTCTTGTCTCTGGGACAGGAGGTTGTAGGTTCAAACCCTGAATGCATATTTGAACTCATAATCGAGGGTGAGGTACTGGTGAGGGCAGTACTGTGTCGGGTTCGGCTCCCCATTGTTGAATAACCTGCCATTCATCATGAAGAATGGCCACTTGGGTAACTTAGCAGACGAAGGCTGCTAAAACTACATGTCAGGAGAAAGAATTGTGGAAGAAATTGACAAAATAATCATTCTTTAAACAAAGACAAACTCCTCCGATCTGGTTTCCGCCTGGTTCACAGCAACGAATCTGCTCTGTTTAAAATCACAAAGATATTCTCTCCATCAGCAACCATGGCTTTCTCTGCCTCTTTGTTCTCCTAAATTTCTCTACTGCCTTTGACACCTTGGACCACTCCATCTTTAACCAGCTTCGCTCCTCCCTTCTTCATTTCCACAGTTAGTCTGTAGCTAGTTTCTCTCTTATCTATCCTAGAGTCTTCATGTTATCTCCAACGGCTTCTCCTCCCAACCCGGCACAAATCACACATGACATTCCTCAGGGATCTCTCTATCTATCCTTAGACCTCTTTGTTTCACCAGATGCTCCCACTTGGTGACATCACCTGTAGGCATCTGAACTACTTTGTTCAGTCACCTTCTTCTCTGCCTTAGCTGTCCCCCAACTCGTGTTCCCCTATCAGTTGTGTGAAGCATTTTGAGACACTCTACTGACGTGAAAGGCATTCTATAAATGTAAATCATTGTTGTAACTTTGGAATACAATGACTATTCATTCAATATTTTGAGAAACACACTGATCCGCTCTCATTATAGAATAAACCTGAAGTCCTGTAGCTCAGTGGCTAGAGCACTCGCCTTGCAGGTGAGAGACCTGGGTTCGATTCCTAGCAGGGCGAAACGTTGTGCAAGTTTCCTTACTACACAGGCCTCTGTTTACCTAGCAGTAAATAGGAACCCGGTTGTTAGTTCATTTGCGGATCACTTTTCCGGGGGTAATAATTCCTTNAAAAAAAATTAGAAATTGGTCACTTTAATCCACCACTGTTTGTGGGACACTGCTGTACACAATTGGCTGCTGTGTTTTGCTCACAAAATATAGTCAATTCACTTTACAGTGTATTCTGTGAAGCTCTTTGAGACATCTCGAAGATGTGATAAGGTGCTATTTCAAATGCAAGAATTATTATTATTAAACTCTTGATAACTCATCACCTCTTAAGTCATCATGCTGTCAATATTCCGGCCGCATTTATTAATACATTTATACATATGCCTAACTCGCCACTCCTGATAACTCGTCACTGAACCCTTTTCCCTTGGAGCTATCAGGGTATTACTGTATATTGATTTATTTTAGAAATGAATTATAAAGGATTATTTAGAGACTGAAGACCAGGAAACAATGAGATTTCCTGGGCTGGAGCTAAGCCAGTCTGAAAACTCTCTGAGTGGGCTGACTTACTGTCCAAAGCTGGGACAGGAAGCTGGCACCTCATCGACTCAGTATCCTTGATAATTAATTTTAAACATAAAATTAAGTACAAGATGTGACATTGGAAACAGGAAACAGGTTATTTTGGAGTAAGAGTAATATTAGTCAACATTGCTGGCAGAGTGTGTTTGAATTATGTTTCTTACATGAATTTAATCTCATTTGTACAGATCAGATTGTCTTTAATACTTTCTCAGTTTCTAATGTTACAGCAAATTGGTTTACGTTTGTGAATGTGTGCAGTAGAACATGTGTATTAAACGGCACATGTGCATTCAGCGCTACATGCATGTGCATTGGGCACTGTGTGTAAAGTAGTACATATGTGTATGATGGTACTTATATGTGCATGCTGTCCCACAGTCATATTGCATTACTGGACTAATGGCTGTAGGTATTACAGCGCCTTGGGACGTCCTCCCGACGTGAAAGGCACTCTATAAATGGAATCTTGTTGTTGTTGCTGAATACAACACAAGGCAGCTGGATTTATTCAATCTATAGATACATACTCTCTTTGTCCGCCCGCACTTGAAATATGCATCCTACATAATTTTCCTTGTTCCTGCATCCTGACCATGTATTATATTGTATTGAAACATCTCAAAGTGTTTCAAAAATCAATACTGTGAAGTGGAATGACTTGTGTAAAAGCCTTTCTGTTCACTCCAAACAGCTATGCAGAGAAAATCCAATTTTATTGGAGAATTGGTGAGAACAGTACTATGCAGGGAGGCATGGCCAAGGTAGATGCTTAGCACAGCAGGGCCACAATGTTTTGTGCGCAAAGAATTTGGAGTTCTAGATCTTCCTATCAGCCAGGAGCTTGACATGTGCTGAAAATCCCTGCTGTGCTTCAGAGTCTCCAGTTTCAGCTCACAGTTGTGCAGTTTCTGTTTGTCAGAAATGAAGTGTGCCATCGCTCCCTTGGGTAAATGATTAAATAATAATCCTTACACTTGGTTGAATGGCAGGGGGGAGAAAGGGAGCAGCAAACCTGATTTCCCTGTACCTGGAGAATGCAGGTGAGGTTTTGGTAGAAATCAAAGCATTTTATACATCTCAAAGTCTGCAATTGAACCAGGAAAAAACATTTGCCACTCAAGTCTTGTGCCTTTGAGTTAGAGCTGAGAAATACGCATCTCATGTATTTTTTGCCAATAATATGAACTCATTAGTAGAAATCGCTAACATAAGAACAAATCCAATACTTGTTCCGCCAAGGCTGTTCTTCCCATTGAGTGTGCTTGAACACTTGTCTCAATACCTTGGCTTAATTGGTTCACACTTGTTGTTAGGGCAATAGATTATGGGTTCAAATTTCACATGGAATCTGGAGCTCACATCCCAGGCTGGTGTTCCAATGTAATACTAGTGGAGCACTGCACTACCGCAGGTAATTTTGGATGAAATGTTAAACTGAGCTCCCATCCAGCTTGAACTGTGAACTGGGCACTAAAGATCCCAGGACTCTTAATGAAAAGAGAAGACAGCTTCTCCCATTGACATGGCCAACCCAATAAAAATATTGTCATTAACCTGAGGGCTCGCTGTGTGTAAATGGCTGTTATGCTTGCCTTGAATAAAAAGGTCACTTCACTTTACAATTACTGTAAAATATTTTGAAGTATAGGCACTATTAAAATATAAATTATCTTTTATCTCCTTGGCCTGGATTACTGCAAACCTCTCCAGGAGTGGTGAGACACTCACCTAGGGGTAAAGGGTGAACCTGAGTGGACCAGATGGGATTCAATCCAAGAAAGGATTGGCCTCAGGTCTGGTGCTCACATTATATATGCTACATTTCGGCATTGTTTTCAAAATACTTCTGTGTGATCCCAGACCAGTAGCTTTTGAAACAAAATGCAGGCTTCATAGAATTAGGTACTGTAAAAAATGTAACATATGCTTGCAAAATATACAGTCACTACACTTCACAATAAATCATGTGAAGTGTCCTCTCAATGTATATCAAATGCAAGGATTGTGATTCAAATTGAAGAGCTGATGAGAAGGACAATGTTCAATGTCCAAGTGTATAGCACAGCCCAGTGGTTATAATGCATGCTGACACAGTGCAAGTATTAAGTAATGGAGAATAGTGCAACTGGCTCATTCCACATATGAGAAAGACTGAACGATTTAGGGGTGGCCGTGTTCCTTAAGGAAATCCAGAGCAGTAGACTTTATTCTCTGGTAGAGATAATACTTCTCAGTGTTTTCCTGCTAGCCCTGAGCCAAAATTATTATCTTGCTCAAATAATGGGACCACAGGCTAGAATGCTGTACACTAGTGATAAACTGAAGACCTCTTTATTATATGAAGAGAAGACTGACAGATGTGAACGGTAACTAAATGGGTAATGACAAGGCGCCCAAAGAAAAAGGCTGGCCACCCCACAGCACACAAAGATTCAAAAGATTGCAACAGTTTGTGCCAGCGTGGCTCAGCCAGTAATTCTTTTTCCACTGGGTCTGAAGATTGTCAGTCGAAGCTCCCACACCGGGACGTTGAACTCATAGTCTAGGATGACACTCCCGTGCAGTGCAGATATAGCATGTGTCAGACGTGTCATCTTTTGGATGAGACATTAAGCAGAGATCTCGTCTGCCTGTTTAGGTTGGATTCAAAAGATCCCAAGGCATTATTCGAGAAGGGATTCCCGTAGGATAGTGGTTAGCACACTCTCCTCATAAACGAGAGGACCCGGGTTTGATTTCGTAGGGCGAAACCTTGGCTGCCAAGGTCAACTAGAAGTACACAATAATAATAATAATAATCCTTGCATTTCATATAGCGCTTTTCACTTCTTCTAGACGTCCCAAAGCGCTTCACAGAATATACTGTAAAGTGAATCGACTGTATATTTGTGGGCGAACACGGCAGCCAATTGTGTACAGCAGTGTCCCACAAACAGTCATGGATTGAAAATGACCAATTTATTATTGTTTTGTTTTTTTAGAGGGATTATTATTAGTGTGTGTGGAGTAAGGAAACTTGCCCAAGGTTTCGACCTGCCTGGAATTGAACTCAGGTCTCTCACTTGCAAAGCGAATGCTCTAACCACTGAGCTACAGAGTCACAACACTTTACAGAAACATTAGGGTGGTACAGGCACAATGTAAGCCTTTTTATTTTAACCTGCCTTTTGTACAATACTGGAGATGGGAGAGGAAGAGGGTAAGTGGTTTGATCTGGCCAGATATTCTCAGATCATCGCTCTGTCATTCCTGCTACACTACACACGGGCATCCACTGTTGCTTAATTATAACTGCACAACATTATATTACGATAATATTGCAATAAAAATTATTAAAGTGATGAACGAGATAATTAAAATCTTCATTATATGCAGAGTGGTCCATTCACATCACACTCCATTCAATCACAAAAATGTCTTGCCGTCAGTTAGTGTAAGACTGGATTGTTAACTTCTTGATGGAGGTTTGACCAACAGCTTGAGGAAAGAAGGTGCACGAAGAATCACAGTACACAAGGTCGGTCACCTTTGCATATAAAAATATGTTTGTTCAGTGATTTTGTTATCAATATTTTGTTTGTTCAATATTAGATATCATGTTAAGGATCAGCAAACCTAAATGGCAAACTCAAAAGTTTGTACATATATATATATTATCCTGGATCACAAATAATAAGGCGCCACGATAAGGTGCTGTACCAAATGCAAGTATTATTATATTTTAGTCCATTCAATCGTGGATACTCATACTGGCCACAAAGGGGAGCTCATGAGCTTCAAATTCCAATCTAGTTGCATTGAATTCCTGATGTTTTCCTTATACAAAAAAAGTAATCCTTACATTTGGTATAATGTCTTACATGTCAGGAGCACTTCACGCGATTTACTGCAAAGTGTAGTGACTGCGTGTTTTGGGGGCAAAACACAGCGGCCAGTTTGCACACAGCAATTGTTCCCTTAACAGCTTTGAAATGAACGACCAATTTCATCTGGGATACTGTTGACCAGAACACCGGGAGAAACTCCGGTCTCTATTCAGATCGTGCCATGGGATCTTTATCGTCCACCTGAACAGGCAGTTGGGGCCTCAGTTTAATGTCTCATCCAAAGCATGGCACCTGCAACAACATAACACTCCCCCCAGCACTGCATAGGAACGTCATCTTACATTGCCTTCTTGCCTTGCCTTTTGACTTGTGAAAATGTCGAGACCACTGTTGGAATTGGAACCCCGTGCCTGCTGGTTTCACATGAGGATAGTGCTGCTCAAACTTACCCTTTGTTTTACTTTGGAGAAATTACCTCACATGGTGAAAATCCCAAACAAACACATGGAAAATGAGCATCGGCTAAAACACACTTATCCAATTGAGTGGGTGGTTAATCTCTGCTAACTGGTGTCTTTGATTTAAGCGTCGTTAAACAGCCAGCGTGTGTTTTTATATAACATACAAAAAGGTCCCTTATACGTTTCTGACCAGTCCATTCAATGACCTAAGGCTTTATAGGGTGCAGTTTGTTGGACTCCAGCACCAATCGCTCTTAAATAACACTGATCAGATCAGAATGATGTGCCTGACAAAGTGTGGCACAAAGTAAACATTCAAGGTGAAGCTGGAATCCTGCACTGCTGAGGACCAGGACATAGAGCTGTAGGCATCTACAGCACAAGAAAGAGGCCTTTGGACCATCATGTTTGTACCGGCTTTCCCAAAGAGCTCTCTGTTTAGTCCTTGCTCCTTCCCCCCTCACCTCTACAATATCAGTGGTAGAAAAGTACTTTGGCCAGAGTCCAAATCTATCCTTCATGCAGAGCGGAGGTGTGGCCAGCCAGCTTTGTAATGATTCTCAATTCACAACACTGGTGTATTAAGTAACACTTTTATTCTCTATTTCCAATACTCCAACCATGAACCCACAAGTGTTCCTCCCAGATTTTTAAAAATATTTCCTGGTCTTCTTTCATTGGTTCCAGTAAATTGTCTATTTGCTCTTAAAGGGTTATTCCACAAGGTTCAGTGAGATCCATGTTTTATTTATAGTTTGATCCCTTTCTAGATTAATAATCCTTGCGCTTGATACAGGGCCTACCACTTCGTGAGGACGTTTGAAGTCTCCACAGGATTTACTATAAAGTGTAGTGAGTGTGTTTTGCAGGTGGAAATTCTGCTCATTGAAACTGAGTCTTTGTGTCCTGCACTGTAATCCCGAGATTTACCTGATCAGTATTTCCAATGAGCAGTGATCCGGAAAGAGTGAACGTCTGAGTGCGTTAAAATAATCCTCGGGAGCACGTTCTTAGTAAAGCAGATTCTTGGTTCTGACCTTGAAATCCCTTCACAGTCCTGCACCTCCCGACCTCTATAATCACCTCCATCCCCACTCTTCTGCTCAGACCCACTCTGTCCTATTTGTATTTATTTATTTTACAGAAACACAGTCACTACAGTGGCCAGCAATTATCTGTGGAGCGCTATGAGATAATAATAAAAAATGACATGTAATTCACATTATAGCATCAAAAACAATAATTATTTTTATTTTTTATTACTGTGTGTTCTTTGCTGCCTCCGTCCCACCATTAATACAATCATTATTGGAGAAGATTTAATATTTTTAATGCTATTAATGCTATCTCTCTTATCTAAGGATCCATGAAGCAGTGCCAGGGCTGACATAGACCACCCCTCCCCCGCCCTTTGAAATCACATCTCTCAGGGTCAAGGCATTGCCTCGAGTCTGCATGGCTCAGTTCCACTCTATTGCATCTACCCACAGAACACACAGTCACTACCCTGTGAAGCTCCTTGAGACGTCCTCCCATGAAAGGCACTGTACCAAATGTGAGGATTATTATCTAGTGGCTTTAAGCAACTCAGGCTCTGAGGAAGCTTAAGAGGAGTGGTAAAACCACTATACTGATTGCATTGCACAGACAGCTTTCTTGCACAGTGCTTTGTGCTGTTTTCAGTTTTCACTGCTGAATGAATGACTAAATGGGCCGTGGTACAAGGATTAGCATTATGTTTATCTGTAGAGTACGGCAAGGCTGATCCGGGCCCATCATTATCTGGCAAGCAACTTGTTTGTGTTTGTCAGGATTCCACTATAATAACTTCCTGTATTTACGAGATTAAACACTGAATGAACTCAGCCCTTCTAAGCATTGTACAACCATAATACTTCCTTGTGATTTGCTCCTTGCACCAATTCACTACAGAACCTCAGTGAGATACAACCAAATAAAGGTTGGATAATGCAGGTTATCTGAGCAGAAGAGTTCTGTACACATCAACTCCACTCCACCACCAAAACAACTGCCTTTAATATAGCGTCTTTTTCATGAAGTACATTTCAAATCGCTTACCATGCACACAGAGGAGAAAAATAAATGAGGCTGCATTTCCGATATTCCCTGCCTCAATCCCTCCACCACACCTCATCTTTATCTATCTCTAAATCCCACCTGAAAACTTACCTTTTCAATCATGACTACCTCCCCTTTTTTCTTTTTTGGAATCCAACCTTGCCACTGTACAGAGCTCCCAAACTCTATTATTCTATTTAGTGAAGGGCACTAAATAAATGCAATTTGTTGTTGAAAGATGTTGATCAAGGGCACCTTGTTTAGTGATTCCAGCCAGCCTATATTGGCAGTTTATGGAGAGTGAAAGCATCACACAGCAGCAAGTGCTCTTCTCCTAAGATAATTAAATGATACTCCTCACACTTGATATAGCTCTTTATTACATCACTTTGAATATCTCAAAGAGCTTCACGGGTTTTACTGTAAAGTGGAGTGACTGTATTTCTGGGCAAACAAGGCAGCCAATTTGCACATAGCAATGTCCCACAAACAGTTGTGAAGTGAATGATCAATTTTATCTGGAAGTTTGTTGGCCAGGATATCAGGAGAAACTGCCTTCTCTTTTTGAATAATGCCATGGGATCTTTATCCTTCCGCTGAACAGGCAGACAGGACCTCAGTTGAACATCACATCCGAAGGATAATAAAATCAAGATAAAGGTACACTCCTCAGGTATGTCTGTTGTTTCCCACTTGCCCAAAATGTTTCCTCTTTTATATCCACCATGCCAGGATTTTGTCATACACCAATAACCAGTCTAGAGAACTGGGAAGGTGAGATGCCTTTTTCTCATGCCTCTGGTATTTTCTCTGGTCATCTGCAATAAAGTTAGCACATTTTGTCAATGGCAGATATGGACATGGGACAGGCAAAGAGAAATAGCTTATGTTCTGTTGAGGAACATAGATTGAAAACCTTATTTGTGATTATAATATTAAATATTATAAATATTAATCTTTGCTTTTTAACGTCAATGTCTCAAAGTTCTTCACAGAGCTTTCTGTTGAGTGTAGCGATGGTATATTTGTAGGCTACCCAGCACCCAACTTTCACATAGCAATGTGCGCCAAACAACTTTTTGGCCAGGACATCTCTTCTCTTCCAGAAGAGTACCACGGGTGTTTAACATCCATCTGAACAGCAAAGACAGGACCTTAGTCACAGTCACACTTGACAGAAGCACTTGTGTGACATTTTAACATTATGGAAGCGATATCAAGCACAAGGATAATGATTATGTTTATGATTATTATGATAATGTTTATTATTGTTGTTATAACTTAATCATTTCACCCATAAAATATACAGTCAATTTACTTTACAGTATATTTCTGTGAAGCACTTTGAGATGTCTCGAAGATGTAAGGCGCCTAATGAAATGCATGTATTATTATATATTATAACTGGCCTGGGCATAGACCACCAATGCATTAATAGGCACCTTTAATGCTCCTGAATTTCAACCATTACATTTCAAGGAAACTTGTATCCTGGGCAAGTTGTCACTAAGTAACCCCAGATTTCAAAAAGAAAAGGGCATCGTTTGAAAGTCCAGGGTAATAAAGCTTTGCTGCAAAGATCGATCTCAGAAAGGTGAATCATAAATACTTTTGCTTTTTTCATGTGTGTCGCAAACCTGAAAAGTAAACTTTAGACAGAAACAATAAAGGGAACTGTTCAACACGTAAGCCTCTTGTGACTCTTAACAGAGACTTTAAGCTTCTCTGAAACCTAGTCAAGAATTGCTGAACGATTTTATTCACTCACTACGTGTCCGAGAGCAAGAGCTTGGCTAGAGGGTACCATTATCGGGCAATAATTAAACACCCTGGCACTGAGAAAACATGCTAAAGTACAGTTTCTGTAACCTTGGGGAGGAGGGAGTATGAACCAGTTAAAAGTGTCCAAATCCAATCCTTAATAGGTAAACCACCCCTGAAGTCCTTGTTTGCAAAACATAACAAGTGAAGGGAAGGGACAGATCAGACATTGCCTTTGGAGGCTGGAAGAATTTGCAGCCACTGTCTGCTTTTAGAGCTGAACAAAGCGGTGTTCCTCAGCTGTGGGTGTGGGCATGTGTGTATCAAGCATCTGAGTGCAGACATTGCTTGTTTGATTTTTTGGGGAGTTGCACAGGGGAAGCAAAAGAGGAAAAAAGTTCTAAATGGTGCAAGATTAACCAAATGGATGCTGGAAGAATTTGGAAGGGGCTGGAATACACCTGTAGAGTTCTTGGGATTTCAACTGCATCAGGTAAGCGACACATCAATCAAAGCTGCAACAACATCAAAATTACAATAAAATTATATTTATAGAGCGCCTGTCACATCGGGAGGACATCCCAAAGCACTGAATGGGCATGGTGGAGGGAGTGGGGGGGGGGGTACATTTATTTCAGATTCTCTATGAGAAAATGTTAGTCAATTTCATATACTGCACAGCCAGTTCCAATTAAGTCAATAAGGTGTTTGATTCCCTCTTGTGGAGCTCACACAGTGTAACCAGCTGTAAACATTAGCGCCGTATAGTGATGGGATGTGCTTGCAATAGAACAACATCTGAAATCAAGCTGTGTTTCATTCCGAGAGCAGTTTAGCTCTCTGCCCTTTCCTACAGACTGAATCATTTAATCACAGACTGTCTAATTTGGGATTACAGCCACCAGTGAAGTATATAACCTGCATAAAACAAATAGCTTTACAAAGACACAATACACAAAATGTGGTCTACCCAAGGTTTTGTATAAATTCAACATCATCGCCTCACTTTTATATTCTATCCCTCTGGATATAAAGCTGAAGACCCCATTACTTCATATTCTTGCTCAATACACTTCCCAAAACTTTGCATACAAAATGTACAGTCACTACACTATAGTAAAATCCTATGAAGCACTTTGAGACACTTCAAGAACATGGTAAGGCACTATTATTAAATCCAATCGTTATCATTATGTCGTTGAAAAGCTTCAAAGCCTTCACACGATTTTCCTGTAAAGTTTAGCGACTGTATATCTTGTAGGGAAGCCAGGCAGCATTATTGCGCACAGCAATGTCTCACAAACACTCATGAAGTAATCGACCAATATTTTTTAATGGGGAATTGTCTACCAGGACACTGGAAACTCCCTTTTTTCAAATACTGCCGTGGAATCCTTAACATTCACCTAATCAGTCACAGACTGGATCTCCTCCAAAGAATGGCACCTCCGACAATGCAGGACACTCCCAGCACTGTAATGTCAGCCTGGTATTATTATTGTATCAGCAATGTCCTTGAAAAAATAGCATTTGGTGATTTTCAGTGCTTTGCCCTGGAGCTATTGTTTCTGCACAGGAAAGTAGCCTTGGGTGGTGGATGTTGACATGTTTCAGAGTTATTAACTTGTGTAAAGAGCTGCTGAGGTTGTTGTGATTGCTTATCTGTGCCTCTCGCAGTCTGTGACTGGGAAGTGAGCCACGGATGTCTAGAGTAATTTTTTATAAAATGGTACCTGCCCTGCCTCTTTGCTGTTTCTGTAGTGATAGACATACTAACTTGCAATGTCTGCAATGCCAATCCTTTCTGCTCGCTGGCTCTCTCGCTCCTCAATAATTGTTCCTGTTTTTGTATTTCCTAAGATTACTTCCCTCTTCAGTCAGAACAAAACAATGCAGCCGGAATACATTTTTCTTATGAATCAACTTCTTACACACAACTCTTTTCCATTGATCGCACTCTGCCATCTAGCTGTGGATGAGAGAGCAGCCTTGCTTTCACTCTGCCGGTTTGGCACCACAAGGCGGCAGTTTGAGTCGCTTCCCCCTGGAGAAGAGGAACAGTGAGAGAGGTGGAATTCTGCCCGAATGTCTTATTTTGAACATGGTTTCAAAAGTGACAATCCCAGACAATTCCAAGGTCTGGTTGCAGCTGTGTCACGAGTTTTAGCAGGATTCTGTGGGATGTTTTGATGACGTGACAAAACACTAAGTCTAATGTGAGGATTATTATTACCTACTAAAGGCGATCTATGAGGAACCATGTTGCTTGCCAATAATAATAATAAACCTTACATTTGATATAGCGCCTTATCATGTCTTTAAGGTATGTCTTAAAGTCTCACAGCATATACTGTAAAGTTAATATTTTGAGGGTGAAACGCAATAGCCAAAGCATAAGGCAATGCCCCTCAAACGGTCTTTTTTGAAGGGATTATTACCCCCAGAAAATGATCCGCCAATCAACTAACAACTGGGTTCTAATTACTGCTAGGTAAACAGAGACATGTGGAGTAAGGAAACTAAGGTTTTGCCCTGTCCACTTGCGAGGTGAGTGCTGTAACCAGTAGGCTACAGGATTACAATGACGCTTCTCTGTGAATTGAATTGGTAGGAAACTGGATGAACATGGAACAAAATATCTTCTGATATCTTTCTTTCTCTCTCCCATTGATATTCAGTGCTGCTGGGAGTGGGGATTGACACGGGAGTGCGAGGGCAGTTCACCAAGTTAGCTGTGTACTTGCTGTAAGTACTCAATATCAACTTTATCTCGGTTCAAGTAGAATATCAAATGCAAGGAGTATTCTTATTATTTAAAAGACAGCAAAGATTAGGTGAATCAGTTACGCTTTCCTTTTGTCTTAAGATTTTCAGGCATACTTCTTATCCTTTTGGAAGGCTCGTATTTCGTAGATGTTTTTCTGGTCAAGCATCCCCTGTAAGTAGGACATCTTTCATACAGACCGAATGTTATTCCTGCTGCTACACTCGCACCCAGGACAAAGGGGACTGGGCTGCTCGTTGTCACGGCTCTTTGTTTCATTTCACAAATGCCAACGGCTGTCACTCAATATTTTAAATTAAAGCAATTTGCGAACCTTTACTCATAATAAGGGACCCAGGGATGAGGGACTTCAATTATATGGAGAGCCTAGGGAGGCTGCGATTGTTCTCCTTAAAGCAGAGAAGGTTAAGGAGAGATTTAATAGAGGTGTTCAAGATTATGAGGGATTTTGATAGAGTAAATAATGAGAGACTGTTTCCACTGGTGGATGGTTAGGTAAGTCCATTAGATGGAAAATCGCTTTTTTTACTTTGCCTTATCACACAATCAGAACCCACTGATTTAGGATTGTGTCGGGTACATTTAGGACAGACACTAGGCTTTTGGAGCTAGAATACTGAGAAGGATTGTTCATCTCTCTGCAGAACTGGATGTGGTAAAGCCGAGAACAAGCCGTGCAGACTCTGGAGAAAGACAGTGAGGCCCAATGGCTTACAGAAGTTTGTCCTATTCATATTTCTGTCCGTGGCTTGCTTTCTGCACCCAGTTCTTATTTGGCATGCGACCATACCCGGTGAGTCCAACACTTTTCGATCTATCTTCATTGTAAAATGTACGTTCACCTCCTCCTGCCATGGACTGTTTCCCAAACGAGTCAGTGGCTGGGTGGACATCAGCCAGTTCCCAGCCCTGAACAAATAATAATCCTTACAGTTCATACAGCACCTTATCATGTTGTTGAGACATCTCAAAGCGCTTCACAGTATATATTATAAAGTGGACTGACTGTGTACTTTGTGGATGAATTACACCTGTTACAGTATAATGCCAGGTTGTTCAGAGATAACTGCATCACCTGAACAGTGGTAATGATATGGAATGCAGAACCCAGAGAGATAGAAGTACATTGTGTCAGACAGTTATTTGGCAAAGAAACCCATTCAGGTGGACGGAGAAACAGAGCAGAGTAGAATGATGTATTTCACTTTAGGAAGTGGCCAGGTCAACCATGAGAGCCTCTTCTGGTTCTGTACATTTCTTGGGTTCCCAGTTTGCTCTCTGATTGCCAAACATTTGTCCTGACAATAATGTGGTTACTGACATCTAATCTTTGGCAACATGTAGCTGTTAACGACAGATACTGACAGTAACTCTCTGCTTGGTTTAGGCGCCATGTTGGTCGTAAGCGGACTGGCATACTTTGCTCTGAATCTGCGGAAACGGTTTCAAGAGGAGCTGCCTGATTGTGAGGCGAGTCGGCAGAGGCGCTCTGGGGTATACGTGACCGGCATAGTCTCATCCAGTAGTGGCAGGAAAGAAGAACAGATGTACAGCTTCCACTGCGACGTCAAGGAAAAAAAGACAGTGCTGGTGGCTTATCTGCGTAACATCTTAAAGCTCAGCAACCCCCACTGCTCGGCAGTGTCAGAGGGTCCGAAGGCTCATGTTGACGACTCATCAGATAGTGAGAAGCCAACAGTGAAGATGAAGCACATGCAGTTGGAGGAAAGCGTCATCAGATTATACCGGCAGAGACTGAGAGTCCAGAAATGGAACAGGAGGAAACGTCTGACAAAGCACCCATTATATTCAAGTGAGGTCTCACGCTCGACACTGGAACCTAGGCACAAAACGCTGCCATTGCCATTCAATCTCCACATGCAGCTCTTGATCGTATCAATGTATAATATATTTGCAGGGACCCAAATTGTGTTACCATTGAAGCGGCGAGATGTTTAGTGCACAGAATCAATAATACCTGTGCCCAGCTGTGCCGGGCATTAACAGGGAGGCCACACATTCAATGCCCCAAGGTGTTGGGTTCACAGGATCACAAGATCAGTTTGGATGAAGAAGGCCCTTTGGCTCATTTGATCTCATCCTCATAGAACACACATCCTGCTGTCCCTCCATCACAGCATCAAGTTGTTTTTTAAATGAGTCCCGGTATCCTGTCCCAGTTGTTAGTTATCCTCTGGGTAAAGAAAAACTTCCTGGTATCTGTCCTGAAATTGCTCTTTGCAACTCTAAACATTGTCCTTTTGGTCTACTGTCTTTGTGCATCCTAAAGAATTGCTATGGATTTACTTTTTCAATCCCATTTAAAATGTTATACACCTCTATGAGGTCCGCTCTGAATCGTCTTCTCTCAAGACTGAAGAGCTGTAGCTTGTCTCATTGTTGCTCATAGCTCATTCCTGGGGATCACTGACATTTGTCTCCTCTAGGGCCTAGGCAGTCCCCTTATGTTGCAGTGATCAGTATTCTATATATATGTCATTCTGTGTTCGGTCAAACACTGCATGTAAAAACAACAACAAATTATATTTAATATATAAACGCAATTTGTTGTTGTTAAACATTCTGAATTGATCTGCTCTGAGGAGAACCCTCCTCTCCACCGCACTCCACTCCTCTTCTCTCAGTGGAATCATTCCACACATCTGTTCTCTGTATGTGTATTAATTACATTGCTCTCTTCTCCCCTGAGAGGAGTTGGGCAAGTGAACGTTTAAAAACAAGGTTATTGTGCCCCATTCACACCCCTTCATACAACTCAGCGCAAACCTGCTGTTGGTTTATTGTTAAAAGGAATCGGGAGGTGTGACTGCCAGGTTGTTGATTCAAACCAGAATTGGGAGTGGAAGACTGTGAGATTGATAGATTGTCCACTCCACACCAGTCTTGACAGTGAACACAATTGATGGTGCTGGTCTATATGAGTCGGTGCAGGAATAACCAAATGCAAACCTGCCCAAAAGCCAAATAGCTGTTCACATATAGAAGAAAACAATAAAAAGTAATTCAAGCCAAAGCTAAAACAATGATTGGTTTTGGATGGGTTCCACTAAATGACGCAACTCTAAATAAACTGCAATTTAAAGTACTTTGTTCTTAATGTAGTCTGCGATCAGCCTATTTTGCCTATGAGCGCTGCCCAGGGCTGGACTCTAGGTGAAATATGCCTGGCTGTCTGCCAGCCATGTGTGATTTATTTGAGGAAAGATAAATTTAAATGGAATGTGTATTTTTTAAAATCTGTTTTTAATTGTACACCTCAGAACAAAATCCCCCAGAGAAATATAGTTCATTACTTATACAATTAACAAACCTCAGGAGAACACCAAAAAAAGTCACAGGGCCGTCTCAGTGGAGTGGGAGCGTCCTTTTTAATTGCCTGTCAATGGAGTCGTGTAGCTCAGTGGTTAGAGCACTTGCTTTGCAAGCGAGAGACCTGAGTTCACTTCCAGGCAGGGCGAAACCTTGGGCAAGTTTCCTTACGGCACACACCTAATAATAATCCCTCCAAAAACCAAAACAATAATAAATTGGTCATTTTCAATCTACGACTGTTTGTGGGACATTGCTGTACACAATTGGCTGCCGCGTTCGCCCACAAATATACAATCAATTCACTTCACAGTATATTCTGTGAAGCGCTTTGAGACGTCTAGAAGACGTGAAAAGCACTATATCAAAATGCAAGGATTATTATTATTATATTATTAATGGTGCTAGTCTTTCCATCTACGCACACCTTGTGTAAACAGATTGGTTATTGTCTCAGAAATCTTCCAAGCAAAATAGAAGTCTTCATTCTCACACTCTCCATTCTGAAACAGTTTCACAGAATGTGAGCGTTGCCCAATAATGAACTTCCTAACGGTAATTACTGCTGAGTCAGCAGTGCTGACTTCTTTTCTATCACTTTCTGTCCGTTTAACCCTTCCAGTTTCTGAAATACTGTATCAGGCTTTCCAGATCTGCAAGCGATAAGTAATTATTTCCTTCCATGTAATATATGCAAAGCATATTATCTGACTCACAGAATTCCACTGAAAACAATAAATAGATTGCAGACAGCTGGAGTTTCTGCTGAGAGATTCGTGTGACATATGTCAACTTACAGGAAGGAATTGCAATTCTTTATTAGGAAATCCATTAAAAGTAATGAAATTACCCTTTGCAACTCTGGGAATTATCATCAGGCCCTATTTCCATTGCTTTGCAGTACCAGAGAGATATATAGTGCCTTTCATGTCCTCCCAATGTGAAAGGTGCTGTTTAAATGTGATTGGTTATTGTAATTGTAATTATTATTGTTCTTGTTGTCCTGAGAAAAAATTACTCTAAATATGGAGGACTCCACACATTCAGCATTCACGGCCCCCCAATTTAAAACTTATTTACAATCTCAGAAAACTTTTGTGAACATATTTGCTTCCTATTCCACTTTGCATTGTATTTTTATTCACAGCATAGTCCTGGGATCCTCCGAGCTACTCTTTCATGTACTTAATGTATCAATGAATGGAGTCATGGCGATGAAAGATTCAATATCATGTCTCACTGATGTATTACAATGATCCTGATCTTGTATGTTACACCTCTGGCAATTGATTCTCAGTGTTCTGTTCTCGTATTAATCACTATCTCCCACTACAGATTCCTAAATACTTAACACTTAGAAATAGATATATTCTGCTACTACTCTCCTTTTCCTCAAATGTATCCCTTTCATCAAACACCTTGTATTTACAGTTCCTCCAGTTGAAGATTGATAATATTTGGGTAAAAGACGTGATGTTTCTTAACATTGTGTTAACACAAGGGACGCGCTATGAAACAGCCTAAAGTTTACCCTACAATTTCCTACAGAAGCTGGGGAATTTTGTTGATAATAAACACATTTCAGATTGACACGCTAGTTCGAACTACACACGGTTTTCGAAATCAATAGAAAGTGTTGCTTTGCTCTGAGCCACTTGCTGTATCCATTCACTTTTTTGTTGTAAATTTAACATGGAAAGAACGCTGGATCACACAGACCCCTGGAAATGATAAACAGCCACTTCCTATTGTTAACAGCCCGTCTTTACAATTCAATGCATAGGAAGGTGAATGAACAAGACAACAATTCAAGACTAGCTTTCAGAAATTACTGGGCTTTAAGACAGATGGTCAAGCGTTCAAGTTTGAATATCCTATATATGTAGCAGATGTGTAATGGCAGGACAATTTATACATGGTTGTGGATCAGGACCAGAACAAATTCCCTCAACATTGCACTGGAGCATTAGCCTGGACCATGAGCTTTAAGTCCTGATATGGGACTTGAACCTACAACCTTATGTCTGAGAGGTGAGAGGTGCTACTCATAACAATGCTGTGTGCAAATTGGCTGCTACATTTGTCTACAAAAAATATACGGTCACCACATTTTACCGAAAACTCTTTAAAACAAAGGGAAGTGCTCTGAGACACTATCCTGCGTGAAAGGCGCTTTATACATGTGAGTTGTTGTTTCTTTGAAAAGTGCTTTCGAAGACTTCCATGGTCTTGCTCTTCACTATCTCTGTGACCTGCTAACCCCTTACTGGCCTGTCCACTACCTCCGCTGGGCGGACTCTGGTCTGCTTCACGTCCCCCATCCTGCCCGCCCCATCATCCATGGTCAGCCCTTCAGCTTTTCTGTCCCCATCCTCTAGAACTCCATTTCACAGTCACTTTGCCTCGCCCCTGCCTTGCCTCCTTCAAGACCCATCTCGGGTCCCTCCTCTTCAACCACACCTTTGGCCACCCTCCCTTCCTGCCCTCCAGATCTCAACCGCCAGCTCGGGTGCACATCCTTGACTGTTCAGTGCTTTGGGACGTCCTCCCGATGAGAAAAGGCTATACAAATGTAATTTGTTGATGAGGCTGAGTGTTCCCATTACGAGCCCAGCTGAGATCAGCTAACCCAGCACAGAGTAACCAACCCAAGAACCCTCCTGGCCTGTGTGGCTCAGCTACTTGTTGAGAGAACTTCAAGACACTTTTCTGCTCATTTAATGTGAAACCCTATACTTCTCCTTTGGAAGAATGCATTTTTTTTTAAACTAAAGATGACCGCAGAATATTTATTTGATACATACACTTTTGACTATGAGGATGAGTTAGATCAGCTATTCATTGAGCCCTACTCAAACGCACTTCCCATTTTGCTTATCGCTGTAAAACTAAGCCACTGCCTGAATTGAATTTTCTTCCCACGGACTCTATATTGTGGTTTATTCATATAAAATCACATATTTTATGATGTTCTGTGACATGCCAATTTATATCACCAACAAAATACACAGTTATTCCACTTTATTGTCAAACTCCTTGAAGCATTTTGAGACGTCCTTACTTCTGGAGAGGAAGGACTTCTGGAAAGGCAGTGAAGTGGATCAGAAGGGCACAATTACTGTGGCGTGTTGCTAGGCTCTGAGGAGTCTTGGAGCCATTGTATAAAGAATGAGTCACAACGGGATCAGTAATACAGAATGGAATTAGCTGGAAACGTGTTTTTTTTAATGGGAGACACAGAACATGGAGAATTTAACACATCAATTTTTTTTTAAATTCATTAAAATATCCCTGGACTGTGATAATAATAATCTTTGCATTTGATAAAAGCGCCTTCTCATATTGTTGAGATGTCTCAAATCTCTTCAAAGGATATACTGTAGAGTGGGATTGACTGTGTATTTTGTTGGGGGAACACGGCAGCCAATTAATCGCGCGCAGTAGTGTCCCGCAAACGGTCGTGGATTAAGTGACCGCGTTTTTTTTCCAGAGGGATTATTATCCCTGGCAAGCGACCTGCCAATCAACTAACAACTGAGTTCCTGCTTACTAATGGGTGACAAAACCACCAGGAGGTAACACGTACTAATCCCGTGGTGAGCTGAGCATCTGGATGCTCCAGCCTTGCTCTGTGATGTACAACGTCTTAAGATCCTACCGCTTGCGGGTACATTACAAGTGACATATTTAATGCAGCAGCAGCAGCAAAAAAAAATGATTATCCTGTGGAGCTAAAACAAAAAGGACCAACAGATGAAATGCTTTGCAATTCAGGACAGCTGAGGTTTTGGCCAATGTCCATCGCCACGATGACAGAAAGCAACAGAAAGAGAACCCGGAGCACCACAGACACAGTCACACGGAAATAACAACTCGTGTAGTGGCATTGATCCAAACTGACCAGTCTCCCCCCACACACCAGACACTTTTAACAATGGGTTTGCAGCGATTATTTTGGCAGCTTTAGATCACATCCCCCACCCCCCCCCCACACCCCCCCACCCCCACCCCCGCGCTGACAACTGAGCCCACTTCCCAGGAGAGAGGAGGAGGAGGAGGAAGGTGGTCGTGGGGGGGGGGGGGTCTGAGGACCAGCTGTTGCGGGCATTCAGGAGCTTGCGGACCGGATTCAGGGGAGGAGGGTGGGGGTGGGGGGGGAGTGCAAAGTAAAACAACAACAACAACAACAAGATTCCATTTATAGAGCGCCTTTCACGTCGGGAGGACGTCCCGAGGCGCTGGACAGTTGGGTGGGGGGGGGGGGGAAGGTTTGGCCCGAGTGCCAGACAGACACACACAGACAGACAGACACACACAGACACACAGACACACACACAGACACACAGACACAGACACACAGCGCCGAGTCCCGAAGCCGCCGCCAAGAAAGAAAAGTTACAGCGCGTTCCACTGAGACCGCTCCACCTAACCTGTCCCGACAACCTCCCGCCTTTCCTGACTGCTGATTGGTCAGCTCGGTCGGCCCCGTGCGGGGGGGAGGGGGGTGCGTACGTGTGTGTGTGTGGCTGGTGGGCGCGTCAATCAAACCAAGGGGGCGGGGAGGGGGCAGGCAGCACGTTTGTCTGACTCGTTGCCCCGCCCCCTGCCAGCCCCGCCCCCCTGCCCTCAGCCCCGCCCCCCACAACCCTCAGCCCCGCCCCCACAACCCCCGCCCCGCCCCCACAACCCCCCAGCCCCGCCCCCCCCACAGCGGTCGGGAACACTTTCCGAAGGAGACCGCACCGCTGCGGGGATCAGATGCTCGGCTTCTCCTTATCCGCACGTGAGCTGAGATGGTAAGCGACGAATGAGCTAAAAAAAATTTTGAATGGCAGTTGGATGGAGCACTGGAAAGGCACAAAAGTTTGCAGTGCATCCATCCATCCATCGTCCCCCCCACTCCCCCCCTCCTCCCCTCCCCCCCTCCCCCACTCTTGCGAAGTGCAAGCGGATAGTGGTGATAGTGCGAGGAGTGTGATGCGCAATTCTTTCGCCATCCAACGGGTTGCCCAAGTTTTGCTGCAGGAACCTTTTCTTTGAGGTCTTCAGACTTGTTTGGTTTGTTTGTTTCGCCCACAAATATACGGTCCATTCACTTTACAGTCTGTTCTGCGAAGCGCTTTGAGACGTCGAGAAGACGTAAAAAAAGGCGCTATATCAAAATGCAAGGATTATTATTATTATTATTGTTATTCCTGTGAAATTCACTGTCAGCTGGTACCGTTTTTTCTTTCCATTGTCCGGGCTTTGAATGAATGAATGAATGAATGCATGGGGCGATTTATTTCAATGCATTGTGTGTGTGTGTACCAAAAAAAATCTCATTCATTGGAAATAAGAATGGTGCAACTGGATCTCACCCTTTTGCCCTGTGGTGCATTGATTTGAGCAGCTTGTGAAGCTCATCATTTCGATTTGGGGGGTTTTCTTCAGTAATTTAAGGAGCGTCTTTTTTTAAATCTCTTTCCGGAGGTTGAAGGAAAGGGGAGGGGGGGGGGAGCGAACCAAGCTGAGCCTCAGCTGTGTGAAATGTCTTGTTTGCTAAAGCTTCCCATCCTGATGCCAGGAAGCAGGTGTGGGAGCAGTTTTCCCAGAGGTCACACAGCCTGCATCTCGTTTAATTAACAGCACACAAAAAAAATTGAATCGCTGTGTACACGTAAGACTGTTCTGGCGATGCAGAAGAGCCCTATGCACCGGGTGACCATATTTTGTAAACCAAATCTTATCATTATTATGGTTATTATTACTATGTCAGTGCTGTAGTGGAAAAGTTTGTTGGATTAATGGCTGTGTTTCTTGGATGAGTGTATCTGTTTCGGAATTTTATTGTCCTTGCTCAGTTTGTTGTTGAACTCAAGACAGAGTAAATTTGGCCCCAGGGACACTATACCTCATCCAGGGACCGTCTCCAGAAATTGGGTATGTATGGTCACCCTGCTATACACAGCGATTCCTTTGATTTACTGCGTTAACATTTTTAAGAGACTCGTGCAATGTGCAGGAAAGATTTTTCTTGTTTGCATATTAGGTATAAGTCTATACCTATTAATATTATATCATATCTAGGTGTTTTATCCAAAGCAAGACTGAATTTAACAGGGCACATTTTCATGAAAACAAAAATGTGCCAATTTTTATTTGGTCTATTAGGGAGAGAGAAAATAAATCAGGCATCATTTCACGATGCATTTATATTGCCTTATATTGCTGTGCTGTGCTATTATCAGCAGTGCTCCAGAGTACTGCAGAACCGCCTGGCTCAGGAACCGGACTACAGAGACACCCCAGAAGGTTGACTCCATTACTGATACTCCATTGCCAGTTCAGCTCCATGGACACCCTGCTTTCTCTCTCTCTTCCCCCACACCAGAAGGATACTGACTAGCTGGCCATTTGACTTCCAACAAGTCCAGGTTTGGACTCTCACTCGGTGGATAGCAGGTACCAGGAACTCCCCGTGAGCTTCCTGGTGACCTGCACAGCTCAGTTATACCACATTACCATTGAATCAGTGCAGATTGTGGTTTGACACCGGTTCCAGGTTATAGAATCAATCTTGATTTTGTTTCGAATTCTGTTCTTGAAGTGGTTACTTAGGATTCAAATTGATGCATACATGTGTAATATAACTGTGATCTGAATGCAGATTCTTGCTTTTCTCTCTCTAAGTTGGTCTGACGCATGCAGACACTGATCATCCAGCTTAAGAGTCTACAAACAACACCAGGGAGTTCCACACATATATGGTTTCTGTTTTTTCTAGCTTGAAGAGACTTAATTACTCTTACAGCAGTGTTGTGAATTTCATCATTGCAACAAAATACACAGAGCAGATCTTTCCGCCTGAACAATGCTACTGAATTTAGAGACGCTCTTTGATTGTGTTCTTTGTCGTGCTTTGTGGCAGTACTATCAATTACATCTGATTATAAATGTTTTACAAGAGAAAATCTCATACAAAGTATTGTCTTGTCACCCTGACGGTCACTCTAAGCAGGGTGCTCGTGTTACAGTGTTGTACTTTGATCTTATTATCCCTGAAGTCTGGTTCTGCACAACGCAGCGTGAACTCAATCTATAGTTCAGTGCTTCCTTTATTGGTCAGTCATTCTATAGGAGTATTTACCAGATAAAAGAACCTGTAAAAGTGTATTTTCCCCAATCCTATGAAGTACTTTGAGAACGTGATAAGGTGCGATACCAAATGCAAAGAGGATTATTATTAGGATTATAACTTTGAAGTGAAGGTGCAGGCAGAGCTCCCAGGGCTGATTACTGTGTGTGAAATGAATCTTGGCCTTATTGACAACTTCAAGCTAAATCTGGTTCAAGATAGTGCTGAATCCATTAATCTCATATAACTTTACTGTGCAATGAAGATAAAGTTACCTCACAGTCTGCAACAAGGCAGACTGTAAGTGGCCTTCAGGTCAAAGATTGCACAACTGGAACTGAAAGCCCAGAGAAGTTCTATATATAAACAATAACAGTTGTTACTATGAAGTGGAGTTTTGTATACAGCTATAAATATTTAAATAAACTATTGCTCTTGTTATCTTTTTATCCTGCCTCTCTTTTTCTTGATTGTTGCATTTAGTAATGTTACTTATTACCTGTTTACTATATTTGAAGCTCTTTAAGAGAAATGAAAAAATAACCGGAGAGGAGACAAGGAGAATTTTTTTGTGTAGAGAGCTGTTACGATCTGGAAAGCACTGCCTGGAAGACTGGTGGAAGCAGATTCGATAGTAGCTTTCAAAAGGGAATTGGATAGGTAGTGAAAAGGAAGGAAATGCAGGGCTATGGGGTAAGACTGGGGGAGTGGGATGATTTGGATAACTCTGACTGTAATAGGCATGATTATACCTTCTTACATGTTCCTATATGTGATTTCACCACCCCTTGATTCTTTCTAACCCGGAACCAAGTTAGTCACTCCCAGTCAAACGCTTTCAATGAAAAAAAATACTGGTAGCAACTTGACTTTTTTGACTTTTATTAAAACAATTTTCTTTTCATGTAACACGTGCAATTTGTACTTTTTTCTTTGTTTTCTCACAATAATATATATATTTTGAAAAAATTGAACGTAATGCACTCCTAAACCCTTTTGAAGGTCATCGAGACGTGTTTGACACCTCCCCCCCACCAAGTAAATATAAGTGCAATTTGTTGTCATCGTTGAAAGACTGGTGAGGCAGAGCCTTTTAACCATGAACTTTCATGAACCGGGATGTGTGTCGCATGTCTGCCCTTCTTCTCTTTCCTCGGCACAGAGGGAAAGAAAGTCAGAAGGAAAAGCATCCCTGGCACATTGCCCAACATTGCTCTAAGCATCACTGGCAACAGGTTGAGAGCCACTCACATCCTCGCTATCTCTTGGTGCCACAATGTATCTGGTGAAATATCCCCCGATAGAGGGAGAGCACATTGGTGTATGGTAAAACGCCTGTGTTATCAACTGTTTGTGCACAGTTGTTTCCTATGTACAAAATCCCTAATCTGCACATAGTGGTAGACATTTCTAACCATATTGCTCCAGTATGAATCAATGCAATCTAAATGTTAGGCTCAGCTACTGTCAAGCACTCTGAGACACATTCCTGCGTGAGGGGTGCTATATAAATGCAAGTTGTTGTTGTAACAAAGTTTCTTTGACATTGCAGTGGTCCCACAGACAGTTGTTAGTATCTCTACATACAGTACTGCTTTAACATATTTCATATATATAATAAGTACAACCATAAATATATATTATCTGCTGTGCGCAATTGGCTGCTGCGTTTCGCCCACAAAATATACATTCAATTCACTTAAAACATATTCAGTGAAGCACCACCTCGAGACATCTCGAATGATCAGGCACTACATCAAATGCAAGGATTATTATTAGTAGTAGTATTATTATTACACTCCATCTTGGATGCCATGCCAAGAGTGTCAAATGCCTGAGGTGATAGAAACTATAATAAACATATTGTATATGTATTTTGCCCAACATCAGAGCCAAACGTTTATCCCAGCGTGAAGTTCCACATTTTACAAAGAGCACAGGGCACCCAGCTGTGTATGGCAGGAGTAACGTTCTGTAAAGCACATATAAAGTTTGTGTTCTAGACGTTATCGGATCGTCAGTGTTGTCCACCAGTTGGGCTCAATGTTGTTCGGGTGTGGCCTGTGACCTCCTAGAGCTTTTGCGCCCCTTCCTGTTCCCTCTGCGGCGTCTCTTCATTCTTCTAATGCACTCATTCTTTTTGCTTGAGTCGTTCTGGATTCTGCAAAAAAAAACATGTCACCCAGTTAGCTTCGGGTTGTGTGATTCTGTGCCTGAAACGAGCAAAGGCCAAATGATATGTCAAGTCAACAACTTTCAGCAGCCATCACCACATCCCAATCCCAATCTCAGATAAAAATGTGCACAAACTCCTCAAATCTCAAAGGTAGATTCCCAGGAAAATCTCCAGAATATTTCTTAATCACTGTTCAATCCTGATCTCTTCTTTCCAGTGTCCTGACCAACAATCCCCCAGATAAAACTGAACATTCACTTCATGGCTCATACTGTTTATGTACACAAAAGTATTGGGAGCTCAAATCCAGTTTCTGTGCAATTTTTCCCACTGTCCACTATGTGCACTACTAGTCAAACCTTACTGGGCGTCAATTTTTCTCTCCCTCTCCCATTTGTGCTCAGGAAGGATTTGTTAAAAAGCCAACTCTCCCCCCCCCCCCCCCCCCCCCCCCCCCCCCCCCCCACCCTCTGGAACCTCCTCCCTCAACTGGACATTGATTAACTTTAAGAGTCACCCCCATCTGCCTATTTTGACACTGACCTTTTAAAGCACCTTTGCAGCCTCTTGCCCTGACGTCCTTTGGGATTAAGGCAGGATTTCATCTCTTTGTCTCTCACCTGCCATGTTAATCTGTAAATGGAAAATGAGGTTGTAACTTGCTGTTCATATGGAGTCATGTACAATTTGTGTACCAATGTGTTTGTTACAAGAGAGATGCCTGTGGAACATGTGAGGCAGAACTAGAATCCCTGAATAGAATAATAATAATCCGTGCAATTAATATAGCGCCTTATCATGTTGTCAAGACATCTCAAAGTGCTTCACAGAATATACTGTAAAGTGGTTTTGACTCTGTGTTTTGTGGACGAAATTGACAATCCAATTCAGTGCTGCAGGGAGCGCTGCATTGTTGGAGGTGCCATTCATTGGATAAGATGTTAAACCGCGGTCCCATCTACCTGTGTTAATGGGCATTAACGATTCTGTGGCACTGTTTGAAACAAGAATAATTCCCCTGGTGTTCTGGCCAATAATTCCCCAAATAAAATTAAATTGGTAATTTACTTTGTGGCTTTTGTGGAACATTGCTGTTTCCAAATTGGCTGCCACATTTGTCCTACAAAAATACACAGTCACTAGACTTGTTTTAGAATCCTGCACCAGGCATTTCTCTCCTGGGTCTGAGAAGCTCTATGCTGCTGAGGCTGGCAGTTCCCAGTGCAAAGTAATGCTGTACCAAGAGGTTGCGGAATCCAGATTCGATTCCCAAGTGGGGCAAAACCTAAGGCAAGTTCCACACACCTCTGTTTACCTAGCAGTAAGTAGGAACCCAGTTATTACTCGATTGGCAGATTGTTTTCTGGGAGTAATAATCCCTCAAAAAAAATTGTGTCATTCAATCCACGACTGGCTGTGGGACGCTGCTGTGCGCAATTGGCTGCTGCGTTTTGCCCACAAATTATTATTATTATTATTAATCCACTTTACAATATATTCTGTGAAGCGCTTTGAGACATCTCAATGACGTGATAAGGTGCTATATCAAATGCAAGGATTATTATTACTATTATTATTAAGAACAGAGGGAAGACTGTGGCAGTGTTATGCCCGGGGACATAATGCGGCTCAATTTCAGTTTCGATTCTTCCCACTGGAAAGTTCCAGGTTATCAGCACCTTCAGTAAAAGGGAAAGTACAAACTCTCACTGGAAAGACTGGTTTCCACCCCTTATGCATTTGTCTTGGCTTGCCTTACCGTTCCCCTGATCTCACCGCACAGTGTTGTGTACAGAGTCAGTGCTAGGCAATACTAATATTTATTGGAACTCTTGTGTAAACTTTGTCTTCTGGCCTCTGCAAAGCCATATATAACAGGGAGAAAGGCCTGCTGCGAGCAGGACATACCGGATATGAACGAGGCAGTGACTGGGCAAACGCTATCAACTTATACCTTAGTGTTCAGTGATAAGAGCCCATATAGTTTTGTGGCAAGAAGCTTAAAATTCCACCTGGTTCTAGCTCATAAGACCCTTTTTGGCTTAAATATCACCCCAAAATTGTGAGAAATTCTCAAATTTAGTCTTAATTTGGAATCTGGTAAAGGGCAGCCTTAAATTTTGTGCCTGATACAGTGAGGTACATAAAGTGAGACCCTGATAACCTCACGTCCCTGACTCACCCTTGACATTTGGGGCACAGAGTGGGGTCAGGGAGGGGCTGGTTGTATCAATCAGCGACAGGTCAGTTTTACCTAAAACAACAGTCTCAACAGATCGACAATGATTCCCTATGAACTGCAAAGCATTTTGAAATGCATCAATGTGACAAGGTGCTACAAAAATGCTTCCCACTACAAAAAAGTTATTTCTTACTTACTGATGGCTTCTAATCTTTTAATCTCTATAGCAATGTGTTCATTTGATCACAAAAAAATTGCTTGTATTAGAAATTCTATTAGAGTCGAATCCCAGAATTGATTCCTTGGGACAGATTCCTTTTTAAACAACAGGCTTTAAGTCGGGAATCCTATAAAGTTCACACTCCCCTGTTTAATGAGGTCCTTTGGGATTCCACGTGATGGATGCCTGAAAACTGCAGTACTTACATGATTTCGGTGTTCTTGCAATGGGACCCTCTTGGTATTATTTCAAAGTTCTTGATGTATTGGGGAGGCACGGTATCAATTAATTTCAAGCAAAAGCATCTCAGTGGATTTAGGTTAGCTTTGACTGAAAGGGAAAAACAGTGAAATCAGTTATCTGTGCAACACAGCCTAGCACCCATTCCCCATCTACTGACAGGCTTCAGTAGTCACAAAACAAATAAAGCTTTGACAAGCACTCACCCTCCGAGGATTGTGACAGCAGGTATAATACTGCTGTTAGCAGGCTTGCCACTCGAAGCACGCAACTCATCTTGTTTTGGGACGGCTGGTGGGACAGGATCTAAAAGATAAAGCATTATGAAATTAAATCAAACTGGGTTTAAAGCTAGAAGTGGAAAATCATTTCTTCTCTTGTTATTGAAAGGCAAAAGGAGGTTAGTTGAATGTGTCGCATGAAACGTATGGCATTGATTAGTGGCTGGCAATTCAGCGCTGACGCTGGATGTTAAGACAAATGCTTTTTGGACTGACAGGATTGTTGCCTGTTCTGCATTGATTGTGGCACCACATGAACTGAAGGAGCTTTTGTGATTTGGCAGCGTTTGTGAAATTAACAACCACTCTGGCAAAGTGTGGGAGAACAGATTTCCCGCCGAAAGCCAGCCAGCAATAGATAGCCAGAGGCTTGCTATATTGTAAAATGCCGTGTAAGGGCGGCAAAGCAGGATATTGACCCTTGAATTCGTCCATACTGAGCGCTTGCTATTTAACACTGACAAAGAATTGAAAGATCTGTGTTGTGCACAACATGCTGCTATTCAAATGCTCTTTACTCCGAATAGTTAAACATTATTTTACAGACAACCCAGATATTTCACTCAAAGTAAAATAAAATGCCCCAGGTGAAAATAAATACAAACTAACCTTTTGCGGTGGTTCCACTTCCTCGTGCTGTTGTAAGATTTCTTCTGAGACTCTTCTCTAATGGGAAGGTGGGAGCAGTAGCACTCGAGTAGTCTGGAGCTGCAAACACGTTGTGACTACAATTGCTGCTCTCTCTTTATATACACATGTGGAGCAAGCTGGTTTATGTTGGTCATGTGATTGAGTTCCTTCAACATATAAGGAAAGTGAATCTTGGCACAAATCCAGCACAATGAAAACCGTCACAAATGATTCTACTGTGCACCGAGGCAGTTAATGAAAGTTTTTTTTTATTAAATTTAGGGAAACTGATTGTTAAAAAAGTGTTAAGAGGGAAAGTGTCCCAAGATGACATTTTACAAATCTGCTTTCGGAAATTCCAGTCCTTTCAGTTTTTGACCAAGGATAGCATGAAAACTCTTTTGTGCTTTGTTCAGAGACTGGACTTCCCCTGCCTTCATGCATTACGATGCAGTTTCATGGTGATGATTTGAAAGTGAATCGGAAACTCCAGCATATTACTTAAGAGAGAAAGATTTCGAGCTTCAGCATTTTCCTGACCATCTGACAAATACTTTCCAATCACACTTTGTTAGAGATTCAGTGAAACACTTTGAGCCATCTCGACAACACAACAACTTGGATTCATATCGTGCCCTTCACATGGGTAGCGTCTCGGAATTCATCAACAAGTTAATAAGATGAGGATATCAAATGAAAGGATTATAATTTAGTTTCTGATCAGTGAAAAAAGGGAGGAAATCAGATGAGGATAATAATAATCCTTACATTTGGTATCAAATCAGGAGGACGTCCCAAAGCGCTTCACAGAATATACTGTATAGTAGAGAGACTGTGTTTTGTGGGCAGATGTGGCAGCTAATTTGTGCACAATTAAGTGAATGATTGATTTTATCTGGGGATTGTTGACCAGTTCATCAGGAGAAACTCCCTTTGTTTTACGAATAGTTCCATGGGATCTTTAGGATCTCGGTTTAATGTCTCATCCGAAGGACGGCAACAATGCGACACACCCCCAGCACTGTATTGGAGCGTCACCTTAGACAATATGATTTTCAAGTCCTGTTGTGGGGCTTGAACCCATAATCTTTTGATTCAAAGGCTAGAGTGCCGAAGAAGACATTACAGAATAAGAGGTCACGAACTTACTAAACATAGGATTCGAGATCTATCATTCTTCGTCCACAAAGACAAAGCACAGGGCGGAGGCTTCCCCATATAGTTAAAGAAAGACCTTTTGGGGTGGGGTGAGAACCAATGATAAACATACTTGCGAAGCACGTGGAAACTAATCACCGTGCTTTGGGACGTCCTCCCGACGTGAAACGCGCTATATCAAATGCAAGGATTATTATTATTATTATTAACAGTATCCAGACTGAGAGTTCCACATATGTAGGCCACCTACACACCTACACACAGAAATGTCCTTGTGTCTGGAATGGATTGTGTGCTGTCTCCTCAGAGGGTTGCACTCTATATTTACTTAATTCGGGTAAGTATTGGGTGAGTCTCACGTTGGCAAGAGCCAAAGTTTGGGGGACCCCAGAGTGTGCATTGGGGTGTGGCTGGGATATAACAAGCTAAAACCCTGTAGTTTGCCATTGAGAGCACTGTGCATCAAAGCCTCCCACTAGTTCTCCAGGTTGGCCATTCTACTCAGCAAGACTGAGGCCTTCCTGATTGGCTCATGCCAGCGCCTCAGCTCCTCAGGCACTGGCAGCGTTAGCATCCATAGTTGCACACTTCACCTCATCAAGCCAGTAAGGAGCCTGGGCGTCTTGTTCGACCCTCAACTGTCTTTTCTGCCCCATATCCATGCGGTGACCTGCTCTGCCTTCCCGCACCTCCACAACTTTGCCCGACTCCGCCACTGTCTCACCCCTCAGGCTGCTGAAAACCTCATATACACATTCGTCACCTCAAGGCTCAACTATGGAAACTCCCTCCTTGTCGGCCTCCCCATCTCTTCCCTCCACAAGCTGCAGATCATCCAGAATTCTGCAGCTCATGTCCTCTCCCGCATCAGGCTTCGTGACCCCATCACCCCCACCCTCACCCGGCTCCACTGGCTCTCCATCCCTCAAAGGATAGAACTTAAAATCCTCATCCTCACTTTCAAGGCACTACATGGCCTTGCCCCCTCCTACATCACTGAGCTGCTGACCCCTATCAACCTGTCTCCTCCCTCCGCTCAACAGGCTCTGGCCTGCTCCAGGTCTCCCGCTCGACCCGCCTTACCATCGGCGCCAGATGGCACAATCCTTTTCATCCCACAATCCTTTCGTCTCGCTCCCTCTCTTGCCTCCTTCAAGGTACGACTCAAGACCCTCCTTTTTGACCGTGCCTTCAGCCGCCCTCCTACCACCTCTGCCCTCCCTCATCCTAACCCTTCCCCCCTACGTTCAAGTCCTGATCCCTGACTGTTCAGCACCTTGGGACGTCCTCCCGACGGGAAAGGCTCTTTACAAATGTGATTTTGTAGTTGTGGTGGTCATTATTGCATTGGCTTACAGGGGTAACAGAAGCCAAGGGGGAAAAAATCTCTATTCCTAGTAAAAAGTATACAATGTAATTGTAATCCATCCGAGAGGATACTATCGAGGGCCTTATTTGAACTCAATGTTTGTTTGCAGTTGCAGTTGCTACATATTCCTTTCCTTGATGAAGACATTCTGTAGACTTTTGAGAAATCAGTTGGTTACAAAGTTTATTTGCTTTAAGAAATAAGTGGATTGTGGTTGATGCCAAAAGTTTGTTTAAAAGCCACAAATCACTGCATTCTAACTAGCAGAGGAAACCACCCACACTGTCTAAACCACAGGGAATAATCGTAGTTTCATGAAGACAATACCTGCAGTAAGCTTAAGCTGTACATCAGGATCTCAGTGGTCTGGATTCAGTGAATAAAAGAGATTTGTGCAATAAAATGTTATAATAATAATAATAAAAATTCTTGTATTTGATTTAGGGCCTTATCACATTGTCGAGACATCTCAAAGCACTTCACAGAATATAATAAATTGGTCATTTTCAATCCACGACTGTTTGTGGGACACTGCTGTGCGCAATTGGCTGCTGCGTTTCGCCCACAAATATAAGGTCCATTCACTTTACAGCATATTCTGTGAAGCGCTTTGAGATGTCTAGAAGTCGTGAAAAGCGCTATATCAAATGCAAGGATTATTATTATTATATTGTAAAGTGAATTGACTGTATACTTTATGGGCAGAGCAGGGTAGCCAATTGCATACAGTAGTGTCCCACAAACAGTCATGGATTGAGTGATCAAATTATTATAATTTTTTTTAAAGGGTTATTATCCCCGGAAAGCAATCCACCAATCAACTAACAACCGGGTTCCTACTTACTGCCAAGTAAACAGAGGCATGTGGAGTAAGGAAACTTGCTTAAGGTTTCACCCTGCCCAGGAATCAAACCCAGGTCTCTCACTTGCGAGGCGAGTTTTCTAAACACTGCACTATTGGACTCCACGTGTTTCCAATAACCCTCTTAATAGAGAACCACCAAATGGGCTAAAACGAAGTCTGAAGCTTGACCAACATGGAATTTCTGGACAGCATTGAGCTCAGCTATCATGCCCCCTTGTGGTTGATCTCTGCTGTCACTCACTGTGGGGATACAGGCATGAATAGTGACCACTTGGGCAAGGTACAGAAAGGACGTAAAAATATAATAATAATAATCCTTGCATTTGGTATCGCACCTTTCACGTCAGGAGGATGTCACAAAGCACTTCATAAATATAACGCAATGCTATATAAATGCTGTTGTTATGTCTTTGAAGAATTAGGGGAGATCTTATTGAAACATATAAGATTCTTAAAGGGCTGGATAAAGTAGACACTGAGGGTCTGTTTCGCCTGGTAGGAGAATCTATAACCAGGGGTCACAGTCTTAAAATTAAGGGTCAGCCTTTTAGAACAGAGTTGAGGAAACATTTCTTCACTCAGAGAGTAGTGAATTTATGGAATTCACTATCCCAGAAGGCTGTAGATGCTCAGTACTTGAACATCTTCAAGGCTGAGACTGATAGATTTTTAAAAAACAGAGGGATTAGGGGATATGGGGATAAGGCAGGTAATTAGAGTTAGGTCTGAAGATCAGCCATGATCTTATCGAATGGCCGGACAGGCTCGAGGGGCCGAATGGCCTACTCCTGCTCCTAATTCTTATGTTCTTATGTTCTTTGTCATATTATAATGTCCTTCAGGTAAGACAATAAACTGAGTCAAAAAGAGAAGGGAGTTTCTCCCAGGATCCTGTTTAAAATAAACTTACAGAGAACTGGCATTAAATTTGGTTGCATTTAAGTATTTGCCAAATTATGGATGCTCTGAAATACTAAGAACTTAAAATAAGTCTAGACCCAAGTAGCATTTCTTTTGTGCTCCCAACGAGCAGTATTGTGTATGTGACTTGAATTAACAACACCCCCCCCCACCCCTTTCCCGTTCTGCTCGGCAATCCACATTGACCTATCGAGATGCTATCCAAAGCTTGCTGTTAATTTCTCTTCCCCTCATTTCTACCAAAGAGGCTTATGGAGCTCTGTATTGCTTCCACAGCTGAGATCAGCCAATTGGAAGGATGAGATCAGATTGGCCAAAGGACCTTCTTCATCCAAACCAATTTTCTCAACTGGGAAATAACTCTTTTTCTCTTATCAGTCGTCATTGATCTGTCAAATCCTAAGAAAATGAATCGGCACCACATTTATTCAGTTTCAATTTTTTATTACAAAAGGAAGATTCTGAACAACAAAAAAAACTTTTGTGTTTTAAAAGAAGTATTTAAAATAACATAGAACGGTTTTATTATAAAATACTTAAATAAGAAAAGAAACGAAACAGTTTCCAATCACAGTTCTTTTCAGACATAATGCAATTAAGGCGCTTCTTATAAATACTGCCCAGTTTGGAATGATCTACAGTGAATTGGTTCAAACCAGAACACACACAATCTGTTAAGATCTTACTGAATAAACCACATAGTCAACGTTTTAAGTCCTTACTATTAGATGCTAATGTGCCACCAATGCTGTGTTACATGGTCTTACAGTGTCTTGCGAATAGTTTTTAAATGTATATATCAAAAAAAATTCCAGACACTGTAAGAAGACATTCACTTGTTCAAGTTTTACAGCCTATTAATATTAAAACAACACTGCTGACTTATAGCAATGGGGAATTGTAAAACTATTTACCATCAACGAAAAGTGTCCTGCAATACGGTTGGCGGCAAATTAAATTAAATATCTATGTCAGTAGCTAGTTTTCTTTTAAATATTAAGTTACAATACAGAGAATCAAATACGAACAAATGGCTAAAAATTTCGATGATGCTCACGATGAAAAGAAAAAGACACTTATTGGAACTTCGGTAAATTTGGGGACTTTACAACACTGTTGTGAGCAGCAAAGCAAAGTTCAGCACACAAGGGGTTAATGGTCCATATGGTTGATCTCCGCAGGTGACTCGTTCAATGATGTGGGCCTCTTCACGTCAGTCCCTTTGACATATTTTCTTCTATTTTGGGGTGCGAGTTCTCCTTGGTCTTATGCATTCCTCCTTCCTCCCAATGTCATGATTGATCCTGGAAAACCGAACGGTGCATGTGGTTTTAGTGGGTGGCGTTGCCTCCAGTACAATATTGCCATTAACACTGAATCCAGCAGTTTAATACCCAACATTTAGTTACTGTGTTCTTTCAACTGCATCAGTGCAGCAAGTCAAGAAGCTGCAGGTGCAGGGTTGTCTAGGGCAAGGTTACAGCAAATAGTAGAATATATTTCCTACATGGAGGGTAATGGCAGCATTGGGATCACAGGGATTGTGGTGGAAGCCAGGATGCTGGATTAATTTAAGAATCAGCGTGATGCTGTCAAGGGAAAATGCTTAGATGAGATCTAATTAGGCCAATGGGCTTTCTTCATCTAAACGTCTTTTGTGACATTCCTTTGTACTGTTACTGTATTGCAGCAACTGCAAATTTTTTTAACAACGGCAGAAAACCTGCTTCAAATTAACCTGAAATTAAATTTACTGTAACCACTAAAGAGGTGGTTGAAATCTGAGTTTGAGGCAAAAACACAGTCCGTTCAGCAAATGAACGAAATTTGAAGGTGCTTTGGTAGAGCACCTCTGTCATTTAATTAGCTCTGCTTAATATTGCTATAAATCTGATTCCTTAAGAGCCATGGAAGACAAACATTAATACAAACATATAAGGAACATAGGACTAAATAACACCATCTACTCTGTCCCAAACTACAGATTAACCTTTACCGTTTCTCATTCCCCTTTATTTCTCATATATTGCATGAGTTTAATGGGTTTTTAAAATATTAATTATTTCTGTATTGGTACCTATTTTGCATTGTAACAGTCTAGATTGCAACCACTGAGAAGAATGGGCCAATCAATCTGTTTTATCCAAGTTGCTGTATTATCGGACCATTAACGTCCATATATTTTGTTTTCATAACTAGATCATTTGAAACTCACCTGTTCCAACACGTAATCAGCTCCATGCCTTGGTCTAATTCGGAATTCAGGCACGCTTCCATTACTCTACTTCCTTTGCTTATCGTTAATCTGGAAGGAGACAAGTGAGGTGGTGAGTTAATTGTGTTTTTTCCAGTGTTTTCACTTATAGCTGGACACCCTTGGAATATCCCACTGTATCCCACTGATGTCCAAGTTGTCAGTCATTTCAGACAAAGTCTCATTTTAGATTTGAAGCCATTAAATTAACCCCTTCCTTACTCAAATTTAACAGAAATATAGTTAATTCACTTCACAGTATATTCTGTGACGCGAAGATGTGATAGGGGCTATATCAAATGCAAGGATTATTGTTATTAATACAGGAGGGAAAGTTTGGAGGAGAAGGGGTAGGAAGAAAGGCCAGACCGATAATTCACGTTGCAACTACAACTCGCTTTGTTTCCCCTCGCTGTTAGACATTGGTATACAACACATGTGCAAATCATTAGCTCTGCATTCGGCCGCTGCCTGCAGTCTCTAAGACATTGGTCCCTGGAGTCTGCATTCTATGGTTGGAGGAATGACCTGTGAGAGTGCTAGCTGTTTCCAGCACTGTAATAGACATCCTCCCCGCTACAGTAGTGAAATTGAAAATCACCCTATCATAACAGTCCCAAATGAAAGATGGGTGGTGGTGGGTGAGGGGAGGGTAAGCAAAACAGCATCAATCAGACTTGGCACTTTAACACACATACTTACATGATTTGGGTTTTTGTGCAGTGCGATGATTTTGGTATGATCAAAAAGTCTTTCACAAATTTCTTCGGCACGCGCTCAATGAAATTCAGGCAGAGGCATCGCGGGACGGCGCTTGCTGAGGACCAAAAATGCATCCATGAGCTCATCAGTAATTGCACAGCATTTAATTTTTAATCCCTAAGAGAACTCACCGCCATTCGTTTTAGCTCTACTAAAGCTACATGATCGGGAATGTATTGCTCACCTTCAGGGAAGTGGGCACAGACCAGGATCAAAGCCAAGAGGGTCGCAATCTGGAGCTTGCAGTTCATTTTGTTGCCTGTTCTGTCGTTTCTCCTAAAATGCAAAAAAAATAATTTTGAAAATTTACTGTTCAGCAGCAACAACTTGCATTTATATAGTTTCGCCCACAAAATATACTTAATTCTCTCTACAATATATTCTGTGAAGTGCTTTGAGACGACTCGAAAATGTGATAAGGCGCTATATCAAATGCAAGGATTATTATTATAGTGCTGTTTAACATAAGGTAACATCTCGGAGTGTTACATAGGGACTATAAGACATTCACGTGCACCTCTATCTGTTTAAGGAGCAGTGGGTTCTTACAAACAGATTGCTTCTGTTAATGCCTTTGTGATTCAGCCTTAAGGAAGTAAGCAAGCGCGCTATTTGTAACTTGCTTAAGCATATGAGGAGACATCTGGTTTCAATTCCCTTACGCCCCACCACTTAGAGTAATCCATAGCACACAATTATGATTTCAAGGTTTTAGCTTTGTTAAAAAATAATTGTTAACCAACTCACTCTCAGTTATTTAGTGATGAGTCTTCTGCCAGGTCTTGTACCTCTGATCCCACTCTCTGACTTTTTTCTTTCAAACTGGTGAGGAGGTTCTGGAGGAAGTGCTTTAGAGCAGCTGAAACACTTTCACCAGTTGTTGTGGGTTTGGAACTGACAGGGTGCCGTTGTGAAGGTTATTTATACAAGCAGCTCAGGGCTCCAGATGTGCAGATTGGATCACGTGGTTTCCCGCAAACTCTCAACTGACGAAATGCTGGAAATTCTATCTGAACTCGAGCCAACAATCACATTCTGCAGGAACCTCAAACTTTAGCCCAAGAGTTTATTCTGACTTGGCATGTTTTTTTTTGCAGCATTTGTTGTAACCTATTCAATGAAATAATCTCCATCCCTGCCAAATGCATAAATATGTAATTTGAATCATTGGAAGTAAAAATGCATCAGTCTTGAAAATGCCTATCATCATTGATGAGAAAATTATGCAGCTTTTAGTATTGGGGCTAAAAATAATCTGTGAATTCAGCAACGTGACGAGTCGGAATGGCAAACACATGGACGATTGCAAGACACAGGAAAAGAACGTGATTTAATGGGGATGACCATTCAGATGATTTAAAATATATCTTCTGAGTGAGTCACACAAGGTAAAGCCCAAGCATGAAATGCATGGGAATCATTTCTCTGTGCGATTAAATACAAAGAGAACATTTTCCATAAGACCGTAAGACATAGGAGCCTGCTCCGCCATTTAATAAGATCATGGCTGATCTTCTAATTCCACTTATCCACCCTATCCCCATATCCCTTAGTCCCTCTATCCTTTAGAAATCTAACAACCTCTGTCTTGAATATGTTCAATGACTGAGCATCCACAGCCTTCTGGGGTAGAGAATTCCACAAACTCACTACCCTCTGAGTGAAGAAATGTTTCCTCAACTCAGTTCGAAAGGGCTGACCCTTGATCTTGAGACTAGGAGCCCTAATTTTAGATTCTCAAACCAGGGGAAACAGTCTCACGGTATCTACCCTGTCAAGACCCTTAAGAATTGTATAGGTTTCTATACTATCACTTCTAATTCTTCTATATTCTAGAGAATATAGGCCTAGTTTACTCAATCTATCCTCATAGATCAACCCCCTCATCCCAGGAACCAACCTAGTGAATCTACGCTACACTCCCTGTAAAGCGAGTATGTCCTTTCTTAAATAAGGAGACCAAAACTGCATACAATATTCTAGGTGCGATCTCACCAAGGCCTTATACAACTGCAGCAAGACTTCCCTACTCTTGTACTCTAACCCTTTTGCAACGAACGCCAACATGACATTAGCCTTCCTAGTTGCTTGCTGTACCTGCATACTAACTTTTTGTGACCGGTGTATAAGGACACCCAAATCCCTCTGAACACTAACACTACCTAGTCTTTCCCCTTCTAGAAAATAATCCGCTTTTCTATTTTTACTACCTAGGTGAATAACTTCACACTTCTCCACGTTATACTCCATCTGCCACCTTCTTGCCCACTCACTTAGCCTGTCTATTTCCCTTTGCCTTCTCCTTGTGTCATCCTCACAGCTTATTCTCCCACCTATCTTCGTATCGTCCGCGAATTTAGATATGTTAAGTTCTATTTCCTTATCTAAATCATTGATATAGACTGTAAATAATTGAGGCCCAAGCACTAATCCTCTTGGCACTCCACTAGTCACATCTTGCCAATCTGAGGATACGTTTATCCCTATCCCTAACGTGAAGACAGAAACAAAATATTTATTTAATGACTGCCATTTCTTTATTCTCCATTATAATTTCTCCTGTCTCTGCCTGCAGTGGACCCATATTCACTTTTGATAGTCTCTTCCTCTTTATGTACTTGTAAAAACTCTTACAATCTGTCTTTATGTTCCTAGCTAGTTTACCCTCATATTCCATTTTTTCCCTCTTAATCAGTTTCTTGGTTTTCTTTTGCTGTTGTCTAAAGCCCTCCCAATCCTCAAGTTTACTGTTCTATTTGGCAGTATTATAGGCCTTTTCTTTTAATTTTATACTTTCCCTAACTTCTCCAGTTAGCCAAGTTTGAATCACTTTTCCCGTGGTATTTTTAATTTTCACGGGAATATGTGATCACTGGGAATTATGCATTATATCTTTAAATGTTTGCCATTGCTGGTCTACCGTCATTTTTTAACCGAATTTCTCAGTCTATTTTAGCCAAATCTTCTTTCATACCTGCAAAGTTGGCTTTATTTAAATTTAAGACCTTTGCTCTGGATTCAACTATATCACTCAAGTTAATGTTAAATTCCATCATGTTATGGTAACTCTGCCCTACAACAACAACAAGATTCCATTTATAGAGCGCCTTTTACGTCGGGAGAACGTCCCAAGGCGCTGTACAGTTGGGTCAGGACCCGAGCAGAGGGGAAATGGTCAGGGTGAGGGGAGGGAAGGGAGGGAGCGAGGAGGGGGTAGAGTCGAGAGGGGAGCTGAAGGCATGGTCAAAGAGAAAGGTCTTGAGACCGGCCTTGAAGGAGGAAAGGGAGGAGGCGGCGAAGGCACTGGGGATAGAGTTCCAGAGCCTAGGGGCTGAGAGGCTGAAGGCCCGGCCACCGATGGTAGGGCAGTTGGGGCGGGGGATGTGGAGCAGACCAGAGCCAGAGGAACGGAGGGTACGGGCAGGTAGGTAGGGGGATAGTAGGTCAGAGAGGTAGGAGGGAGCAAGGCCGTGAATGGCCTTGTAGGTGAGGATGAGGATCTTGAATTCGATCCTCTGGGGGATGGGAAGCCAGTGGAGGTGAGCGAGGGTGGGAGTGATGTGGTCGCGAAGCCTGGTGCGGGACAGTACACGAGCTGCAGAGTTCTGAATGACCTGCAGCTTGTGGAGGGAGGTGCCGGGAAGGCCGGCGAGGAGAGAGTTCCCATAGTCCAGCCTTGAGGTGATAAAGAGCCTTAACTTCCAGATTGCTGACTAGCCCTATTTCATTATACAAAACAAGATCTAGGATAGTCTGTTCCCTGTACTTTAAAAGTTACACATTCAACGTAAAGCTCACTCAGTTGTTTTCTTGACCCTTTAATAATAATCCTTGCATTTGATATAGCGCTTTTCACGTCTTCTAGACGTCCCAAAGCGCTTCACAGAATATACTGTAAAGTGAATTGACTTTGAAGTACATCCCAATAACTGAGCCATTCTGACTGGTGTTTTCTTGTAAATGACTGTATTTTTTGGTTGATCAGCCGGGTGTCTGATACGCTCGGAAACCCATCACCGGGCTTAAGAGTATCAAAACCAAACTGAGAATTTCACATAGAAATGTTGCCTACACCTGGAAATTTCAATGTATCTTGAAATGGAATGCACACTCTCTCTCCAGAGAGACGGACCACGCTTATCTAATTCTGGACAGTATTAGGTGCAGCTTGTGGTGAGCAAGGCTTGGGGACCCAGAGTGTTCCTTGGTGGTATTGCTAGGGTTTAACCAGCTAAAACCACATTGCCTGGAAAAGAAGGTTAGGCATTGAATGAGGCAGAGCCATTTAGTTAATCAAACCTTCCCTTCCACCAACCAGATAAAGCCTGGATAATGCTCTATTTATTTTCGGGTTCACCAAGACAGTTGAATAAGAGGACACAGGTTTAGAGGTGCGAATTCAGTATTTGTTTACCCAGAGGGTAAACATCCCCAGCACTGCATTGGAGTGTCAGTCTAGACTATGTGAATTCCTGCGTGAGGCATGAATAATAATAATCCTTGCAATTGAAGTCACAACCTTCTGACTCAGAGGTGAGAGTGCTGCCACCTGAAGCTGAGACATAATGTCAAATTCATTCAAAGTGAGGAGATTTTAAGACTGAGTTTACATCTCTCCATTAGTGAGTTATGAGCACAGTTGGATTCAGAAGTGGGAAAGTGAACCGACGGTTCCCATATGATTACTTTACAATGGAGTCCTGTAGCTCAGTGGTTAGAACACTCACCTCACAAGCGGGAGACCTGGGTTCGATTCCCGGCAGGGCAAAATATTGGACAAGTTTCCTTACTCCACATGGCTCTGTTTACGTAGCACAAAGTAGGAACCCGGTTGTTAGTCGATTGGCGGATCGCTTTTCCTGGGGTAATAATTCCTGCAAAAATAATAATAATAAATTGGTCGCTCAATTCATGACTTTACAGTTCGCTGCTGCGTTTTGCCCACAAAATATATAGTCAATTCACTTTACAGTATATTCTGTGAAGCACTTTGAGACCTCTCGAAGACATGATAAGGTGTTATATCAAATGCAAGGATTATTATTATTATACACAGTAGAGAGTGGTCAGTATGCGAATAAGGCACCCGGGAAGTTGCTGGCGGCAGATTATGTCAGGAGAGAATTGATTAGTTATTTGGCAAATAAATGAATTGAGGGTTATGAGAGAGAGAGATTGCTTTATTTTGGATTGACTGGTGGGCTGCAATGGTCTTTTCTGGTTCTGTACTTCTCTATGTGACTATATTGCCTTTGGACTGAGAGAGACACACACACACTAGTGAAGGGAAAGGTGTGTTAGATGAGCTTGTACTTAAAATAATTGTTACCTTATTGCAAACACATGCTCCTCAGATCTTTACAGACTCTTGTTCCTAAATACACACTGTAGCTGGTTACCTAATATACAGCCGATTTATGGTCTGGTACTATCATGCCTTCATGGTTGAATATTGATAAATAAGGTCTCTATTATTCTAACCAGGATCATAGCCAAGATTTCCTCTACATTGCCTCCCATTTGCCCTTGAAGCTGTCATAATAATTCTTGCCTTTGATATAGCGCCTATAATATCACAACATCTCAAAGTACTTCACATTAATTATTGTTCAGTGTAGTGTTTGTGAACACAGCAACCAATTTGCACAGAGCAATGTGTCCTACAAATGGTCAGAAGATGATTAAGCAGTTTTATCTGTGAGATTGTTGGCCAGGACACCGGAAGAAACTCCTTTCTTTTTTCAAATCGTGCCGCGGGATCTTTAACATCCACCTGAACAGGGAGGCAGAGTCTTGATGTAACGATTCCAGTGACAGGTGGCAACCCTATTGATGGCGTGTCATCTTAAATTGTGAGGCAGCTGTAGGTTTCTGAAAAGCTTGGGAAAAACTTGCTTAAGCAAGGGGAATAGCGGAACACAATCCTGTACATAAGGGGGAATGAATTTTAATCCTTGTGCATTCAGAACTATGGTCTGGAGACCAGTCTCTGGTTGGAATGTAGCTGACTGTGTTACAATACCCCTATTCTTGTCAGGGCACATTGCTGTGAGTCATCCAACCAACAACATAAAACATAAATTATTTGGGGATGTGTAGATCACACTGGAGAGTAAACTGCAGCCAAAAATTATAATATTGTGCAAAGAATTGATACAGTAATTTGACTGTAGACAATTGCACCTTTATATAATATTTGTGGTTGATATTGAGGACAAGTGATAGTGGCTTCTCAATCTATGAATCATGACCACAAGAGTGGATCATCCTTATTTGTTTCCACCAGGGTTTCCCCATCAGTTTCTCCTATCCTGAAGGTGTTTGACTCGTCCAGCCAGCGGTTGGGATTCCACAGGTGTAGATCGGTCCCTAGGTCCCCTATTTGAGAGACGATTACTGTGTGTGTGTGTGTGTTTGAGCTCACACAGTGAGTGCTAGCAGATTCACCCCCACAAGAGGGCATCGCAACCCAGATCCCGCCGCACATGATCTCCCACAATCTCGCCAAATCTCACCCAATCTTGCCCAATTTCACCTGATTTCACTCGACCTGCCTTACCCAATCCCATAACACACAATCCCACTGAGCAGAAGTGTGAGAGGAGTTCTTGTTTTTTTTTAGCCGAGATCCACACTCAGCTGTCAGAGGTGTCCCTCAGCTTTGTTGCAACACCTGGTAATAGGAGGCAAATGTGCTTTTGATGCTCACTGTAGAGACTTCACTCTCTTGGACTTGACATAACTACAACAGCTTGCACTTATAAAGAAGCTTTCACATAGGATAACATCTCAGGTGCTTAAATGACCACAGTTGAAATAAAAAGATGATAATAATCCTTAAAAATCCTTGCATTTAATCCAGCTCCTCATCACATCTTTGAGACATCTTAAAGCGCTTCACAGAATATACAGTAAAGTGCATTGACTGTATATAAAAGCATCTTGGACAGATTAATTCGTTGTCGTGCTCACAAGGTGAAGGGTTTTAATTCCGGTAAACTGAATACCTTTCTACTTTTGACACCCACTCTCAGCTTTAAAGTTTCTTTCGATCTAACAAAGTGTCTTCAGAATCCGACCTTTAAGCTTCACACTTTCTGCACAGGGCAGAGGTCCTGTTCAGGTGGATGTTAAAGATCACATTGGCACTGCTCGAAAAGACAGGGAAGTTTCTCCTGGTGTCCTTGCTGAACACCCCCCACCCATAAAAAATTAGTCATGCACTCTATAACTGTGTGGTAAATTGCTGTGTGCAAATCGATTGCCATGTTTGCCTTTGTGGAGTCCTGTAGCTCAGTGGTTAGAGCACTCGCTTTGCAAGTGAGAGACCTGAGTTCAATTCCAGGCAGTGCGAAACCTTGGGCAAGTTTCCTTACTCCACACGCCTAATAATAATCCCTCCAAAACCAAAAACAATAATAAATTGGTCATTTTCCATCTACGACTGTTTGTGGGACATTGCTGTGCGCAATTGGCTGCCGCGTTCGGTCACAAATATACTGTCAATTCATTTTACAGTATATTCTGTGAAGCGCTTTAGGACGTCCTCCCAATGTGAAAAGCGCTATATCAAATGCAAGGATTATTATTATTATTATAACATACACAGTCACCACACTTTACAGCAAATCCTGTGAAACATTTTGAGCCGTCTTCTGATGTGAAAGGTGCTAACAGTGTATCAAACGCAAGGATTAATTTAATTTGGAAGTGATCAGAGATATGACGGGTATGCAATGCTGACAAGTTTCCAAGCAGTACAGCAAAATGCTTTGGTGACTCCAGTTGCTGAATATTGGGTCATAATTTCAGGAAATGCTTGAAGATGAGTTGAGGTTTCCTTCACATCCCTTGAGTCACATTGCTGGGAGATGACATTCTTCTTTGCATTGAGTCATAGACTCACATGGAGACCTTACCCAATTCAGACCAATAACTTTTTAATTCAACTTGAATTTGAGCTCCTTGAAATAGATTAGACATAGACCAAAGGAAATCAGCAACACGCAGAATGAAGTGTCATTGCAATTGACCTCATTTACCCAACTCATTCCAAAATGCTATCGAAATTCAAGTGAACTTTGGGCTGAACTGCTGCTTCGTCAGATGAATGGAGCATGGATCATAGGGCCACAGCTGTTCAGGCGGAAGATATCCTCTCCAGTTTGCCTTGCGAAAGTTCCCTCCGATTTCCCCTACCTCCCCCTTCTTTTTTTTCTAAAACATTATTTTCTGTTATGCTGATCATTGCAGGACTGTCCCTGAAGACGCGATAGAATTTTCAGGCTCGACGGAAGTGAGTAATTGTGCTTTGGGGAAATCTGACCTGCAGCCAGCACCTGCTGTTGAGACTTGATCCCAGTGTTCAAATCACTTCACTTTTAATCACTTTTAATTACTTTTATTGGAGGAAACATCTGACATCTCAGCCAGCTGATTTCAGACAGTTATTCTGAACCAATAAATGGAATTTCTCACTGATTTTCCAGACACTCGATGAGTTTATCCAGCACATGGCTGAGCTGTACAGATAGGGAAGATGCCTGGTTTGATCCCTGCTCTGCCCTCAGTGACCTGGCCTCAGTTTTTTGCAGCTGGAAAAGTGGTGAAATTAATAATAATAACCTTGCATTTGATGTAGCGCCTTATCACTTCTTTGAGACGTCTCAAAGCGCTTCACAGAATATATTGTAAAGTGGGGTGACTATATTTTGTGGGCGAAATGTGGCAGCCAATTGCACAAAGCAGTGTCCCCCAAACAGTCGTGGAATGAGTGACCAATTAATTTTTTTGGTGGGGGGAGAGGGATTATTGCCGCTGGAAAGTGATCCGTCATTTGACTAACAACCAGATTCCTACTTAATGCTAGGTAAACAGAGGCGTGTGGAGTAAGGAAACTAGCCTAAAGTTTTGTCCTGCCCGGGTATCGAACCCAGGTCCTCTCGCTTGCGAGGCGAGCTCTCTACCACTACACTACGAGACTCATTGGCTTCAGCGCCACTGGGAAATACAACCAGGGTTCCTGTTCTTGTTTCTATCCAATGACTTCTATTAGTGGGTGAAGACAGGGTTGGGCAGAGCAGCTACGCCTATCTCTCCCCCATCTTCTTTGACGTCAAATAGTTGGACACTCACTGTCAAGACACATGAATACAAGACACATGGAGGAGGGTAACCAAAGTCTGTTGAATTGTAATCCCCAATATAATTAATAGAAGTTAAATATTTTAAGGAAGGGGGCAAGGGGTTGGGGTGGGGGTAATAAATGGTTATTTATCTCAACATTCAAAGTGTTTTGTCACAGAAATCCAGGAAAGCAGTCTGCGAAGCTTTGGGGATTGATCCTTAACCCTACACCTCGCCTCCTCTTTATCTATCTTTAAAGCACATTAAGACCCACTTCTTCCACCCCGCCTATGGACACTTCTCCCTCCCCCTTCTCTCTTGTTCAGTGTCCAACCCCACTGTGTTTCAAGATGCTACTCTGCATGAAGGGCACTATACAAATGCAATTTGCTGTTGTTGTGACTGTAAGCCACCAGGTGATACTACACCTCACATCATTCATTACCTCTGGTGGCTTGATATTGCATTGTGCAGAGTTACTGACTCTTCCCTCCTTGGCTTCTTGTGCTTATTGAAAATGTAATATAGAAGGTGACTATTTTATTCTGAACTCCAACCATAAACCCATACCAATTGTGCCCCCGAAATCCCTTTTTATACTCACTGGTCTTTTTGCATTGGTTCCCAGTTAATTGTCTTATTTCCTCTTTAAGGGTTATCTAACAGAAACTACTTGCTTCCCGTCAACGTGCAACACATATTCACATACATTAAGACAATTCATGGTGCGCAACATAAAATTGACAACAAAAAAAGCACACAGTATATTGTTTCCTTTATTGCAAGTGGATGAATCTTGGAAGATTTGTCAAGCAAATCCACAATAAAGCTGTGTTTAACAGAAACTTACACCGTGCATTTACATAAAAAATACAGTCAATTCACTTTACAGTATATTCTGTGAAGCGCTTTGAGACGTCTCAAAGATGTAATAAGGCGCTATATCAAATGCAGGAATTATTATTATGATGGTAGTTGCCCAATTAATCCTTTGCTACCGAAGTGGGTTTACATTTTGGACAATGTGAAATTATAAAATATTAAACATGTCATTACAGAGTGATAGCAAACAATTCCTGGGCAACTGCTGTTTGCCTGGTCAAACTGATCTGCTTGATTTTACCAGGCCGAGACTACAATACACATTCATTGAGGGGAGTCTCGACTACATAATAAGCAGTGAGTCAGTGTCGTTAAATGCTGAGTAATATTTTGGTTGCCTGGAATTAATAAGTCGGTCTGACACACTGGACTTGTGCTCGACAAAGCTGTGGGTTTGATTTGCCAATACATAGCCATTGGTGCCACCTTTACTTCTAGTTGGCTTTAAAATAATCTATATTAACATGTAAGAACTGCACAGAAGTCCAAAGGTACACAAAGTAATTGTCAAGGCATTGATCCAACCTAGTAAATTTAAAGTAATGAATTTCACCTCATGAGCATTCTTACAGCCATCTTTAATCTGGACATTAGGTTCCAATTTGTGCTGTTTCAGACTAAAACACCTTATATTCGAAGTGATCTTATTCATCTTTGTGTCTGAAGTTAAATCAGATGCAGACACTTACCACAGTATATTAATGCGACTGATTAATACATTGATTTGTATTAGTGTTATTGATAAGTGATCATATTTACATGCTACAGGATTAAGAAGTGCAATTCATAGTGGTGAGACTTGGATTGAGAAATAATTTGCAATTGATGTGTAATTTAATCCCCCAAAATCTAGTTCTATGAGTCTGCAGCTGATTGGTTTTCTGCATACATTAAACCCAACTGTGGAACGTTGCATGGATGGAATGCATCACACGTCTTTCCATGCGAAGATCATAAGATGGTGTATAAACCTTTTCTTGAAATCATGTTAAGACATATCTGCCATTGGTTTGGATTCTCTTTCATCCTGAAACAACCCACATGACAAAACGTAATGAATCTCAATTTTCACATAACATGTGTCTTAAAAAAAGTCATCTAACCATGAGAGAGAATTTGAGAAGTATTTGAAGAGAAACAATGTAAAAGGGTTTGAAAAAGGAAGTACTCTTAATCTGCCATCATCCAATATCCATACACACACACTTACCAACAGAACTAATACTAATACTGTACTTACATTTGATATAGTACCTTTCATGTCAGGAGAATGTCTCAAAGGATTTCCTGTAATGTGCAGTGACTGCATTTTGTAGGAAAATCAGCAGCCAATTTGCACACAGCAGTGTCCCAAATAAAAAGCCGTGATGTAAATTATCAATTTTATCTGGTGGATTTTTCAGGAACACTTGGCCTGTTTGAGATGAGCAGCTTGAGGGCTGACCGGCATTCAAACCTACTCTGTGCTTTGTCGGCTGAGCTATCCATTATTTTAACACTCGTGTTGCTGCCAAATACCATCTAGGGCAGCTTCCCTCACCCAAAGTCCATAATTTCCCTCTGCGTAAATGATCTGGTTCCAATTAATATTAATTAATTAATAGTATATAAATATCGACCTTCTAGTGCAGCCTCTGTAATGGGTAATGTTCAAATCAGGGTGTGTGCATTACGTGGACACAAGGTAGCTTGTGCTTTTCACAGATTTGATCTTCAATGAGCTATCAAAAATTTCACAGATCACCTCTACAATATTAAACTGCATCAAAAATAGGCATTGGACTCGATATTAACATTCATGGTCTGCGCTGATTACTGAGGTGGGTTTGAGTTGAGAGGAGAGAATTCTAGCCTTCCTTGGAATGCACAGATCATTTTTCTTTATAGCTGACATTTCACAACTCAATCTGACTGCTTACACATTTCCCACCCATAAGCAGAAATATTTTCTTAATTTATTAATTGATCACATTGTGGAATCCTGTAGCTCAGTGGTTAGAGCACTCGCCTTGCAAGTGAGAGACCTGGGTTCAATTCCCGGCAGGTCGAAACCTTGGGTAAGTTTCCTTCACATGCCTGATAATAATCCCTCAAGAAAAAAATAATAATAATTTGGTCACTCAATCCATGACTGTTTGTTGGACACTACTGTGCGCGATTGGCTCCCATGTTTCACCCACAAATATACAGTCAATTCACTTTACAGTATATTCTGTGAAGCGCTTTGAGACATCTAGAAGACATGAAAAGTGTTATATCAAATGCAAGAATTACTATTATTATTATAATTACTGAATGAGCATAATTATCAGCAGATTTACTGCTGAAGTTTACAGACATCCCTGATCATCAGTAACAAAGTTCAGAAATGAAAGGAATAGTAATCTTTAACTTTGCTGATGATCTTTCCTCCTAGTGTACACAGTGTTATATTGTATAAATCGGCAGTTGAAAGCCTTTGAATAGCACAATAAATTCAGTGCAAAATCTTTTGATAAAGATAAAGAAGTGTCAGTAAGATAAAGTAATAGAAATTATGAAGCCTCTACATTACTAATTTTGGAGTCCGTCCGACTCACTCTGTGGCCTAATTCAAGCCCTCTTTGATCGTGCTTTCGATCATCTTAAGTGATACAAAAAAGTTTGGCGCACAAGTTGGGCAAACTTGTTTTGAACTGACCTGTCTAGGCATCGCTGTAGCCATTTTCCATCTTGCTTTTTGTAATGAAGGCAAACTTCTTTGTTCCCCTTCATCATGACTCTGTTAAACCAAACACAATCAGCTTACTTACATTCATATTCATGTTGAACTTGGCTGCAGTTGTGGTTATTGGATCATTGAATCACTTAAGGAAACCAGAAAGGTTCCCCAACGCCCTATCTAATCACGGTTATATGCAGGTAATTGTACCAGGGTCTGCCAAGGCCCCACCCAAAATTTCTTATTGTCTTAGCCTTAAAGCCAGTGTTGTAAAATTTAAAATTATTCAGAATTTTGGAAAATCCTCCAATTTAGGCTTATTTTTGAAACTGGTTGTTCACAGTTTTTTTCAAACAACTGTACTCCCGGGTGAAAGGAAAAGGAATCAGGAGACCTGGAGGAGAGGTCGGGAAGGGAAGAGAATTAGTGAAGATGAGTGGCAGAGCGGGGAAAGGGAGTGGGGCTGTGAACTAATCACCAAATGTTTGTCTGTCTTCCCGGTACTCAGGGACTCTGGCCTGAGAACTTGGCGTCGTGTGAGGCTCAACTGTTGGCTTTTCAAACAATCATCTCAAAGGAATGTTGGCTCCTACGGCATATCTGTGGTCATCGAATGGTCATTGCTGAGTAATGGAAACCATAGAAATGTGCAAAAAATGAAAGTTTTTTTTGGTATGATTTATCTGTGGTTTTGCTGCAGATGTCGTTGAATGTAAGGACACAGCTCCAGCATCATAGCCCTTTGCATTGAGAATGCCATTTATCTTCTCTCATCCAAATATTGGGCATTTGCGTGCTGGGTGGGGTGGTGGGGTGGAGTTAATTGGATCTACTGCCATCTTCTAAGAATCATTATGGTCAAGCAATGGTCAGATATAGTACTTACCGAATTGCAAGCATCTTACAATTGACTGTTCGGTAGATTATGGAGAACTTTGTGACCTGGCTGATATCCACAGAATTCACCAAATTGGAACAATGACATTTGTCAGAAGGTTCGACTGCAAAAGGTTGTAATGTTCACAAAGTTAGTTAAATCAGCAGGTCACTTGATCACAAGGTCACAAGGTTAGTTTGGATGAAGAAGGCACTTTAGCCCATCTGATCTCATCGCTTTAGAACACACTACCCATCAATCCCCACCCCTTTCCATCACCCCTAATCACAGCATCAAGCTGCTTTTTCAATCAGTCCAGTGCAATGGCCTCTAACACCTTTCCTGGCGAGCTGTTCCACTGGTTGAGTACTTTCTCGTAAAGAAACGCTTCTGTCCTGAAATTGCTCCGTACAACTCTAAAGCATAACTTTACAACTCCTGTTGTTCTACCAGGTCATTGAAACGTAACAGACACTGGGACAATCTATTAGTACTCACCTTAAAGTATCTCATCGTGTGAAGCACTTTGAGATATTTGAAACCGATAATATGCTAATATGTTCAAAAGGCAACATTGTTAGTTTTCATACACAGTCTGAGAAATCTGTTACTCACCGAAAGAGAAATACGCGCTCGAAAGAACGATCAGAAGGATTGCAATGCGAAAGTTGAAATCCATTTCCAGCTCACGTTTGATTTCTGCGGTACCTAAGAAAAATATAAATCTTGAACTTTGCATTTTTATGACACAAGAATTTAAGGCTAAGACGATTGTAAACCTATGTTGATTGCTGCATGAAAGTCTTGTAGCTCAGTGGTTAGAGCACTCGCCTCGCAAGCGAGAGACCTGGGTTCGATTCCCGGCAGGGCGAACCGTTGGGCAAGTTTCCTTACTCCACACGCCTCTTGTTTACCTAGTAGTAAGTAGATACCCGGTTGTTAGTCGATTGGCAGATCACTTTTCCGGGGTGATGATTCCTTCAAAAAAAGCATATTAATAAATTGGTCACTCAATCCATGACTGTTTGTGGGACACTGCTGTGCGCAATTGGCCGCCGAGTTTTTCCCACAAAATATACAGTCAATTCACTTGACAGTACATTGTGTGAAGTGCTTTGAGATGTCTCAAAGACGTGATAAGGCCCTTTATTAAATGCAAGGATTATTATTATTATGAGTGGGTTTTGAAGTTTTCAGTTAGTAACTAAGTCACAGAAACTCATCGGACAGGAAGGTCAAAATGAAACCTGCCAAACACCACACAGACCAGCAGACAAGGGATATCCAGAGACCACCAACCATTGTTAGCATTGCACAGTGGCCTAGAGCCCACAAACCCACTGTCTGTGACACAGGGCAGTCAGTACTAGTCGCAACACAGCATTCAAATAACAAAACATTTCTTGCCTAACACATAAGTGGTATTGAAAAGATAAGTAAATTCACATTTTCTATTCAACAAGTATTGCAGTTCAATTTATAATGAACAAACCTGCGTAATTCTTTCAGGTATTCTGATAAAGCAACGCAAGTGCTTTACGTTGGTATCACCTCTACCGAATTCAGCACACTGACAGCCACTCACTCCTGTCGTTTGAAGCTTCTAATTTACTGCCATTATATATTGGCAGAGTTTGGTAATTTACAGGTTAACAGTGAGTAATTTATTGGAATATGTTGCACCTTTGTGACCTTTTAACCACGCTTTGTATGATAGCCAATTGCAGAGCAAGAGAAGATCATTGATTTGAACCTAAATTTTTTTGGCACAAATAATAACTGCTGTAAGTTATTAATACAAGTGAAAGGGTCTGACAGTAGGTTTTAAATATTGGCAAGATGCAAGAATTCTAGAGATTACCTGGGGTCAGAATCCAAACTTTAAAAGATAACAGAATCAGTATGCTAAACGGCTTTGATGGAAATTGTACGGTGTTGACAAGGAAAGCAGGGTATGAATCAGTTAACCATACAGAAGAGATTAACATAAAGGGCATGAGAGCGGAGACCAGACATGTTGATCAACACAGAGCAAACACTTCTGGAGTCATTTTTCACTTCCAAGCAGTGACAGACATACAAGTTTGTTTGTACTAAATATTGCAGTTGGCGGTCAACACAAAGACAACACTCATGTACTCAGTGTATGGCAGGAGCATCTAACCTATGAAACTAGAACTTGTACTTTTTATAGCACCTTATCACATTACAATATCTCATATAGCAATTCCTGCTAAGTGAAATGGTGAGATTGTGGGGAGTGGAGCATCAGTCAGAATGGGTTCAATTTAGGGACTCTATAAACCTCTGTTTAGGAGGAAGTGGTGTTGATAGCTACTTTTCACAGGTGGTCCAGCATTTGCATTTGCCTACAAAATACAGTCACTACACTTTACAGTAAATCCTGTGAAGTGCTTTGAGATGTCCTCCTGATGTGAAAATCTCTGTTTATTGCTGTTATTTTAAGATTACATTCATGTAACTATCCCTTCGCTTTAAAGTGACTTATGGTATTTTAATAATAATAATAATCCTCGCATTTGATATAGTGCCTTATCATGTCTTCGAGATGTCTCAAAGCGCTTCACAGAATATACTGTAAAGTGAATTAATTGTATATTTTGTAGCTGAAACACGGCAGCCAATTGCGCACAGCAGTGTTCCACAAACAGTCATGAATTGAGTGTCCAAATTATTATTATTTTATTATTATTTTTTTGAAGGGATTATTACCCCTGGAAAAGAGATCAGCCAATCGACGAACAACCAGGTTCCTACTTACTGCTCGGTAAACAGAGGCATGTGGAGTAAGGAAATTTGCCCAACGTTTCGCCCTGCGGGAATTGTACCCACGTCCTCTTGCTTGTGAAGCGAGTGCTCTATAAAGCACATTTAAGCCCTATTTTAAAGAAATTCCATACCAATGGTTTTAGTATTTTGTTGCTAGCTTGTACAGTCCATTTCAAACTCTAAACCACTGTTACCATTTTTCCTTGTACTTTGGAAATGAAGTTGAAACAAAATAATCTCATTCCAGCAACTCAGCAATGGAAAGAACATAGAAAAGAACATGATCTGAGTTCAATTTACAATAATAATAATAATCCTTGAATTTGATATAGCGCTTTTCACGTCTTCTAGACATCTGAAAGCGCTTCGCAAAATGTACTGTAAAGTGAATTGACTGTATATTTGTGGGCGAAACGTGGGAACCAATTGCACACAGCAGTGAGTGTCCCACAAACAGTCATGGATTGAAAATGAACAATTTATTATTGTGTTTTTTGGAGGGATTATTATTAGGCGTGTGGAGTAAGGAAATTTGCCCAAGGTTTCGTCCTGCCTGGAATTGAAATTTACAATGAAAATTTACTGGAATTTACAATTACATTTTTGAGATTAGTGATTAGATAAATCAATAGGGTCATTGTCTGCCACTATTGATAATCTATTGAGATTTAGACTAATTAATAGATTAGTCAGTACAGTAAAGTAGTCAGTAGACTAATCTATGTTGTAATGTGGAAAATGAACCAAGTGAACCAACCATAAACTCAGTTCAAATGTTGTACTATTGTAGTAAACATTATTAAGATTAGCCATTGTAATCTATAACGTCCAATTCTCATGCTTTCAATTTTATGTCTATATGATCTGCACGGTCTCTTTTGTAATGTTTTACAATTTCTCAATGTCGGCACTGGATTATTGAAAAATTTTGGACTTGCTCCTTCTGTGGGTGTTGATTCTGGTTTGTGTGGTCACTTCTGATCAGCTGTCCATACTCTATCCAGTTCCTGTCAGACGTCTGGATGAATCTTACATTGCTGACTACACTACACGAGTGCAGGTTGAAGTTCTCTTACTCTCCATTGACCTTTTACTTGGCTTTGTTATGAACAGCTGTAGCTGTATTCATTCCAGATGGTGCAACAGATTAAATGCAGTACTTAACGTTAAGTGCTTTCAGATATTGGCCTAGGCAATCCGATTAATTTTGAAAAGGAGTTCATTAAAACACACTCTTCGGCACCCTTCTACAGGTTGTAGGCAGCCAGGTGGAGAGAGAGTCGGGCTCTGTTCTGCAGAGTGACCCGTCGATGCTCGCTGCCAAGGCTCACACATGGACAATGTCCATGTGAGTGGGGGAGGGAAACGAATGGGACTGAAGGGCAATCAGTACCTGTGGAACTGCACTCCAGCAAGGAGAGTCCACAGACCAGGAGCAGAGAAGTGTACATCAGCAGGGAGGGTTTTTAAAAAATATAATTGGACGTTATTTGTAAAAAGATGGAATATATTGGCATGCAGTGAAAATGGGTGCATTTATGATTTCTCTCCCTGTGTCCTGGCCAACAATTCTCACGTAAAATTGATCATTCACTTATGGCTGTTTGTAGGACATTGCTGTGTGCAAATTGGCTGCTGTGTTTGCCACAAAAGACACAGTGACTACACTTCACAGTAAAATTCCTGTGAAGCATTATATCAAATGCAAAAATTATCTTATTAAATGTATACTTCCGAATTGAAATGAGTTGACTGCTCATCACATTGTTGTTTGTGAAACTTTGCTATCACAGAAATTGCACGTTTATTTGAACTAACCTCCTGAATCACTAACTTATATTTGATTTTATATATTTCATCTTCTTGGAATTGTTCCTTGGTTGGCATTATTGGTTTCCATTGGTAAACCTTAATGAATGCCTATGTATTTTGCTAGCCAATGTATCATGTCATATTAGAAGATTAAAAACAACTTAACAGAATGTTCAAGAATCTTATTGAGCTTCTCACCAAATAGGCACCTTATTCTTTGCAAGATATGGTTTTATCCTATTGAGTTAATGAATAACCTCCTTGGTTTGTGCAAAGGAAATTCATTTTAGACAATGAACTTGTTTCATTTTATGCAGCGCTGTAATTAAAGACTGGCCTTGCAGTATCTCCAGTATAGATGTTTACAGGTTCAATCAACCCTGCTGGTTCCAAATAGTCACCTGTGTTGGGAAAGTGTAACAGGTATGGGGATTCTATCATCTCAGCTCCTATTAATCCTGCAAGCCAAAGCCCGAATAGGTAGGGTGATGTTAACTGGATAAGCAGCAGGAAGTTTGCAGAGAGTTCCCATATGGCAAGCTATGTGGTTTCAGCTGGTTAAGCTCCAACAATTACCCCCAACACACGCTCTGGGATCCATAAGCTCTCTGCAACCTGCACCTAATACTTTCCAGAATTAAATCCAGGGAGAGAGTGTGCATTCCATTCCAGACACAAAAAAATTGCCATGCATGGGTGGCCTTGCTAATGTAGAAATCTATCTGGTTTGGATACTTTTTCAGAAATTGTGTAAAGTCTCCTGACTGAACAAACAAAAAACGTTACTTATTGATAAAAAGGAAGTGAATTTCTGTTTTGATTACAACAGCAACAAAATTATATTTGTAAAGATTATGTCAATGAAACAAGTCTGAACTTGCTTCCGACATGAAAGGTTTCATTCCCCTTTTGAGGGCCTGTATCTGATACAACTCTTTTAATTTCCAGCCTTTCACTGAATTTCAATTACAATTGACCAGTCACTAGGGACAAGGACTCTTCCCACTCAGCTCCTGTTAACTCTGCAAGCCAAAGCCCTAAAGGGGAGGGTGGTCCTAGCTGGACGAGCAGCTGGAAAGCTTGCCATACAGTGCTATCAATGGCAAGCTATGGTTTTAGCTAGTCAGACTCCAGCAGTTACCCCAGTGCACACTCTAGGGTCCTTTCCTTAACTCTGGCCGACCTGTGCCTAATACTTTCTGGAATTAGGTAAGCAGGATGTGTCCCTCCAGTGAAAGAATGATCATTCTATTCCAACGATCTATCTTAATTTCCATGTGTAGGTGGGATGTGTGGAATTCTCAGTTTGGTTTGGATACTTTTAAGCAAAGTGCTGGGTTTCTGCATGTCTCAGACACCCCCCCAAATAGAATGAACTACAATTAAATATGTTGTTAGCTGATTCTTGCTTCACATTGCTTTTGGGTCATTCATGGGAAGGAGTGTTCAAAAAAGGAATATATTCACAAATTAACGTCTTTGTTTCAGGGGAACCTACTTCTATGAGTGAGTCTGACACTTCGAAAAGTGATGGAAGGAAATCAACAAACTGCCTTTGTTAAAATTAGTGAAGACAAATGCATTTCCAAGTAAGTACGAACATGCATTTCTCTGTGTTAAGTGAAGGTCGCTTCCCTTCAAGGATCACTCTCAATCTTGCTTGGTTCAGAGGGCTGGATTGTTTGAGTCATGAAACTCTATGACCAATGGCAGGTCAATAAATGACTCCAGACATGAGTCAAATATCAGCCTGGCTCAGTTAGTAGCACTCATGGCTCTGAGTCAAAAGCTTGTTGATTCAAAGCTCAGTTGTGTCTTTGAATATACATTCTAGGTTGACACCCCAGTGCAGTGGTGAATAATGCTGCATTGTCGGAGGAGCAGTCCTTCAGATGATATGTTAAACCGAGGTCCTGTCTGGTGCCTTTTCAAGTCGATGTTAAAGATCCCATGGCACGATTCGAAAAGAGAAGGTAGTTTCTCCCGATTTAGTGACTGACAATCCCCCAAACAAAAGTTGGTCACTCACTTCATGGCTATTTGTGGGATATTGCTGTGCACACATTGTCTGCCACGTTCGCCTACAAAAATACAGTCATTGCACTTTACAGTAAAATCTATAAAGCGCTTCGAGACATCCTGATAAGCAAAGCTCTGTATCAAATGTAGGGATTATGATTATTAAGTTATGACAGAAAATGATTCAGCAGCAATTTACAAAGCAAGATTGATTAGAAATTATTATTATAAAAAGTAGTATGGCTGCTGACTTCTCTAAAATATTATTTTATTGTACATTTACAATGAGAACAATAATATTTCTGGATTTACAAATGTATAAATGCTACCTCCCTTCCCTGAAATAAAACCACATCAGTTGGAACCGTGAAATTTACAAGCTGAATGTTTTATTTTGTATCTGTGTTATAATAAATAATAGCAATCCTTGCATTTGGTAGTGCATCTTTCACTTTGTCAAAGCACTTCACAGGATTTACTGTAAAGTGCAGCAATTGTGTGTTTGGAGCTAATTTGTGCACAGCAATGCCTCACAAAAAGCCATGAAGTGAATGACAAATTCTCTTTGGGGGATTGTTGGCCAGGACACCGGGAGAAAGTTTCTTCTCTTTTTGAATAGTGCAGTGGGATCATTAATGTCCATCTGAACAGGGGCAGATGGGGCCTTGGTTTCAAGTCTCATCCAAAGCATGGCACTTCCAACAATGTGGCGCACACCGAGCACTGCACCAAAGTGTCAACATAGACTATGAGTTCCATGTCCTGATGTGAGGCTTAACCCACAACCTTCTGATTCAGAGACTACCAACAGAGCGAGACTGAAAAACATGTTTTCATTCAGAGAATGTTAACTATGTCTCCATTTAATAACAACCTTATCTTTTATGAATTTAGGTCCGAACTGTTAATGTTCTTAAAAACCTACAACTGCTACCAGGAAGGGAAGAGCTTCCAGCTGAGACAACGTGAGGTAGGAGATCTTGTGTATGAATGTAATGGCCATCTGTTTCTCTGACCACCACTTCCACACACTGGGCTGACCTGCCAGTGTGCTCTGTGTGGATATCTCCCAAGATTCTCCAAAGTTAGTCGCTTGGCAGTTCAGCACTGTGCACATGAAAATGTAAAAACAAACAGTCCCTGGGAGTAATTAGGAGGCTAGAATCTTATTTTGACTCAAGACGCTGAGAGATAGTTCCACACAGCTTAGGTTCAGTTCGCAAGCTTCCGATGTTCTTGCAGCCCCTGGCTCAGATTAGTCATATTGTAATTCAGTCCAGCTGCCTGTTAGTTTCAGTCAGAAATTGCTATCAGTCACGGAGTTCAGTGTTTCTGTAACTGGTCATTAAAATGCATCTCAGGAGTGGGCAGGGGAATGGGTGAGTGAGTTGCCATTGTTCTCACTTAAGTTCTCAAGCTGCTTGGAATTTTTAAAATGGCGGCCCGGAGCCTGGAGAAAGAATAGGTGGTTTGTGTGACCTAAAGGAATAGGTGGTTTGTGTGACCTCTCTCTCTCCCTCCCGCATTCAAGGCTCGTCTCAAAATGCAATTCTTTGACTGCATTTTCGTTCATCTTTCTCCTCTCCACGCCCTGAGCTCCCACCCCCAGCTTGGGTCCCAGCCAGCACCGTCAGGCCCTTTGAGACGTCCTCCCAGCATGAAGGGCACTGTATAAATTGTATGGTAATCAAAGACCCCCTCGCCCTCCGTATTCCTTACTAACATTAAACCAAATAAAGGAGCTTATTTAAATGCATAAATTAAATGCAATTTGTGTCTTCACTCCATTTCCTGTGAGCTATCTTCCTTTGAGAAACAGCTTGATGCTCTGGTGGGGGGACAGCAGGGTGGGTGTTCTGGAATGATGAGATCAAATGGGCCAAAGAGCGATCTTCCTTGCTTCACTTGTGGAAGACAGCTGGTTACAGTGTCACTTCCATTTCTGTGTTTGCACTTTGTTTGCTTTCTTGCTGGAGGGAACCCCCATCCTCTCTCTCTCGCTCTGTGGCTCTCTGTGTCACACAGTGTCTGATCTCTATTTGGAGCCTGGCATGGTTGATGTGGCTGAGCGAGAGATTTGGAGAATACAAGAATTTGAGTTGTACTGCAGTCACCAATGGGACTGTCCGTGCCCTATAGGGTGGGAGAAAGGGAATTGATTTTAATGTTGATTCCGTCTACTTCTGATCTGTACAGTTTATGTAAGGAGCATAAGGATTTGCTAGGTGAAAGAAGACCAAGCTTCATCCAATTAGCTTTCCACCATCCTGGCAGTTGCTTGAGATGTCGTTTCCCAAACTATATATTAAACTATGCTCTGTGCATGTGTTCCTTAAGGTTCACCACATGCAGAAGGAATACGGAAAAATCACAACTCACTTTAGAGCAAAGCATTGATTCGTGTGCATGAGATATTCAAAACGGCTTCTCTGCAAGTCTTTTTTTCAAAAAAGGCATGCTTCTGTGACTGATTTCTCGGAAATGCCCATAAACTGAGGAACTGAAACCCGACTCCTAAATTACTTCTGGTGACTCATTTTTGGCCTGTTACCTTGTGCTATTCATTGGTGTTATCTCGACTTAACTATAATAATATAATAATCCTTGCATTTGTTATAGCGCTTTATCGTGTCTTTGAGACGTCTCAAAGTGCATCACAGAATACACTGTAAAGTGAATTGACTGTATATTTGTGGGCAAACTATGAATTGATACTCCAGAACAAAAGGGAGAGGGTGTTTCTGTTATATTAGCCCAAATCCCTTGTGCTTTCTTGGATAACAGGGTTAAGGCTTCTTGCACCTTTTCAATAGATCCTTGTTTTTCAGGCAAAAATGTTCAATTGCAACAGCCTTAAGAGTTGTTTAGTGGAAAATCAGCATGCGCTAAGGCAAGCACACACACGTTCTTAAATTTTCACTTACATACAGACACACCACCTGCTGGGGCCAACACCTTTCATTGTCAGTAAAATCCTGCGGGGATGGTAGAGTGGGTGTCCCTTAATCCCTCCTTCACCTTTCTCTTCGACCGTGCTTACGGTCACCTCCCCGCTCCCTCCGGCTTGGCGTCGTGCTTCGCTATTGTGAAGTGCTCTGTGATGCTACCCTGTGTGAGGGGTGCTATATGAATACAAGTTGTTGTTGTTGTTGCAGTAAGCCGTGCCTTCATTCTGGAGAATCCCATAAGCAGTGTTAGTTTGTTTTCAACGCCTCCCTGACCGATGTGATGAGGAGTGGGGATTATACATTAGACCAGCACTACTTTACTGCTTAATATGAGCATTGCGGCATCAGTTAGAAGATGAGCCTTTGTTTCCCTGCCAGGTTCTCCCCACCTCTGCTGCCACCACCACCATAAATGCCCTTCCTTCAAATAATTTATGCTTCACAGTATAATGTGACACTTTTGCGGTGGACTCTGAATTTCCCGGTTGTAATCACCTTACCCTCTCCTGGATCTTTCCTGTTGTTTCCCTTCCCTCTCTGATAAGTAAATCTAACTATGGCAGATTTAGTTTTGAATGTTACCTCACTCAATGCTCTTTCCTGTCTTCTCTCTTTCTCTCTAGTAGAACACTCACTGTTTTCTTATAATTCCCTGCTTTATTCCAGTTCTCACTTTCCTTCTCGTTTAACTTCAGCTCTCCCAAGACAATCCAGCGTGAAGGGTGCTATATAAATACTAGTTGTCACCCACAATACACAGTCAATCCACTTTACAGTATTTCCTGTGAAAGGCTTTGCGACGTCTCAAATGCAAGGATTATTATTATTATCACACTGTCTCCATCAGCGATGTGCTGGGAAGCATCATTGCCCACAGTGACTGGACTTGGAAGGACAGAACAGGCACTGGGAACAGGGATTCCTCCCACTCAGCTCCTGTTGACCCTGCAAGCCAAAGCCCTAAGGTATAAGGTGGTCCTAGCTGGACAAGCAGCGTGAAAGCTTGCCGGCCAGTGCATTTAATGACAAACTATGCGGTTTAACTGGTTAAACTCCAATAGTTACCCCAGTCCACACACTGGGGTCCCCAAGCCTTGTCTCTTGCCTACCTATGCCTAATACTTTCCAGAACTGGGCAAACAGGATGCGTCGCTCCAGGAGAGAGTGCACATTCCATTCAAATATCAAGAAATTTCCATGTATGACTTCTCAGTTTGGTTTCGATACTCTTAAGCATGGTTACGGATTTCTGCAAGTGTCAGAATCTCGGTCTCACGAGTTCCTTCTGCAAAACTGTCTCCATTTGAATGAAAACACATGAATGAAAGTGACTAACTACAACATTTTCCTCTACTTTCAAGTTGTTTTCACTTCCACATTTTCTGTAAGTCTTTATTTTCCAAAAGACACTTTGCTGTGCACAAATTGCAAATAACAGTCACTACTCTTTATAGAAAAATACCATGAAGTGCTGTGAGATGTCTCAAGAACATAATAAGGCAATTAGCTGCTATGTTTCGCCTACAAAATATACAGTCAATCCACTTGACAATATATTCTGTGAATCGCAATGAGACGTTTCAACAACATGATAAGGTGCTATATCAAATGCAAGTATTGTTAAGGATTATAAAGTGCTATATTAAGTGCAAGGCTTATATTAAAATTATGCCCTTCAGATTTGGTCATTTCCACTACCTTGATCCAGTGCTGTGGGGTGTCTTGTGAAAGAATTGGGGAAGGAAGGATGCTAATCTTGGAGGACCCTCACCTCTCAAGACTTTGTAGACTTTTTAGCAATCTCTGTTCCTACTCTATCACCACAGTTTCCTCATTCGGGAGAAACCAGTCAACTCTCAGCTTCCTTTGGCCTTGAAGAATGCTGCGTTTCTAAATATTTTATACCAGTCGTTGGATCACATTGAAATACACCATAGTTTCTTATTCAGTGGTGTGAAAAAGATTCGGATTTGATTCTCGATTAAGATAAATCGTTAGGCAAGTTTCCTTACTCCACGCTCATCTATTTACCTAGCAGTAAGTGGGTCATTAGTCGATTGGCAGATCATTAATCGGGGGTAATAATCCCTCAAAAAAGATAATAATAATTTGGTCATTCAGTCCACGACTGTTTGTGGGACACTGCTGGGTGCAGTTGGCTGCCATGTTTTGCCCACAAAATATACAGTCAATTCTTTACACACTTTACAGTATTTTCTTTGCAGTGCTTTGAGAACAGCATGATAAAGTGGTATATCAAATGCAAGGATTATTATGTCAGCCTTTTCCAATATGGTGTATTTTTTCTATATCCCCATAATACCCCCTCATAGTTTCCACAGCCAGATATTGCTCAGAGGGGACCTCTGTTCTATCTAGAATCCTGACATTTGTCCTAATCCCATGAAGCCTTTGATACTCATGTTTGTGTTGTCTTAGATGACCGGAGGTGCAGCTCACAACATTTCTGTATTCTTCTATGTATGATGTGAGATTGCATGGAGCTATGTGTCTCTAAGACAGGTTTAATGTTCTGAGCAACAATTAGAAAAGCTAGCGCTCTTCAGTTTTGAAAGGAGGTGTCTCAGAGAGTACCTTATAGAGGTATATTACATTTTAAATCAGATTGAAAAAATAAACCTACAACAATGTGCGAAGACAATGGAACAAAAACACATGCGTTTAAAGTTGCAAAGGGTAATTTCAGGATAGACACGAGGACATGTTTTCTTTACCCAGAGTGTAATTAATGACTGTAATGGATTGTCAAGGAAATATGGTTGAGGGCAGGACCCTGAACTCCTTATTAAAAAAAAGCTGGATGCTTTGATGGGGAGGCAGAAGGGTGGGCAATACTGGAAGGATCAGATCGAATGGGCTGAAGAACCGTCTTTATCTGAACTCATCTTGTGATGCTATAATCTATATCTAACATCTCACATGGTCTCTGTCTTGCATGGATATCACAGTGATTATTTTAATGAGAGAATGTAATGAGGGGTTCAGGTAAGAAGGCCTCTTGGCCCACTGGCGCTCAACTTTTGGGAATATAAACCCATGACTGCATCAAGCTGCTTCTTAGATTAACTCCAGCATCTTGCCCTCAACCTGATGATCTATTCCAGCTACTGGTTACTCTCTGCGTAACTAAATACTTCCTACTATCCTAAATTTCCTCTTCACAGTGCACGGCTTATGAACTCTTGTCCTGCTGCCTTGACATGTCTGAAAGTATTGTACTGTTTTCAGTTTACTTTCTCTATCCCATTAAGCAACTTGCACCACTTTGTGACACATAGACTAATCATCCTCAAAGCTCTTTCCTGCCACATACAATATGCTTTCTTTGGCACTAAATAATCCTCATTTGTTTTTGATGGTTTTTTACACTCATCTGTCTCTTTTTTCTGGGAACTTTTTCACCAACAAAGTATATTTTCCAGGATTGCCTACTGTACAATATCTGAGGCAATCTGAAAATATTTAGAACTTTGAATATCTTTTTTTCTTCCAAGCAAAACTAGGCCAATGTCTGTGTCCAATTGAAGCAATGGGAATTCTTGTGGTGACATTGCTGTTTCTGTCTGGATTGAGTTTTGGCTCACTAGTATTGGGCACAAAATCCCTGTAAATTCCCTTGCTTTGGATTCCATTTTACTTTTACCACATGGCACAGCGTTTGATATTGTTGACTGGCTTGATATCTTAATTTAAGGGAAATTAGAAGACTAGGACCCATCAAGCTTACTCTGCCACAAACTATTTCATGGTCCACATTTACAACTCTCATCTCACCTCCCTGCCTTCCCAACATATCCCTTAATTTTTTTTACTCCCAATTTATTTCTCTCTCTCTCTCTTAATTCCTTTAACAGAGTTTTCATCTTATTATTCTCTATCAAAATAAATTCTTCCTCATCTCAGTCTTAACCCTATATTTTATGTGGTGCCCTCTCATAACTGATGAGCCCAGTAGTTCAATTGGTTGAGACTCCAAGGTTCCAGGCTTGAATCCCAACAGTCAACTCAGCCCCTCATTCTTTCTAGGTTGATGAATTGAGTACAATGCTTAATCCTTTGGGGAAAGAGGTGGAGGTAAGTAGGGCTGAACTAGCTTGGCAAAAGACCAGGCAGATCTGTATTACTTGAAGGCAGATTTGGAAGTGTAGATGTGCACTGCAAGCCAACAACCTAACACGATGAATGGTCCTAGCTAGATAAGGGACTCTACAATGGAGTCCAAAGCGTTTTCTGCATCGACTACTGTCTGTTTAGGTTGCAAACTCTATACTTTTGCAACTGGTAAGTTCTTGACACTGAAAATAAATACTTTTGCAATGATCAAACTGCCCGAACTCAAGTCAGGTTTATTTTGCTGCAAAAAATAAACCTGAACTGCTGAACTAAATGCACAGAAAGTGCAATGATAAATTACAAATGAAATTATTTAAAAAATGGGACCACTGACAACATCAACAATAACTTTAATTTATATAGGGGTAGGGTAACAGTAGCGGAGCTTGATACCACGTTTGAAGCTGACTTCAGAAAAGCCTGAGGCTTCTTATAAATCAAATGAGCTTTTTATTGAAGCAGTAGGATAATGGAGCAAAACCCACAGTTGAGGAGAAATCCTATCGTTGTCGAGATTTATACCATTTTCTTAGCATTTTAGAGCATCCAGAATTTGGCAAATAGTTGAACTGAGTCTTAACTTTGAACTAACTTGGTTTTCTGTCATTCTTAAACTTACAGAAAACAGGCTGTATTTAAGAATTTGACAAATTCTGGATGCTTCACAGTAGATTTCGACCTGGTTAAAATTTCTTCCCCACCACACCCCACTGAGGTTTCTTAACAGATTGCATAGTATCAAATGCTTTAATAAACCATTTGACAATTTTCTATCTATTCCTGAAAACTGGCCACAAAATTAACAAATGAAACAGGTTGCCAGTGAGGGTAGTGGAGACTAGGGCGCATCTTGATGCTGAGGTGGGAACTGGAAGGATGAGAACAAATGGACCGAAGAGCCTTCTCCATCCAAACCAATCTTGTCCTCTTGTGACCCTTTCTCCCGAGAGAAATTTAATTCACTGCAAAGAGGCTTGAGGATTCAGAGAGGAAGATTGCTGAGAAATAGCACTAAGTTGTGCAAGATCGAATTACAGCCATTCGTGGAGCAATAGTTTCACTCTGGCTCAAAAGGAGAAGAAAGCTGTAAGAATATGGAGTCAATGACTGCAGAAACACAGGAAGAAGTACTGTCATCAGCTTTTCAGTTTGGAGGGCTTTTCTCTTGTATTGTTAGGATGTACCCAAATACGGAAAAGAACAGCTTCAGCAAGTCTGATCTTTGTACCCTTGTAATCATTTAATTCCGATTCGCTGGTTTAGATTACCATTAGTTTTTGCTCTTATTATTGGCTCCCTATCCTACAGAGGATCCAGTTCAAGATCCTGGTCCTCACCTACAAAGCCCTCCATGGCCTCACCCCACCCTACCTCTGCGTCCTCCTAACCCCCTATCAACCCGCCCACTCCCTCCGCTCAGCCGGCTCTGGCTTGCTCCACATCTCCTGACCCACCCGCCCCACCATTAGCAAGAGAACCTTCAGCCACTCTGCCCCCAACCTCTGGAATTCCATCCCCCAATCGCTCCGCCTCGCCCCCTTCTTAGCCTCCTTCTCCCGCCTCAAGACCCTCTTCTTCTATAAATCCTAGTTGTTGTTGTTCTTCGACCATGCCATCGGTCACCCCCCTTCCCCTCCCCTCTCCCTGACACCAGCTTGGGTCTGAAATGCTGTACACTATCCAACGCCTTGGGACGTCCTCCCGACGTGAAAGGCGCTATACAAATGTAATCTTGTTGTTGTTTTTATTAAAGTACTTGGAGGTACATTGAAATGATATGCGGGAACTCCACTCTGATGAATGAACTGCCAGAGAAGAGTTTCACTTATGTATGCCACTTACACATGGAAATTTCCCTTAAATGGAATGTTCACTCTCTCCCTGGAGGATTGCATCAGCTTAGCTAATGTCAGAAAGTATTGGGTTTATGTTGGCAAGAGCCAAGGCTTGGGGGATTCCAAGAGTGTGAATTGGAGTAACTACTGGATTCTAACCAGCTAAAATTGCATTGCTTGCCACTAAGAACACTATCTGACAAGCTTCCCATTCCTTGTCCAGCTAGGATAATCCTACCTGTTAGGACTTTGGCTTGAATTAGCTTGAAATAACTGTGTGTTCCAGATATTAAAAGTTGAGTATGTCATTGTGCTTTTAACCAGAAGGTTTCGCCACTTCAGTAGCAAATGATTAGCAAACCAGTTAAAAAAAGAAATGCTACTGTTTATTGCTGCTCGAAACTGCGAAAAGAATGTTAAGGGGAATTTCAAAGATTAGCCGAGACTCCTTCCTTCCTTATTAATGGTTTTGTAACTTACAGGCTGGAAAAATATTTTCACTGACCGCAACTTAAGATATTCTATTTTGGACAAGGTTTACGTTTATCCCACGGTTTACTGGTAACTGTGAAATAATATGTTTATTTCATTAATTAATCATCATATAAAGTCAGTCTGCTCTGAATTCTCAGGCTTTGCTACTCAACCTTTCCGCAATCAAAAACCCATAGAAGCCATTCACTGGGTCGGGAAGATCATTGCATTTCACACAGATTGCAGTAAACATCACTTGGATGAGGGACGACTACTCCAGCTTCCCGTAGGCGCGCACTTAAGCTCAAATTCCAGTGGAGTGCTGGGAGCACTCCACTGGAATTGGCATTGTGGTGCTATTCCAAAAGATAACTAAGTTTCTCCCAATGCCTTGGTGCCTCAGATACATGTATTGTTCACATTATGGCCGCCACATTCGCCTACCTCTGACACCAATTATGTCCAAGTGCTTTGAGACATTTTGCCATTGTACCCACGCTATCATTTGCAAGTGTTATTATTATTACTGTTATTATTAGAAGATGTCAGCTCCATGGAGATCAGGTCAGAGGCCAGGTGTCATAAGCCGGTGTCATGTACTGCAGAAACGTTAGCTTATCATCTGTCACCAAACATTTTCTTAGCTGCCATTGATGTGACAGCTTTCTGTTTCAAACACTTTACCAACCCCAATAAGGGAGCATTGCAACCATTGTGGGGGTGGCGGGGCTGCAGGATTATCATTAGTGTGACTGTTGCTGTTGCTCAGAGAGTGTTGTGATAGATGTGCATCTGTAGTTTGCATTATGGAGGGGGAGTACATAGGAAGAGGAGTTTTTCCTAGAAAAAATCTTCCCGGTTGTATGTAGGACATTGGAGTCCTGCAGCTTAGTCTTTAGAGCGTTCGCCTCGCAAGTGAGAAACCTGGGTTCAATTCCCGGGCAGGATGAAACATTGGGCTAGTTCTTTTGCTCCACCTGCCTCTGTTTACCTAGCAGTAAGTAGGAACCCAGTTGTTAGTTGATTGGCAAATCGCATTTCTGGGGGTAATAAAAATAATAATAATAAATTGGTCACTTCAATACATGACTGTTTGTGGGACAATGTTGTGCACTATTGACTGCCGCATTTCATCCACAAAATATAGTCAATTCACATTACAGTATATTCTGTGAAGTGCTTTCAGACATCTTAAAGACATGATAAGACACTATATCAAATGCAAGGATTATTATTCTTGTGTATTCGCCTACAAAATACAGTCACTACAATTTATGATAAATCCTGTGAAGAGCTTTGAGACATCTTATTTCCGTAATAGGGTGCTATATCAAATGCAAACACTGTTATTATGGGGGGAATGGGGGGTAGAAAGTAGCTAAATATGAGAACCAGGCCACCATGGTTGCAGGCACTCTGCCAGAGTAATGATAGTACTGGGGGAATTTGTGGTATTTGTGTAACTAACTGAAGCACACACCACAACATGTTACTCACTGTCAAAATTGCTTTCATGACGAAATGCTTTTATGCTTCATTGATTGAATTCTGTGTCTTAATGTACTTCAGAGACATTTCAAAGCGATCTCCTGTAACTTTGATCCCTTTCTCACAAAATGGTTTTGGATAGAAATAGAATCAAAGAATGTTACAGCTAATAACAGGTGTGGAGTATCCTGCAAGTAAGGTGGTAGTGAGTTTCAGGAAGGAAATAAACAGTACAATGGGATTGAATGAACATCTTGCTTTGTGAGATGGTGCAGACTTGATGAGCCGAATGGAATTATTAATTTCTATGATTTTATGAACTTTCAGTCTATCTCGCCTGTGCTGGTGCTTTTCTCCACCATGAACCACTGAATCTAATATAATTTCCTTCATCCTATATTGCTGAGGATCCGTGGATACAGGGGAGCTCTGGCAGTCCAGCTACTCTTACAAATGTGTTTGTTGCCATTTCTCCATAAGATTGATTATGCAGCATCAGTGCCATTTGTTACCTTTATTTTAGATTCAATCCAACACTCAGTGGCGACAATGTGCCAGTCTAATTCAGTTAGTAGCGCTCACGCCTCTTATGTCAGAAGGTTGTGGTTTCATGCACCATGTCAAAGCAAGTACACAGTCCAGGCTGACAGTGCAGTACTCAGAGAATCAAAGAATTATACAGCGCAGAAGGAGGCTATTTGGCCCATCATGTCTATGCTGGCTCTTTGAAATGAGCTATCCAAATCTACTACGGGGGTGGGGAGGAGACGGGAAAGCACTGTATTGTCAGAGGTCCATCCTTTGGATGAGACATTAAAGCTAGGTTCCATCTGCCTGTTCAGATGAACGTTAAATATCCTGTGCACTATTTGAAACAGGACTTTCTCCTAGTGTCCTGGCCATCAATCCTCCAGATTAATTGATCACTCACTCCTTGACTGTTATGTGGGACACTGCTGTGACACAGTCACTACACCTGACAGTGATTACTTCGGAAACGTTTGGAAACATTGTGACGTTATAGGCACTATACCAAATGCAGTAATGAGTACAATAAAAATAACTAGGTACAGCTAACCTATGCTGCTTTCTGGAGCATTCCGAGTCTAAGAGGAGTTTAAGTCTTCTTTCAAACCAGCCTGTGAAACCTGCAGAGGTCATGTATACAAGTGATGATTTGACAAGCTCGGGCTCTTCAGTCTTAAGAAAAGACATCTCAGAGGGGACTTCATATGAAATTTAAATGGGATTGAAAAAGTAAACCCAAAACAATATTTGGATGCACCAAGGTAGATAGGGTTAGAGTTGCAAAGGGCAATTTTAGCACAGACACAAGAACATTTTTATTTAGTCAGAAAGTAATGAACGACTAGAATAGGTTACCAGGAAAGTTGAAGCCAGGACACATTAAAAAATAATGGAAACCAGACAGAAACATGCAGGGAGAAATTTCCCGGTCTAGATTTATTTTATTAATGTAATAGTTCAGAGTGCCCAGGATTTAGCAAATTCTTAAATGCACCCTTCATTTTGAAGCTGTTTCTCTGTAAGTTCCCTTTATGATGAGCTGCATTTAAAAAGTGGCGTGGTGCTGTGTTGGGGGGACAGAAGGCGGGGTTGGGGATTCTGGAGGAATGAGATCAGATGCATGAATGAAGGGACTTCTTCATGCAAACCAATCTTGTGATCGTGTGATCTTGTGACAAGCTTACCAGGTCTTATGGTAGTCATATGGAATACGTTATCTAGAAAAAAAACAGAAGTCAGCAGGTCAGGCAGCATCTATGGAGAAAGGAAAGTGAGTCAATGTTTCAGGTCCACGACCCTTCGTCAGAACTTCAGAGACATTTCAAAGCGATCTCCTGTATCTTTGATCCCTTTCTCACAAAATGGTTTGGGACAGAAATAGAATCAAAGAATGTTACAGCTAATAACAGGGGTGTGGAATGTCCTGCCGAGTAAGGTGGTAAAGGTAATGAGTTTCAAGAAGGAAATAAGCAGGGCAATGGGATTAAATGAACACCTTACTTTGTGAGATGGTGCAGACTCGATGAGCTGAATAGAATTATTAATTTCTATGATTCTATGAACTTTCAGTCTATCTATCCTGTGTTGGTGCTTTTCTCCACCATGAACCACTGAATCTAATATCATCTCCTTCATCTTACATTGCTCTGGATCCACGGATACAGGGGAGCTCTGGCAGTGCAGCTACTCTCACAAATGTATTTGTTGCCGTTTCTCCACATTATCTGGAAATACTGACTTCCTTGAGCCACGAGGGAGTGGGACAGCAGGAGAGGGATGGTATTAGGTGATTTGGTGAGGAGAACCTTGGAATATCATTGCAGCATATGCTGACATGTGAGTTATATATGATGACATTATTCCCTCAACCTTGTGGTTACCAGACACATGCTGATGGTAACCAGTTGTCAAAAATTCTAGGAATAGACAATATGAGATCATCGTAAAACTGGCAGTCTTGCAAAATATCACAAAAAGCATTAATGAAAAAGTAATTTCTTGAATGTGGCTAAATTCACGAAGTGAAACCTAAATTTTCAAGTATTTAACAGATCTTTTGTTGGGGAGAAATTTACAGCAAGATCTACTTTTAGTATTTTACATCATATAGAATTTAATAATACTACTAATAGTAATCCTTGCATTTGATATAGTGCCTTATCATGTTGTTGAGACATCTTAAAGCGCTTTACAGGATGTACTGTGAAGTGAATTGACTCTTATTTTGTGGATGAAAATTGGCAAATTGTTGCAAATTAGTCTTAACTTTGAAACCTGTTTTCTGTAGTTCATGAAAGAAACCTACAGAAAAAATGGTTTCGAAATGAAGGGAGGATTTAAGAATGTGCCAAATTCTGGGCACTCTGAAATGCTGCATTAATAAAGTAAATCTAGGCTGGGAAATTCCTCCCTGCATGTCTCTGTCTGGTTTTCATTAATTGTTAATCCTGCCAGAGCTAAGACCTTATTTTTGTTTCAATAACTATATGTTGAAGCACTTTTAGCCTTGCATTAGTTTTTGTTATTTTAGATTACAAATCCAGCAGGTTGTTCTGGTTTTAATATTATTTTGCTTTGCTAGTTTTCCAAAAGAAATGCTTGTAACCGAGAACTTGTGAATCATGGTATAACCAAAATAGTATTGAAACTGAAGTCACAGCAACTGAACTGCTCAACAGATTGTGGCTAACCAGTTTAGAAATGGGATTATCAGAGCCGCAATTTCACATATTTGCATACCGCAGATTTGCTGAATCATTCGATTAACTATTTTGACGTGTTATCTGATTAAAAGTCTCACCCCCAACAATGATCATAAGAGAGGTTCAGATGAAGAAAGCCTTTCTGACCATTTTATCTCATCTGGCAGAATAGGAAGTTTGTGGAGTCCTGAAGCTTTAGTGGTTAGAGCACTCGCCTCGCAAGCGAGAGGACTTGGGTTTGATTCCCGGGCAGGGCGAAACGTTGGCCAAGTTTCCTTACTCCACATGCTTCTGTTTACCTAGCAGTAAGTAGGAACCTGGTTGTTAGTCGATTGGTGGATCACTTTTCTGGGGGTAATTATCCCTTAAACAAAATAATAACAATAATAATTTGGTCACTCAATCCACGACTGTTTGTGGGACACTGCTGAGCGCAATTGGCTGCTGCGTTTCACCCACAAAATATACAGGATTATTATAAGGATTATTATGATTATAACACTGAATCTGAAGCCAAGGTGGCACAATAAGCTGAATGGTGAGTAATGATACACGTGATTATTGTGAAAGGCCATGATACATATTTGGCATAAGTTGAGGCTGTTTCCACTAAAACCTTGTGGATTGCAACACATGAGTCTGCATTTCTTAAAAATTCACTTGCTGTCATTTCCATTAAACACGTCATGATGCATTGAATGAGTAAGTGAAATGAGAAGAGTCCTGCGGGCAGCCAGGCTTCATTCACAACATTTAATTTACTCTCCCCCCATTATAGTATTGTGTTTTGTTTCATGTATCTTCTGTCTATGCATCTCTCTCAAATAGTGCAGTGGTTAAAGGCAGCAACAACAACTTGCATTTATATAGTACCCTTCACGCAATGGTAGCATCTCTGCGTGCTGAAGGTACTGCACAATGCTGCATTGAGAGCAGTAGTTTGCAGTTTCAGATGCCACTTTCTGTTGAGTCAACCAATCGAGTCAGTATTAGATCACATTAAGAAAGCCCTTTGACCCATTTCATTTCATCCTTCCAGAATTACCATCTAATCATTTTCCTATTATAGCATCAAACTGTTTGTTAACTGAATCAATCCAGCATCCTGAACTTAACCACCCTTCCTGTTAACCTGGTGACATGAAGTGCAATCGGTCAGATGAGATGTTAAAACAGGTCCTGTCTGGCTGTTGAGTTGGTTATTAAAGACCCAACGAACTATTCGAAAAGAGAAGGGACTTTCTCTCTCTTGGTGTCCTTGCCAACAATTCCTCAAATAAAATTCCTCATTCACTTCATGATTGTTTGTGACAACATTGCTGTGCACAAATTGGCCTTACAGTATATCCAGTGAAGCACTTTGGGATGCCCTCGCAGTGTTTAAGCCGCTACACCAAATGTAAGGATTATTATCATTATTGTAACCTGTTCTAGCTCTTAATGCTCTCTGTGTAAATAAGGGTCAATACAGTTGACCTGAGTATCCCTGGGGTTGGGAAAAAGAATTCCCACCACTCATCACCACCGAAACAGCAACCCTGGATTTCAAGTGAGAACAGGATTGAGTTTGGTGGTGATGTCCTGTGAACACTCGCTGTCAGAAGTCACAACTTTAAAGACTGACCACTTGGACAAGGTACTAGAGGTCACCTATGAACTCTGCTTTGAGAAAACAGTCTACGTGCTTGGCAGAAGAAGAGAGGAGGAAATGGTTGTTTACGATCAGCCATAAAGAGCATACAGCGATCCAAAGTGTACATTTTAAAAAGAAGTGTGATATCAGTCCTCAGCTCCGCTCTTCAGTTGACATTGATCTGACGAGCAGGAAATGCACACTGCTGTGTGAGCTGTATCCACGCAGAGCCAGTCAACTCATAGAAACCGACCGGAGTTTCTGTCCACCTAGTGGCAGGCTAAGGATAAACCTGGTTTTGCCCCAGAAGCAGCAGCAACCTGGTCAAGGCTATCTGCATTGAGAATCCTTATTCAATGAGTAGTGTTCTGCAAGATCAGTGCCTTAGAATGTGGTTGAAAATACTGGCATCTTGCTTGTTTATTTCTAACCAGTGTGTGATGCAGGCACAACTAGTCATTTGGACACAAAAGCAAACAACCAGGACACAGAAATATAAAGTCACTGCATTTATTTATTTGGCTTTTTTACAACAAAGCATTGAGAGTGACAAATTTATTACAACAATCCCCAGTTTCTGAGCGCATTATATTTACATTCCGTGGCAACAGAACTGTAACTCTTAGTTTACAAAAAGAACGCTTTAGGTAAAGTTGTACAAAACGTTTCTCAATAATACAATCCACTGCTTCATAACGCTTAGGCAAGTATACAAAAATAAATGCTTCTTCATTTGCAAGGAATCTCGCAGATTTGTCCTTTAACATAAAGTTCAAACCTTTCCCACGACATTCGTACTCATTACAAATTGCAGCTAACTGATACCATCCAGTGGCCAAATAATGTACTCCACTTGTTGGCACTTCCAAATAAAATTTACCAGAATACTGTAGTTAGAGAACGTACCCAGCAATTAATGAGAAGAGGTCGTTTCGGCCAATAAAGTCTCTTTCCTTCTAGAGCCCACTATAATGCCATAGTCATCACTCTATCTTCTGGGGGAGTTGGCTCACAGAATATACAATTCACTTTGGAGTATATCTTGTGAAGCGTTTTGAGACATCGTGACAATGTGATAAGGCGTGAATATCAAATGTAAGGATTATTACGTAGATGCTTTCTGATTCTCCTCCCCCCCTCCACCCCAACAGTCACTCCCACACCAGCCTGTCAATGACGGTGGCCTTAACCCTTCTGGGAATTTTCCCCTTTCGACAAGGATGAATTACTCTGTGTTCATCACAAGGAGGACTTGAGTGCTGTGTAAATAGAACACTTTACATCAGTGCCAACCCACAAACAATATTGAGGAGCAGGTCTGAGTGTGAACATCAGAGGAACCTTCACCCCTCTTTCATTTCTTACCCAGTTAACCGCTCAACTAGTGCTTCATGTTGCTGATGGACATTTTGGGGTGATCCCAGCTGTGCAGTACGTGTGCTCTCTCAGTACTTGTTCTCTCCCAGCCTGGATTGACTGGGGGGTTTGGGGGGATGGAGGGTAGAAGGGAAAGAAGAGGGGCAAACTTTTCTTTTAATAGATCGAATTATCATGAGACTGGGAAAAGATGAGACATCGGCAATGGGAAAATGGCCAAATCTCACGTTCCCATCCTGAAAGCTTTGGGAGCAGCCACATGCTACCCAAATCACATTGGTGAAACTCTCACCTTCAAAATTACCATTGAGAAATCAACATGCATTGTACCTTCTCCAACCAGAGTCTGGAAGAGACGTTCCCAGGGCAACCGGAGCACAGCTGCTCCTTCTGCTCTACCATGGTCTGACCATCTCTTCCCCCACTCTGTCTCAGCAGAGCAGCCCCTCCAGCACCAATCTGGCTTACACCCATTTCCATCCATTTGTCCTCAACCCACTATCCAATAAGTCCTTCGAACATAAAGCACTTCTTTCATGAAACCGATGCTCCCATTTATCGGAGATTGTCCATCGGAGAATGGGTTTGTAGATTTGGAAAGGACCGAGAACGTCAGCCCCTTTTGCTTATGCCCAAGAACTGGCAGTGACAGCACTTGACCGATTGGCTGGTGATTTGCGGTGCGAGTACAGTTCAGAAGGAGCGTGCTTTCCTTTCACCAGATCGGCGCAGTAGTTGAGCAGCGAGGCTTTGGCACACTTCTCGTGAGTCTTATTTTCCGCCAGGGCCACACGGTCAAAGCACTGCGAGTGAGAGCTTGTGAGTGGACGGTCTTCCCTGGGACAAGAGTCCCTGGGGGAACGGTGCTGGGTGCCTTGCTGGCTGCTGACTTGGTGGTTCTCTTTGCACGACTCCCCGAAAAGCCAAGCAAAGGGGTCAACGTTACTAGCCGGCCCCTGAGCCCCGTGCTGCCTGTCCACTCCAATGGCGATCGTGTCCACAGACAAGCCCCCCGTCCCGCTCGGTAACCGCTTTCCCTTGTTGCTGCTCCTCAGCGAGCTGACGGGAGAGGCAGGGTCGGACTGGTGCCTGCGGTTGACTTTCAGCTTCGGGGACCTGTGAGCTGAGCCGGGGGTTCTGGAGGCTATCTCGCACAGGAAGGTGGGCTGGGCAAGATGGCAGATTGACCTCAAGTAGTCGTCTTGGGTTTGGGGAGTGAAGGACTCGCTGGCCCGTTCTTTTTCCTTCCTGCGAGAGGGATCGTGCTGATACAACTCATCAAAGGTTTCGAAGATTGTAGGCATCTGGTCCACCAGAAGCAGCTGTTTCATCTTCATGTCCTGGCTGAAAATACAAAGAGCAAGTCAGTTAGTTAATCTGTAACAAACCACAGCTAGTTGTCAGGTTTACCAGCTCGGAGCCCTCTCGCCTCTGAGTTAGAAGGTTGTGGTTTCGAGCCCCACGTTGGGAAATGGCTTCTGCGAAACAAGTAAACGCTTCAGAGAACCTGTGCCACTAAATTCCCACCAACAGTGATCTGGTGATTGATACTATGACTGGCACAATGCACTTTGCCAGTAATGAATGGTGTCATCTTGCACTCAGAGGAGTTGGTGTAAGCACACTGGTAATAATGGAGGCAACTTTATTATTACAATAATAATCCTTGCATTTTATACAACACCTTAACACATCGTCGCGACATCTCAAAATACTTCACAGAATTTACTGTGAAGTGGATTTTACTGTATATTTTGTGGGTGAAATGCGGCAGCCAATTGAACGGATCCAACAGCAATAAATTGCATTTGTATAGCGCCTTTCATGTCAGGTGGAGAGGTCTGGATTGTGATCATGTATCACAACACTGCCTGGTGTTTAGCCCAGGCTTCTTGATGACAGCTGTTAGTCTCTAAACTGCTGTCCTCGAGTGTCTAAAACCTATTCAGCGACTATGCGATTGAAAGGCACAGAGTGCTTTCCCATTCTGTTCCCTGCAGTTCCTTGTTTCACCCGCTCTAGGTCCGTGTTTTTGCTGTTGCTGCTTCTGCCTGTCTTGTATTAATAAAGACTGGGGCTGTTGTATGGATTTGGGAAGCAGAAGCAGAGATTGGCAGCATCACTTGTGCCACCTGTATAGCAGGCATTGCTACCTGCTGGGAACTCGCAGTGTCAATGAAGCAAGCAGCTCCACTGAATCCTAATCACACCACTTGGCTTAAACCCTCAGATTCCAATCCCCTTAACTCTTCAACTCCCGAATCCTCTGATCAGCGTTCAAGCAATGAGATTGAGACACTTTGCTCGACATTCACCCCTTCATTCCAATCGTCCATCGGCAGAAGCCGAAAACATCAAGCAAAGTGGTGGAACTGGCACGAAAGGGTGACGGCAATTTAGTTGGAAATGTTAATTGGCCTAGCCCAGTGAAGGATAAGAATAGCAATTTCTGTGTAGGGATTATTGTTAATATCTACGTGACCTACTGTCGGGCAGAAAGCTTCCAACTCAGACAGCTTAGAAACCAGAAATGATGGGATCAGCCATTCAGATTCTTAGAACACTTTTGGTTTGGCTTGGCTGTACCTACAGCAAGACATTGCTTTACATTAATTATATACGATTCCTGGCATATGCATACATTGAGGGCATCACAGAGTTTCGCTTGTGAAAAGAAAGGGTATTACCCATTTTCGTGGCATTGCTATTTGGGTTAAGAGACGTGGATTGTAGTCATGTGGATATTGGGAATTTGCCAGGTCTTTTCTGTGAGGGAGCATGTGTGGAAGGTCTGTCGGGGGTGGGACAGGGAGAGATGGATTGAGTCTGTAGTAAGGAAGCCAACATTTCCAGTTGCAGTCCTTCTCCAAACATGGGTGTGCATCACCCAGTTGAGATAGTTCAATTAACCAATAGACTGAACTGTAATCCAGTGGTGATCTCTGTGAGAAGCAGAAGTCCATTAGAATATAACTAGGTCAGAAGGTGACCAAGAGGTGACCTTGCATCAGTTTTGTGTTTCAATGTCGAGCATCAATCATCCACTAATCAGAGGATCAAGCTGCATTAAGCATCTTAATCACAAGAGGTGTCACGGAAGTTGTTGCAGTGCAAGCCATTTATATTTAGTTAGTCACAGATAGATGGCAGTGAGAGACATTTGAATGAATAAGACGGTTTTGTGGAGGGAAACAATGGTGTTGATTCCCCATGAAAATAAGCAGGACCCTAGTCAATGATTATGGAGTTACCACTTGTCTGTTGGAAATGGTACCATGACAGGCAGTGCAAGGATTAATGTCCGTACAGTTGTTAAGAGGGTTACGCCAGACAATGTAAGGGTTTAATGCCAGTTAAATGTTAATAGTCCAAATATATCCAACTACAAACAATGTGTAAGGGTTTAAGGATTTAATACCAGTGCATTGTAAGGGGTTACAGTACAGTGTAAGGGTTAAAGCCTTATCTGCTTTCAAGTGGCCAAATGAGTTTCAGTCAAAAGCTACACTATTGTTAGTTTATATAGAAAAGACATACATAAGAATTCAAGTCACCATGATAAAACTTTCTGCACAAGTGATTTTGAAACTAGCTAGCGAGTAAAAGATATCCCATCAGCGTTAAACAGCTTGGCTGTTTTTCCTTTGGGAAAGAACCTGTCATGTGCTTGGCAGCTTTCCACCAGAGACCAAGGACTTGCATTGTGAGCAATGTCAAGCAGAGGATGCCACACATCAAATCAAGGCTTGAGCTGAAAACCATAATCTGTTTTTCCACTGTGATAATCTACTGAGCTTGTTTCACTCTCTCTTCCACTCCATGGTGTGGCTTGATTTCCTCACCTAAACCCCACCCCACTCACAACCCCCAGATAAACTCTGAAACACGTTCTCCCTGTCCTCGGCTAACATCGCCACAACCAGGCAAGATGAGCGTAAGTTGTGCTGCCATCAGTTGAATGGCAGCCAAGATCAACTTGGTTCTTCCATCTGTCATCCAAATACCCACAGGTCAAACAAATGCCCACAGGTTCTTAGAAAGTGGCGAGAAACAATTAACACATTCTCGAAGACGTGATAAGGTGTTATATCAAATGCAAGGATTATTATTGTTATTAATTGGAAAAGATCCAATCATGTTGAAACCTTTAGAAACCAGAAAAGTCAGCAATAAGACAATGTTGTGTTGCAGAAATGTCAGGCACTCTTGGTTAAACTCAGTTTGTGTCTGGCACATTATTGCCAGTCACATTTAGGGTTAATTTTCAGTTGGGACCCAATTTTCCTTTTGCTGGATTGATTGATGTACAGAAATACACCTGTGTTGCTGCTCAACTGTTGTGTTTGGCAATAACACAGCCAGTGAGCATTCAGTTAGCACTGCACTCTCAGGTTCAATACTGAGCCTTGAGTCTCGTTCTAAAAATAGACTGAATAGTAAATGAGCTGAGCTTCTACAACAGAGAGTATATTAGAAATTTAAATACAGTAAATACAAACTGTGGGTCTATTATACATTGCATTCAGTGTGAAGCACTTGAATATTCCCAATAACAGAGTAGCAGATTGCATGAACACTACTGTTTTAGTACCAAATAGATTGCCTTTAAACAAACATTTAGATGCTGACCTTCGAGGTGTCATTTAGGAAAATGCTATGTATTCTGTAGATGTGTCACCCTGTGCAATAATTAACTGGTTTCTAAGAACTGAACTGCTTTGCAGGTAGTCAAGCTCATTTTAGCATTAATTGGCCTAAAAATAGATCGAAAAATAGAGCAGCCTGGCTTTAGCATGTCACTCGATAGTAAATGTGAAACTCCAGTTCATTGACAAACATTAAAAGAAAAACACAATGAAAGACAATCTGCTCAGTTTACCCACATACACACACGTCGGTATGCATATGCAAGGATTATCAAATGCATGTATTATTATTTGAAGATGGTCTTACCTGTGATTGAGACAGATGCAATGCTGCTGTTTTAGGGATGCCAACTGTTTAGCACAGTGCATTCTCTGAAGTAAGCTAGCTGTCAGGCACCAGTGAATATTAAATAGCCACAGAGTTCCGTTAGAATGAGTGTTATGACGGTCCGCAGAGCCACAAGCAATAGATGTGTTCTGCGTACATTCCTCCAGAGGTCTGCTACTCAGTGATTGCAGCAGCCAAATATAGCTCACTGTAACCTTAAGGGCACACTGCAGAGTGGCGTTGGGAAAATCCGGAATAGATTTCAGATTTCAATGCCTGGGGATGGATTTGCAGCTTTTCCAGTGTTCATCCCAGATGCTCAACATTTATGTTGGAGTCAATTGATTGAAACAAATCTCTTCAAGGCATTCATGCAGCAATTTATAATCCAATCCTTATTGGTGCAAACATTTTCTGCCAGAAATGCCTAGCAAAATAGTCACTATATCTGACATGGATTACTTACTGAAGAAACTTACTGAGATATTTTGACATGATAAGGTGCTGTAAAAATGTAAATTCTTTAAGGGTGCATTAATAATACTGAATAGTATCAAATTACTTTCAAATAAGAAGGACTGAAGGGACTAGTCTGAACTGTGAAAGCCGGTAACGCCAAGTTTACAACAAACGACAAGTAGTGTATCTTTATACCAAAGACATTCAATGGCTAGAATTGGATGACTGCACAGTTCCACCAGAGTTGATATGTAATTGTCTAGCTGGCAAGAAGTTTGACAACTCACATGGACCTATGAGTAAAGACTTTTGATTCACCCAGTATATATATATATATCCCCGTTTTTTTTTGGTCAGCTGGGTGTCTTGACACATGGTGGAAACTTAAGGGTCTTGACAGGGTAGATAGTGTGAGACTGTTTTCTCTGTTTGGAGAATCTAAAATTAGGTGTCATACCCTTAGGATTAAAGGTCAGCCCTTTAGAACTGACTTGAGAAAAAATTTCACTGAGAGGCTAGTGAATTTATGGAAATTTCTACCCCAGAAGACAGTGGACGCTCAGTCACTGAACATATTCAAGACTGAGATCGATAGATTTTTAAAAACTAAAGGGATTAAGTGATATGGGGATAGGGCAGGTAAATGGAATTAGGTTAGAAGATCAGCCATGATGTTATTAAATGGCGGGGCAAGCTCAAGATGCTGAATGGCCTACTCCTGCTCCTATTTCTTATGTTCTTATGAAACCCACCACTATGCTTAAGAGCATCCAAACCAAGCTCAGATTTCCATGCATCCCACCTACACATGGAAATTCCAGAGATAGATTGTTGGATTGGAATGTGCAAACTTTCCTTGGAGGGACGCATCCTGCTTACCTAATTCTGGAAAGTATTAGGCACAGGTTGGCAAGAGCCAAGGCTTGGGAAACCCAGTGTGTGTGTTGGGGTAACTATTACTATCTGCTGGGGTAACAGATTTTAATTTGGGTTTGGAGTCTAAACTGCTAAAACTGCAACGAAGAGCAACTATTGTGCAGATGGTCTATTTGTCTATGAAAAGCACAGACGTGTGAAAGAGGTACTTGTAAACTCATGGCATTCCCATTCCCATTTGTAGCCTGCGGTCAATTCATATAAGTGATGCATCAATTGAGACTCAAATTAGCCACAACCAAGTCCAGTTTCTTGAGCAACTACAATTATTCCACAATTGGACAGGGATTTTGAGCTGTACTTACTCAGAGCAAATAACACAAGATTTCTAAAAATACAGTCAACATAAATTACATGTGTAAATAGGACAGATAGTGTTAGATAATACACTTTTGGAACAGGAAACTTCTGCACACAATGAAGGGATATCCATTTGACAAAGAAGGAAATGGAAAAGGAAGTGGGTGCGATTCTTGACTGTTCAAACTGGAAAATTCCTGTTAATATGATATTAACAAGGCTGGAAGTCATCTCAAAGCCACTTAAATTGAAATAAGTTATTTTAATCTTGCCTGGATCCTTGTTGAAGCCAAATTTGGAACATTATGGCATCTAATTAGAGGTTTTTTTAATGGCAATGTTTATACAAGCTAGAGCTCCTTTCAACCTCAAAAAGAGCTATCTGAGTGGACCTTGTTCAGGTGTGTGATTGGGAATCCAGATTTGCCAAGGCATCAGAATAAGAGGACACAGGTTAAAGTTTTGTAAAGGATAATTTCAGGACAGATACCAGGAAATATTTCTTTACCCAGAGGATAGAATGAGATAGCAGAAAGGGTTGTTGAGGCCAGGATGTTGGATTCCTTTAACAAACACAATGGGTATTCTGGAAAGATGAGATCAAATGGGTCGAAGGCTCTAAAACTATCTTGCACAGTGCTTCAGAGAAGAGTAAACTCCCAGATACTTGTGGACAGGTTATTTGCTCAGGTGGACATCGCAATATCTTCTCAAAGCATAGACTCATTATCTCTTGAGGAGCTGGAGTCAACAAGTGTAGTGACTTGCTTTGAGTCATGACTGTGTTCACATCATGATTCAAATTCCAGCTGATGTCTTATCTGAGGATAAGGACTTCACTTCACTTCCAAAAATAAACACAGCTGAGCTATTAAAAATGATGAGGGCAAAAAGTAAATGATTCACAAATCTTTGCCAAATAAAGCTCTGGCCTGAAAAATTGCACACATGGTAAAACACACTGTTAAGTGTGCACGGAGGCACTCCCCTGAGGGGTAAAGCAACAGTGGTTTGCAAGCGAAAAACTCTGTTCAGCTCCTGAATCAGACACTGGCTTTCGCAATACATTTTACAGCCATATTTTAACATAATCTGCAAGAGACAATTGCTGTCATTTGCATTTGCCTACACTGCATTTTACCAGTAAAGCGCTTCACAGAATATATTGTAATGTGAATTGACTGTATAATTTGTGGGCAAAATACCGCAGCCAATTGCACGCAGCAGAGTCCCATAAACCGTTGTGGATTGAGTGACCAAATTATTATTAGTATTATTGTTTTTGAATCGATTATTACTCCCTTGAAAAGCGAACCACACATCAACTAACAACCGAGTTCCTACTTACAGCTAGGTGAACAGAGGCGTGTGGAGTAAGGAAACTTGCGAAACTGTTTCACTCTGCCCAGGAATCCAACCCAGGTCCCCTCACTTGCGAAGCAAGTGCTGTAACCAATATGCTCCAGGACTCCACAAAGATGGCATTGCCATGTGGAAGGCAAACAGTTGCCTTGTGCAAGTTAGTTTGTTCTAGATTGAGTCCTTTTCTTCTGGATTTGGGGATCAGAGGTCTCAAATTTTGCATGATGTTGCCTTAAAACCATTGAGTTAAAAGGTAAGATTGTGGAAGATTTAAGAATACTGCTTAATTTGGAAGCTGGTTCATTTTAAGAACTGCAGAAAATTGGCTTCCAAATTCGGACCAAATTTAAGAAATCTTAAATCCAGACTAAAACTGGGAGAAATTTCCAGGCTTCAGATTTTTTTGCAGGTCAGTGCATCAATCACCTAGTCTGAATGAAGGAGCTTTTCTCATATGCCACTTACAATTTTGCCACTGTTAATGAATCTGCGGCACCATAGATAAGAGCTAAAGTCCTAACAGACATGGGAAGAGATCAAATGCTCATGCATCCACAGCCAACAAGTCTTTTATAATCCATGTACGTGAATTGATTTATCTCTTTGGAGAAAACCTTGTGCTTTGACCTTCAACTGATATGTGAAGTTACTTCAACTCTTGTTTCAAAACAACCATTTCAGTCTCTTGTGTGTGAAATCATACATTTTCACAGCTGTTGCGGAAATTAGATTTATTTTATGTCAGATTAATGTTATTACCAAACATGACTGGAAAGCGGAGGAAGGGAATAAGTGATCATATGAAAGGGGTTGTGGTAGTGGGGGCGGATTTTGATTTGAAACAAATTCTCAATGTGCTGATTTTATTTTTTGCCCCCCAATGGAATCAGAAACTACGTTCACCATCCATTTATATATTGACAAGCCTACTTAGAGCTTTTCAATCTTTGAACTAGTTGATGTCATCTACCACTCGCTGTAAAGGCACATCATATGTCAGAGGCCCCTTTGGAACAATGTTTTAACAATGGAAAACCTTGTTTTGTCAACAATCCCATCACTTTCAGGCAGTTGCATGTCTCAAAATCCTGCTTATGACGGGGGCTGTATTTCAAAACTATTTCTGCAATACAGTAAACCCATTGTTTCTGTGACTTTAAGTTGGCCAAGCTATTTTTTCATTGCTTGTTGGTTGTGTGATTCCCAGCTGCTACAATTAGATTTCTAATTTCTGCAGGATGTCTCGGCGTTCAATATTTTTGTTTTCTGGCAACAAATCAAGGCACTGCTCTGTGTTGTAATTTCTATTAATCACGAACGTGCTCCATAACTATGCTGCAGAGTTAGCTGGCCAAAGGTGTGGTTCACAGATTTTCCCAGAGGAAAATTGTCTGCAGTGAATGATGGCCTTTAACAACATGAGTGGGAACGACTTTGAAGGCAGGTTTGTGAGATTCACTGTGCTGTATCAATACGAGAGATTATTTGGGAGGAGTGGTATTTATGCAGTACAGCCTGCAACCAAAATACATTGTAAAAACAAGTAAGTAGTAATTGTGCCAAGAATCTCTCTGGACATAGGGTGAAGGATATTCAAAGTTTGATGATTGAAGAAACCGCTCATTATTATTATTATCGTTTTTAACTTGCTAAAGGTGTTATATTATAATATTTCTTGCATTTGACATCATTTGATATGCATTTGCTATATGTATTTGCCTTATCATGTCGCTGAGACGTCTCAAAGAACTTCATAGAATATACTGTAAAGTGAATTGAGTGTATATTTTGTATATAAATGCAAGTTATTGTGATCAGTTGTCTCTGAGTGGAGCTAGAAATACCATTCTTAGAGAAAATCAGATAGAGCTTTTAGGTGCAATGAAATTACAAGCTTTTAAGAAAGTAAATCTTATTATTGAAATAATATCCCTTGGGAAATGCATGTTGATTTTTTTCATTGCTCACATTTTGTGCTATGATTAATCTGTAAGTGCTGTAGGTATCTTCTTAGCTCAGTTGGTAACACTCTCACTTCTGAGTTGGAGGGTTATAGGTTCAAGCTCCATATCACATCTTTGAGGTGACAGTGCAGGCTGACACTGCAAGGAATGCTGGAGGAGCTCTACATTGTTGGAAGTGTGGTCCTTTGATGAGACGTTAAACCTGTGTCCTATCTGTCCGTTCAGGTGGACGTTAAAGGTCTCATGGCAGTATTCGAATGGAGAAGGGAGTTTCTCCCAGTGTCCTGACCAACAATCTCCCAGGCAAAATTGTTAATTTACTTCATGGTAGTTTGTGGTAAATTGCTGTGAGCGCAAATTGGCTACAGTGTTTGCTACAAATACATAGTAACTACACTTTACAAAAAACTGTTTTTACTCTTTGAGATTTTTCAGGCACGATTTCAAGTATTATTATTATTAATATCCAACTTGTGAGGGTAGCCTCCGGGTCTGGCCTCCACCTCGTCCCCTGAGTCCTCCGCTCCCCCCTCGGTACCTGTGCCTTCAGCCACCATGCCCCGAGGCTCTGGAATTCCCTTCCTCATTCCTTTCGCCTCGCCCCCTCTCTTCCTATTTTCAGGTCTCTGCTGAAGACCTTTCTCTTCGACCGTGCCTTTGGTCACCTTCCCCCCCTTCTCATGGCTCGGCGTTGGGATCCGTTACTGTAAAGCGCTCTGAGACGCTGTCCGGAGTGGAGGGCGCTATATAAATCCAAGTTGTTGTTGTTGTATCCTTAGCCTTTGAGATAGTTGAATGTATTTTTGCAAGGGGCAGATGATGCCTCAGTTTCCTGAAGTACTATTTTTGCCTTGGCTGCAGGAAGATGGGGAGCTGATCATTGAGGGGTTACTGAACATATCCTGGGGTCTAAGAAGACCGATAAGACTTCAGATGCAAGATGATAATGAACGCATTAATTTCTCAGCCTCCAAACCATGGCAATTAGGACCACCAACCCATTCACACAGGTCAGTCGTGCATATGATCTCGATCTGCACTGAGCTACTATTACAATGGGAATTGATGACACGCTGCTGGAGGGAGTTTGCTGCTTCAAGGCCGTTGCCCATGTGATAAGTTCTCAGCCAGGATCTGGAGAGGTAATGTACAGATAAGGAGGCAATGTAAGAGCTTCAAATTTAAGTCAAGGTTTCATCCGCCTGTACAGACAGACCCTAAAGATTCCACAGCACTGTTCGAAAACAGAAGGGAATTATTCCCGGTGTCCTGGCTAACAATCCCCCCAAACTAAAAAATGGTCCTTTGCTGTTCGTGGGGGATTGCTGTGAGTAACTTGGCTGTCATGTTCACATGCAAAGTGCATGGTCACTGTACTTTACAGTGAAATCCTGAGTGGAGGATGTCCTCTGAGCATTGTCTCCTGTGGGAGGTAATGGCTTGGAGAGTTATTGCAGCAGGCAGCTTTTGGAATTAACTATGACCTGGTAACTGATGTGAAGCTACAATTTAACAGTATTAAACGTGTTATTACAAGAAAGCTGAGAGCAGGGAATGCACCAAGACATGAGTCCACACAGCGCCAGCCTGAGACGGAAACATTCTGGGGAGGTGAAGAGGTTATATTGGTCTCCAAGTTTTCAAGCATCTCCAGGCACCTTCCTCTGAAATTGAGTGACATCGGATTTGTATGCGATCGTGTTAAATACACCTCTTCAGCACACTGAAAAGCATTAATGGATTTTCCTGACTCTAGTGCCGACAGATTGTACCTGCCTTACACGTGCTATAACAAACACGTTGTGATTTAAGTGTGAGGCGTGGTGGGGGCAAAAGAGAGAAAGCAGGAAGTTTCCCAGGGATTTGTGTGCCTTGCTCTGTGATCCTGAGGGAATCTTAAAGCTGTTGTTTCCAGATACAGACTTAGGTTTTATTTTTATAAAGTTATACATCCCACTTTTGAATTTATATCGGGGTCTGCTATGACACAAGATCCTCTATTTGCTCTGCCTGAAATTAGAACTCTGGGTGTACCACTGCAGCTAAGCTTCTCCCGGTTTTGCTTAGGAAATCCCATTATAAACTCGCAGTGCCACATTCCATTTCACAGTAATTCCTGTGAAGTGCTTTGAGATGTCCTGCCAATATGATAAAATGCTATAACAAATACAAAGAATATTATTATAAGAACCACCCAATGAAGTGGACCCTCAACTGACCAAGGCCGCTCTTTGACTGGTTTGAGCCTGAAGTGCTTTTGGCAATCACTAGGAGGCAAATAGTGGATGTTTACTCACAGCTCTGTGTACCACACGTCTTCGCAGACAATAACATAATTGGTCACAAACACTCTCTGACAGACCTGCTCCCGCGACCTATTTTCCAACACTTTGAGAGCATCGTTATCTTGCGTTACTCAGATCAAAACAAAGCCTCAAGGATACACAGTATTTCTTGAACACTGAGCCCCTAACGTTTGAACTCTAGAATTTGACTGTACAGCTAACAGAAATGCAGTTATGTATCGGAGGAATTTGAAACACCCCCTGGGGATGAAAAAGCTCTTTGATCTTGAAAGAGTGAAATAAAGTGCCCTTTGAGGTCCATGTAGGTTTTGTGTTCTCATCTTAAATGATGCAAAGAGAACAGAAGAGTTTGGGGTTGTGATGATATCATTGTCAGTGGGAAGGTGAGGTTTGCAGAACTGTCCGCACTCTCAGACTTCCCAGGAATCATGTCAATACCAAGAGCTGTCCTGATCACAATCCAGTATTCAGAAACATCCTAAAACCCGCTCATAAAATGCAAGGATTGTTATATCACATGTAAGGATTATTATATTAAAGTAGACATCAAAACGAAAGCTTTTTATTTCACGATAAAACTCTGTTTATCCAGTTATGCGTAGGAACCCAGTTGTTAGTCGATCGGCAGATCGCTTTCCGGGGATAATAATCCCTCCAAAAAAAAATATTGGCACTTAATCCACGACTGTTTGTGTGATACTGCTGTGCGCAATTGGCTGCCAAGTTTTGCCCACAAAATATACAGTCAATCCACTTCACAATATATTCAGTGAACCGCTTTGAGACGTCTCAATGACATAAGATGCTACATCAAATACAAAGATTAGTACAGTATTATCACTGTATTGGACTATAATACATGTACACTCACACCCACACTGTTATATACACAAGAACAATGTGCATCTATATAATGCCCTATATAATATCTTGGAACATTTCACAAAGATAAGGGAGCAAAGGAAGGGGGAAGGTGACCGGAAATCGGTTTTTAGATGGGATTTAAAGGCAGTTCGAGGGGGCAAGAGGGAGGAATTTCCACACGCTCTCTCTCACACACAGAATCTGATGGGAAAGAGACAATGCAAATTTACATTTATTCAGCGCCTTTCACATTGGGAGGATGTCCCGAAGAGCTTGACACTGGATGTATTCCATTTTGTTTTGGTTTCACACATGTATTATGTGAGATCGTGTTTTTAGTAGTATTTAGTAGTATTCAGATATTTGTTGTATGTAATATTAAACCAGTAAGACAACTGGTTACATGTAAAGTCTTTTCAGCCTGGCCTTTTGAATGCATTATCAAATATGCTCTGACGTTTCATAATGCTCTGACCTTTACAGAAAAGGAATCCCACCACAGACTGCGTCAAATGCCAGTGCATCAGAAGCAGACAGTGAACCAACGTACATGGATGAAACATCACTGAAAATGACTAACAGCATCACAGGTAAAGATACACAGTCATGGGGCAAGAGAATAAAACAAAACATGGAACCTTTTCAGTGATTAATACTGGGTACTGAGCACTGTTTATGTTTATAGTGAGATGAAATTGGAGTCCCATTATGTAGTGGTTAGCAGATTGGCAGATCGCTTTCCAGGGATAATAATCCCTCGAAAAAAATTTGGTCATTCGATTATTTGTGGGACACTGCTGTGTGCAATTGGCTGCTGCGTTTCACAAACACAATACACGTTCAATCCACTTTACAATATATTCTGTTAAATACTTTGAGATGTCTCAATGGCGTGATAAGGCGCTATGTCGAATGCAAGGATTATTATAATAAATTTTTTGGGGGGGTTCTGTAAAATTAGAAGACAGCATGCACCAAGTTGGGAATCCGAGCAAGCAGTAATTTGATTTGTTTTTGTTCTCAGTGGGACGGAGAGGGAAACAGCATGTTAGGGCTGACCCTCCCTCCGCTCAGCTAACACGGGCTCACTTCATGTTCCTCCTGATCACCCCCACCACACTCATTCTGCAGATTGTTCTGAATTTGCCCCTGTTCAATCGCAGGTCGTGTCCTCTGGTCCTACTGTTCAGCGCACGATAAAACAGCTTATCCTGGTCTAAATGAGAGGTAGAGAGCTGCTAGGGCGTGACGGGATTATACATGCAGAACAGTCTCACTCACCCTAAATTTATTCAGTAACAGTTTCATCAGTTGTAAAGTGGGCAAGCTTTCAGAAAATTCTGCCCCTGTCACAGAGTCCCTCTGCCATCTACCTGAGAATTCTCACTCTCTTCATTTCAGAGGCTGATGGCAATATTGTGGACGAGGAGGTTCCCCAGCTAATGCGAACCAAAAGTGACGCCAGTTCTTTGATCCAGCGAAGGGTTCAGTATCGTTCCCCAGGAGAGAGGCAACGCATGAAGCGCCACAGATTCTCCATCAATGGCCACTTTTACAATCACAAGGTACTGCAACAAATGCTTCAATCAGGTTAATAGGCACAAGGGCTCAAAATTCCTTGTGGTCCTACGCTTAAGACTTAAAATTAAGATTGGAAAACATTTGGAAAGTTCTTAAATTCACCATGAGGAATTTGGGGTAGTTGGATCAGTTGGACGACTTGTTTGTAACTTCTTCAAGCAACTTTTTATTCAAAGCATTACTCCAAGCCGTGTTAAAAGGGATGAGAAAACAACCTTTTTTTGTAATGGAAGCAATCACTGCCCCCTGCAGGCGTCATTAAAAACATCACATCACGGTCGTCACCCACAGTCGACAATTTGGAGTAGTTTCAGACTTATTTAGGTCTGAACAACCGTTAATTCTTGTATTTTTGTATTTTAATATAGTGCCTTATCACATCAAAACGTTTCAAAGCGCTTCACAGAATATACTGTAAAGTGAATTGACTGTATATTTTGTGGGTGAAACGCGGCAGCCGAATGAGCTCAGCAGTGACCCACACATAGTCATAGATTGAGGGATTATTAACCCTTGGAAAACGATCTACAAATCGACTAACAACCAGGTTCCTACTTACCGCTAGGCGTGTGGAGTAAAGAAACTTGACTAATGTTTTGCCCTGCCCGGGAATCAAACCTGGGCCCTCTTCCTTGCGAGGCGAATGCTTTAACTAGTATCCTACGGGACTCCACAAGCTAAGATTTACTCCAGGAGATGGACTTTTTCTTCAATCTCAAAGCGGATAAACATGATTTTCAGTTTTTACACTCTTTTACTTTAATAATAATCCTTGTATTTCTTTCTGTTCCACAGACGTCTGTCTTTACACCATCCTATGGGTCTGTGACCAACGTCCGAGTGAACAGTGCTATGACCACTCCACAAGTAATGAATCTGCTACTGAATAAATTTAGGGTGAGTGAGACTATCCTACATGCATAATCCCCTCACGCCCTAGGACCTCTCTACCTCTACATAGTCTCATGTAGACCAGGCTAAGCTGTTTTATCTTGTACTGAACAGTAGGCCTGCGATTGAACAGGGGTAAATTCAGAACAATCTGTGGAGACACTACTTCAGTGAGCGAGCAGTAAACGTATTGAACGGGCTCCCTATGGAGACTGTGGAAGCAGACGGGGGGAAGTGATTCTTTCAAGAACAAATTAGATAGATTTTGATCAGTAAATAATATCCCGAGATACAATGTATAGTTTGGAACATGACATGACGTGCGACTGCCAGGATGGCGGAAGGCGAATTGGATGGACTTCTTTCGCATAGCAAATTCTTATGTTCTTATCTACCTCTCTGACCTGCTCATCCTCCACTCCTCTGCTTGACTTGCTTGTTCAGCCAACACATGCCTGCTCTGCACCCCTTATCCTTCAGAGGTCATGCCTGCAGTCACTACACTCCTAATACTTTGTTCATTCCACTTCCTTCCACTTATTTCACTTTTTTTATATAACAGGTGGAAAACAGTGCCGATGAATTTGCGCTGTACGTTGTACATGAAAGTGGAGGTAAGTTCACGTGTGTCAAGCTGAATGTCAGGATTGCAGAGTGCCAATAAATAACCCAACTGAAAAGCAGGAGTTTTTAATTCCTGTAATACTAATAATCTTTAGATTTGATGTAGCTTCATCATGTCGCAACATCTGAAAAGCACTTCAGAATTTCAGGTCATTGCAGCAACCAACCTGCACACAACAATGACCCACCAACCCCTAAAGCAATCGACCAATTTTATCTGGGGCATAGTTGGCCAAGACACTGAGAGAAACTCCCTTCCATTTTCAAATAGTGCCGCAGCATCTTTTATAATCACATGAACGGGCAGATGGGCCTAAGGTTTAATTTTTCATTCCAACAATGCAGTGCTCCCCCAACACTATATTGTGGTGTCAGTTGAGACAATGAGTTCAAAGTCCTGATGTTGGGCTTGAACCTGCGATCTTGTGATACAGAGGAGAGATTGCAATCAGCTAACCAGGCTGCTACTGTAGTAATCACCCCACTATCTAGAACCATCAGTAAATAACATGGAAATCCCATTGCATACACACAATCACGCAAATTTGATTTCACTCACCATCATGACAAACGTGTGTAGCAAGTAACCTTATGAGTGTAGTTTCCAATGTAATAAGTGTGCCTGCTACATTTCAGAACAATATGAATTTAAGATTTTTGTTCACATACATTGTTGCTGAACACAGATCATGTGGTACTGATTATTTAACAAACATTCACAATGCACAACATACTGTATTGAGAAATTCAGTCTTCATTGGGTTAGGAATCCGTTACTACAAAATGCTGTGTTACAAGATTTGAAAATATTATTCTTTGTTCAGTGACCCTAATCTACTATTTTATCTGATTTGCTTACAAATACACAGTCGCTACACTTCTCAGTAAATCCTGTTAAGTGCTTTGAGACACTTCAATGGCATGATAAAACACAATATTATATTATTATTATTTAAGGATTGTTGTTATTGACCAAGGTTTGTCAGGTTTGTCAGCATCTAATAAAAAGAGAATAATACATATAAAATCCTTTCATTTGATATTGCACCTTAGTCGTCAAGATGTCTCAAAGCACTTCACCAAATTTACTGTAATGGGTAGTATTTGTATGCAAACAGAGAGGCCATTTATACACAGCAATGAAGTGAATGACCAATTTTAAATGTAGATTGAAATTCTTAACAGAAAAATGTCATTGCGCAAGTTTTGTATTGTAGTGAAACACTCATTTCACTGACTGCAGTAAACTTCTGTTTCTAGATGTTTTATTTTTCCACTGGTTATTGTATAAAAGGGTGTGTAAAAAAAAGTTTTCTTTCTTATGGTTTCAGAAAAAACAAAACTAAAAGATTCAGAGCATCCCCTCGTGTCAAGGATTCTGCATGGACCATGTGAGAAAATAGCACGGATATTCTTAATGGAGAAGGACCTTGGAGAAGAGGTCACTTGTGATGTAAGCTCTAGAGTGATTTTTTTAAAACCACATTTAATAATAATAATCCTTGCATTTGATATAGTGCCTGTAAAGTGAATTGACTGTATCTTTTGTGGGTGAAAATTTTAAACCTTGTTTCATGCCTTATACTAAATTTAATTTGGACTCTTTACGATAACTCTTCCTAAAGGTTGCCCAGTACATAAAGTTTGAGATGCCAGTCCTCGATACCTTTGTTGAAAAACTGAAGGAAGAAGAGGAAAGGGAAATTGTTAAGTTGACCACAAAGTAAGTATCTCTGTGATCTTCTACCTCACTGCACTGCTCAGCCTGTCCACTCAGCTAACTCAGGTCTCCTGTCCCTTCCTCCTCCGGAAGCCTTCACCTTCTACACTCTGAACGTCTGGAACTCCCTCACGCTACCCTCCATCTCATTTCCCACCCTCTCATCTCTCTTTAAATCCTACCTAAAAATGCTCTGAGCACTACAAGATGCTATTCTACATAATAATACCTTCAGATATGTCATGGTAATAGGACAAGAGGTCACGAGTTCAGGGATGTGAAGGGCAATTTTTGGACAGGCACCAAGAATATTTCTTTACAGTGTTAAGCAATAGCGGGATCAAGTTACGAAGAAGGTGGTTGAGGCTAGCACTTTGAAGTCATTCAACAATATAAAATTTTAGCTGGAAGACATAAAAGTTAAATTAGATCAAATAGATCGAAGGGTTTTTTAAATTCAAACCTCTCGAGATCCAGATTTAAAGAACTCTTTTCTTGGTGGGAGCAATTTTAAGAGGAGACGTATCATTGTTTTCAGTAGTTTATAGCTGCTGCTTTAATTGGTTTTGAGCAAGGACACAATAAACTGTGAGTGACACAACAGGATATTTACAGAGGGGGAATAAAGAAACTGGTTATGTCATTATTGTAGGTTTATGGAAGACTAATCTGTATTTGATTACCGACAAATTATACATCCAGTGTACTTTATGTGTCAATTTTACACAACAAAAGTATAACGTACCCTAAATGTAATGAGTAAGACAATTTCATAAACAAGGGAAATAATTTTCTCTCCTCCATGGTAACAAGAGTAATAAAATGGAAATCCCAACACAATATAAATTATTAGCACAGGAAAATATGTGACGTGCAGTGAATGATGATTGTGAGAAATAGACTACAGTACTCTGCTGCAATCTTAGAATAACAAACTGTGCCTTGTTGTGCCTACTAACCCTATCCTACGTTATCCTATGCCCAATAATGCCTTCAGATATGTAATGAAATAGGACATGGAAGTGTTAGGAATTTGACGGACAATTTTAGGGCAGGCACCAAGAAGTATTTTTTTACACAAAGGCAAGGAATTGCTCGAACAAGTTACCGAGAAGGGTTTTACAGAGCAATCCCAAATGAAAGGAATTTGAACCTTAAAGCGCAAGCTGCTAATAAATTGATTGAACATATATTTTACTTGCAAACAGATTTTAGCCTCTCAGTACACAAATTTCTCTGCAACTCCCATGGTAAACACATGTTCTTCTCCAGCAGAGCGTAGATCTTGTTGTGATAGTCCCTTGGATGATGATAACTATCACCCAAGTAATCATTAGGCTAGACAGTGAGTGTTGGTGGTCTGTTCAACATGGGGGTAGAGGTAAAGGGGTGCAGAAAGGGTGAAAGAGTGGTCAAAAGCACGGTGCTGAGGGAGTTTTCCCCCTCCTCACCCTCTCCCAGACTAACTTCACAGCAACTAGATTTAATACATGTAATGCTGTATAATATAATAATACTTGCATTTGACAAAGCACCTCATCACATACCTCATCACAAGTTACCAAGAAGGGTGGTTGAGGCTAGCACAAGGCACTTCACAGGTTATACTACACTGCAAAGTGTTGTGACTGTGTGTATTTTTTGTGTTATCAAAGATATAGAAAATACACAAAGATTAACACTAGTTATGGATTTTTTTTTCATTTAAAGGTATAGTGCATTGCGATCAATGATCCACCAGCAGATAGAACACTACGCAGATGCTGAAGATCGTGTTTGAAGGATTGGAGCTTTACATATTCCGAAGAACAACTGGTTTAATTTTTTTTCCAAAAAAATAGAAATTCAACTGAATGATGCTGTCTTTTATAGTGATAACTCCTGCAAAAATGTAATTTCTGTCGTTTGTTACCATCAACTTTTTTTTAAAAAAATCTTTGTATTAATATTATTGCACATACAATGCATTTTGTTGAATAATGCTTTTGCGTTTTAAATATTTTACTTCTGTTACCAAAATTGTCCTGAAGGTAAACCAAGCCACTGTTTGATTCAAAGCAAGTGTTTATATGTGCGAATGTACATTTCAGAAGAATGTTTTTCCAACATTAAACTGCGAATTACAATGTTGCAACTGTTTAATATCCACATGATTCATTAACTACATCTGAAAGATGAGGCTGCATACTCACACTAGACTGTGGGTGATGTAGCTATGAGCAAAAACACTGGATTTTTTTAGCCACCTGGGTCTAGCTTTACTCTATTATATTACGTGCTCTTGGATGATGAAATGCGCGATATAAATGCAAATTGTTGTTGTTTTCTTAGAGTTTCACTGTCCACTATTTAGCAAATTGGTGAATTCAGCCTTCATTTTGTCGTTAATTTTCTGTAAATTCTTTTAATCATAGGAAAAGCGACTTTAAAATTTGGAACTGAATTCAACAATTCTTAATGGTCTGAACCGCTAAGAAAATAAAGTGAATATCGACCCTGGTGGAATTTCTGGACAAACTTTAATCAAATGGAAAATAATAATTTTCCACATTGTCACATTTTTTGTAATCCATCATTGTTTTATGGAGATGTTTGAGGTGATAAATATTATTGTGTCATTGCAAATTAAACTTTTTTTTTGCTTTTGATGTTTGTGCAAGCACTCCAGGATGCAACCCGGTGTGAAGGGCGCTATATAAAAGCAAGTTGTTGTTGTTGCATTGAATCAAAACTACCTACGGCATCTTTAGCAATGGAGATGATGTATGAACTGGGAAGCACAGAAAACAAGAGTAAAAGTGGCTTGTTATTGGTTGTTGCTTACACTATAGTACCCTTTCTCTGCTTTATTTTAAAAGAAAACAGAATAAAATGTGTTGGTTACGTTTTAAATCACAGGTTCGCCTTTATTCCTAATTTCTGAATGTGTTAAAGTAACAAGATTGAGTCAGGTGAATATCATTGGGATATTGACTTTACACTAAGAAGCAAATAACACAATGAGATTGCAGACCAAGGAGATTAGTAAATAAAGCAGTGATTTTTTTATTACGGTATAATTCGTTCATTATAATCCTTTCATTTGCTATAACATCTTCTGCATCAGGAGGACGTCCCAAAGCACTTCACAGGATATTCTGTAAAGTGTAATGATTGTGTATTTTGCAGGCAAATGCGGCAGCCAATTTGCCCAAAGCTATGTCATGCAAGCAGCCATGAAATGAGTGACCCATGTTTATGTGTTGGCCAGGACAATGGGAAACTTTCTTCTCTCATCAAGCAGTGTTTTTATGTGTGTTTATTACCAGATGAATATCATTGGGATTGAAAAGGACTTTGCCTCCAGCAAGAAACTGCTTCAATCAATCAGTGAGATTGCAGAGCAGTGAGAATGGGAAATGAAGCAGTGAGATTGGGAGAGGAAGGAAATAAAGCAGTGAGATTGGGAGAGGAAGGAAATAAAGCAGTGAGATTGGGAGAGGAAGGAAATAAAGCAGTGAGATTGGGAGAGGAGGCAGTGGGGGATTGAGAGAGGAGGCAGTGGGATTGGGAGAGGAGGCAGTGGGATTGGAAGAGGAGGCAGTGGGGATTGGGAGAGGAGGCAGTGGGGATTGGGAGAGGAGGCAGTGGGGATTGGGAGAGGAGGCAGTGGGGGTTGGGAGAGGAGGCAGTGGGGGATTGGAAGAGGAGGCAGTGGGGATTGGGAGAGGAGGCAGTGGGGGATTGGGAGAGGAGGCAGTGGGGGTTGGGAGAGGAGGCAGTGGGGGATTGGGAGAGGAGGCAGTGGGGGATTGGGAGAGGAGGCAGTGGGGGATTGGGAGAGGAGGCAGTGGGGGATGGGGAGAGGAGGCAGTGGGGGAGTGGGAGAGGAGGCAGTGGGGGAGTGGGAGAGGAGGCAGTGGGGGAGTGGGAGAGGAGGCAGTGGGGGATTGGGAGAGGAGGCAGTGGGGGATGGGGAGAGGAGGCAGTGGGGGAGTGGGAGAGGAGGCAGTGGGGGATTGGGAGAGGAGGCAGTGGGGGATTGGGAGAGGAGGCAGTGGGGATTGGGAGAGGAGGCAGTGGGGGATTGGGAGAGGAGGCAGTGGGGGATTGGGAGAGGAGGCAGTGGGGGATTGGGAGAGGAGGCAGTGGGATTGGGAGAGGAGGCAGTGGGGGATTGGGAGAGGAGGCAGTGGGGGATTGGGAGAGGAGGCAGTGGGGGATTGGGAGAGGAGGCAGTGGGGGATTGGGAGAGGAGGCAGTGGGAGTGGGAGAGGAGGCAGTGGGGGAGTGGGAGAGGAGGCAGTGGGGGAGTGGGAGAGGAGGCAGAGGGGGAGTGGGAGAGGAGGCAGTGGGGGAGTGGGAGAGGAGGCAGTGGGGGAGTGGGAGAGGAGGCAGTGGGGATTGGGAGAGGACACCGGAAGGATTTGGTGAGGAGGGGCGGGTGGTGACGTGTCGCCGCTGAGGTGTGGGCGCAGCGATCACTCGGGTCGCGGTGTTTCGCCGCCGCGGAGCAGAGACACGGAGACAGACAGAGAGACAGACAGAGACACAGAGACAGACAGAGAGACAGACAAAGACACAGAGACAGACAGAGAGACACAGAGAGACAGAGACAGACAGAGAGACACAGAGAGACAGAGACAGACAGAGAGACAGACAGACAGAGAGACACAGAGAGACAGAGACACGGAGACAGACACAGAGAGACAGACACAGACAGACAGACAGACAGACAGACAGACACGGCGGAGGCAGTGATGGCGACCCGCGGGGCACGGAAGCCGCTGGTGGTGGTGATCGGTTGCGGTATATCCGGCCTCGCGGCGGCGGCCAAACTCAGGTCCGGGGGGAGACTGACAGCCCGAGTGCTGGAGGCGAGCGGGCGGCCCGGGGGCCGCATCCACAGCCGCGACTTCGGTTAGCGATGCGCTGAGCGACCGCCGCCGCCACCGAGAGGCACATCGACACATACATAGATTATGTATAGCAGTGGGGAGATGGGCAGCAAAAAAGCAATCGGTTGCATTAAATTTATTTTAGCAAAAAGGATAAAAAGTGTTCAGCTTTTATATATATATATATATATGTGAATTTATATATATATATATATATATATATACGGATATACGAAGCACCGGCGTTGGTGGTGGAAAATGACTCTTCGCTTCCTGGACTGTCAGTTTGCAGTCAAAGGGACTGTGACAAACTGTCAGGAATAAAATGTGTATATGTTTTTCCCCCCCCCCCCCCCAAAAAAAGGGGCTGCACGGGTTTGATTCCCGGACAGGTCGAAAGTTCACGCGAGTTTTTCCGCCCTCCGCACTCCTCCGTTTTACTGAGCAGTAAATGGGAACCTGGATGTCGGTCGATTGGACCCTCTTCCAGTGGGTAATAATCCCTCCAAACAAACACACACACACACCATAAATAAAAATAATATACAGTCAATTCACTTGACGGTAGGTTCCGCGATGCTCTTTGAGACGTCTCAGAGACATGAGGAGGCGCTATATCAAATGCAAGGATTACTGTTGTTGTTATTGTTGTTGTGCTCAAATACTCATTCAGCGAAAGGCATGGTCGAGATTGGTGCACAGTGGATCCATGGCCCGTCGGCGGAGAACGCTGTCTTCCAGCTGGCCTGCCAGCACAATCTCCTGGATGAAAAGGTGATGTCCGAGGAGAACCAGGCAGTGCAGTCGGATGGGTACCCGCCTGGCCGGTCAGTCTTTTACTCCAGCTCAGGGAAGAGGCTTGGACCAGAAATAACAGGTCCTGCGAAGGATCTGTATTCATGTATTCATCTCAAAGACCAATCGAAGGAGGGACTGGTCCCCAGTTTGGGTGAATTTCTGAAACTTCAACTTTCTCAGCACACGAGAGACTGGAAAGAGGATGAAGAAGATTTCAAGCTTAAACTTGCTATGTTCAATATGCACATCAAATTGGAGTGTTGCCTTTTCGGGTCCCACAGCTTGGATGAGGTTGGGCTCGAAATCGTTGAGGAATACAGGACATTGCCTGGTATTGATTGCGTTTTTCCTGGGTAGGTGTCAAAACAAATTGTGTATTGCGTTGATCTGTGCGGGCTTACAGCTTATTTATTATAACTAGTAACACTCTCCATCAACTCTCCCAGTCGTCTTACTGCAGGAAAGAGAAGACATTAGCAAAAAAACAGATGTCTGAAAATGACAGTTATGAAAAGCGTAGATCTGTATCTCCTTTGCCCTCTTATCCTATACTACCGGCCTCACCACCCGCTGCGACTCGAACATCTCTGCACCTATCGCCTCTCGCTCTCGCAGGTCCAAACTGCCTTCTACTCCAAAATGATTCTGGAGCCCAAAAACAACCCAAAGGCATTATTCTCCACCATTCATCATCTCCTCCGCGAACTCTCTCTCAAGCTGCTTACATCCTCAAATCCAATACCAAATGCGAAGAGGTCCTCGACTTCTTTGTCTCAAAGATTGAAAACATCCACTTGGCTGCAGCCTCCTCTGTCCCTACTTCCCCTTTCACAACCTCCAGACCTTCTTCCACCATGGCTCCTACGTCTCCCCCCTTCTTACACTTCTTTGCCCCGATTTCTTCCCCCTCCCTCGTAACCACCATCTCCCAGATGAGGTCCACCATTTGCTGACTCGACCCCCTTCCCACCCAGTCACTGGTCACTGAACTCCTCTCTCCTCTGCTGGCAGACACAGTCAACCAGTCATTCCCCTCAGGTTCTGCTGAAGGACAGCTGTGGGTCAAACCTGACGCCTACTTTCTGCACCACTGCCTACACTCGACTGGCTCCAGCCTCCTGATTTTCCCTCGTGCCACCATCGGTAGCCGTGCTTTCAGCCACTACGCCCCACAAATCTGGAACTCTCTCCCTTTGCCTTGCCCCCTCCTTCCCCATGTTCAGGTTGCGCCTAAAGACCTTCCTCTTTGACTGTACCTACGGTCACCTCCTCTGGCTCGGCATTGTGTTCTGCAATTTTTTGTTGTTACTACACTTTTGATACTGTAAATTATAATTGTGTGTTCAGTGAGTCTCTTGTTAACATTATAATTGTGTACAGTGAACATTGTAATTGTGCACAGTGAATCAGTGAGTAGAATTTTTGAAGTGTTGATCCTTTGCTTCAGATGTGGGCAGGTTACAATTACTCTATGCGTGTGTCTGTCTGTATGTGTGTTAAAAAAAAGTCACTTTTGATTTCTATATCCATGTTTTAGTCCTCCCAACGTGAAAGGCGCTATACAAATGTAATCTTATTGTTGTTGTTGCTTAGTGGATTTTCAACCCTCATTGATGCAATGATGAAATCCTTGCCTGAGAACATTGTGTCTTACAACAAGCCAGTGAAGTGCATCCATTGGAATGGATCTTTCAAAGGATCAAACGTAATGGAAAGTTCTTATCCAGTTCTGGTGGAGTGTGAAAACGGCGAGATGATACCAGCGGATCATGTTATAGTCACCGTTCCTTTAGGTAATTAATAATTGAATTCTTTCTCTGGCTGTCAGAAAAATAAAAACATCTTCCTCTGATGAGCTCAGTGGTTAGAGCACTCGCCTCGCAAGCGAGAGGACCTGGGTTTGATTCCTGGACTGGGCAAGTTTCCTTACTCTGTTTACCTAGAAGTAAGTAGAAACCCGGTTGTTAGTCGATTGGCAGATTGGTTTTCCAGTGGTAATAATCCCTTCAAAACAAATGAAAAATATAATAATTTGGTCACTCGATCCACGACTATTTGTGGAACATTGCTGTGCGCAATTGGCTGCTGTGTTTCGCCCACAAAATATACAGTCAATTCACTTTACAGTATATTCTTCGAAGCACTTTGAGATGTAGAAGTGATAAGGTGCTATATCAAATGCAAGGATTATTTATTTTATTAAGTGAATTCTGTACAATGTATGTTGTGGGAGGGAGTGGGGGAAGGGAAGAGTAAGCATCAATAATAGTGAAGAACCTGACTTCTATATATTGTCTCTGTTTCATTGAGAATTTCAAGTAAATAACGGGCGTTTATCTAAAAATTATCAGCGCAAGTATTTTGATAGTCTGAAATTGCAAAAAAAACTCCCTATTTGTATTAATGCGATTCTGTACCAAATTATGTATTGGTTCATAATTGTTTAATTTATAATTCCCAAGTTTTCAATAAGTTTAGTACTTACTCCAGGTGAAGATAATGCTATTTGTTCTTTAGGTTTCCTGAAGGAACGTTATGAGACTTTTTTTCATCCCCAACTTCCCTCCAACAAAATTCAATCCATTCAGAAAATGGGATTTGGATTAAACAACAAAATCTTTCTTGAATTTGAGGAGCCTTTCTGGGAGCCAGAATATGACATGATCAGACTGGTCTGGGAGGATGAGTCACCATTAGTTAGTCTGAGGCCAGATTTGGAAAACGAATGGTTCAGAAAGATTTCCATCTTCCTTGTCCTTCAGCCTGCAGAAATGTAAGTATGTGTTTTAACATTTTATTTTACTGTTTAAATAACTTGCAAATAGTGCATTGAAATTGTAGAAAAAAAACATTAGCCACTAATATACATGGTTCCAGATTATATCCTTAACCCTTTAAAGAAAGGTAGCATTTCCTACACAAAAGAATACAGCAGATTTTTGATTGGGGAATATTTTAAATTAAGGAACTTTCTGATTCCACGCAATCCTTCGTTAGAATCGACATGAAAGGCTCTATACAATTGTAAATTTGTTATTGTTATCATTTTTTTAATTTTTGAAAGTAAAATGTCAGTGTTTTTCTGCGGTTATATGGCAGAAAGCAAACAGGTGAAATAAACGAGTCCAGGTTCTTAACTGAACACATCATTAAAAAGGAAGTCTGAAGGAACTACTTTCTGTTCAAAGCACTTTTCCCGACAGCCATAAAACCCATAGTTATAAAGATGTATATACAATAAAGTTTTCATTGGTATAGCGCCTTTCGTGTTGGGAGGATAACCCAAAACTGCTTTTCATGTTCACAACAGTATATTTTTTGTCATGAAATGCAGTATAATTTTGTGGTTTTAGGGATTCATTATTTTAGATCTCTGATTTTTCACCCTCATCACAAAACGATTTGCTGGGAAAAGCTTAAAATCCTAGAACTTTAATGGAGACTAGCCTGAAAGACAATCTGGAGCTTCCTGACTCTAGCCTCTCGAGCAAATATTGAACATATTCAAGACTGAGATAGATAGATTTCTTATTGCAAAAGGGATTAAGGGATATGGGGATAAGGCAGCGTTAGGTTATTAGCTGGAGTTAGATTAGAAGATCAGCCATGATTGAATGGCGGGGCAGACTCGAAGGGCCGAATGGCCTACTCCTGCTCCTACATGTTATGTTATGTTATGTTAAATGAGCACTTCAATAGAAAGTACACTTCCCAAGATTTTCTTTCCCCATCAGAAGATTATTTGGAATTCAGGAAATGTATGAATCCAAGAATGAATTAATATTATTACAATGTGAAAACAATATTCCTACACAAAAATGCTACTGTGTTGCTAAAATATTTAAGCTGTTATGCAAATAGGATTAAATTCAATTGTTTTCATGTGCAGAATGTTACACTGTTACAGGGCTGTAACAATGACTGAATATTTCTCAGATTCTCAATTCTCTTAATCCTTCTTACTTGCAGTCATGGTCACGTCCTTTTGGCTGTGCTTACTGGGGACGAAGCTGAATTCTCTGAGACCTTATCTGATTTAGAAGTCAAAACTTGTTTGACACGTATGTTGCGTAGATTTACAGGTACATTATCTCCCAATTATCTTTCCTTCCCCACATCCGGGTCCCTCACCAGCACCGCCTTCTTCCACCTCCGACACATCGCCCGTCTCCGCCAATACCTCTCTCCGAAAGCCGCTGAAACCCTGATCCATGCCTTTGTCACCTCTTGGCTGGACTATTCAAACGCCTCCTCACCGGTCTCCCCTCCACTACCATCCATAAAATCCAGATTATTCAAAACTCTGCCGCCTGCATTCTTATGCGCACCAAACTCCGCTCCCCGATTATTTCAGTCCTTGCCAGACTGCACTGGCTGCCTGTCGCAGAGAGGATCGACTTCAAGATCCTCACACTTGTCTTCAAATCTCCCTCCACTCCTCTGCACCCCCCTACGTCTCTGACCTCCTCTCTCCTCAAAACATTGCCAGTTGCCTTCATTCCTCCAAGTCTGGCCTCCTCCTTGTCCCCCGAGTCCTCCGCTCCACCCTCGGCGGCCGTGCCTTCAGCCACTATCCCCCGATGTTCTGGAACTCCCTTCCTCACTCCCTTCGCCTCGCACGCTCTCTTCCTATTTTCAAGTCTCTGCTGAAGACCTTTCTTTTTCGACTGCACCTTTGGTCACCTTCCTCCCCCTGGCTCGGCCCCGGGATCCATTACTGTGAAGCACTCTGAGACACCGTCCGGTGTGGAGGGGGCTATATAAATCAAAGTTGTTGTTGCTGTACATATTCTGTTGCTCTGAGTTACAACAATTCCAAAATATATTCAAGCATGCCACAATGTAACTTGTGATTTTATTTAGGAAATTCATCAATACCTCTACCAAAGAATATTGTACGATCGAAATGGCACAGTGAGCCTTACACTAAAGGGTCTTATAGTTACAATGCAGTTGGCAGCACTGGAGATGACATTGATATGATCGCACAACCTCTCCCATTTGAACCAACCAAGGCACAGGTACTGAACAGAATCGTTTTTGGGGGGGCATATTATAACTTAATTTTGGCACCCTGTAATCAACTGCCTTAGTTATTAGGTGAGACAGAAAGAGCCTAAAATGATATCATTAAACAGTGTTCTTGTCTCTTCGCTATCAAATATATTCTTTGTAGAACAATCTTTTAATTAGAAATTCAGGGGTGGACTTTGTGTGACCATTTAATACCATGAGAACTGTAATTTTTCAGCCTTTGCAGGTGCTTTTTGCTGGTGAAGCAACTCACCGGACATTTTATTCCACCACGCATGGTGCCTTGGAGTCAGGATGGAGGGAAGCAGACCGACTAATTGATCATTATTCTTTAATTTCCGTGGGCACAAGTTCAAATCCATAGATTGTGAGTCAGCTGCTGGGCTTTGTGTAGTTAGTACACAATAGTTTAAGAATACTTTTAAATGTTCCTACTGTTAAGGAAAAAATTCTAACATTACAATGTAACACTGAAGATTATGATAATTTTGCATCCTTTGTATATGTTGCTGGTTTACTTTTACAGGTAGTTACCAGTCTTGAGCTCAACGGTCCAATGATGAATTACTGATTCCAAATTGAGTTATTTAATTGGTTCTTTCATGCTGTAAATCTCCTCTCTAATGTTGTTGGATTTGAAAATGCCCAGCTGATGCTTATGCTCCCACAAAATGCTTAATTAAAAGTATAATTTTAAAAATTTAAGATAATATCAAATCCTCCATGGTAAGTAAGCTTTATATTTGGTATCAAAATATTATTATATAACACCTTTCACATCAGAAGGACATCAAAAAGGACATTTCACGGGATGTACTGTAAAAGCAGTGAATGTCAATTTTGTAGGGAAACGCGGCAGCCAATTTGCACACAGCAATATCCCACAAACAGTTAGAAAGTAAATGAACAATTTTATTTGGGCGATTGTTGGCCAGAACACTGGAGGAAAATTTATTCCCTTTTGGAATAGTGCCATGATATCTTTAATGTCTACCTAAACAGGCAGACCGGATCTGTTTAACATTTCACATGAAGGACAGTGCCTCAGCAATCCAATGTCGCCAGCATTGGAGTGTCAGCCTAGATTAAGTGAGTTTAAAGTCCCAATGTGGGGCTTGAACCACAGCCACAACCTATTGAGGCAAGAGTGCTACAAATTGAGCCAGGCTGACACACAGTGCTTAATAATAATAATCCTTGCATTTGATATAGCGCTTTATCACGATTTCAAGACGTCTCAAAGCGCTTCACAGAATATACTGCAAAGTGAATTGACTATATTTTGTGGGCAAAACGCAGCAGCCAATTGCGCTCAGCAATGTCCCACAAACTGTCGTGGATTGAAGTGACCAATTTATTATTATTATTATTAATAGCCAATGTCTAATTAAAATTGCTGCATGGGAGATTATTTTTTGTTTGTTCATTAAGAACGTCCAACAATCTATATTTTCTACACAATACATAAAAAATGTGTTCTCCTGATCACCAATAAATTTTAAAAAATTATGTTTCTGCATAATATTTTCTTGAAGATATACTGAACACACTTAGATTTTTGCCTTTCATTCTGTGGAATTGAGATTGACAAGTCTCCCAAGGCTCATTCTGAAACCTCTCCCTGGATCAATCCCAAATTGCTCCAAACTTCTCCTGCCAGCCAGGGCTGGATTAACCTTTTGTGGGCCTGTTGCAAGATTTGTGGGTCCCCACTTTTATATGCACACCACAGGCGCTGACAGCATCACCCTTCACAGAGGCACTTTACACCTCACTGAGCCAGTACAGAACCCGGTGTCTTGTTTGACCCTCAACTGTCCTTTATGCCCCATCTCCGTGCCATAACCCGTTCTGCCTTTTCCCCACCTCCGCAACATCGCCCGGCTCCGCCACTGATCCCATTTTGCATTATGGCTCAGGCTTCAACTCACATCCGACCTCCCCTGGATCAAAGGGCAATCGCACTGAGCCATTCCCTGGGACCTCAACCCCCGTGTCCTAATCCCAGGACCTCTTGGCCCCAGGAACACCTGACTCGCAGTTCATTCATCACCGCCCCTGCCTGATCACCTCAGCCCCCACACCCCGTGACTCAGAGCTGGTCCCAAGCCCCCAGTACATAACACTCTTCCCCCCCACCCCCACCACCATCCCCGGGTCCTCAACCACTTATTCCACATCTTGACCCAGACCTTACCCTGGATTAAATACCCCCCCCCCCACCCCCGGACATCAGCCACCTCACCCCCAGCTCATCATCTGATCCCAGACCCTCAGCCCCCCTCCTGATCCCAGACCCTCACCCCCCCCTCCTGATCCCAGACCCTCACACCCCCTCCTGATCCCAGACCCTCAGCCCCCCCTCCTGATCCCAGACCCTCACCCCCCCCTCCTGATCCCAGACCCTCAGCCCTCCCTCCTGATCCCAGACCCTCACACCCCCCTCCTGATCCCAGACCCTCAGCCCCCCTCCTGATCCCAGGACCCTCACCCCCCCTCCTGATCCCAGACCCTCAGCCCTCCCTCCTGATCCCAGACCCTCACCCCCCTCCTGATCCCAGACCCTCACCCCCCTCCTGATCCCAGACCCTCAGCCCCCCCTCCTGATCCCAGACCCTCAGCCCCCCCTCCTGATCCCAGACCCTCACCCCCCCTCCTGATCCCAGACCCTCACCCCCCCCCCACTCCTGATCCCAGACCCTCACCCCCCCCCTCCTGATCCCAGACCCTCGGTGTCCCGGGAACTAAAGTTCCCGCTGTGAATGACGGGGGGAGGGTATTTACTGTGACACAGGGCCCGGGTTTGGGGGAAGGTATAGGGGGAGGGACTCGTGACGAGGAGCGGCACCGGTCCCCCCTGAAGCCTCGGCCGCTGCCCCGAGCCCCGAGCCCGGGCTGATGAGCTGCCGCGCGGCTCTGTCTGCTCTCCGGGTCCGGGAGAGATTCGACTTCGGCCACAGAGATGTTACCCGATGGTTCCCGGGACACATGGCGAAAGGTGGGAATTACTGACAGTGGGAGAGGGAGGGAGTGGGAGAGAGTGGGAGCGAAAGAGAGGGGAGGGAGAGAAAGAGAGAGGGAGGGAGGAGGGAAAGAGAGGGAGGGTGGGAGAGAGGGAGAGAAAGAGAGAGGGAGGGTGGGAGAGAAAGAAAGAAAGAGGGAGGGAGAGAAAGAGAGAAAGAAAAAGAAGAGAGAGAGAGGGAGGGAGAGAGAGAAAGAGAGAGGGAGGGTGGGAGAGAGGGAGGGAAAGAGAGAGGGAGGGTGGGAGAGAAAGAAAGAAAGAGGGAGGGAGAGAAAGAGAGAAAGAAAAAGAAGAGAGAGAGAGGGAGGGAGAGAGAGAAAGAGAGAGGGAGGGTGGGAGAGAGGGAGGGAGGGTAAGAGAGAAAGAAAGAGGGAGGGAGGCAGAGAAAGAAAAAGAAGAAAGAGAGAGGGAGGGAGAGAAAGAGAGAGGGATGGTGGGGGAGAGAGAGAGAGACCGGGGTCAGAGATTGGGGGAAAGAGAGAGACTGAAGGAAAGAGAGAGAAAGAAAGAAAGAAAGAAAGAAAGAAAGAAAGAAAGAAAGAAGGGACGGGGGAAAGGAGAGTGGATAGAGAACTCGGTGGTTCAGGCCATGAAACAAGTGGGTCCTCAACAGACAGAGGCGCTGAGTCTCTGTTGACAGTGCAGTCAGTCTTATGTTATCAACCGGATCTGAATGGGCAGAACTGGGTCACAGGGAGGTTTCCCCACTCAGTTCCTGTTAACCTTGTGAACAAGAGCCTGACGGGGAGATGCCCGGCCTGACAACAAGGAGAAAGCGTTATTGCACCCTCAGTCTGACTCACTTTGCATTCTCCCCTCTCAGTCAGAAGGTTGGGGGTTCAAGCTCCACATCGGACTTGGAATCACATAGTCTAAGCTGACACTTCATTGCGTGGCTGGAGGTGTATTGCACTGTTTGAGGTGCCGTCCTTTGGATCAGACGTTAAACCGAGGTCCCATCTACATCCACCTAAACAGACTGAGGTCTGTTTAAGTGGATGTAGAAGATCTCATGGCACAGTTCCAAAAGAGAAGGGATGTTCTCCCAGTGTCCTTGCCGATGATTCCCTGAATAAAATTGGTCACTCCCTCCATGGCTGTTTGTGGTACATTGCTGTACGTGGCTGCCACGTTTTGCCCCCAAAACACACAGTCACTCCACTTTACAGTGTATCCTTTCAGATGTCTTGATGATGTGATAAGACGCTATGTCAAATGCAAGGATTATTATTATTGAGGTTCCAGAGCCATTGGCTCTTGCCGACCCGCACTCAAATTCACTGGAATTGTGTAAGCAAAGTGTGTCCCTACGGGGACAGAGTGAGTATTCAATTCCAGATATGAAAAATGTCCATGTTTTGGTGACATACATAAAAGTGCAGTGATGGGTCGTTCAAAGAATACATTGAATACATGACTGCAATGATGCTCAAATGTAATTTGGTAAAACCATAAGATGTGCACCTGTTCGTAATGTATAAATCAACCCAACATACTTTTCTGAGGACTACGATACATTTTTGTGTCTCTGATAACACCATTTTTTGTAAGGGTTTGATACTTATTGGGGTGACTTAAAGCTTACTTTACTCTCACTGCCTTCCATTGACAGTGGGACTGAAATTAGAGAATGAAATAAAAATTTATTTTTGCGAGCGGTGGAAATAAAATGTTTTTACTATACTGAAGTGCGCTTAATGTACATTTTTATATTCTTTTTCTGAAAGGTCTTAGAAAGATGCAGAGCAGTCTGAAAAAAGTGGATTGCATTATCGAAGTTCATGATGCCAGGATATCCTTTTGTTATCGTACTGTTTTCAACAGTGTTTTCCTGAAAACACCTCGAACATGCGTACTGCAATTTGAACTGATATGATTTACTTAAAAGTAAACTGCAGTCCTGAAACATTTAGTTGGTTCACACAAATACACTGGTTAATACACTGGCAAATACATTGCTTGTGCAAATTGGCTGCTGTGTTCGCCTGTGAGGCACTTTTACAACATGTTAATGCGCCATATCAAAATACAAGGATTATTATTTATAGATATATATCTGCTTTAAATGTAAAGTGCTTTAATTGGTAGTGCAATACTTTCACAGTTGTAAATTATTATATTATATATACACAAGCCCTTGACTTTTAACAACACATTCCTCTGTCCGGCCGTAACCCTTTGTTTCAAGCAAGCTTGGCCATCAAACCACATCTTCTTGTACTGAACAAGATGGATTTAGCTGATCTTACAAATAAACGGGTAAGAACTTTTATCAAGAGCAACCTCAGCTTGTGAGTTGAATCACCCATGTGTAACCAAAGGAATCCCAACATCCAGCTACTGCTGTAATATACTATTAGCCAGTATAATACAATTTACATGTATACAGTGCCTCTCACATCAGGAAGACGTTGCTAAGCACTTGACGTTGGTGGCTGGGTACCCAAGCTGGGAGTGGGAGATGAAAGGATGGCGAGGGGAAAGATGACCAAAAGCGCAGTCAAGGAAATATAATTAAAAGAAGGTGCACGTGCTGGTGCTTCTGAGTGGTATAATGCAGATTTGCCGTGATATGCTGCATGCAGGGAATTTTCTGTTCTTAATCATGAAGAGATGCTGAATGGAGGCAATCATTGCAAAGGCCAGAAAGGTATTGTTATAGAATGGCTGTTAATTCAATCTCTCAGCTCTACAAAGTGCCCAGTCTGAGGGGAAAGTGAAAGGAAATGTGGTAGGCCGATTGTCAATGTTACCACAAGCAGATGATTTCCTATTTCTTTCTTGCCCAGAGAATCCTGAGTGAGTTGGAACAACAAGACATTCAAAATGTTCTCTTCGCTGACTGCCGGAGGCAAAGCGATGAATATGTGAAGAAAGTAAGTTCTTGTCATGTAGTTGAACTGGGTTTAAAGGTACATTTCTCTTAAAGCTAGTATTTCATATTCCACATGTTTGTGAGCCGTGGGACACAGACCTATGGGTCAGAATGATATGTTGGAAGGTGTCTCGTATTTCGTTCTAAAAACAAATATAAGCTTCCCAGCACCTCAGACTATTAAACAAGGACCTGTAGCAGTGATCTGACCCCAATATTACTCTGGTGCCAATCAATGATTTAAAAACTCAAGAGCAGAGTTCCCATAGATTTTCCAATTGCTGCAAAGGGTTCTCATTTACGTGACTCACGATTTATTATTAAGAAATACCATTAAGAAATACCACAGGTTAATAATCAGTTTTGTGTGAAATGATTTTCCCTGAGATTTGTGTTTTACTCACCAATCGGGCCTTCAGCCTCTCTGTTCCCACCCGTTGGAACTCTATCCAACAATCCCTTTGCCTCGCAGTCTCCCTTGCCTCCTTCAAGTCCCATCGTATGACCTTCCCCTTCGACTGCGCCTTCGGTCACCCTCCTACCCCCACCCTCCCTGACCTCCACCCTCCTTATCCCAGCCCCCAGCTTGGGTACAAACCCTTGACTGTCCAGTACCTTGGGACATTCTCCCGATATGAAAGGCACTATACAAATGTAATTTGTGCTTTTTTGGCAGATAGTTCCTACTGTTTTGGAGCTGATAGAGAAAAGTGATCGGTATCACAGGTCGGAGGTGAGAAAGCTAAGATGCTGCTAGCATCAAAGTAAAATTCTGACGGATGAACGGATACTGTGCTAAATTGATGCGCTTCAGATGCAACAACAACAACAACAAGATTCCATTTATAAAGCGCCTTTCACGTCAGGAGGACGTCCCAAGGCGCTGCACAGTTGGGTCATGACCCGAGCAGGGGGGAATTGGTCAGGGTGAGGGGAGGGAAGGGAGGGAGGGAGCGAGGAGGGGGGAAATGGTCAGGGTGAGGGGAGGGAAGGGAAATTTAAGATGCATTAAATCGATAGACAATTTACAATAGAACAATTACAAAATCAACCTGCACTGACAGTGGGATGTGAGCTTGTGTTTATTATGAACACATCTGGAACACACATTCTTGGTTATTTGTAGGTAGAGCTCTGATGTATTTGAAGGCTGGGGTGACACTGAACATTTTCCTTCATTGTTTTTCCGTAGAACTGGGAGTTCTGCTTAATGGTGATCGGAGTGCCAAATGTGGGCAAGTCATCTCTCATTAATGCCATGCGAAGGATGTATCTAAAGAAAGGTGTGGTATATGTGTTTCATCATTGTGCAGTTGCAATTCACTTGAATTTGTGAGGGACTCACCATTAACAATAGGAAGCACTTGTGTTTTTATAGCACTTTATAATCGTCTCAAAGCACTTGACAGTAAATATAGTCAAGCGTAGAGACTTACTTTGTAGGGTTTGTTGGCCAGAGCAGTACCGTAGGATGTTTAACACACACAGGCATTTGGGGCTTCGGTTTAACATCTCATCCGAAAGGTGCCAGATCTGACAATGCAGTGCTTACTCTCCCCATTACTACACTTGAGTGTTAAATCGCTTTGTTAAACCTTTATTAATCTCTGTAGATAGAAGCACCAGCCATTCCTTGACACCCATCTCAATCGCTGAAATGAGGAACTCACTGGGTGACATTGATAGCAGGAACCTGCACTACATTGCAATTCTGCACTTTGTGATAAGCAAGTGGGTGCTCTGTGTGCTGGGCGGTTCGGTGTCATGCGTCTGTCTCTCTTGGTTTTCTTTCAGGGAAAGCCTCCCGGGTTGGTGGGGAACCAGGCATTACCAGAGCTGTCTTGACAAAGATTCAGGTAAATCTAAATTCAACGTCTACATGATTCAGCAAATCTCATTGCCAACAAGACCATCAAGGGACCTGATAGCACATTTTCAAATGCACCTATATATTTGTTAGTAATTTTAAAATGGAAATTTGTTGATAACTTCATAGGAAATGTTTGGTACATCCAGCTTCTAACACTGACTAAGCTAGCTTCCAGCACTAAAATATGTCTTCCTTCCGGCTGGTCAGGTCACCACTGATGTCACTTCCCATGCACTGCACGTAGGAAGTAGATGTGATGTCACGTTTCCCCTAGGAAGTGTGGGAGATGCACTGCCTAATGATGACCTTGAATTCAGCCACACTTTGTTTCAACACGAGGGGAGGGGGCTGTGTTTATGGATCAAGACCATCACACAAAAATAGGGGTTGCCCAGTATTGACTTTTCCTGGAGTGGGGAAATTGGAAGTGTAACATTTAGGTCAAAGATGCCATATTCTTTCTGCTTTGATAAAGTAAAAACAGTTGTGTAACACATCAGAGCTGGAGCCCAGTTGTCACAGGAGCATTAATATCAAAGGAGGCCTCCAGTGGCAGTAAGCGACATGCATTTGCTTGGCACGTAGTGCAGTATTTTCACCAGCTCTGTCTTTAGATGGTTTCCTTTTGCTCCATTTCTTCATTCTTCTTCCCAAACCTAGTTATGAAGTTATTTTCTGGCTAGTATGAATTATCTTGTGTGATGGTAACTGATTATCATGAAGATTTATATCAGTCAATGGATCTTTCATTCTTGGATAATGCCTGTTATCAAATTTTTATGTGGTTTGATTTTTTTTTAATGGCTGTGCTATTAATAGTTAATTTCGTCTCAACTTCATATACTCAACCTGAATGCACATGTAAATGGTTGCTTGGCTTGGAACTCAAAATTGGGGCAGGCTAGCTGGCAGAATCTAGGACAAGTACTTTCTGTCTCCTTTTCTTGTCCTCCAGTGAATTCACAACAGGTATTGATGGATGGTGTGTGTTTCCGCAGGTCTGTGATCGACCCCTTATGTATTTATTAGATACACCTGGTGTCTTTTCGCCACACGTAGAAAATGTGGAAGTTGGCATGAAGCTGGCACTCTGTGGTAGGTTCAGCACCTGTAGTTTTGCATTTGTTTGCTGGTTAAGATTGCCTTGTACACATAATAACAAACAGCCCAAACTTCAATAACTCCACAATGTGCCTCTTTGACCGCGCTTTCAGTTACCACTTACAGCAAAGCATTCGATTTTATACTAAATCTCTTCATTAAAATGTTTCTTTGAAGGTATTGTGCTTGAATCAGTTTTTCATTTTAACATTTTATTATCCTCCCAGGAACTATATTGGATCACTTGGTAGGAGAAGATGTAATTGCCGATTACCTGCTTTTTACCCTCAATAAACAACAGAAGTTTGAGTAAGAATTGTTTTACGATGCACTAGTTGATGACAGATACTATTGTAACAGTTCATATTCAAAAGCCAGTTAACATACTTATGCACACACGTTCTGATGGTAAATTAAGCAAGTTTCTGTATGTAAGTATGGCTCGTAATCTAGAGGTGGCCCTGGAGTTGTTTGATTGTTTTAGTGGGGTAACCTTCTGATCCTCTGAATGTGGTATGTAGTAAGAATAGGCTATTCAGCCCTTTGCCTGTTCCGCCATTCTATTAGATCATGGCTGATCTGGACCTCAACTCCATTTACCTCAATTTTACTTCATAAATTCTAGTGTTTTGGAGTTCGGAGACCTGAGAATTAAACATTTCACTAATAGCCATGCATGTTAACAGTCTACCAAAGATGGTTCCATGTATTTGCCAATTGAGTAACACTGGCTTTATTTCCAATGTATAGTTGAGATCCATACCGCATAGTTTGATTCTCATTTCTTTCAGTTATGTGGAGCGGTACCAGCTAGGAGAGCCCTGCGATGATATCCAGATGGTGCTTAAAAAAATTGCAGTAAATCTAGGCAAAACCCAGAAAATAAAAGCCCTGACCGGTGTTGGTAAGTGGACTGTGCTTTCTATGGCTTCCCCGATAATGGGGGAGTCCCAAACCAAATCTCGTGGTATATTACTATTAGAAATAGTATATTTGCTACGTAGGAGTATCAAGGAATATAGAGCAAAGGCAGTTGAGAAGTTACTTTTGAATAAGCACATTCTGCCCTTTTGAATAAGCACAAGACACATTATGAAGACTCATAGGATAAGTGGGCTGACCTGAAAACTCACCAACAAACAAGTTGCAAATTAATTAAAGACAGCACCACTAGTAACAAATTATAACTGCAAGTTTTAATCATGTTGGCAGTTTATACGAAGCATTCAAATCTATTAGCTAAAGAAGCGTGGAAAACTATGTGCGAACAGTACATTGCTCTGTTGGAGCTGGAGGCACTTTGAGTGTGATTATGTGATGTGGGTTTAGACTGTGTTTATAATTGTGAAGCCTCTTCAGAGGAAAAATAGTTTCAGTAATTGGAATGTGATGTGATATTATCTCCGTGTAAGTGTGAAAAACATCAAACGGAAATGGATAAATTGAAACAATATCCCCTTCTTAGGTTATAATGGTGCAGCAACATGACTGTAATCTTCAAAGAGTTGCGAGCAACCCTTGTGATATATCCAGTCCTTGGTTTATTTTAAGCACTGCAGCTGTTTACTGACCTCAGGCAGTTTTAAATCAGGGAAGTATGAGCTTCAATTGTGTTTTATACAAATGAAGTCGGAAATCGCTTTGATATCCTGTGCATCAGGGCACCAGCATGCTATAAGAATTCTGAGCACAAATTCAGAGCATTCGGTGGATCTGGGATCATCTGAATATGCAGCAACTGAAGGCAAGAGCCTTTACACAAGCCTCAAATGTTACTGATCCACTGGGTGCCTCAATGATTTTAACAGCCCCAGCTTTAATCTTAAGACCTTGATTCAAAGATTCCCAGTATAGCACCCAAACCATTCATGCAATATTAAAAGGGAGGATTATAAACGCATTTCAAATAATCCTTGTTAACTATAATCCAAATGTGATTAAAACATTGAAATGGTTAGCAGAATGCTGTATTCATCCCATTCATGCTCTATTTAAACAGGGCTTTGTGTAGTTTTCACCTTTTTTTGCCTACAAGCGGTGTTCCACAGTTCTTTAATGATTTTGGCTTCACATAGTTTGTGAGACCAATATTGTGTCTTATCACTATTAAAATATGTGTTTCAATTGAGATAATGTTAACATTCTGCTCTGCAATGTGATAAATCAGTGCAAAAAACATCAGCCTTTATTGCACTAAATACCAGAGTAAAATTCTAATTCACTGGATTGAAGTTAGGCCAGTGACTGAAAATGTTGCATTTTTTTCAGGGGATGTGAAAGTTCTTATACCAAACTACACTGCAGCTGCGTATGACTTCATCAGAGCCTTCAGGAAAGGGGAGCTGGGAAAGGTTATGCTGGACTGATACATACCTTAAAAGCTTGGAGAGCTGTCAACCTTACAAAAGGCTTCAGATAGATAACTTGTGGTACAAGTGCAGAAAGGGTCTGTGTCACGTACATTTGAACATGGTGAATACTGGTAAATTAAGCACCCTTGCCTCCAGGCTTCCGAATCACATTCTCGAGTTACAGCAATATTACATAAGATTGTTTCAAAAAGCTGTCGAGTTTGTAAACGTAGCACATGATGTTGTTACACATGTCAATGAGATGTCTGAAAAATAACCCAATTTGTCTTTCTTAATAAACCATATTGGTTGAGAGAGTTTTGCGATTACGATTTTAAAAAAAAGTATATTTTCATTTGAACAGTACATGTTATTATTAGCTTGGAGGAATCTCTGAATTATGAGCATGTGAGGGGCTGAATTGCCATTTGTTCTTGTCTATCATCAACCCCATTTATTGGCATTCTAGGTTTATATAGGGTGGCCAAAATGTTGTGATGCCATTACAATGTCTAATAAGTCTTAAAGAATTGATGAAGAAATAAAGTAATTATTATTAAAATAAATAGTATCACGACTTTTTGGTCACTCTATTTTTGGTAGCTCGATAATTTAGCTGTGTTGCAATTAGCACCAAAATACTAAATAAAAGTTTTATTAAAGTAGCAGAAAATAACAAATACAATACAAAAAATTAAGCTAATTCACATCCTTTGCAACAATTTTTAATGGAAAAAGTTTCATTATTTAATTCATTATTTAAGAAGAGTTGATTTCTTGTTTTACTTTGTTTTTTACAAAATAAACTCACCAAAAATGAGTAGCTAATTGCTGGGAGTGTGAATGGGTGAGAAATTCCTTCTACTGAAAAGTGAAGCGACTTTGCCAATAAACACTCGTGACTGGTTTGCTGTTATGAAAAATGATTAAATTAAAAGAAAGACAAATTTATCAGACAGTATATACTGTCATCATTAAAGGTCCTGATGTGAAAGGTGCTATACCAATGTAATTTGCTGTTGTTGTATTTCTATTTCCATAATCTGCAGCTGCAGTGTGCGTTCAGTGTGATAAATTATTATTTTTGTTCTTCCATCATACAGAAATATTTCTTTAAGTGCACTTTGATGGAGATTAGGCTTCATGTTCCTGGTTAACCCTTGCACCATCTAGCTGTTCAAAGTCTGCTTGTACAATTGAGTATCATTGCTGCACGGAGTTCAGTCACTTTTTCAAAATAAATGCACAAATGCCAGTGACAAATTGAGAATAATATCAGAAGTAAATCAGTGTTTCGTTCACACAGAATGCAAATCGGCCCATTGTGCTGGCTCTTTTAAGAGCAGTTTTATCCATCCGTTTACCTACCCTTTCCCCATACCCCGATATCTGTATATGTTAAAGTGTAAATCTGTATTTCCTGTTACTCTTAACAGAAAGCCCAGGAGACTTTTTTTTCATAAAAATGACAAATCTCCAGCGCAGTTGATCAAAGCAGATCACTGGAGTTGTTGTTATCAGTGCACCAGCTCTTTTTGAAAAACATTTTAGTTCAAATTTACAGAATTTTTTTTAATATCTACTTTATGTGGGGCAAGCTGATAGATGTTTGGCTCCCGCTTTACTAGTTGAAGATAAGTGATAGATAACTCAAAAAGAGTTACAAAAATTTCACAACTTGCAGGTAATATAGAACCATTAAAGGGGCAAATGGCTGACATTCAGAAATATACCCTTAGAGTTAATGTCTCCCTCATACAATGCAGGTCCTACATCACCAGATTGACGTTGTATCCAATAACTACAGAAAATAGTCGAGGCTGATTTCTGCTGCAGTGAAACTTTCTATTAATAATGTACTAGCCCATTTACCAGGAGCACTTAAAGGAGGTTGAAACGAACACTCCTCATCCACTGTTGTTATTACTAAATATTGTGTACAAATCACATATTAACCCAAGAACGATTTTATTTTCATTCAAATGTACTTCATGCATTCAAAATATGTCCAGATGAAATAAAGTGTGATTAAACAAAGTACCATACAGCATAACACAATAAAATGCACTTCAACACTCCAGATACATCATTTCTTTATGTGCCGTGTTATTTTAAAATTTTAGTAACTCGTTGATGAAATGCTATTTTATACTATATAAATGTATTGATATATATATCTCTATTGAACACAAAAGCACCGTCTAAACCTATTTCATCCACAAAACCTCTTGTACATTTTTGCTTTCAAGAGACTGCTGTAGTAAAATACATGCAATATTTACATGATAGCTCTGTACATGTAGAGTCGAGACAGGCTGCAGTGAAGACATACAGACAGCACTTTGTTCAGTTTGCTCATAATTCACGTGAAATAATTTGTTACAAAATGCTAAAAGTTCAATTCTATTTTCGAGAACAGGTGCAACAACAACAAATTACATTTAAAAGAGTAAAGTGCAAAGTACCCTTTGCACCTGCCTGATTTAATTGTTTGAATTAGCCATAATAAAAGGCATTGCCTATGGTTTGAAGTGGCTATTGATGCAGGCAGGAACCACCAGAATCTATCAGCAATCCAAGTCTTCAGTGAGTGCAACTGAGATTGTAACAGAATTACTTGGAGCAAGCAGTGCTTTTTAAGTGCAAGTTTTTTTGTTGCATCTAACCTAGCTAGTGCTATACTGTGCTTCAATTTTTTTGGAGGAAATGTCCTGAAATACAATCTATATTATCTATGTTTATTCAGTGCTGCAAGCCAATGTCTTATAATAACAATCATCCTTGTGTTTAATGTAGTGCATTTCATGTTGGGTGGACGGCAGCGCTCCAAGACCCTAACCCGTGTGAAAGGGGTTATATAAATGCAAGTTGTTGTCTCACAATGAATCATGGGTTATCCTGCGAAGTGTCTGTGTATTTTGTAAGTGGAACAACATTTATTTGGGTGAAAGTGATATTAAATTCGATCAACAAGGTTATCAGATTGAGGGAAGTTTCAGAAATGGAAACATTTCAGAGTAAGCACGGAGCACACGGATGACATGCTGAAAGAATACCACAGGGCTCCGGTGATAGAGGACCAGATGCTGTACCTATAGCCTCCTTCAGACGTGCCATTCGTGCCAGGGGGATGGTACTGACTAATGTAACCCATTGAGCTGCCCCAGCTAAGCCTTCCAGGTACAAACCGGCTTGCTGCAGCTCGAGGCCTATGTCGGGACCCTGTGACAATTCGCCGAGGGTTCGAGTAAGATCTACGGCTGGAATATTTTGCGTGTGTGCCCCCCCGAAAGCGGGAGGCCCGGGACGATCCGCGAGCTGCGCCTCGGGCCCCTCCTCTCCCTCCCTTGGTGGTGACATTTTCACAGAAGATCGCGACCAACAGGATGAGGGTCCAGCATGTCGCTGCAGTTCTGTTCATGGTGAAGAAGCCAACAATCTGGGGAGAGATTCACAATGATCGGCGATTCGGAATTACTGCCCAATGTCTGCACTAAAATAAACCCAGAGGATTTTGCACGGGAGATTGTAGCGTAAAAGTCATGTGGTAGAATTTATAACATTACCTTTTCCACCCCAAAATTTTTCCTTTTCTGCTCAAAGTTCTTGCTGTCATGTGGTCACGTGGGTCCTGGCAGCTCTCGTCCAAAGTGTCCACTCTCCCCGTGAGGACCTAGGCATTGAGAGTTTGTTAGTAAACTACTATATTAGGAAGGTATTGTAGCTGATTCAAAACCCATTTTACAGTAAGCGTCACTGGATAGCAATGAGAGCAGTAGTCTGGTTCTGCTATTTCTAACTGAGGGTGGGGGGAAGGTAAGCAGGGTCTCCTTGGAGGTGAGCTGGCTCCAAGTTTACGTGATTGGCAATGGAATGTCAGAATCAAATCCACTCTCGATGATAGGCTCGGTAGTCCAGTTCCTGAGCCGGGCGGGTTCGCAGTACTCCAGGGCACTGCTGGTGACAGCATAGCTCATTGGGGGAACTTGGGGCAGAGGAGCAGACTGATCACTAGGAGCAGGAATTCTTTCCACTTAGCTCCCTGAAGGCAAAGGCCTGACAGGTAAGCTGGACGAGCAGTGGGAAAGCTTGCCAGATAGTGCTCTCAATGGCAAGCTATGAGGTTTTAGCCAGTTAAACTCCAGCAGTATTCCGATGCACACTGGCTCTAGCAAGTCTGCACTGGAGGTAGCTGAGAAGGGTGCAACCCCTTCAGGGACAGAGTGCACATTCCAGACACACAGAAATGTTTGGTTTGGATACTCATTAAGCATGATCATAGGTTTCCATATGTGTCAGACATGTAGCTGACGGAAAAGATTTGATTCTCTCCCCAGCCTGGGGACAGTGAAGTCAATGGAAGCATTTCTAAGAAACCTGTCAGTTTTAATTGTAGAATCTCCTACTTGTTTCAAAGCATGAGACAGTATATTATGAACCACTGAAGAATTAAAGTATTAGCACTTGAGGACTGAGGTAGAAATTGGGCAGAATGCATAGTACAAGCGAACGGTTGGAATTGTGAATGTCATGTCCAATTCTGCTTCTGGCTTTTTATGAGATCATCTCTTAAGCTGACAACTCTATGTCTAAGTCAACACAATGCAAATGCTTGCTGCATGGTTGAGTTAGGTTAGTGGGTTGCCAAGGGTTGTCTATGTGAGCAATACACAAAATTGATTATTGTATTATCTTTGAAACTGGATGGAGGGTGACACATATTTCATTGTTATCCCTCAAGGTTATGAACAGCCTTCCAAAGCAAAATGATTTTAGATAGCTCCAAAAGATCCAAAGGAAACATGAATTATAATTGGGATTGTGAATTACTCGATTGGTATTTGCTGTTCTCTATACTTCTACTGTTATTGTAGAGGGGATTTTTATTTTTATTTACCACATAGGTTCTCACTTGCAGAATCATTGTGACACAGATTATTCTACCCTCAACGCAAAATCATTTGATGCCTTCTCATGACTGAAACACAAAGTGAAAATAATTAAAAACAGCCAAAAATGCGAGACAAAGAAAGTAGGACACATTCAAGGGAATTCTTAGACAGACTGACGAGACATCAACTACGTTTAGCAATGTCAAAGAAATAGATAAGTGGACTTTAGACAAGGACAATGGGTTATCTTAGATGAAGAGAATGTTGCACATCTATCTGAAGCATCAATCATATGTTGTGCAGTAGATTTTTTGTTCTAGTTCTCAACTTGATCACTAGAAGCACAGCATAATTCATCATGTTGCTTTTCTGCTATCCGTGGCTTCCTGCTTTTCTTCCCCCAATTTATTCACAACAGAATCCACATTTGTATGAATGCAATGTGAATTTATTTCAAAATATGGCATCTTTACCATTCAGCAAGTGAGGACGGAAGGAATGGAGACTAAAGCTAACTAAAAACTATGTTTCAAGCTGAAAATATTTGTTTCGGAAAAAAATAAAGACTATTTCATGCATCAAAATGGCTTGGAACTGTTTTGCTGTTCTCATTAAAGAGCCAGCTGTTTTCAACTCATAGACTGGGACAAGATCAATGGCTGAACCTGGCAGTGCAAATGTCTATGCTCATGTGTTCATACCCAACTATCTATGAAGCAGTCTTAACATTGAACATTAGTTTGGGAATAATGTAAACAATACACAATGGGATGGATACAAACAATTGCTACTTCTTTAAAGTTCTTTCATTGGTTTAATTGCTGAACTCTCCTGATTTAGCACTTCATGTAGTCTTGCCAAAAACAATTAAAATGTGGGCAACTTGACATCTGAACTCTGTCTCTTTCAGAACATATTAAGGTATTCCAGGTGATGGGCAACAAGATAAATGAATGGCTCAGATGTTCATCTGAACTGGCTGCTCCTCAACTAAGAGAGTGGAAGAGTAAGTTACTGTATAGCAACAGTACAAGCGTGTTCACTACCTGCCTGTATGTGGGTGGGTTAAATTAATCTTTTATTAAATTAGCAGTGGCAGATGAGTAACACCAATCCTCAAAGCAGCGAATGCAAATTGCATTATTGGGGGCTGAGCTCAACTGTGTACTGGAGATGAATTAACATCTGCCATGATCCAGTCATTGCCCTGGATATTTTAGGAGCACTGTTGAAGCACATAAAATAAACACAAAAATGTACAGTGGACAGTCACTGGTTGTATAAATAGTGTTGCCAGTGGGTTGTACAATACCGTAGTAAAAAAGCATAACACTAGTGTAATATCTGTCACACAGGTATTGGGTACTGATCCTATACATTGGTAATCCTTAATACATTCACAGTGGCATATCAGTACGTGCACAATCACATCTGTCAGTGCATTCATGTGTATACTACTGTAACACATACAATGCGTACAGTTCATGGATATCAGTAACGTAAGATATATTTTTCCACAACCAGTGATCCCATGTTTCACCAGTATCCTGTTATTCAGTGTGAATGCTATATTCAGCTCTTGCCTCGCCTTCTTAATTGCAATTTTCATTTCAATCTCGAACACACAGCCACGGTAGTCATCTCTGTTTGCCCTTTTTTTCCCTAATGCTGTGATATTACATGTTATTATCAGCCTGTTGCTGAACGCAATGCTGTTTTATCTGCTGATCTTTGGGGCTTTCGTTTTGAATTTACTGTTTGAGGAATTAAAGGGAGTGTTTTTCTCCTACTGTAATTCATGCACTTTACAAAGAAAAATAAAAGATATCAGACGTACCTTTGAGCATCCATCCCTTGCTGTTGGCACTTTACATGCTGGAAATGAAGGATTGCTCTCACCTCTTGTTATGTGTTAGCAGAGAGGCTTTCAGTGGTTTTCACTGCCCCAATCCAACGCTGTGTGTATGGCGGTGCTTGTGCAGTGATGACTGCTGATGCTGTCTCTGCCTCTCAATCGCCTCCTTATAGATCTCTATTCCAGTTACATGCTCTGCGTTGCGTACATTGGGGAAGAAATAAAACGTTCCCTGAACCTCACCGGAGAAATAATTTTGAAATCAGACAATAATAAACTGGAAACTGACACACAAGAACAAAGGGAATCGGTGGAGAGAAGGGCAACTGTGGGTGGAACACATTTTTTTAAAAAAAGGTAGGAGGAAGCAAGGGTTGGGTTGTGACTGAGGCAAATGGGAATGCCCACTGTAAATTTGCAACATACGTGAATATTTTAACAGACCACTCCTGTCTCTCTTTGCTTTATTGTTATGGATGTGGGAAACAGGGCTTCCTTCCCACACTGGGTATTTTTCTACCAATCTATTGCATCGACAACAATTCGCATCTATATCACAATAATCCTTGCATTTGATACAGCGCTTTTCACGTCTTCTCAACGTCTCAAAGCGCTTCGCAGAATATGCTGTAAAGTGAATTGATCGTGTATTTGTGGGCGAAACGCCCACATAGCGCCTTTTGTGTCGGCAAAGGCGCTTCATCCATGCTGTACTTGGCAACGAGAGGAGCAAGGAGGGAAATGCTACGATTTTCTCAGGGTAGTGTTTAGGCTGCAGTTGCATCCAATTTTGGGGAATCTGAAGGTATAAAAGGCACAGCCATGGAGAGGATATAATGATAATAATAATAATAATAATAATCCTTGCATTTTACTATAGCGCCTTTCACATCTTCGAGACGTCTCAAAGCGCTTCACAGAATATACTGTAAAGTGAGTTGACTATATTTGTGGCTGAAACGCGGTAGCCAATAGTGAAGGAATTATTATTCCTAGGAAAAACGATCCGCCAATCGACTAACAACTGGGTTCCTATTTACTGCTAGGTAAACAGAGGAATGGTGGAGTGGTGGATATGGCGGAGATTTGCAAGGATAATACCAACGACAACAACTTGCATTTATATAGTACCCCTCACGCAGGGTAGCGTCCTGGAGCGCTTGACAGTGGCAGAGCCCGATGCCGAGCCGGGTGGAGGTAACAATAATAAAAATACCAGGGATAAGCGTGCACAGCAATCCGGAGAGACTTGATGAACCAGGACTGTTTTCGTTGGATAAGTGGTATAAATTGAGGACGTCCACCAGAGGTTAAAAAAAAACCTTAAAATATTTTACTCGTGGAGTGCCTTTACCCCCAAATGCAGCCTAATTCCGCGTTTCTCCCCCAAAATATACAGTCGATTCACTTTACAGCATATTCCGCGAAGCGCTTTGAGAACGTCTCGGCGACGTGGTAAGGTGTCACGTTACATCGTGACATCGGACGCAAAGCTTCATTAATCAGCGCCCGGGGACGTCCTCTCGAACGTGAAAGGCGCTCTGCAAACGTAACGTCGTTGCCGTGAACGAATTAATACCGAGAACCGGTGCGAACCGTGCGTGTCTCGCGGGGAAATCTGAAATGAAGACGGGGTGGGTGGGGGCGGGGGGGAGAAATATTAGAAAATTGCAGAGTGGGGGGAGGGGGGGGGGAGAGGTATTTTTTGTTGTTGTTGTTGTTTGTTTGTTTGGCGTTAATTATACCCAAGTGCCAAAGAGAGGAAACAAATGGTAGGAGGTGGAGGGAGAGGAGGAGGAGGAGGTGGAGCAGAGAGTGAGATTGGCAGCTGAGACCTCTCGCGAGGGCGCTGTGCAGTATTTGTTGCTGAGTGTCCGGGACAGACAGACAGACACAGACAAATAAATAAATAGCAGCGATGTCCTCTCGGTGCAGAAGCGCAATCCGTTTACTGCAGATCCCCTCCGCGCTGCCGGTCCGACTCACTGCAGCCCGAGGGTACGGCGCAGGTAAGGCTGAGCTGCGGCTCCTCTCTCCCCCTCTCTCTGTGCCGAGGCCACGGCTCCCACTCACTCACTCACTCACTCACTCACTGCGCGCTCTCACGCTCCCGGGGCCCTGTTGCGTTTGCATTGGCTTTGACCCGCACCGAAGGCAATGACCTTCCAGCTCTGCTCTGCTCGCACTCTGCAGCCTTGAGTGTTATTTTGCTGCACCACTGGCAGCAGCTTTGCCTTATGTATATATATGTATATTTCTATATATATATATATATATATTATTTTTTTTGGAAGAGCATCTCAAAGGGATTCACTGAATAATAATGATCTTTGCATTTGATATAGCGCTTTTCACGTCGGGAGGACGTCCCAAAGCGCTTCACAGAATACACTGTAAAGTGAATTGACTGTATATTTGTGGGCGAACGCGGCAGCCAATTGCGCACAGCGATGTCCCGCAAACAGTCGTGGATTGAAAATGACCAATTTATTATTGTTTTTTGTTTTTTTGGAGGGATTATTATTAGGCTCTGTGTGGAGTAAGGAAACTTGCCCAAGGTTTCGCCCTGTGCCTGGAATTGAACTCAGGTCTCTCACTTGCAAAGCGAGTGCTCTAACCACTGAGCTACAGGACGTGGCTCAGGGAGAGTGAGGCAGGTGCACAGGCAAAGCAGTTTGGAGAAGGGAATCCTGGATCACGAGGGCGTAGCAGCTGGATGCCAACCCAGGGGTGGGAGAGTGGGGGCACAAGCAGGACACTGGAGCTGGGTGTGGGCTGGGGAAAACTACCGCAAACCTTTGAAAATCAGGATCTTGAAAATGATTCCCAGCGACACATCGGATTTAAGAGATTCCGAATATCTCGCCCCACCGGCTGTTTGTGGGACTTTGCTGTGCGCGGCCGGCGGCTGCGTTTGACCCACACAATGCACAGTCAATCCACTTTACAGTGTATCCCGTGAAGCGCTTTGAGCCGTCTCAATGATCCACTATGTCAAACGCAAGGATTATTTTGATCTAAATATCGTAAGAGGGGTATTGGAGAAAGGGTAGGTAAATGGGACTGAAAGGATTGCGCTTAAAAGAGCCAGCACAGATACGATGGGCCGCATGGGCTTCTTCTGTGCTGTAAATCTCTTTATGTGAGGGTGATGGGTGAGCAAGGCATGGGTGAGCGTTTCATGTGCTTAGTGTAAGCAGAGCTGGATGCCGATGATCGTGACAATGAGTCATATGCAATTCCAGATCTAATTAATCCATGTGCCAGGAGGAAAATTGGGCACAGTCGTGAGTTTTATCTAACGCTATTCCAGCCGGAAATCTATGAAAGCCCTCTGCATCTACTCTGGTCGGTGCAAAGGAACTGGAGTAATTTATAATCCAGTTTTCCTGCCTTCACTACACTTAGTCACAAAATTTAAAGTTTAAATGTAATTTAATTTTAAGTTAATATCAGCAAACGTATAGTTCACTCTTCATGACAATGTAGCCATGGCCTAAGGCAGGCTGCTCTCTCTCTCATCTCTTTCTATCGTGGTTCCATAGCGTAGTGGTCAGTGTGCTCGCCTGGCAAGCGAGAGGACCCGACTTGGATTCCCGGCCAGGGCAAAATCTTAGGGAAGTTTCCATACTCCAAAGGTCTCTGTTTACCCAGCAAGTAAGTAGGAACCTAGCTGTTAGTCGAATGGCAGATCGCTTTCCGAGGGTCGTAATCCCTCCAAAAAACAATCACTCAATCCATAACTGTTTGTAACATACTGATGTGCGCAATTGGCTGCTGCGTTTTGGCAACAAAATACACAGACAATCCATTTTGGATACAGTGAAGTCCTGTAGCTCAGTGGTTAGAGCACTTGCTTTGCAAGTGAGAGACCTGAGTTCAATTCCAGGCACAGGGCGAAACCTTGGGCAAGTTTCCTTACTCCACACACCTAATAATAATCCCTCCAAAAAAACAAAACAATAATAAATTGGTCATTTTCAATCTATGGCAGTTTGTGGGACATTGCTGTGCGCAATTGGCTGCCGCGTTCGCCCACAAATATACAGTCAATTCACTTTACAGTGTGTTCTGTGAAGCGCTTTGGGACGTCCTCCCGACGTGAAAAGCGCTATATCAAATGCAAGGATTATTATTATTATTATTTTACAATATATTCTGTGAAGCTCTTTGAGAAGTTTTAACGATGTTATAAGGCGTTATATCTAAAGCAAGGATTATTATTTAAAAATCCAAAGATGGCCTCTTGTTCTGAGGGGTTTAAACAGATTCCAAGCCTGCTGGGCGAGGCTGAACTGTATTGCAGACCCGTGAGTAATGTATAGCATATTCTCAACTAATGAAAACTGACTTTGAGATACATTCACATGATACTCCCCCTCTTAGCCCCCCAGGCTGGGGTAGCTTGATTTATAAATTTGCCTATTGTGGAAAATGCTTCATTTCTGTGTTAAGCACTGCAGGATTTCTTTAGCAGTGGAATGGATCAAAACGTTAACATGGTAGGAAAATAAAATGCAGATGGAAGTCTGTCAGTATCCTCAGCAGTTTGTAGTTTTACAAGAGAAAAATAATGACGGTAATCTCCAGTACATCTTTTACAAAAGGACGGTCAGACTGCTATGATCCTGATCTGACTCTTCTTTTGAAACAGAAGCACAGGACCCCATGGGCTCTTTTGCTGCACTTTAGGGACTATTTTTAAATGATCACAGTAGAAGGCATTCCATTTTGACTTGAATGCAAAACAGCTGGTTGATTCTGACTGTGCCCATCATCTAATGGTGATAGGAGTAAGAAGCAAAATGTTTTTTTTCCTTCCAATTCTACTAATCAATCTGCCTGCCCCCCAAATATAATTTAACAATACGGTCTATAATTCCTGCATTAGGTGGCAGTCTGGCTCAGTCGGTAACATTCTCGTTCTAAGTCAGTGGATTGTGGGTTCAAGCCGCATGTCTGAGCTGACACCAGTGTGTTTTTTTTGGGGTGGGGGGTTGGAAGTACTGCTAGTTGGAGATGCCGTCCTTTGGACAGGATATTATGCTGAGGTGCCGTCTGCCTCTTGGGTGAATGTTGAAACCATGACACTATTCGAAAAGAGAAGGGAGTTTCTCCCGGTGTCCTGGCTAACATTTCTCCAGATAAAATTGGTCATTTACTTCACGCCTTTTGTGGGATATTGCTATGCGCAAATTGGTTGTCATGTTTGCCTACAAATATACAGTCACTACACTTTACAGTAAAAACAGGTCCTGTGAAGCTTTTTGAGATTTTTCGCTGATGGGAGGTGGCGCTATATCAAATGTAAGGATTATTGTCTTATCATTTGTGGAATCCTGTAGCATATTGGTTAGAGCACTCGCCTCGCAAGCGAGAGGACCGGGGTTCGATTCGCAAGCAAGGTGAAATATTAGGCAAGTTTCCTTACGGCATACGCCTCTGTTTACCTATCAGTAACCCGGTTGATTGGCGGATTGCTTTTTTGGGGGTAATAAAATAAATAACAATTTTGTTACTCCATACAGAGACGTGGAACACTGCCGTGCGCAAATGGCTACTGGGTTTCGCCCCAAAAAATATACAGTCAATGCACTTTACAGTATCTTCTGTGAAGCATTTTGAGACGTCTCGAAGATCTAACTGTTTAGCCAGAATCAACCAGCTATGTTGCATTCTTTCCCCCAAACCTAATGGAAACTTTCCAGACTCTTTCTAAGCAGTGGCTCTGCGTTTCTTATGTTTGAGAGCTCTGTACCAACTTAATACAGTAGCCCATTAAGGTTGTTCATTCGCCCTCTCTTCACTAAGCATTAGACTTAGTGTTGGGTTTAAACATTAGACTGAGTGCTGGCTTTAAATAAAATAAATTGTATGTTAATCGGTAACTAGTCTGACCTGGTTTGCTTACATACCTGAATGTTGTGTTTAATGTTAACATGAGTGTGTATTTGCACAGCCAATCGAAAAGTTGCAGTAAAAAGAAAAATGTGGTAATGTGCTGCATGTTTTTTTTGCTTTCTTTGAAGGCAGCCAATATCAATACATAATAGTGGAAAAGAAAGGAGAGAAACAAAATGTGGGCCTTATCCAGCTGAATCGGCCCAAAGCGTTGAACGCACTGTGTGATTCGCTGATGAGAGAGCTGAACCAGGCTGTTGAAACCTTTGAAGACGATCCTGAGATAGGAGCCATGGTTCTCACTGGCAGTGAAAGAGCCTTTGCAGGTAGTTGTTCAGGCAATGTGATAACTGTTGATTTATTTTTGACACCTGTGAAACCCATCACCATGCTTAAGAATATACAAATTACTCACGTGCTCACGCAGTGAATACAGACGTGTAGACTAGCTGTCATTCCTCATCATAGTGTATATTGTGGAGTCCTGTAACTTATTGGTTGGAGCACTTGCCTCTCAAGCGATTCCCAGGCAGGGCAAAACCTTAGGAAAGTTTCCTTACTCCATATGCCTCTGTTTTCCTAGCAGTAAGTAGGAACCTGTTTGTTAGTCGATTGGAGGATTACTTTCCGGGGGTAATAATCCCTTTTTTTTTTAAAAAAAATTTGGTCAATCAAGCCACAACTGTGTGTGGGACACTGCTGTGTGCAATTGGCTGTGCGCCTAAAAAATATACAGTCAATTGACTTTACAGTATATTCTGTAAAACCCTTTGAGATGTCTCAACGATCTGATAAGTTGCTCTACCAAATGCAACGATTATTATTGCGCTGTTTGAAATTTCATACACTGGTGGGGCTCTGCTCTCATAATGTCTATTGATGTGCATTGTGTATCTGCATTGTGCATATGGGTGTGTTGTCCTGGTGCCTGAATCCCCACTCTATTTGTTGTATTACTAGCTGGAGCTGATATCAAGGAAATGCAGGACCGAACATTCCAGGAATGTTACAGAGGAAACTTCCTTTCTCATTGGAACAGGTTGACGTTGGCTAAAAAGCCAGTAATTGCTGCTGTGAACGGCTTTGCTGTAAGTAGCGACATATCGCTATGTGAATGTGTTGCACAAACATTTGCCGTTTAAACAGTCCACTTGCATGCTATTTAACAGTCGTAAAACTCCTTACGATTGGTATAGCGCCTTTCATGTTGGGAGAACGATTTCAAATACTTCACAGGATGTAGTGTAACGTATAGTGACTGTGTATTTTGTAGCCAAACACAGTAATGTCCCACTAACAGCCATGAAGTGAATGAGCAATTTTATTTTTGAACGTTATGTGTTGAAAGTCATTACATCCCGGTGTTGTGTGAACTCTTTATCCCTGTGTTCCCTATTGTTTATTTTTCAGTTCCACCTGCATTTCTTGCTTTTATATACTTACTCTGGTAACCAAGTCAGATCATCTTAATTAAATTTTACAGCAACCGACTTTGGAAATAAAACAAAATTGATGCATTACATTGTGCAATTACCCTAGAGGTAGTGCAGAGGAGAGCAATGAGGTTGATCCTCGGTGTTAGAGAAATGAGCTATCAGCAACGATTAAACAAGCTGCTGGGGCTCTTCATTCTTCAAAGAAGACGACTTAGAGGAGAACTCACAGATGTGTGTAAAAGTTTAAATGGGGTTGAGAAAGTAAACCCAGATCAATACTGCAGGATGCTGTAAGACAGTAGAACAAGAGGACACGGGTTTAGAGTTGGAAAGGGCAGATACCAAGTTTTTCTTCACTTAAATAGTAATCAATGACTGGAATACATTGCCAGGTGGTAGAAGCCAGGACACTGGACTCTTTTAGAAAGCAGCTTTGTGTTGTGATAAGGGCGTGGTAGGTGGGTATTTTGGAAGGATGAGATTGAATGGGGGCCAAATAACCTTTGTAAATCTGGTGATCTTGTACGTCAGGGTTTCAGTTTCTGATCACAGTCCAGTAGCTCCCCGCGGCCCCCCCCCCGCACACACCCACACATACACACAGTCATAGAGGAGGGTCTTGAGATGTGCCTTGAAGGAGGCAAGGGAGGGAGCAAAGTGAAGGGACTGTGGGATGGAGTTCCAAAGGGTAGGAGCCTGGTTTGGGAGAGAACATGAGCTGCAGAGTTCTGGATGATCTGCAGCTTGTGGAGGGAAGAGTTGGGAAAGGACTGTTGAGGGTCAAACAAAACGCCAAGGTTCTGGATTAGCTCAGTGAGGTGGAGTGTGCATCCGTGAATGGTGTTCCTGCCAGTGCCTGAGGTTTAGAGGCGCTGATGGGAGCCAATCAGGAGGGCCTCAGTCTTGTTGACGTTCAACTGTAGAAAGTTAGCTCTCATCCAGGACTTCATAGAATTATACAGCCCACAAGGAGGCCATTCGGCCCATCGTGTCTGTGCCGGCTCTTTGAAAAGAACTATCCAAATCAATTCCACTCCCACCCTCTCTCCCCATAGCTCTGCAAACTGTCCTCTTCAAATAATTATCTACTTTTCTCTTAAAAGTTGTTATCGAATCGGCTTCCACCTCCCTTTCAGACTTTGTTTGACGAGACTTTCTGTCAGACAGCAGTGGTCCTGGAGTTTTCTGCCCACACTCAACAATTCAGGTTCATGTGTGAAGAATAATCACTGGTCACCCCAGCGTAAACCTGTGCTTGGGTTGAGATGGGGTGGTGGTGGTCAGCGAGGAGGGGGCGGGTAGCGAGAAAGCAATACATCAACCCCTGAGAAAAGGTTGTAAAGGAGTTCCCATCGTGACTTTGACCTTTTGTGTGTTCTCCACAGCTCGGAGGAGGCTGTGAGTTGGCCATGATGTGTGACATCATCTACGCAGGAGAAAAGGCCCAGTTTGGACAGCCGGAGATCTTGCTGGGGACTATTCCGGGTAAACACACTTCGTTGATTATTACAGCATTGCCTTACACCGGTTCAGTTACACTACAGTGTAGTGAGATTAGACGACTGCTCCACAGCACTTGCTACCTGGCATTTTTGAGGCTTGTCCATAATCGTGTAGGACGTGTGCTGCCGCTCACTGATTAAGTGATCTGGGATACTACTGTGCATGAGGGGTACTATATAAATGCAAGATGTTGTTGATTCATAGCAAGAGTCCTAAAGTGGCCACATTGATGTATAAATTGAGGCTGATCAGCATCATTGCTGATATTATGACCAAAAACTACTCTTTTGAAAGAGGGTAACGGGGATTACAGGCCCTTAATTTAACATTGCATTTGACAATGCAGATTCCTTTAAACTTCTCCCACCCCCCCAGTACTGCATTGGAGTATCAGCAAAGACTTATGAGCTCAAGTCCCAACATGGCGCTTGAACACATGGAGTCCTGTAGCTCAGTGGTTAGAGCACTCGCCTTGCAAGCGAGACACCTGGGTTCAATTCAATGCAGGGCGAAACCTTGGGCAAGTTTCCTTACTCCACACACGTAATAATCCTCCAAAACAAAACAATAATAAATTGGTCATTTTCAATCCACGACTGTTTGTGGGACACTGCTGTGTGCAATTGGCTGCCGCGTTTCGCCCACAAATATATGGTCAATTCACTTTACAGTCTATTCTGTGAAGCGCATTGAGATGTCAAGAAGATGTGAAAAGCGCTATATCAAATGTAAGGATTATTATTATAACACATAACCATCTGACCCAGTGGCAAGAGTGTCACCAGGATGACACCAATAATTTTTGAATCAATAAGTTACTGAATAAATATCAAGTCCCCTGCATATCCTGGTCAGTGAGCTCCCTTCTGCACTATTCTAACCGTTCAACCAGCTGAGGGTTATAGAACGTTTGTGTTGAGAGTCTTGCATCAGTGCTGAGATTGTACTGTGAAGATTACGGATGGGTTGGCTGTGTACTTTACCTGAGCATATTACCACACACGAGAGATTGCCCAACTGGACTGGCCTAAAAACAAACTTTTGAACTCCTGCAGCGATGATCATTCCATTGGGGCTTCCTACATTCTGCCTCCCTCTTTTGAGTCAGTAGTTCAGCCATCGAAGGCCAGATTGAACGTCAGTGTACAGTTGCAACGTGCTGGTTATTCCTATTGTTAGAGACATAGATACGTGGTATTAGATGGGGGTATTAAGTGCTATGGTGAAATGACAGGGCATTAGGAATAAAAGATCAGCCAAGATCTAATAAATTGGTGGAACAGGCTCAATGTGCTGAATGGTCTTCTGTTCCTGTTCTTCCTGTGTTCCTAAGCTCAGGTCCAGATCAGTGAGAGAACATTGGATACAACTATGTGTCTTGTCTGATATATAGTAAGATTTTATTGTTTGCAGCTGTAATGATGTTCTTGCAAGTGGAGCTCATCCAATAATAATAATAATAATACTAATAATCCTTGCATTTGATATAGCGCTTTTCACGTCGGGAGGACGTCCCAAAGCGCTTCACAGAACACACTGTAAAGTGAATTGACTGTATATTTGTGGGCGAACGTGGCAGCCAATTGCGCACAGCAATGTCCCACAAACAGTCGTAGATTGAAAATGACCAATTTATTGTTGTTTTTGTTTTTTTGGAGAGATTATTATTAGGCGTGTGGAGTAAGGAAACTTGCCCAAGGTTTTGCCCTGCCTGGAATTGAACTCAGGTCTCTCACTTGCAAAGCGAGTGCTCTAACCACTGAGCTACAGGACTCCACAAATGCCAAACTGTGTTCAAGGAAAACATTTACTTGCATTTTTATGGAGCTTCTTTATGTCGAAACATCTCAAAAGTGCTTTGCAGTAATTGCAGTGAAGTGTTGTGATTGCCTTTTGCAATCACTACACACAGGAAGATGCCACAACTAGGAGAAACAGAAATTAATCTGAGGCCAGAACACCAGGAGAAATCGCCTTCTTTATTCCAATAGTGTAGTGGGATCTTTAGCATCCGTGTGAAGAACAAACAGACAGGACTCAGGTTTAACATTGCTTCCAAAGAGCAATATCTCTGACAGTGCAGCATTCCCCTAGATACTGAACTGGAATGTCAATCTAGACTGAGGTCAAGTGCCGATGTGGGGATGGAATCCATAACCTTCTTGCCCCAGGGGTGAGAATGCTGCCAAGGTGACTTTTCACTACGTTTTTTTTAACAACAAAAATCACAGTTGTTGTTTTAAAGTCCCAAACCAATGATGTGAAGCCACTGAGATCTGTACTATAATTGTTCAGGAAAACCATTTCACTGGGGACATGAATAATAAAGGCAATATCCTCCCAGTTAATTAAAACACAAGCCATCCCGATGAGGGAATGGATTAAGGCACGAGCGAGCGATTGATTTTTTGGTGACAAGGCACTGGTGTAAATACTAAAGCTTGCAATGGTTTCATTTGGTTCAGGGGCTGGTGGGACTCAACGGCTGACGAGAGCAGTGGGGAAGTCACTCGCCATGGAAATGGTTCTCACTGGAGATCGAATCTCAGCTCAAACAGCCAAAGAGGCAGGTATGGGTGTTGACTAGTTTCTACAGTTTCTGATCTGTTCTTACCTAACAAGTGCATGATTTCAGCTGAACCTTTCTCTGCTCAATAAATTAGTGCAACAGAGTAAAGATCATCCAATGGTAGTGTTTCTCCACTAAACTCATTTCAAAGATTAGATTGATTAGTAAAAAGGTACTTTTGCAACGTGCAGACTAGTGTTAATTAAAGGGTTTCAAAAGCCCCCAAATTTCTCTTGTGGCCCTTGAGTTAAACATGGAGAGTTGAGCGATGTTTTCTCAGGAGCAAACTAAAGAGTGATTTCTTTAAAATAATTATACAGGATATTCCTCCTTTCAGTTTCTTTTGAAGCACAACCAACCATGTGGCTGTCAATTAAAAATTGTTTTTTGTTGACTTGTTTCTAAGGCCTCGTCAGTAAAGTGTACCCAGTTTCTGAGGTGGTCGAAGAGGCCATCAAATGTGGAGAAAAAATAGCCAGCAACTCGAAGCTGATCACCGCAATTGCAAAGGAGGCAGTCAATGCTGGTAGGCAGAAAGCCCATAGCAAGTGCTTACTTGCAAGTATGTTTTATTGCATGTATCCCCTCCCACACAGGGGATATATATATATATAAGTGTGAATCAAAAGTCCTTACTCATAGATCTATATGAGATATTCAAACTGCTTGCCATGTAGACGTTTACGCATCAATCAACTCAGTAACAAAAAGTTTAATGAACACTGTGAAGGACACCTGTAATAATTGCACAATCTTTACGAATATTGTCTTTTAAAAAAAACACAATTAATAATTAAACTATGAGTAAGGACTTCTGATTCACCCTATATCTTATAATAATAGACAAAATGTCTGTGTGTGTGTGTGTGTCTGTTTTACTTGTTATTTGGATCCTTTTTCCACTTTTTGGTAAAATATGTTCACAGTGGCTATGGGGAATTTGGAGACTGTATTGCCTTACATTATTTTACCTGTGGGCAAGAGGGCTGTACAGGTTAACTGAATCATATGTTGGAAAAGAAGAACGGAAGAAAATTTCCTGGGTTATTTTTAGATTTTTTTGTCTGCTATTTATTTTCGGTTTTACTTATTCTGCGGCCATCAAATGAAAGTAACAGATGGACAGTTACACTAGTGAGAACTTCAGCCTTTTTAAATGTTACAGGATCCCAAATTCCACCTCCTGTGTTCAATATCAGGCAGACATGTGGAATCATTCTTAAATCATGTCTTTATTTGGAAGAAGGTTTTCTTTAGTTCTTAAAAAGAACTGGCTTCTGAACAAACCGAATTGAGCAATTTTCCACAATTCCTTAAAATTTGAAGACAAAATAGTCTTACAGGCCAAGACTAAGTGGAGTTTGGGGCCTACAGCGTTTTAACCATTGAAAAATGAACCTTCCTGTGGGCTCACTTACTCAGTGCTGTATGCACGTGCCTTTATTTCAGCTTTTGAGCTATCGTTAACAGAAGGAAATCGACTGGAGAAGAGATTGTTCCACATGACATTTGCCACTGTAAGTGAGCTTTGCTTTGACTACAACATCTTATGTTCATAAAATTCCTTGCATTTGATACAACACTAAATGCATCAATGCGTTTCACATGTACTGACTGTGTATTTATAGGTGAGCCCTTCGGGCTATTTGCCCACAGCCTTGAACTATAATCAGCCTTGAAGTCAATGACCCAATTTATAAGAAAATAATAATCTTTATATTTGATATAACATCTTTCACATCAAGAAGACACCTCAAAGTGCTTTACAGGATATATTGTAAAGTATAGAGACTGTCAGCAAATGCAGCAGCTAATTTTGTGCACAGTAATGTCCCACAAACAGCCATGAAGTGAATGACCCATTTTATCCAGAGGATTATTGGCTTGGGAGAAACTCCCTTGTCTTTTCCAGTTATGCCATGGCATATTATAGCGTCCAACCGAACAGATTAGTTAAACACTGAACCTTTGATAATGCAATGCTCCCCTATGTTCCGAGGCATTCAGCTGATGCCTTGACAAATGTTTTATTTCAGAAAGACCAAAAGGAAGGAATGACTGCATTCGTTGAGAAGAGGAAGGCAGTGTTCAGCAACCAGTGATTGGAAGGAGAAGTCTTTGCTAGCCTCACTGAAGAAACTGAAAACCGATCCTTTTTAAAAAAAAAAGGCAAAATAAAATCTTGCATCTTGGATGGTCAAACCATTGAAGACAATATCAAAACCACGATAAACAGCTTCCTGATTTCAAATAAAAACAATTGTATTTTTAATTTTTTTACCCATCTATTTACCCATTAGTTTTATTTTTACATTGGGTAGGGTAAGTGTTTAGCCCAGCAGAATAGAGCAGCTCAGCTGGTATGGTATGGTTTGATGAATGGTACCATCTACATCCTAACTTCTTATGAACCTTATGGCTCTACCTTCTCTCTCCTCATGATCTTAGTCTCTTAGATTGAGGACTTCTTCCACCATGACAGACCTTGCTAGACAGGCAACAGGAAGTTTGCCAGACAGTGCTCAGCCAATACAGTTTTAGCTGGTTAGACTCCAGCAATACCTCTGATGTATATTCTGAAGTTCTTAAGCCTTGGCTCTTGCCAACCTGCACTTAATACTCTCTTGAATTAGGTAAGAAGTGCGCATCCCTCCAGACAAAGAGTTTGCACTCCATTACAGACGTAGGGGAATTTTTTATGTGAAAGTGGCATATATGGACCTTAATCTGGTTTGGAAACTCTTAAACATAGTTATGGGTTTCTGCATATATCAGATTCTTGGCTGACCAAAAAAATAACATGAACAGATAGCTGGTTGCAAACCGCGCACAAGCTCAGCCAACTGGGAGACAAGGTTGACTGGAGTGAGTTACTATGGTCAACCTCACAGCCAAGCTCTGAGAAAGAATTGGGCTGTTTTCAATCTTACTGGGATAAACGTTTGAGTTATTGATAATTGTACCAGACTTGCTTTGTACAGCAATTCATTCCATACATAACCTGGTGAGCTCAGAACATACTGACTCTTTTTGGAATGCATGGTTAATAGTGTTTGTCTCCCAGCGCAATAGATAAGATGCTATAAATGGCACAGATTTAAAATCGAGAATTTGGGAAAAGTTAATAGGCTTGAAGTGCTGCACCCAGAAAGCTTTTATTAAAATTCCTCACAATCCAGAGCAGCATTCCCTTCAGGATTTTAAAATACCCTAAGAAGGAATTGGACTGATTTCAGCATTTTACTTAAAATGGGCAGCTTCCAGATCCATGTCACAATGAGGAAATATCCTCCCATCGGTCTTCTCAAACAATAACATGGAACACATCGTCTCAGAAAACTAGACGAGAAATCAGTTGGGGATTTTTTATGTGACAAATGGGAAGACTTGTTGGGAGAGTAATACATCTATTAAGGGCAGTGGCCAGGAAGTGGGTGTTGGGGAGATTTGTAGTATGTGAGCTGTGGAATGCTCTGTGGCACAGCAAGCTAGATGGGCTGAACGGCTGGCCTCTTGTTCCTAATTTTATGTGTTCCAGCCAGCCCACAATAGCTGATGTGTGAAGTGTGGTGTATTTATCCCAACCAGCAGCAGGGTGTTGCATTTACAAACCGCTCACATCACCACATTCCCTTTCTTGGTTGTAGTGTTGCATCCTGTGTCTGCTCCAGGTGTATTCACCTCCTATAGAAAGATGAAGGCGTTTCACAAACAACAACAGCTTGGATTTATATAGCACCCTCCACGCTGGACGGCGTCTCAGGACGCTTCACAGTAACGGATCCTGGGACCGAGCCAGGGGGGGGGGGGGGGGAAGGTGACCAAAGGTGAAAAGAAAGGTCTTCAGCAGAGACCTGAAAATGGGAAGGGAGTGAGTGAGACGAAGGGAGTGAGGAAGGCAGTTCCAGAGCCTCGGGACATAGTGGCTGAAGGCACAGCCACCGAGGGTGTTTCGGAGGACTCGGGACGAGGAGGAGGCCAGACCCGGAGGAACGAAGGCAACGGGTATTGTTTTGAGGAGAGAGGAGGTCAGAGAGGTAGGGGGGTGCAGAGGAGTGCAGGGACTTGAATACAAGGGTGAGGATCTTGAAATCGATCTTCTCTGGGATGGGCAGCCAGTCCAGTCTGGCAAGGACTGGGGTGATCGGGGAAAAAAGGGCTGAACTGCTGGCCTCTTATTCCTAATTTTATGTGTTCCAGCCAGCCCACAAGAGCTGATGTGTGAAGTGTGGTATTTATCCGAACCAGCAGCAGGGTGGAGCAAGAGAACAGTGGCTCACAAACCCAATGATTTGTGCAAATCCTTTACCGTCCAGCACATTGGGACATCCTCCTGACATGAAAGGTGCTATATAAATGTAATTTTTGTTGTTTGTGTTAAAATGTCAATTGGTCAAGGATTTGCTACACATTACAGTAACTTCTGTGAAGACCAATAAAGCACTGACAAGGCACCAGAAAAAGCAATTGCCACTAGATGGCCCTATTTTATCAAAGACCATATGTGTGAGAGATTTATAAGCTTTCAAGAACTAATACCAAATAAATTGCTTGTGTAACTTGGAGTTACTTTTAACAATTTGTAAATAAAGTGTGAATTTCCCTCTTAAAATATGATCTTGCTTTATTTAATAGCTGAAGCATATACATATTATATATTACATGTATTATTGTAGAAATAATGCTTGCATTTGATATAGTGCCCTATCATGTCAAAACATCTCAAAGAGCTACACTTTTCTGTAAAGTGTAGTGATTGTATTTGTAGGTGAACACAGCAGCTGATTTGCATAGAATAATATTGCACAGTCAAGAGGTGAATGACCAATCAACTGAGGGATTGTTGGCCTGTACACCAGGAAAAATTCCCTTCTCTTTTCGAACACCTTCATGGGATCTTTATTGTCTGCCTGAATCAGTAGGATAGAATCTTAGTTAAGATCTCGTGCAAAGGATGTCCCCACCAACAAAGCAACTCTTTCCCCCAGTATCAGCCAAGACCGTGACCTCAGAGTCTCCAAGGTAGAGAATTCAGATCCAGGGTAGCGGCTTACATTATAAATAACAGCACAGTGTGCTCCAAGACAGTGACACTCACTTAATTTACTGACTGTTGGTATAAAAAAAACAGCTGTGTTCTGGCCTATCATTAAAAAAAGTTGGTGGGGGGGACACAGCAATAATTCCTGTTTGTCCGCATCTGCAATCCCTGTTCCCAATTGTCCCGGGCTCCACTGTTCTCCTGATGTTACAATGTGTTCTTATTGGCACGAAAGGAAGCCAAGGGTTGAGCTCATGTTATTGGGAGAGACTCAGGAACACATCAAGGTTTTAACCCATTCCTGTTGCGTGGCCAAATCCACAATGGGAGATGGTGGATGCAGAAAGTGTTGATTCTTTGGAATGCAACTTAGATAGATTTATTTTAGGAAATAATATTTTGGGATACATTACAGTCTATGGATAGTTCAGGACATGACAAATGCATGCAACTGCCAGGACTGTGGGAGGTGAACTGGATGGACCTTGGTCTTCTTTCCTCCAGCATTTCCTATGTTCCTATAAGGCAAGGACTGTAACCCAGAATAACAGTGAGCAAACGAAGCGGTGAAGAGGTAAAATCACAAATGGGAATGCGAAACACAAACAAAAAAAGGAAGAGTATTTAGCAAAAAAAAATGTTTTAATGCTCTGACTGTATAAAGATACATCGCTCTGATTGATAATAAATATCCACCCTGTTTTTTTGTGGGTCGAGGGGAGGGGGGTGGGTGGGGAGGGAAGGTGGATAAATAAACCTTTTGAGTTTCATCCTGATATTTTACATTTTCACCATTTTCTACCCTTCACAATTCCTAATAATAAAAATGCGTCACATTCCGAAAATTGATCAGGTAACACACACTCCTATATTCAGGATTCAAGATCAGCCATTGAGTTTTGAGACTGTGACATTAATACAATCCCCTTCCCCCTCCCCACCTCTTCCCCATTTACAGCCCAGATAACACTGACTGATCTGATAACCTGCTATCTGTGTGCATGTGTGACTGCAGTCCCATCGCAGATAAGACTTTGTACATTTTTATTTGCATTCATATCTCATAATTTTTTTCCCTCCAAATGCCTAAAAGATCAACACATCTTTATCCAAAATTCTTTAAAAAATGTATAAAATCGTATCTGTCGTGGGACTGCAGGCACTCGCTATACAAAATAACAAATACATGTATAAAATCTGTATGATTGCAGCTCCATTGCAGATGCGATACGACTCTGGACATATATTTATATACAGATGGAATAAGATTGTTTTCCTACTCCGTTGCTTTGTAGAGATTCCATCGCATGAAACTGACAAGATCCACGCTCACTGCTTTTTAAGACGGGAGAGACCATGGAGCTGGGTTCCTGCTGCAATCTCTCCCATCTGCTCAGATCCTGCACCGAAAGTCTGCGTACACCAACCACAGCGTCAAGGGGTCGGTCAACAAAAACACCCCGTCCGCACAGACAGGTGCCTCTTCAGCCCGATTTAACGTGATTTCTCCCCACTTCACAACAGTGGCATCCGGCAGGGATGACAGACAGACAGACAGACACAGACAGACAGACAGACAGGTGGGTGGGTGGGCTTCCTTCTGCACGGATGCTCGGAAGGACGGGGTCGAGGGAGGTTGTGCGAACTGTAGCGTCGCTTCTCATCGAGTCTAATCTGCAGCCGCTGCTGCTGTGCCATCGCAATGTCTCCTTCGTTTCCCTAAAGGTAAGAAAGTTTTGCACATCGGGGCGACACGTAACTGCACCTCTCCTTCCCTCTCCTCCCCCCCACTCTCTCTCTCTCTCTCTCCTTTGAATTTTAGGCATAAAATGCAAGGATTATTTATTGTTATGATGATAATGATGATGATGATGTTCTCTTTTGTCGCTGTCTCACTGCATTCCCGCAGAATGAATGGTTTTCTATTTTTTTTAAAAAAATCCTGAAATGCACACAGTAAAATGTTGATCGTAATTGCAACAGCCACGTTTGCGAGTCAATTCAATCTGCTTTGCTTGTTGCAACACGTCCTGACCTTCCTGCTGCTGGTTAAGTGACCGACCGACCCGAGTAGGGGGGAAAGGCTGTGTAAGAGCAGAGCAGAAAATACTGCACACTTCCAACAAGTGGAGAGCAAGGAACTTCCTAGATTGAGACTCACTGTTTGCACTTTCAATGAAAGAAACTCTCGGACGTAACGGATAATTGCAAACGTTGGAAATAGTGTTGTCGTGGTGTGTGCAATTTTAAATCGTAAATAAAATAGAGCCCGATCACTTCCACCGTTAATTGAATGGATCTTCAGCAAAGGGTGGGGTTGGGGGGTGGGAGAGAGTATTAATTTCCCAACTCACCTGCCACTTTGCCATGTAATCAACAGAGGGCAGCAGTGCTTCACCAAGTAACTAAGTAAGTAAGTAAGTGAGTAGGTAAGTAAATTGTAAGCAAGAATCTCTCTCCCTCCCTCCACCCACCCCCTCCCCCCAATCAGTTCAGAGCTCGGCGCTCCGAATAAACTATTATCACACGTGAAGGCATCCGATTATTATTTTTAAAAAGAAAAAAAATCTCAGTGTTACTCAGTCTGTCTTCAGGGCATATTGCCCCTCCTCCCCTCCCCCCCCCCCTCCTCTACGAGTGGGTACCGTCTATGCTGTTCCTCAAACTGTTTCTTCTCTTAGAGAACGATTAAAATCATGTGGAGCCGATTAAACCCTCTATGAACCGTGAGGTCGGATTGTTTTAATCGCATTTGTCATCTCTTTATTCCAATGGCCGACTTGATGTGTGGGGATTGCTATTGCAAATGACGGTCACTTGAAAGGTTTTACACACCCACACTCACACATATGCACAAACACTTATATATATATGTATAAATATATATGTGGATATAAACATCTTCAGCCACTTGATCGGTGGTTAACCCTGTTCCAGGTCACATTAGGAAAAGCTTTAGGTGTTAAATTAATTTATAATAAACCCAAAGCGATTTGAACCCGTAGAATCATGAGAATTACACTAAAAAGGGGAGTGCATTTGACTCTCAGATCTTACACTGGTGTCAGCTCCTGCACTGGAGTTTTGATGTACAGCCGCATTTAACTGATCCGCATTCCCTGCTCTGTCTCCTATTGCAATAACTTTGCAATATTACAATATTTGATGTAGAGAGAGAGAGGTGGATACGGATTTATAAACACAGCGATATTGAGAGAACTACGTGGACAGGCAGACGTGTTGATTTTGCACGCATGTTGTTTGGTTTTAAATTGCATACATCGACATTATTTGAAAGCATTATTTGAAATCAGAGAGCTGTGTGCTGTTTAGAGCAGTGTTCACATATCTGGGATGTCTTTTCCTGTTCAGTCTGGTTGGGGTGGGGGTGGGGGGGGGGGGGGGGAGATTGTCAGTTAAAAAAAGCTCTGTTAAAATAACCTGACTCGAGGAAAGGGTTATGATTCCTCGTCGATGAAAGTCACATTGATAACCTCACATTGGTAAACACGGTGTGTATCAGTTACACTGGTAAACTCACATTGGTAAACACGGTATATATTGGTTACATTGTTAAACTCGCGAGTAAACACGTTGGTTACACTGTTAAACCTCAAGGAGATACACTTGTCTCAGTCTGAAAGTCGTATGAGAGTAATGCAGTGAATGTGTACTTTAAAAGCCCCTCTATGCCCCCGATCTATCGTTTTTAATCGGGTCCGTGCAAAGTTAGATGCACTTTTGAACAGTATTTTCACTCGTTCTCCCAGAGGTTCGAGAGAGAGAGAAAGAGAGAGAGAGAGAGAGAGACGGGGAAGTGACTGAGTTTAGCTCTGCAGCCTCTGGTTTCAGGGGAAAGATGTGCTGAAGGAGAAGAGGCGATATTCTGGGCATTGGAATCACATTTAAATCTCTCTGTGTCACCTGCACACATTATACTGTTCCTATCTATGCCCACACCATTCACACAGCTCGGGGGGGAATCAACAGTAAAGTGTGCCTCCCTGCCAGCCAGCAGATACAGGATAAGAGTCGTGTTGGTGTGCATGCTGAAAATACAACACCATGTGTAATCTCAGAAGGTCTGCCTGTCGATCTGTATGTAGCTATCTGTCTGCACACATAATCTCTATTCAACTAACGATAATATTTGTTTAGGTGCCTGTCTTTATGTGTCTCTGCGCCCGTGTATGTGTATATACAGTACAACTCCCTCTATGTTTGTATCTATCCAGGTAGTATGTGTATATATTTCGGTGTAGTTCTCTCTATCTATCTGGTCTTGACTATGGGTGTATCTATCTGTAGCCTCCATGTAAGTATCATCTGTTTGCATTTGAATACATATTTGGTTAAATACCGTTTACTTCAATGGAACAAATATTGTAAAAACAAATCGTAAATGCATCATAGCGAAAAGGGGATGACGAACGCTTTAACTCGACCCAACAAAACACATTATATTCATATATTGTGCGTTTATATGAATTATATATGGTGTATAATACAGACATTATATTAATACAGTATTTGACAATAATATAGCGACTAACATAAACCAGGGAGATTGAAGGATTCCTGATCTGTGTTGTTATGTAAGTGTGTGTTCTCTCTCCCGATATTGCCATTTAACTGACGGTGAGATCCCACTCACAGTCTGACCTACAGAGTCCTGAATCTACAGGCGATGGAAGTCGGCGCTGGAAGTGTTTCCAAGTCAGTTTTGCTTCTTTGAACGTCTCTCAGATCGTAATCTTTATGAGAGAATGACCCCGCGCCCCGACACGTTACTAAGTAGTTTAGTCTGTAGACCAATGTCAGAGTTTAATGCACGGGATGAAGATCTGTGCTCTGCTCTGTGCTATAACCCGTTTGGTGCTGATAAGAGGCCGGGAGTGTTATTCAAAACTTATGTGACTGATTCCAATTTATAGATAGGGGTCTTGCAGAGCCCTCAGACAGACAGACAAACAGAGCAGAACGATATTCTGTTTTTTTTCCCACAATCAGGCAGTTTCACAGCATTTCAAAGTTTAAACTATAGCCTTATAAAGTTTCAGTCTAAAGTTACTTTTAACTAAAAGCAATTTATAGTCAACGTCGTACGTATGTATATGTGTGTGTGTGTGTATATATATATTAAATAATGATGGGCTACCAAGAGCTCATTAACTTGACGACGCGGTTGGAGACACCAGTCAGCAAGAAACCCTTGGCGACCTCAGAATATTTGCTTCGCTTCATAATACACTATGTGCTTAACTAACGGCCTGACATTCACCAGGGCGCCCTAACCTGCCTCTGTTTGATACACTGATCCCATCTATTCCTCACAGCGAAGTTAATGTATTTGTCTCTCGCAATTTACTGTTAACTCCTATGGTTATTTATTACAAACCCAGACTTTACATTGTTTGATGTTTCTCTCCCTGTGTAAACTTCAACTTCAAAACGCATGTCTTTTTTTTATATAAAAAAAATCGTTTCTCGAACTTTCTGTTTATATTTATTTCTGGATTTCATTCTTGTACCCAGTTTTTCTCTCTCTATCTATCGTTGCCTACAATCTGTTTTGTTCATAGCCTAAGTATTTGGGGTTCCCCCCACTTCTACTTGTATTGTATGTCCCTGTTCTTTATTGCTTTGATTACTCCTGTTCTCTGGTGTTCCCAGTAACAGTGTCAGGCGTTTCTCATCCAGTTCTGCGTGGATTTGAGCATGTGCTGATTTCTTTATCACAATCCCGAGTATCATTTGTCCTGATAGAAACTTGCCTTTAACAATTCCCATCACTCAACTTGTTACTTTCTCCAGTGGAAACGACTGGAACAGTTTCTATCTTTTGCCTTGTCACCTCTTATTTCTCTCCTTATTTCTGGATGTTGAACCTTTCTCTTTCAGTCGCTTTTTTCTCTCTGTCTCTTTGCTTTCCGTCCCGTTAGGTGATAAGCTTTACAGCGTCGTAAACACTAGGGTTTGCAACAAAATCAGTGAGACGCTTCGACTACGTGATAAGGTTATGTATCAAATGCAAGAATCATTATATTGCCATTAATATTTTTTGTTTTCTAATCTTAGACTAATAAGTTTCTTTCTACCCCCAGTGTTAGTTAGTGATGATAGTTTTACAACATAATATTTTTTAAAAATGGTTTAATACAAGTACACGGTTAAATATGCATAAAACACCACCAAACACGATGCTTTTATCAAAGGAAAAATTGTGGTTTGAGATATAAGTAAATGGAATGATTTTCAAACCTTGAGTTTGAATAAATGAGCCAAGCACAAATGTCCAGGCACCTTTGTCTGGGAAATGTACATAAATGAACAGTTTTGGAAAGACTTTAATGTCAATATTAACATAAAATCTAATACAATCCGCCGTTTCTTTAACCAGCTTCACGCGAAACTACATTTTCGCCCAAAAAAATACACAGTCAATTCACTTTAAAGTATTACATATTCTGTGATGGGGTTTTGAGACGTCTCAACGACGTGATAAGGCGCTATGTCAAATACAAGGATTATTATTATAAAGTATGAAATTTAATCTGTGCAAAAAAAAAGACACTAAATCATGTCATGTCACAGTATATATCCCTAACAGTGGGAAAAATCTATTAAAAGTTTAAATTAGATCGAGTGCATCGGTTATTTGTTTGCTTGCTCTAAGATGAGGGTTTATTTAGGGCTGTGGATAATGTCACAGACTAATATCTCCCCTCATCTTTTCTGCAGTAGTGACTGTCTAAACACTGAATATGAATGTTCTATGTTCAGAAACAATCTGGAAAAAATCCCAACCCCGGATACGGCATTCTCCAGTCTCTCCTAAATGGACAGCACATTTAATATACAATAATAATAATTTGTTCACTCAATCCGCGACTGTTTGCGGGACACTGCTGTGCGCAATTGGCTGCCGCGTTTCGTCCACAAAATACAGTCACTTTACAATATATTCTGTGAAGCACTCGGAGACGCCTCGAAGAGTTGATACGGCGCTGTAGCAAATGCAAGGGGTATGATGTTTATTATGTGAGGGAGACTTTCAGATCAACCCTAGAAAAACGTCCCAAATTAGGCGAATCCAAAGTTATAATCTGAATAGGAAATTGTACTATCTCTTCTTACCATCTCTTTTTTTGAACACACACACACACACAGTATCGATATAGGAGTCCACAGCATTCTGTTGAAGATGTGTATTGTCGCCCGAGGCAGAGTTATTAAAACTGGGGGTTTGGAATAGTCTCCACTCTGTGCATATGGCGTTGAAGGTATTAATCTGAATGGTAGCATTGCTGAACCATGCATACATATCATAGGATTTCTGTTAGGAAATAAAATTTTGGGATACAATATACAGCTTGGGACATGACATGCGACTACCAGGATGGATGGACCTTGGTCTTCTTTCCCCTAACAAATTCTTATGTTCTTATAGACTCTGTCGAGAGTTACTGTGTTGTGTGCATTGAGGTGTATGTGCGTCTCGTTCACTCTAAATGGGATATACAGTGTATGTTGTGTGCACAAGCCGATTTAACACGTTGTACATTGGTCTGCCTGTTTACTTTCTGTACCTTGGTTAAAGCATCGGGCACCAACCAACCAGCCTGTTGCTTCTGAAAATGTGAAAGCATGGGATCAGATTGATCCAAACGTTTTGTGGACCGTTCCCCGAACATTTGCTTACAATAAGTTGAACATTGGGTGACCAGATATTTTAATACAATATATAAAATCAGCCAGAAGTAACTAAGGAGTCTGGAATCAATCCCTTGATTGTAGTAAGAGCATACACAGTAGGATTCCCCTGGCTCTATTGACCACAGAGAATTCCAAATACTGCAGAGGCAGGGGGGAAAAACATAGAAATGACAATTGTAAATATATTATATATATAAATTACCCTTTTTAAAAATTCAAACAAGATGTGCGGCGTTAGTATTCCAAATAGAAGCATTTTTAACTCATTAAAAAAAAACAGGGAAATGTAGATTCAAGTTCAAGAACGTGAACCGGACTTTTCGGAATGGCTTGCTGCAGGCTGATCCAGTAAAGCTGATGTTAGCAAGTATTTTTGTAATATTAATGTTATTCGCTAGGTTGTGCACCCTCTCTTAACCCTCCCCTCCCCCCCCATACTTGCAACAGATGACAGCTCACACATGTCCTCACCTCCTGACGCCCGGTGCATTTTACCCCCCCCCCCCCCCCCCCCCCCCCCCCATGGCTGATGTGATTTAAAAAAAACATGCTTCCCCTTCTCTCTCCTCCTACCCTTGATATCAATGAATATCAGGCCTTCTGTAACCCCCCTGCTTTCCACGCTGCACAAACCGGGGTAATTGATTTTTTTAAAAAATATAGAGAAAACATAAAATATTTGTTTTAAAAAAACAATATGCATCTCACAGCTGACGCTTTCAGTGACTGGAGGTTCTGAAGAGAGAGAGAGAGAGAAGAGAGAGGGGGAGATGAATTCTTAAGGGAGTGCATCTCCCACCCCCCTTTGAGCAAAATCACAAAGCTTTCTTAAAAAAATGAATCGTTTGGCTTTGATGTTTAGCCTCTGCTAGCTAAAGGTCAAAATAATAAATGTATACTCAAATTGAAGCGTTTAGAGAAGAGAAAGGGTGCAAAACGTTACATTTTGTCTGTGTCTGCCCCTCAGAGCGTGATAAACGCGTTTGAAAAGTCGGACCAAAGGCGCATCAGCGTGAGTCCCAGCCAAAGAATAGGGCTTTGAGCACATTCAGACAGCCCTGGCTCCTTCGTGCTCTTTTCTTCTTTCTCTATCTGTCTTTCCATCTCTCCACATTGCAGCTGCGATGCTTACACATTTTATTCACACACACGCACTCAGAGCAAAAAAATTCCCTTAAATTGCCTCCTCCATAGCAGAGGGGCAAAAAAGAAGAAAAGTCACCACCACGCATCAACAGCTGCACGTTTTGGGGAATTATTTCATGGTGTTTTTTTTTACTGGGGATGAGTGTGGGTGGGGGAGAGGGGGCGAGAACGAAAACAAGATTTTTTAGGGGAAAAAAAGACAGGCATTATTTATCCAGCAAATTATCCTCTCCCCCTCCCCTATACACACACACACACACACACACTCACACACATCCTCTGTTATGCAGATAAACTCCTTCGCATAAATGCGAGTTTCAATGCTTTGAAACCGCGCCGGGGAGTGTGTGTGCTTTTTTTTTTGCAAAAAAACGTTCGTTGTCAAGATGACTGATAAACAATCGTGAGCAGATCTGAAAAGCAATCGCTCGCTTCTCTTCTCTCTGCCCCCCAACCCCCCCACCCCCATTGCAATCCTTTAGAAATAGGCGCGAAGGGGGCTTTAAACTGCATCCTACATTCTTATGAAATCGGGGGTCCCGGAGGAGGACATTATTTGAGAAGCGTGACCGTATTTCATCCCCTCCCCCCCCCCCCCCCCCCCCCCAGTGAAGGCACTGGCTCTTTTGATTATTCATTGGCGACCTTACTAGTTGACACAGTCAGTCACTGCCTGTTGCCGCTACACATTATCGCCCTTATGTCTGAGGTTCCCATGCAATGCCTTGTGCAAGTGCAGATTCCCTCACATGATGCGTGGTTTTATGGAGCACTTCTCAAAACATCCGTCTAGCACACCTGCTTTCTCTCTCCATCACCCCCCCCACCCCCCACCCCCAACTACAACAGTGATCTCTACATTTTTGGTCATTTTTCCCCTTCCTTTTAAAAGAAAAAACTAAACTGATCTTTAAAACCCTTGTACAGTTTCCCCCCCCCCTTCCCTGACCTTCCGAGTCAGAGTTCTCCCAGTCAAACCAACACAAGTGTCCGGGATGATAAACCAGGTGCATAAGTCTTACCTGCACACCGGAAAACGGGAGGGGGAAGTTAAAGGGGGGAAAACACACAGAGTGGAATTAACTGCGTGTTAAAAACAAGAACAGAGACAGCAAGAAAACAAAAGTTAACGTATGGGGGGGGGGGTAAAAGAATGAATATGACAAGAATAAGAATGAACTGCGGAGAAGGGAAACATTTGCGCAAAATGAGAATTCACTGTCTGATTTTCCCCTCCCCACACAAACACACACACAAAAAAAAATGATCTTTGTTAATGTATTTTTTTAAGCACAGCCAACTATTCAGAGGGAGAACTGAGCCGTGTGATTGTCATTCTCAGAACGTCAGAACTGTGAGCAAAGTTTTTTTTTGGGGGGATAGGGGGGTTGGAGGGAGGGTAATTGACTGATAACTGCGAATATAGCGAGCTGGCTGATAAATAGCCAACATCAAAGGAAATTACAGAGCGGCGCTTGAGACAGACGGACACATACACACACACACACACACACACTTGGCCCCCGTAGGCTATAGATCGGCCGCACAACAGAGGGATCCCGTGGCAGAGTGAATGGGGCGAGTTCTGCAACAAATTAGCCGAATAATTATTGAAATATTCTCAAGTAGAGATATTAAAAAGCCAAGCTTGCCTTTTTTAAAAAAAATAAAAACAAACAAACACACAAAAAGGATGCCGCCTGGCATGCAACCTTCTGCAAAAGAAGAAGAGAAAGAAATAAAGTCTTTGCTGGGAGGCGACTTTAGTGAAACGATTTGAAAAGAAATTGGTCGCTCAATCCACCGCTGTTTGCGGGGCAATTGGCTGCCGTCTTTCGCCCACAAAACACACAATCAATCCATTTTACAATATATTCTGTGAAGCGCTTTGAGACGTCTCAGCGACTTGATAAAGCGCTATATCAATAGCAACGATTATTATTATTATTATTTACATTGTTCACAGAGAGAGAGAGAAAACATAAGTCACAAATCTGTTATCTTCTTGTTTAAAAATGGGCCAATTTCAAATACCTGCAATATTTGCTCTGTCTGGGATCCAATCCATGTGTTTTTGTTTGCATCGTTGTGCCTACGAACTGTTCACATATAATAATTCAAGTCATAGCCAAGATCCAGCGATTTGCAACATAATTTTTATGCAGCGATTTTTTTAAACGTTGTGTAAAGCAGATGTTTTTTTAAAATGATATTGTATTCCCTTAATCACACACAGCTTCATAACTGTCATCCTAGGAGTTTCTGGAAACTTTTATATATATATTTATTTTAAAAAATTACAACAATTCACTAACATCCAATGGATTTCCAGAACTTTTAAATCCAGCTTTGATAAATAAATACCTCAAAATAAATAAGAGCAACAATTTTATTCGGTTTGAGTGCCAGGCCTGATATATATATATATTTATTAATTTGCAATAAATGTCAATAGCAAGTAGATACTGTAGATTTGTTAAAAAGGGATTGCTTATCGACCGGTTATACAAATTTAATTGAAAACATAATAATAATCGTTGCATTTGATATAGCGGCTTTATCACGTCTTTGAGACATCTTGAAGCGCTTCACAGAATATACTGTAAAATGAATTGACTGTACATTTTGTGGATGAAACATATAAAGTTTATTCAGAGCACCCCCCCCCCCCCCCCACACACACACACACACATTGTCATTCAAATGGCCATCGTTATAATCCGTCGTCGTACATCCATATCTTAAAATAAAACATTTTTCAAACAGTTTTCTAGCGATTTAAAATGTTGCAAAAATAATCATGTAAGAGAAGAGCACTAATATCACAATCTTTAACAGGGTACGAGGGAAATAGCAGCTCTTTGAAGTGGGTGGACGTTTAATTCATTGAGACTGCTATGACAAGGGCTTGTATAAGGAACGATTTTAACGGTGTCTGCAGTTTGCTGTATGTATGGCTATAGATGGATACCTCGGAATCTGGTTAAAAAAAACATGACTATCCACATGAAATATACATTTAACTTCTTTCCAATTGGGGGCCATATCCGCCCCCCTACCCCCCCCCCCCCCCAACAAAAAAAAAGGTGATGCTGTACGTTGTATAATTTGATGGATCGACCGCACAACTCAAAATGGTAAAACAAACTCTCCCCCCCAGGAACACAGACCAAACTGTCCTCTCTGTCTGTCTGTCTGTATCTGTGTCTGTCTGTCTGTGTCTGTCTGTCTCTGTGTTACCCTCACAATGGCATCAGTCTCCACCAGTGTCACCTATTCTGACTGCCCGACTGACTGCTTTGTATTTGCAGCTTTTTTTTGTCAATGAAACCACGATAAACATACACACTGTCATATATATATGACAGTATATATATATATATACATATATACATATATACACAGGGCGACCAAAAAGTTTTGACACTATTACAATGTCTCACAAGTCTTAAATAAATGATTGTAAGTTTTTTTTACATAATAAGGTAGTTATAGTTTCGCCCACAAAATACAGTCAATTCAGTTTACAGTGCATCTTATGAAGCGCTTTTTGAGACGTCTCAACGACGCGATAAGGCGCTATATCAAATGCAAGGATATGTATATATTATATATATAAAGACTTTCGAGTTACATCCAGAGTTTCCAAAGAGAAATTAACAGTGCTTTCAGACGCGAGAGTCAATGGCGCTTTAATAGTGTTAAATAACAAATTTATATATATGTATATATATATATTATATTTAATAGAGTTTAGCTACTAAATAGTTCTCTCGGGTAACACTCTTTACTACCCGATAGAATTATTTGGTAACTCAATCCGAATTTTATCCAAATAATTAATTCTGCAGGTTTTTTTTAAGGTCACACAAGCTCACAGAAACCCAAGTTAAATAGGTTTGAGCGGCGTGGTTAAGGCAAACACCCATGTTACAAACTTCTTGTCTGTTGCAACAACTTAAAGTCAGCGTTCATCTTCCTTTACATTCTAACCGCTCCCGTTAACTAAGTTAATGATCGATATATATTTTTCCCCAAAGCCATGCAGTTTTTCCCCACCTCCAATATTATTCTCACGCACTTGATCCAAAGAAGTCTGTTGATGCCTTCCTTACCTTTTAGAAACTATCAGGAAACTAGCGAAGCCGCGCTCCCAGTTCAATATACTTTACTGTACACTTTAATACACAATAATCAATCATTCTCTTCCCAGTTCTTAAGGCTGGTTTGCACTAGTAAGTTACCGGCAAGCCATAGGTTTTGCCCATCTGCACGTCGAAACCCCCTTAGCATTATTGAATTACATTGTCGGGCTCCAAACCGGCTTGATTGATGAATCTGCTCAGGACCCATCACTTAAATATCATTATTCAGCTTTTAAAAGCAAACAATCTTATTTATAGTTTGTCTGCAAAGCCGTGTCCCAATCGCCCCGCAGGGCTATGTAAAAATTCCAATAGATTCATTCCAGAGACGGGCTGTTTCCCTTACCCACGCCGAGACTTTCCTTTTTATTTAGCTTTCAAAGTATTCTCTTTATTGTGGATATATTTCGTTTGACTTTTTTTTGTTATGATTGCTGAATTTTGGGGTATTCCAACAAGTGAGGGATGTGGGACTTGGTGCGGGTTTTAAGTAGCGAGATAGCTTCATAGTATATTTAAGAAGCAGGTGTAGAGTGAAGCTGTCTCTAGAATGCCCCAAGACTTTGCATTGACTGAAACCAAAGAGGAACTCCGCTCCTCATCGAGAAAAATATCCAAATTAGTGTTTATTTCACTTACTGCAGGTAGTTTTATGTTATGATGACACTTTTCCCTCCAGCATTTGTCATTGTTTGGATTTGTTTTGACAAAGTAAGTACTACAGCAATCTCAACTGCATTTGAACCCAGGTTACAGAGGTGAAAGTTGCAAGGTTTTTTCGAAGGTTCATCCCCCCTTTGATAATTTATTTTTTCTTCAAAAGTCACCTAATTTTCTGCTGACCCATTAAATATATAGAACAGTGCGCATAACATATGACGATTCTTTAAAAAAAGAAAACACTTGATATTAAGTATTTTAACACGAGAACATTACTATAGTAAATCGCAAGAGTAGACTATAACGAAGGTAATGCAGGTGAATCATCGAATATGTGTATGTGTGTTTCTGAAGTGATCTCCTTCTTCCCTCTACACAAGTAACCTTCCACCCACCAAATCCAGATCCAGAAACTAGAAGACCCAGAAGGATATTTGCTCATATTAATCCAAATTTATATATGTTCCAATATGCACATTGCTTTGCTAAGTGCTTTTTTGAAGGCGTTAATTGATGCACTATTTGTTGGGAATCTGACCATTATTCTTCACATTTAGGTATTTAGGTGACACATTTAGGTGTCAGCTTGGCTCAGACTGCAGTACTCGCCTCTGAATCAGAAGATTGTGGGTTTAAACCCCATTGTCGAGACTTTGAGCTCACACTCTGAACTCGCACTGAAGTGCAGTGTGTGTGTGGGGGGGGGGGGGGGGGGGGGGAGGTGCTGTACTGTCGGAGTTGCCGTTCTTCAGTTGAAATGTTTAACAGAGGTCCTGTCTGCGTGATCAGTTTGATGGTAAAGATTTCATGGCATTATTTGAAAAGAGAAGGGAGTTTCTTCCAATGTTCTGGCCAACAATCCGCCAGATAACATTGGCCATTCACTTCATGGATGTTTGCCATCCCATCAGATCCTCCCAACATGAAAGCGCTATACAAATGTAATGTGTTGCTGTTGTTGTGGCTAGGACATTGCTGTGTGCAAATTGGCTGCTGCATTTGCCTACAAATTACAGTTACTACACTCAACAGTAAATCCTGTGAAAATTTTTCAAATTCTCAATCCATGACTGTTTCTGCCAGAATTATCATTATTATTATTATTATTATTAAATGTCTCGATGACATGAAAAGGAGCTACATCAAATGCAAGGATTACTATTAATCCTCCAATTTCTATTGCCACATGAAGATTTTTCATTTTAAATTTATATACTATAAGGACATTTGCATATCATTGTAAAGATCTGGATTATGTCTCCTCTTAATTTGAAGCGGAACAGAGAAATGAAGACGAGGAGCAATGCATGAGAGAAAAGGCAGAGGCAGTAAAAAGATAAAAGGAGAAAAGGAAGAGCAAGGGAAAGAAGAGAGAAGCAGAGCAACAATACGAGAGAATGAGCAAACAAGAGAAAATGCTTCTCTTAAGTTAACAAGACACTCCCTGACCTATGAATCATAACTAGCTTTACAATTGGAGATATGACTTTTGCATAATCTATTATTTGTGGTAGGTGATGTAATGAAACATTCTTGTGGATGTTTTGCAAATGGATTTCAGTTGAATGTATTTTAATTACTGGTTGTCTTGCCTCCTCCTTTGCTGAAGGCACTGGCTGATGCTGGGGAGAGTTCCATGAGAATGTATCTCGCCCCAAAGCTCATAATTAATGAGTGGGCAGCACGACTGAAGCCCATCCTGTCCTCACCCAATGTCTGCACACAGGGCACGTTGAAGCACTGACCACTGGGCAGTGACCAGAGTAATAGCACACACGCCACCAAGCCAATTGCAGTGCTTTAACTGATGCCTTGAAAGATATCAACCAACTAAGCCACCGGGGGAGCTCTGAACCTATTTTCAATGACACTTTATCTCATTTATCAATGAGGTTTATCTCTGATGTTGGATATAATGATGTAGGATTATGACGACTGCTTCCGTTACATCAAATTGTTACGTGGAGTGATACTTCATGGAAATTGGCCATTTGGCCCAACTGGTCTGTGCTGGTGCTTGTACTTCACATGAACCTCAGCTCTATACCCCTCCCTTCTGTATTCCCAGCCGCAGTTTCAGAGTTTGAGGTGTCATTTGTTTTGTCTGCAGTGACCTGGGCGACACCATCTCCAAGTGGTTTCTCTCCCCTAGGTTACTGCGTGTCTATATCAGCTAGAATGCCAGAGAATTTATAGGCAAAACATTTCAAAACTAAAACAGTCACTTCCACTGTTTGTGGGACACTGCTGCACACAATTGGCTGCCGCTTTCACCCACAAAATACACAGACAATTCACTTTAATATATTCTGGGAAGTGCTTTGAGATGTTTCAATGACATGATAAGGCACTGTAGTAAATGTAAGAATTATTATAACTATCAATCTGTGCATAGCACAGAAAGAGGCTATTCGGCCCATTGTGCCTGTGCCGGCTCTTTAAAAGAGCTATCTAATTAGTCCCACTCCTCTGCTCTTTCCCCATAGTCTTCAAATTTTTTAATACCATAGGTGTTAGGACTTCCTTTACTCCTTGCGTGAGGGGCGCTGTATAAATGCAATTGGTTGTTGTATATAATATGGCTATAAGCTAAATGACAGGCTCTGTGGTTATTGCTAAACCACCACCTTCATGTTTCATTCACGTCTGAGATCCAGGAGCTATGCATCATTTAGCAGTTTGTTTACAGTATGTTATCCAGTCCTGCGGTGCACCCTATATATAATTCATGAATCCTCTCCATTCTGCACTCTGCAGTCCCAGTTTTTGCTCAGGCTGAATTTAAGCACATCATTATTTGCAGCTTTATTCTGATCACGTATTTCTGATGCAGAAAGGTCTTCATGGAAATAAGGCTAAGTGGAAAATATTGGCTAAATAGCTGGTTTTACAATTATTAAACAGCGTTTGTACAATTTGCAACATAAAAACGAGAACATAAAGGACTATAATGGGTGAAATGGGATCAGAAACCGACAAAAGATTATTGTAAGAGTTTTCCCCAGACATTTGTTATGTTCTCAACACTCAACATGTAGAAAACTCTTTTATTCTTAGCTCACAAATTACAAATCAAACAATCCAACCAAAAACCCTCTGGTCAATACTCCCTACTTCCTGCTTTTCTAGCTCTTGATCCTGTTTCCTTGGTCCTTGTTAATTTGTCTTTATTTTTTTAAAAGGGTATCCAACAACATTTTCTGTCTCTGCTCCACACCATCCTTACCTTTCCCACTCCACCAATGACCAAAATCGTGAATGTGGCATAGTTCAGGCTGAGACCAAAACATCCCACCTTTCTGCAGTAAATCCCACCAGCTTCCTTTTTTGGTTTGAATTATTCATTCCATCTTTTTCTAAAATGTATATTTATGAAGCATGTGGTTCAGCCCTGGGCAAAAACTTTGGAATCTAGGTCATTATATGTGTCGGCTGGAAGGCTACATTAAAGGATACATTAAAGATTTGTGAGTGGGGGTGCGGGGATAGTTAAATAGTTCCCTCTAAATTTTCTTCCTCTTTTGATTTGAAAACATGTTGACTCTTTTCCCTTTTTATTGGTGGGGAAGCGAAGGTTTCCACAAGTGTCAGGCTTTCTCCACTAGCCAATACCTGGCCTGAATGGTGCTACCAACTAATCTAAGCCAACATGAAGCTAAGATGATACTATTGATAACAGTGATATTAATATCAATTTGCCTGCAAAATACACAATAACTCCACTTACAATACATCCTGTGAAATGCCTTAAAATGTCATCCTGAGGTGATAGGCACTATATCAAATGTAAGGATCATTATAATTATGTAATAATTCCAATAGCAGCACTATTGGCAGAATTACCATTTTCACACAGCAGGGAACAAGTTACATTCTGCACATCCCAAGTAAACTCTATAATCTGCGAGACTGTTCGTGATAAAATTAGAGCAGCAGTGCTCCTGCCATTGATCATATTGCTAAGGTTAAGCTGGGGCTCAGTTTCAATCACTTTCCTGAGATTTGTCCTGTTTTTATTTGCAATGAGACTTTACAAAAAGAACTCTTACAAAGTGTCGGAAATCATATCCTTACAGCACGGTATCTTGCTACTACTTCCCACTCAGGAACCCTGCAAAAGAAAACTGTCCCGCAGTCACATTGATGAGAGTAGATTCACATTAAACATGCAGTACAGTGTCTCTGCACAAGTTGCACAGAACCACAATACAAACCAAACGGGTACCAGCTTTGACTTCGCTAATGAACTACAGCGTGCCAAAATTATGGAGCCAATCACAACTTCGTCCTATTGTTTTCGCTTATGGGTGGCCTGCTGACTTGGGGTGCAAAAAGAGTGTGAGGTTTTGATTGACGGCTGCTTGCGACAATAAATTAATTATTTGCGCAATCAATTATAACACTCTCGTCACTGTTTGACTCCAAGGGAAGAAGGCAGATGCCAACTGTTGACATAGCTCAGGATACGAGCCCACTGAGAGCTCTCAGCAGAAGAGGAACTTGGCTTCAAAGGCCGTGTATTACTGACTTGCTGCCAATACAGAAATCCGCTGTCGGCTGCTGGAGTCAACAAAAAGGCCTCTAAAACCAGCTCCTGTGATCTGCTCATCTCAGCTAAGTGCCACAGAGTCGAGGATTATAAGGTGCTGCCGCTGCAAGTCAAGAGGATGACATAAACACCTGATATGTTCATAGCTAATAAATATTTCTTATGTAGGCTGGGGTTTGTCAGTTCTCAGTTTGGTGCTGAGCGAAGTGTTTCACTGTAGTATTGCAGCTTGCACCTGGCTGTATCCATATAAATATCATGTGACCTGGCTACCCTCCATCATCTCCCACAATTGTGAGTTCAGACCGTGAGCATTGCCAGGCTAGTTGATTTTGTGAGGAGGGGGTTGGGAGAAACATCACACCTGAGCCAGACCTTGTCCTCAGTCAGGCTCCACCCCCACTCACGGTTCCATTAGGGTCATACTGATTAGCAATCAGGCGTGAGAACCCTGGCTGACCTTCCCCCCTCCGCCCGCCTCCTCCCAGCCCAAGGAAACTGAGGTTAAATTGGTGCATCAAAGCAGAGCCCCCTAACTTTGCTTCAAATTCAGCATAAGCCCCCAATTTAAACCCAGAACCTTTCTGTTCTCGGAGGGTCAGTTCCACACTTGTTCAATATTAAGCAGTACAGTCCCTGTGTCGACTGTCTTTGAGAATAATGCAAAGAGGATGTTTGAATTGACCAAGGAGGTCAAAAGTAGTTCTTCAAAGAACATACAGAAAGCCAGCCTCAAATGAAGCAGCGGGAAAGCTTGCAATATCGATGGCAAGCTGTGCAGTTTTAACTGGTTAGACTCCAGCAGTACTTTAACACACACTCTGGGGTCCTCAAGCCAAAGCTCTTAACAGGTAGGGTGGTCCTAGCTGGACAAGCAATGGGAAAGCTCGCCAGACAGTGATGTCAATGACAAGTTATGCGCTCTGAGGCGCTGCCCCATGTGAAGGGGGCTATATAAATGCAAGTTGTTGTGTTTTGGCTGGTTAGATCCCAGTACCCCAACCAACACTCTGGGGTCCCCAAGCCTGGCTCCTGCCAATTTGCGCCTAATGCTTTCTTTCAAGGAGAGAGTGCGCGTTCCGTTCCAACAATTCATTGCTGGAATTTCCATGTGTAGGTGGGATGCATGGAATTTTCAGCTCGGTTTAGAAACTCTTAAGCTTGATGATGGTTTTCCCCATCTATCAAGACACCAGGCTGACCAGACACCATTAAAAAAAATCTAATGTAAGACTCCGTTGAAGCATTTGCTGAATTCGAGACGCTACGACGTGCCAAGACAACAGAGTAAATGTGGACCTGGTTGAACTTTTATTGTGAATTTGTGGAGTCCTGTAGCTCAGTGGTTAGAGCACTCGCTTTGCAAGCGAGAGACCTGAGTTCAATTCCAGGCACAGGGCGAAACCCTGGGCAAGTTTCCTTACTCCACACGCCTAATAATAATCCCTCCAAAACCCCAAAAAAGCAATAATAAATTGGTCATTTTCAATCCACGACGGTTTGTGGGACATTGCTGTGCGCAATTGGCTGCCGCGTTCGCCCACAAATATACAGTCAATTCACTTTACAGTGTGTTCTGTGAAGCGCTTTGGGACGTCCTCCCGACGTGAAAAGCGCTGTATCAAATGCAAGGATTATTATTATTATTATTATTATTATATTCTACCACTGGGGACTAATGAGAGCGTTTCTGGGAGGACATCGCAAAATGGGCTTTCCTCCAACAGCGCCACCTTCGCAAACCTGTGCTCACTGCCCCGAACACCCGAGCAGATCAGTGAACAGGGAAATGGTTACACTGAAAGGAATCCCGAGCATCATATCCCCGGACCTGCTTTACGTTTTGGCTAAAATGGGACACGGAGATGAAATCGGTAAGAGTTGCGCGTTCCTTTATCCTCGACAGCGACTTGACCCGAGTTTCAATGCGCTCGGCTCTGCCTCACAGACCCAGAGGGAGGGGTCGGCTGGTCCGGCTTTAGTGTTTACTTCCGCAAAAGTGCCACTTTCTGTTTCAATAATCGCAGTCAATTATTTTCAACCCCTCAACGCTGCAATCTGCAGCACTACTTACCATACGATTGCAATCGATACATGCAGGGGGATTTGTTCTTGCACGTCAGGATTATTTTTTTTTGCTCATGAGACAATCCTTCCCCCACCACTGCAGGTCCACCCCTCCCACCCACCCCCAGCCCCCCCTCCACCCCCAGCCACCCCCCCTAAACCCCTTTTAGTTCCGCAAAATCTTGATATACACTGGTTGTTCAGCCCTGACTTTAGTCCGTTTCATATCCTTTGTTCCTCTCTGTCAATAGTACTAATAATAATCCTTGCATTTGACATCGTGCCTTATCACATCGTCGAGACGTCTCAAAGCGCTTCACAGGATATAGCGTAATGTGGATAGGCTGTGCATTTTGCGCCCAGCACACAGCAGCAATCAAATGAAAATGCACTTGGAACAAGTTTGCGTTCGTCCCAATCTTACACCTGACCTTTGCTCGCCACGATTGGTACATATTTCGCATTTGCAGATCGCAGTGAAGTTTAATAATAACATGCCGAACCACACCGGAATGCCCTGTTGCTGACACATTTATGTACCAAAAAGAAGGCCCATTTTAATGGCCCCACCTCCCCCTCCCTGAACCTGCAAAAATCCTATCCATCAATGTCAGAACTCCGCGATTGGAATAACAACCCTCTGGTGATTTGATTTGCCACAGAAAATGACTTATTAGACAACGGTTGTTATTAAGTCGGAAACAAAGTAACCGATCCCCCAGAATCTTTCATCATAAGTTTGGCATTGAAGTAACATACCCAAAAAAATAATTATAAACTTTTCATTTTACCAGTATGTTGAAACTTGCAGGTGTGATACAAGTGTGGGTCAAGGATAAAATATTTTTTTTGCGTGCGCCAGAAGCATAATATACGCAGAAATGTAAGCTACATTATTTTTCCAAATTAGTTTGATGGATTACATACAGTTATAATAATAATAATCATTGCATTTGATATAGAGCCTTTCAAGTCAGGAGGACATTACAAGTGCTTCCTTCACTTCATGACTATCTGTGGGACTTGCTGTATGCAAATTGGCAGCTTCATTTGCCCACAAATTTATATGGTCAGGAACCTTAGCGTGAAACGTTTTGAGATGTCCTCCCAACATGAAAGGTGCTATAGCAAATATGAGGATTATTATTGTTACTCTAAAGTATAATGACTGTCTACCTTGTGAGTGAACATTCTGAGTTATAATGCAACTAAATTGTACCTGGCTCATCTGAGATGTGGCTCCATGTAAAGTATATGTCATGGGGCTTGTTGTATTTAGATCTAGGACCTGGGGCTATTCACCACGAGCTGTCAGTGCCTAAACATTGGGTGTGAATATGATATACTGATTAGCGATGAGACAATCTGAACCTCCTCCATTTCCCAACCTCTTTCCCAACCTCTTTGGGATCAGTTTCATGTATAGTCTTGGCCAACAATCCTGTAAACAAAATTGGTCATTTACTTTGGGGCTGTTTGCTGTGCGCAAATTGGCTGCCCCAGTCTGCATACAAATACAGTTGTTACATTTCACAGTAAAATCCTGTGAAGAGCTTTGAGATGTCACAATGGACACAAAAAAACACTGTATCAAATACAAGAATTATTACAGCCCTCCAGAGCCCTCTGCCTTACCCAAGAGACCATTTTCATTTGTAAGCCTCGCAGCTATGCCCAAATGTACCTTCATGCATTCCTGGGCAAAGATTCGATGTACAAGCGAGACTGAAATCAACATGTCCCAATTGCTGCTCTTTCAGAACATTTGCTTGCAGAAAATTGCATTTGACTGTTTATGCTGGTCTCGAGATACCGCTACAGATAAACTGTTGAATTGCTCACTGAATTCAATCATTGCGCGTTCCTGACTGCATTTTCCAGCGCTGGACTCTGCGTGAAGTTGTGTTACTCAAGGAATCTTGATTCACTTTCTGATGTTTTGTCTTCCAGTTCTTGCTGATGGCAACTTCCCCACTTCCTCTGTGTGTCGATCTGGTCCCACTGAAGTCAGAGCTGATGGTGAGTGTTCCCGTTCAGAGAGATCGCATTGGAAAATCTTTGGGAAAGTTTTGGGAAAACAAATTACAAGTCAAGTTGACCACAGCTAAAGATTTATTTTTACCAATTCACTCCTGTTTTACTTACTTGTGCAGTTGGTTAGAACACTCATCTCACAAGCTCAGATTTGATTTCCAGGCTGGGCCAAACTTAGGCAAGTTTCTTTACTCTACATGCCTCTACTTACCTAGCAGTAAGTTGGCAACTGGATGTTAGTCGATTGGCAGATTGCTTTCTGGGGCTAATAATCCCTTCAAAAATAAATAAATAATTTGGTTACTCAATCCATGACTGTTTTTGGGACACTGCTGTGCACAATTGTCTGTTGCATTTTGCTCACAAAATATACAATCAATTCACTTTACAGTATATTCTGTGAAGCGCTTTGAGATGTCTCAATAATGTGATAAGACAGTATATCAAACACAAGGATTATTATTATTATCATTACTTTTAAAATATTTTAGTAATTTTCTTCACCTCACTTCCCTTCCCGCATCTGGCATATGCTCATCAAATACCTTCAACAGTGAGGTAGACTGCTCCCAGGTCTTGTTTAAAGCTGCTTCACAACTGGCTATGAGAGGAGTGCGAAATTGCGCAGAGATGACTGACAAAAGAAATACCTCCTGGTTTCAGTCCTAAAATTGCCCTTCACAAACCTGAAGCTACGCCCTCTTGACCTGACAAATCAAAAAAGGATTTTTTTCTGGTCTTCATTCTCTCAATCCCATTCGGATCCAATGTACAACATTAAATGGCCTGAAAGGCCTTCTTTATCCATGTCTCTCTTCTAATCTGCAATCCCTGGAATGTCAGAAGCATTGGAAATGCTTAACATCTGAAAGAGAAAGCAAGGCTACCATTGTCGCTGTCCATCTGGACCAGTCGTATCTATTAATTTATCTTCCTCTATCAGATGTGGTGCATCTCCAGCATCTTAGATTAATTTGCTTATAATTCAGATTTCCAACATTTAAGTTTTACATTTTCTTTTGAACTTAGTGAATTTGCCCACACTAGGACTTGAGCTCAAAATCTGGACTGACACTCCAGTGCAGCACTGACTGATCAAGACAATACTGTTGGAAGTGGCATCAATTGGTGAACTGGTGAGTGTCCCACCAATTGATCCAAACTTGCTGCACAAAGCGAAAGCCCGTGGATTTTAAGAGCTTTTTGATGCCTTATGCTTATTTGAAAGGGGTACGTGGCAGGCTGTGACCAGCCACCAGGTGGTGTGCTTCTGCAGTAAAGATAGGTCTTGCTTCCCTCTGGTAAATTGATCATTGGACTGGGTGTATGGGATCTGGGATGAATCAGGCTCTGTCCTGATTTTGCTCAGCACGCATCCAGCCACGTTTGCAAATCATTGCCACGCAGGCGTGTGGGTAGTAGCAAAGGTTGACTAATCTCGAATGTATGCAGAAATGTCTTTGAACCGGGGAGATTAGGATGCTACCCTAATCATGTTGGTATACTTTTTCATGTGTGAACTTTTTCAATGCAATGATTCTATGCAATTTTGTAAACCTTTATCTTGTGGCTCAATGCAGCCAGGCTGGGAGCAGTAAGGAACACTGGAAGGAATGGTTTGACCTGCTCCTATCTTATATTTGTTGATGGGGAGAGGTAGCAACAGGAACAGAGGGGGATTTGTTGAACTAAGAAGAGAGATGGCTATAGATATTCCTCAAATGTGGGATTCCATCTTAAAACTCTTACAATTATAGGAATTGTAGCAGAGAAGACGGTCATTATATCAATGAAACCTACCCTCATGTTAGATCCTCCATAGGAGCTCTGCACTCTAGCCCCAATTCCCTTTCTCCAAATACTTTTATATTGGTTTACTTGAAGTACTTATCCAATTGCTTTTAAATATGGTTGGCATAATAAAGTGTGTGCTGACCTTGCATTGAGACCCGTTATTGAATTGACTGGACCTGGCTGCGATATCTTTAACGAATTAACTACTTGATATTATACAACAATTAAGTCCAAAAAACATCACATCCACTGTCATGTATTGTCAGTAAGCACTGACACTGGTTTATTCGGTCATTTAATCCACAACTGTTTGTGGGATATTGCTGTGCGCAATTGGCTGCCGTGTTTCACTTACAAAATACGCAGTCAATCCACTTTACAATATATCCTGTGTAGCGCTTTGAAACATATCAAATGCAAGGATTATTATTATTATTTTCATGTGAATGGATGATATTTGTGTGCTATGTGATGAAGCCCATTCAATTCCACTTGCATTTTAAGTTACAGTCCTTGTAATTAAAGTTCAAAGCATCTTCAATAAAATAATCTATAGAAAGTGAGATTGTACATTTGTTTATTTGTGACCGTACTGTCTGGACGGTAGCTTTAGAAAATTTTAATTATTTTAAATTCTAATTGGAGTCAAGGCTGTGATCTTGTACATTGTAACTTTCTTGCTTTTGTCTCCGAAGGAATGGGTATCCCAGAGTTGCTGCAGGCCATTCTGAAGCTGTTCCCGTTAGACACCTACATCATACACCCAGTAAGTCTCCCAGTAAGTTAGGTTCATCCATAGGGTAGTTCACAAGATCACAAGAGCAATTCAGATGACAAAGTGCTGTTCAACTCTTTTGATCTCTTACTTTCAGAATGGCCACCCTTACCCATTGATTACAGCATCAAGCTAATTCTTAAATGAGTCCAACATCTTGACTTCAACCACCCTTCCTGGTAAACAATTCCAGCTGTTGATGCCCCTGTATTCAAATATTTTTTAAAAAGCTTTACAATATATTCTGTGAAGAGCTTTTAGATGTTTCAACACATGAGGTGCTATATCAAATGCAAGGATTATTATTATTAAAATACTATTAAAATATTATTAAAATACTTCCAAGTGTCCGATCTAAAACTACCTATTGCAGCCCTATATTGTGCCCTCTTGTCCTGCTGCTTTGGTGTATGTGAAAGTATTGTTGTGGGCTTATTTATCAATCTAAAATTGGTGTCATATCAAGTGAGACATCTCCTCCCTTCATATAGTAAAATGTCTATATTTTGTGGGCGAAATGTGGCAACCAATTACTAGGGAGACGGTTGAAGCCGGAAATATTGATTCCTTCAAACACAGATTAAATAGTTTATTTTACGAAATAACATTATGGATTGTAGTACATATATAGTTCAGGATATATGTGCAAGTGACCACTAGGAAGGTGGCAGACGAACTAGATGGACCTTGGTCTTTGTTTTTGTCTAGCATTTCTTATGTTCTTATTACGCACAGAAGTGCCCCACAAACAGTTGTGGATGGAGTGACCAATTTTGGGGGGGCTTATTAACCCCAGAAAGCGATCCGCCAATCGACTAACATCCAGGTTCCTACTTATTGGTAAACAGAGCCATGTGAAGTAAGGAAACTTGCCTTAAGTTTCACCCCACTTGCGAAACAAGTGATCTAACTAATACGCTACAGGACTCCACATAAAATGCGATGCTGAAAGCACTTTATACAGTCAGGTCTCAGATGAGAATGAAGCTGAGCTCAGGGAAGTTGGCCTTGTAGGACGATCAATATATTGGGAAATTGGACTCCACAGGGTATACTCAAATGTCAGACTGCAGATTAGGGTAAACAGTGCTGAATCCTTAAAAGAAGAAAACTCCCACCAGTAAAGCAAATCTTCGGCATTATTTCACCCTTACCGCAGACTTAGTAATAAGAGCTCAACAAAAAGAAGTGCCTTGGCGAAAGGAGTTACGCATATTCTACATCTGTTTCAGGCTCCTGACAAATATTTCTGCTGCTGGGGAATTTTGTGTGAGGTGCAATAGCATAAATATTTGAACTCTTCTAAGGAGTGTCAGCTTGGCTCAGTGGTAGCACTCTCGTGAGTCGGAAAGTTGTGAGTTCAAATCCCACATCTGTAAGCTGACACTCCATTGCAGTGCTGGAGTGTGTATTGTTGGAGGTGCCGTTCATCAGAAGAGATGTTAAACAGAGGTCCTGTCTGCCTGTTCATGTAAACATTAAAGATCCTATGGCACTATTCAAAAAGAGAAGGGAGTTTCTCCCTGTGTGCTAGCCAACAATATACCCAAAGTTAAAATTGGCTATTCATTTCGTGACTGTTTGTGGGACATTATTGGGCACAATTGGGTTGCCACATTTGCCTAAAAATAAACAGTTACTCCATTTTCACAGTAATGCCTGACGAGATAAGGCCCTATACCAAATGCAAGGATTATTATCGACAGCAGAGAGGATGCAAAGCTGAATTAGTGAGCGGTGAATCTTGCTGCTGAACTTGGCATTTACATTTATTCTGTTCTACCTCCTACTCATTCCTCATTTTTCTCCCCCCCCATTCCTTTGTTCATTTGCCCGTCTCTAAAAAGTGTACGGATCAGGATTGGTGCTTGCTTCATGCCAGGCTGGTGAAGAAGGTTTGTGCTTTAGTGTGTGCTGTTCCTGTGGTGCAGCAGATGCTACGATAGGGCTCAGCGAAGAGAACAGATGGTGGCGCTTAGAACGTGCAACCTTCTGACCCAGAGGCGAGAGTGCCACCAACTGAGCCAAACTCACACTTTTGAGGTGCTAGAAAATGCGCTGGGTGGGTGGGGGGCGGTGGGTGGGGGTTTGCACGCATTGCTGACACAAATGCAGGGCTGCCTTTTGATATCTGAGCCTGGCACCTCTTGCATTTCACTTAATGACAGTATAATCGGTCACTCAACACCAATGGTTTTCTTTGCTCCGAACCCCATTGACCATAACGCTTCCAAGCTCTTTCTCCCCATTGCCTCCTTGTGTTGTGTGGATGGCTTAAGGTCAGATGTGACTGACTCTCTGCATCCTTCAGTTGTGTAACATTTTTATGAAGACAGATTGAATCTAATAATAAGAATAATCCTTGCATTTGATACAGTGCCTTATCATGTCTTTGAGACGTCTCAAAGTGCTGGAAAGTGAATTGACTGTATATTTTGTGGGCGAATCGTGGCAGCAAATTGCATACAGCAGTGTCCCACAAACAGTCATGGATTGAGTCACCAAATTATTTATTTATTTTTGAATTTGAAAATTATTGCAAAAAGAAAACTGTAATATTGCAGTCTTATTAGACATATTATTTCATATATTATCTGTTGATATGAGTTCAACTACCAAAGTGGGATGTAGAACTCACAACCTTCTGATTCAGAGACAAGATTGTCAACTTCTGAGACAAACTCATACTTTGCAAGAGAATTGAAATGCACAAATATAACTCTCTGATCCTGCTGAGCATATTTTTTATTGGTCAAGCTGGCACATGCGGGAAACCGCGGAAATGTTTAAGAGTTTCCAGCCAAATTTCTGAGAATTGCACGTATGCATGGGAATTTCTGTTTGTCTGGAATGGAATGTCTTCCTGGATGGATGCATCCTGCTCACCTAGTCTTGGAAAGTATTAGGCGCAGGTTAGCGATAGCCAAGGTTTGGGACAGAGCATACATTGATGTACTACTGGCATTTAACAGACACATGCCATTGGAAACACTGACTGGCAAGTCTGTGGCTAGGACCAACCTACCTGTTAGGGCTTTGGCTTGAAGTGTATCTAGGTGTAGTCATTTAAAAGGGCAATATTTTCACAAAAAAAGTGGAACCGTTTTTTCAATAGGTATTTGGGGAGGGAATGAGTTGGGTGAACGCTGCATTGGCTTCATCACATCGAGGTTACATGTAACGTTACAGTGCTACATTCTGGTATAATTTACTCCACAGGCCTGCATATGGGTCATCTTGAATTGTGCGTGCTGTAAATCTACGCGAGTGATGTGCTGAGAGTGGATTCATGTGACGGAGCCTTACAACAGAATGCTGGAATTTCTTCTCTCCCTGATTCGACTGCTTCTTTTGTTTTGGTTTTAGATTGCTTAAAATATGAACCTTGAAACCATGGAAGGTAAAGTCAGTGGGGGAAGAAACACCCATGTGTAAGATACAATGTGAGAACGGGGGGATAAATAAAAAAGATGTTCCCAAACATAGGATATTGCTTTAAGAAGTTAAATGGCAATGGAGAAAGGCAATGAAATAGAAGCAGGAAGTATAAAAGAATCCTGGGAAAGGAACCAGGGTTTGGATTTATGGTTAAAGTATTGGAAGTGTGTGTGGAGAGTGCGGGGGAAAAAAGAGACAGAATTGTTTTCATTTAATCCATCAGTACTGTGGATTGAGAATCTTTCCACCACTCTCCAACTTAACCAACGGAGTACAAAAATGTGCAGGAGCAAAATGATGAGTGTTGGGCCTCTTGTCAAAACAGTTGCAGTTATGGCAACAGAGGGAGGAGAATAAACCTTCCAGTGGAATGGCAGTGTAGATGTTTTGAGAAGACAGCCCATAGCTGCAGAAACCACATGCAGGAAAATGAGAAGCTGTGAGACCTTTTGCTTGTCAGCAACGTGTGGACTGCAGTGTGATTTATGCTGCGAGTGACAGGAAATTGTTTTTGCAGCTTTTTATGTTGCTCCCTGCAGTGGTTAAATCTGAGGCAGATTTTTCTTTTTTTAAACAAGATCCTCACAAGTGGCCTTGTTGGGTATTGCAATGGATTGCAGGCTCCATGGAATGGTTACAAGGTGCAGCTATTGTAGTCTTTGAGCACAACTGGAGGGTGGGTTACAGTGGTACTGGGTCATGTCCTGTATCATGAGATTGCTGGCATCAGCACTGCTGTTCTACTCGCCTTTGGGGTCTAGGGGGGAAGGAAAGAGAGAAGTGTTAAGTAAGAGGAAACTGAAGTAGGAGCCTTCATATGTTCACAGTACTGTGGGGCTTCTCTCCCTGTGAGTGGAACTTCATCTCGTTGGGTTTAAAGGGAAAGGTTCTAAATAGCTCTCTCTCTCAAACAGCTGGTAAAAGACTGATGGGCTGTAAAATTCTGTAAGCTTGACCTCAGTGAGATGCTGCTTGCCTTAACTTTTCTGCCCTTCCTCCCACCCCATCCCTCTCCTTGGATGGTCATTAATGTTGGTCATCAGTTGACTGATGTTAAGTGGAGAGTTGATGACACCAGGAACATCTCCAAAGCCACACTGAAACTAACACAGCCTCACTTTCAGAGTTCCCAAATTATACCTGGCCACTGAATTGTGGAAAATTCTTAAAATGCATCTCAATTTTGAAGTGTTATTTAAGAACTGTGGAAATAGCTCCACAATTGTGTGCTATCTTAAATTTTAAAAGAAAATGCTCTTGTTGACTAAGGCCTGATGGTAAGGGGAATTTCAGTGCGAGTACATTGCACCACCCTCCATGTAACAGCCAGGACACACTGTGATCCATTGAATGGTGATTCCATTAGTTAGAGGTGCAGAGTTTCAGCTGTGGTTGCTTAGTACTGACATACCAACTGGAGTTGTCTCTGAATCACAGGTACAAAGTGTATGTGCTTGCAAAGCGCCACTCCAGCCAACGCCTTCCAGCAACCGATCTCCTTGGCTGGCCTCAACTTGTTCCTCATTGATCAGCATTGGCCACTCCAGCATCACAGCTGTGATCAGTCTCAGTGACAGGCAAAATGCAGCACAGATCATTAGATGGGGTGACACTACCTACTCAGCAATTGACCAGCCAATTCAGTTTCACCAACAGCCAGAGTCTCCAAAGCACTCGATGAAGAAAATAATTTAAATGTATTTCAAATTGTTTGTGGTTGGTGCATTGTCACAGCCTCCAAGCTTCACCCCAATATCACCCCACAAGAAAACATTTAGCATTGCGCCGTCAGATCCAAGATGTGGGGCTACTAGTGGTAGCCAAGACTTTGGACTGCATTTATCAAGAGTTGTTCTGCGATTTGTGCTTCACTAGAGTACAACAATCAGTCCCTATATTATTGTGTGTCATTTTGACTCACTTGGAAGCATACTTGCCTCGGAGTCAGAAGTTTAAGGGTTCAAGCCTCACATTGAGAGATGGACTCAAAGTTTACAGAGAGATACAGGGGGAGTGCTGCCCTTCGGATATGATGTCTTCTTTCCCTCCTCAGGTGGATGTTGAAGAGCCTACTATGTAACATGATTCAAAAAGAGAAAGGAATTTCCCCTGATGTCCTGCACTACACACTTCTTGGCTGTCTGTGTGACCTTGCGAATAGCTGTTGAGTTTGCCTACAAACCCATTCACTACACTAGCAGTAATTGCTTGTGAAACACTTAGTAGTGGTTCCCTGGGTTTAGCTACTGTAAAAGAGCATTTCTATACAGTAAAATTTGCTTAGGTTTGATCTGTATAAATTGTATAATCACCTGAGTCATACACCTGACCAGGTCCTGTTCAAGAGTTTATAATCTATGCAAGTTTCACATAACTCATACTTTGCATACGTCATATCAGTATGGTCCCAACTGATATAACATTTGTGTGAGATTTATTGTACCAGGTTTACTGCCCTCTGACCATTGCAGAGGTCTGATGTTTATAACTGTGATTGCACAGGATCATTCCCATTGGCACTGAGTGACTGTGAGACCCAGTACAAACAACTATCTGTGCCTGCCTGAACAGAAAGAAACAGAGAAAAAGCGAGATTATTATCAAAACAAAATCCACAGAATATTCATCACAGCAGCCACCGTTCAACATTTGTTTCCTTCCCTCCATAGACATCTCTCACCCGATCCCATTCCTGTTTGCTTTTCTAACCACAGTCACTACACTTCAAAGTGACTTGTTGCGTGAAGTGCTTCAAGATGTTCCTGCCTGATTAGGGGCTGTATCAAATACAAGGGATTATTTGTAATGCTTTACTTGATATTGAGGACCAGATGCCTGTTCTGTTCAAATGATGTTCTGTTTATGTAACGCAGCTTTATTGGAAGATGATGACGGATGTCCTAACATTTATCAATTGATTAATCCTGTGATTTCAGAAAAGCCTTTAATGAAATGAGAGTCCTCTTTGCCAGCTGCTGTTGTGCATAATTCAGAGGAAAAGTTACGCATTGATCCAACCCCTGGACCAGTATAGCGGTAACTTGACTTGGATCAAGTTTACGAGTGTGAAAAGCTGGCCAGTGCTAGAGATCTCACCATTTGGGCTTCAACACATCACCAGAGGTTAACACCTCGACTGCTTAATCCAGAAATATGCTTCAGTCAGCAAGTAGAGGCTGTTAACTGTGTAACATAGTGTAGACTGTAAGGGCTCGTCTGATCTTGATGGTGGATGCAACCCACACCGTTTTCGAATGGGACTTTTTAATATGGACTCTGTAGTTGAAAGGCCTGTATCTTTGTGGGACCTTAATTATTGTGCAGGTAAATGAAATGAACGCTTTGCACCAGCACTGTGCCAACTTAGACGAGTAGCCAATTAGTCCAGAGGATTGGTGGTCTGGAGAAACTCCCTTCTCTTTTTAATAAGTGTCATGGCATCTTCAATGCCTGACTTGGTTTACAAATCTCGTACAAAGGACAAACACTTCCAATAATGCAACACTCCTCTGGCCATCGGTGGAGCCTCACCACACCGCCCCACCCCATCATTGGTGAGAGCCAGCCTTTTATGCAGGTTGGAAGGCATGTGTTGAGTGCGTGAGTACATCATCGAGCAGTTGCCACTGTAGGCCTGACTTTAGAAATCAGGTTGACCATCCTGGTGAATCCCTAGTGCGTTTGTCTTTGGAAAAATAAAAACAACATCTTGAGATTCTCCGAGCATAGTGTAGCCAATGTTTCCCCCCCCATCCCAACCTGAGGGTGAATCATGGAGATATGATTAGTGGCTCAGGGGAGCCTGTTAAAGGTTTTATCACGACTGTAAAACTGCTCCATTAATTCTCACCCAGATTTAGATAGGAGTGCGTTAATTAGCTGCAGACGTCATCCCTAATGTGAGCTATGTACACAATGTACTGAACTTCACAGCAGGGCACATTTGACCAGAATAACAGGATTCCTGCGCCAAATAGCCAAATGTACATTCTCGTACGGTACTGCTCTAGAACGTTGGTCAGTACAAAAACAAACTGAAGGAAAGAAAGCATGCGCTTTGTTATAGGACTTCATCATATCGAGAAGTTTCAAAATGCTTGATGTATAATAATAATCATAATTGTATGTGGCAATGTAAGAAAAATCATAGTTCCTATAATCATCAGTGCAACTGGGACTGTCAATGCAGTGACTGCTTTTGTTGGCGATCGTTTGTTACGCAGCAAAAGTGCCTCAAGCAGTCGTGAGGTGTGACTGAGATCAGTACAGACTTGGTACAGAATGAGGGTTCAAACCTTCAACCTTTTTGGTCTGCGTTCTCCAGTGCTGCTTTGGTGGCTGTTAATCACAAAGCTGCCCGGGGAAGCTATTACAACAACAATATACTTGCATTTATATTGTGCCCTTCACACAAAATAGTGTGACAGAGCACGGAGTGCTTAACAGTGACAGAGCCTAACCCTGAGCTGGGGGTAGGTGAATGCAGGCACTGTTGAAGAGGATGAGGCATGATCTGAAAATGAGGAAGGAGGGGGCAAAGTAGAGGGACTGAGGGAGAGAGTTCTGGGATGCTGTATTGATGGTGGAACAGAGGGCACGAAGGAGGCTGGAACCAGCCGAGTGAAAGCAGTGAGTTGTGGCATGGGGAATAAGCAGTTTGGAGAGCTGGGCTGTATTTGTGCTTTAATAGAATGGAAATGACTATTCAACCTGGGCTATCCATTACCCAGGGTCTTCTGCAGCTGCGAGGAACATGAATTCAGTCACTTTAACACAAAGTGGACATTTATTACCTCTGTAAGGTGCCCTGTGGGTAAGGCTGTCACTGTGGCATTGCACAAGTTATTAGGCTGGAGCTTAGCATATCTCTTACCATAAATTCTATCAGGATTTTTAAGAACCTGGATTTGCCCCAGTCTCACATGAGGCTCATTTATTCCATTTATTCTGTTTCCCTCGGTGTCGGTAGAGTCTTGGATTTCTCCTGCTGACTGTCTTTTCATTATTTTCTTGATCTTGTAATCTCATAATCCTGTCTGTGTTTCTCATTAAATCATTAGTGACCCTGCGCTTCTCAGCTCCTCCACTTTTCAGCTCTATCTCCCATCGCCTCTAGTCATCGGTCAGTCAGTTGAGCTCCATCTCCTGGCTCCGTCTGCAAAATCTATAAATCTTTGGCCAACACAAAGTACAGTTACTATGTGACAACAGTGGCAAAGGAACCAGAAAGGAATAAAAGTGCAAAGCAATAAAAGTGACAGTGGTAGAGGTGAAAATACCACGGAATGTTGGTGCTCTGTGTACTAAAATCCTAACTCCTGGGGACCCTGATATTAAATGGCTTAACTCTTTGGCCTGCGTTGTGTCTTTCAGGCAGCAGTGATGGACCTGGTGGATCAGGATAAGGAGAAAGGCCTCAAGACTCCAGTCTGGGAGAAATATCTGGAATTATTGTCGGACGTTGGCTGTGAGGTAACTGGAGCAGCTCAAGTATTGATGGCTCTGCCTTGGAGTAGCACTACTATAGGCCAACAATTACAGCTCGCTTCAGAATAGTGCGCGTCCACTTACAGTGCAGTTGCACTATAGACCCATTCGTGTGTAAAGACAGCACCCCCACAACAATGCAGTGCTCCCCCCCAGCCCAGTGCTGCGCAGATGTGTCAGCCTGCTTACAGGGACTTGGTTTGACAAAGATGGAGGGTGCACATCCTCTACTGTGTGTGCAGCTCCTCTCTCTGCAGCACGGACACGTGACTTGACTGTATTGATAAGCTGTGTGGAGGAGATTGATTAACCAGCCTGTACCATTGGGAGACCTGACAAGCAAGTAAACATTACGCAGATCAATTATAACCCTGGCGATCGAGTTTACTCTCTTAATAATGGAAACAGAGAACAAGTGGACCTTTGAACCAGATACCTCTGCTCCTGTCTCTGTCAGATATCTCCTCTCTCTATCTGTCTTTCAGATGAGACATTAAACTGTGGTCCTGACTACTTGTTCAGGTGGACATTAAAGTCGCCGTTCAAATGACACTGTTTGAAAAGGGAAAGGGGTTCCTCTTGGGGTCCTGGCCAAGAATCTCCCAAATAATGTTGGTCGCTCACTCCATGAACATTGTAGGACATTGCTGTGCGCAATTGTGCTGCCGTGTTTGCCTACAAATACAGTCATTACATTTCACAGTAAATCCTGTGAAGTGCTTTGAAACATCCTTCCAACGTGATAAGGCGCTATCCCAAATGCAAGGATTATTATCAGTCTCCTCTCTGTCGCACGACTCCTCCAACATAAATCAGATTCTAACAATGGAGGCACCTCGGGGTAAATTTGATGTGGATTTCTCATGTGGAAGAGTGAATATAAATGGGAGGAAAGAAAGACATTATAGTTTCTATTAGCTTGCAGTAAACTGATTCTTAATAACTGTACTATAAATTCTTTGGCAGCAGTTCATTAAGATGCTATGTGGAACAGCAGTTCTGAATACTCCATACCCACTTTGCATCATTATCTTTTATTCTGCTTTGTAAAAATGTCCCTCTGGCCTGGTGCTTTGCAGACACATAAATAGCCCACAATTTAATGGCAGGTTCAGTAAAACTCTAAAATGGCTCTTGGTAATTTGCAGGTAAATGCGAATTTAAAGGCAGACTCGCATCAATCAGTCCCTGGCCCTTTTCCCACTCCCGATATGAAACATGACTGCAGCACGCAGTAATTTGCAGCCGCCTCTTCTCCCTGCTCGGTGCACCAGGAGCAGTGATAAGTTAACGTATGTTGGAAGAAGGATGATTTAGAGTCTTTTTGCTGCATTATGCTTTGCCTATATTAAACTTCATCTGCCACTCATTGGCCCGACTGCTGAATTAGTGTAGATGTCCAGGAATGGGATTGATCTTATTTGTGTTATTCACCAGTCCAGATAGCTCGGCATCATCAACAAACATAGACATGCTCTCTCCTCCCAAATTATTTATAAATGAGTTGAAATGGTGCAGAGCCCTGTCACTGCCTCAGAGAGAGATTTTTCCTTTTAATAATAAAAAATCTTACATTTGAGATAGCGCCTTTCACAACAGAATGATGTATCAAAGTGCTTCATAGGTTATACTCCAAAGTGTAGTGACTATGTATTTGTAGATTAACATAGCAGCCAGTTTGTACAATGTCCCATCAAGTCTTTTGAAGTGAATGACAAATGTTATCCTGGGGATTGTTAGGCAGGATATCAGGAGAAATTCCCTTTTGAGTAGTGTCATACGATATTTAATATCCACCTGAACAGTCAGACGAGACCTCATCCGAAGAGTGGCACCTCCAACAATGCTGTCACACATCCCCAGCAGTGCACTGGAGTGTCAGCATAGACTATCTGAGTTCAAAATCTTGACATGGGGCTTGAACCCATATTCTTCTGATTCAGAGGTGAGAGTGCAACCAATGGAGGCAGTCTGACAAACAAACAAACAATAGGTTATGTTTGCTATTGCCAAGGCAGTTTTATTTAACCCAACTACTAAACTTGAAGTAGACAACAAAATAAGTTTTGTTATAAGCAATCCTTCCATACAGAAATGTACTTGACATTTTGCAAGACCTGACCTATTTAGTAGAAGGAAGAAACTAAAGTGATATTGCGTTTGAAAATTGCCCCGAAACAAGTTTATTTTTATAACATTTCTAAATCTGCCTGTAATGATTGTTTTCACCATAGGAGAAAAGAAAGAATATCAAAGAGAGCGAGAGAGAAGCTGAGGAGTTATCTGAGAGAGCAATCAAACTTGTTGAGATGCTGTCTATATTCCGTCTTGAGATGGCTGTTCGATAGCAAGGTTAGAGGAAGTTTACGGCACAACACACAAAAGGGTTTGAATTTCATTGCAGTCTGAGCCATCGGGAGATAGCGGCATTAGATGCCGAGTCTGTCTCAGGGTTTATAATTCAGACAGACATTTTATATTGCTTGTTCTTTCAGTTCAGGTTTGAGAAATTGGATTGAACTGAAGGGAGTCTTGAAACAAAAGGCCAGCATTTCTCCCTCCCCCTCTCTCCCGTCCGTTCCTCCCCCACTCAGAGCAGATGGGAGAAAATTGCACCGAGTTTTGATCTCAGTTTGACAGACATTTTGAGGGGATACATGGAGTTGACTGTGTAACGTCCATTTGATGATGTCATCACATGGCCTAGTTTCAGTAATTGACATCTATAAAGCCCTCGACTGGCAATAACGCCTCCATAGTTTCAGCAGCAGGAATCCTCTGTACCTGTCATACAGAATCGTGAGACTTCAACTCCAAGGAGAGCTCCAATACTTGTCAAAGATGCCACCATCTAGATAAATCATTAAATTGGAGTTGAGGTATAGATCAGCCATGATCTAATAGAATGGCAGAACAAGCTTGGAGGGGCTGAATGGCCAACTCCTGTACCTATGTAAACCAAGGTCTCTTCCGCCTTATCAGGTGGATATTAAAGATCCCATAGCACTATTTGAAAAGAAAAGGGAGTTTCTCCTGGAGTCCTGGCCAACAATCCACCAGAATAACCTATCATTCACCTCATGAATGTTCATTGATGTGTGCAAATTGGTTGCTGCCAAAAAACGCACAGTCACTACATTTGATAGCAATTCCCTGTGAGGCATTTTGACACATTTTGAGTTGATAGGCCCAATCTAATAGTAATAATAATAATCTTTGCATTTGATATAGCGTCTTATCACATCATTGAGATGTCTCAAAGCGCTTCACAGAATATACTGTAAAGTGGAGTGACTGTGTATTTTGTGGTCGAACATTACAGCCAATTTTTCAAGGACCTGTTCTTATTATACTCTGTTATCAAATAGAGATTTGGTGTATTACACTCAATCTCAGTGCTTTTGCTATCAAAGTCCTATCACCCACTGTTAGGTGCACAATATTTTGTGTAATGCACTTGCTAGCTTTACTTATTGTTAGTCTTCTCTTTCCCTAAGGTGTGAGTGTTGCGCCAATGATTGTGCATTACTGAGCAGCTCCTTAGCTGGATTCAGGTGACTGATATTACAGCCTCCATTGCTCCTCCCTGTGTGATCATCAACTGACAGGTGCAATGTCTTTATCTGCACCGATGATCACAGCTACTGGAAGAGCTGTCAGCTCAGAGCGCAACTGCAGGCACCGAGGAATATGTTTTGCTTGTGTTGTTAGCACCTTTCAGCTGCTGCCACAGGGTGCTAGATAGTTGTTGCTTAGCAACTGTAAGTTGAATTTTTTTAATTTAGAAAAAAAAAGGCTTTCAGGAGGAAAATGAGTTCGGAGACAACAGTCAGCCAGAGAGAGTAACACGAGCTTTGCTTTGGGCGAGTATCAAATAATTTCAGTGCATTGATCCCCTCAGTATTTCCCTGTTTTTACTATGTCTAATCCTCCATGGCCCATTGCATTTCTTTCCCAAACCACAGCCTCACTCCGTGATTGTGTGAAGGGTTTCCTACCCTGTTTTCGGGATTTAGTTCCGGATGAGGTTAAAGTTTGCATGAATGATGATTTTAAATAAAATTCTATGAAAAGCTCTTGATTGGCAAGCAGGAAGCAATGAAGCAAAGAGAAGGGAGTTTCTCTTTCCCGGTGTCCTGGCCAACAATCCCCCAAGTGAAATTGGTCATTCACTTCACAGCTGTTTCTGGAACATTGCTGTGCGCAAATTAGCTGCTATATTCTCCTACAAGATAGTCATCATACTTTACAGTGTATACTGCAAACTGCTTTGAGACATTATCTCGACATGAAAGATCCTAAATCTAATGGAAAGATTATTATTAATGTTTCAAATGTTTGAGACTGAGACTGACAAGGTATGGACCATGACTTTTCACATTAGCTTCCAAACTGCCTTGTATATCAAAGATTCTGCAGCGACACAGCTTGGAGTTGATGGATTTAGATAGAAGCTCCTGAATGTTTGAGACAGGGATTTCTGGTATCTTGGGCAGTTTTTTTCCCTTGACCTAATAATTCACCAAAAGAACAAACTAACGTTTTGCCATTTATTTCCTTGTTTGTTTGGATGTTAGCTGCTGTGCTCACAATATACAAGAGGCATTACACTTTAAAGTAACTAATTTGAAGAAACACTCTCAGATGTTTCAATGTGATAAGGCACTGAATCAAATACAAGTATTGCTTCTGTATAATCCTAAAGAACTGCAGTGATTCAAAGGCAGCAAAGCTTCTTTGGAGCACAGTGTCAAAAGCAAGATCAATAAGGGAAGCTGATGCTCTTTGCATCAGAAACAGTTTAGAAACCATGTGTTTTCTCTGGTTAGTCTCCTCTGGAAGAGAAGATATTTTTGATGAATGATTCAGCACCCTATCTTCCCTTTATAACTTGAGTTTACTCACTTTCAGTTGTACATAACTGAGACTCTTTGTAGGCTGTATTCATCTTGCATTTGTCAGATTGAGCCAAATTTTGGCTTTGGGTATAAATTCTTTGCAGATGGAACACTATTGCTCTTCTTGATGGACCAATTTACTGTGAACGCTTCAAGCCAAAGAGCTGAATTTTTCCATATAATATCATTCATTCAAAGTCAGAATGTGCTGCCTGTAGCTTTCTTATCCTTACAGAGTATCCAATTGTTGTGCTGGACTCTATCTTAAGAATATTTATGTAACAATGCCGAGGGGGTAATCAACAGTTCTTCTGTGTCCATAGACCACAGTTTGTAACATTAAACTCGGAGGCTTTGAGCTAAAACTAATGGCAATCTTACTCTAACAAGTTACATAAAGTCAAAAAAGGATAATTTCGAGATTGGAAAATCGTGTGACCTCGGTCTAAAATGTGCTGTCCTTTCCAAAGTGAATGGAAATAGCAAGGGTGACAATCCATTTGAGCCTTGTCCTCTGTTTAAGTTATGAGTGGTTATAGAGCTTGTTGGGTATTCTACAAATGTAATTTTGTTGTTGTTCTCATGACCACAGCTTGAAATTTTCTTTCGGTGATCAAAATCATCCACATGAGTTTTTAACTATACCAAATCCCTTCTCAACACCTACTGAGATAGTAACTTCAGTACCTACTAATTTATTAATATTAAAGAATACTATGATGCTCCGTTGGTAGCACTCTCACCTCTGAGTTGGAAGGTTGTGGGTTCAAATCCTGCGTCGGGACTTTGAACTCACATAGGCTGGACTGATACTCCATTATATTGCTGCATTTTTGGAAAATATCATCCTTTGGGTGAGAAATTAACCTGAGGTTCTGCCTATGTCTGTTCAGATGAAAAGAGAAGGGAGTTTCTCCTGGTTTCCTGGTGTACAATCCCCCAAATAAAAATTGTCATTCACCTCATAGGTGTTTGTGGGACATTACTGTGTGCTAAACTGGCTGTTGTGTTCACCAACAAGAGACACGGACACCAAATATTACAATGTTTACTGTGAAGTACTTTGAGACGCCCTCTCAACGTTAAAGGCGCTATATCAATTGCAAGTATTATATTATAGAGGAACAAATGCTGGCAACGTGGGCAGACCTCTAGGGAGGATTAAATAGGACATGAATCCAGAAAAAGCTATGTGAGGATATTTGGAGGGAGGTGGAAAAGAAGTAGTGTACAGTAAATCTTTGTGAAAAATCAAGCAAGCTCAACAGTGGCTGAATAAGCAGGTCACAGTAGCTTAGAATGCATGTGTATTGCATGCATTAAGCATTTCTGATACAATTTCCTTCAAGAAATAACATGAGCAGTGGTTCTGCAATTGGCTGCCGCATTTCACCGACAAAACATACAGTCAATTCACTTTACAGTATATTCTGTGAAGTGCTTTGAGACGTCTCAAAGACGTGCTTATTATTATTAGGATTATTATTATTATTCCATGCAATGGGCAGCAAGTGATATCAGTGCCGAGCGGATGACTCAGAATTTGACCGATTTTCCTTGCTTCCCTTATAACTCGGCTTCTGGTCTGGGAGAGTGGACATAGATGACCACATTATAATGTGGCTGGGCTGTCTGGATGTTTTCGCAATGTAGATGGAACAACTTGGTTTCCAAGCCATGAGATAAATTTAACAGTAGTCTTTATTTCATGCCTGAAGTATGACGTTAAGTATTGAGTAGGCTTCACTCCTTATAATGTGCGCTGGCCTTTCCTGCAACATTTCATTTGACTTTTTCAGAAACCTCTGGAAAAAGTTGAGAGATTTGCATTTTACGCTCGAGCAAAGGAAGCTTTTGCTGTGGTGGCCACAGGGTGAGTGCGTACCTGCGTCTGAACCCCTAATAGTCTGGAAACGTGACAGCTCTGCATTGTAAAGAGCAAATGCCCAGTTTCAATGTGCCTTGGGACGTCCTCCTGATCTGAAAGGCGATATACAAATGTAATTTGTTGTTGATGATTCTGCATGAAACTTCCAAAGAGATCACAATCCACCCAATAGAACCTAGACAAAAATATTGAGATGACTGAATGTTGCCATCAAGATCAAAGCCCAACTGAGTTCTGATGCGCCTGTAAAAGTAATGAATTCTCTCAACGCCTGTGTGTGAAGTTAGACAGGTGAGCTTTGAGTTAGATTTTGTTAATACGTTGTTTTAAAATGTTTCTCCCCCTCTTTTATCTTGCCATCTCATCTGCCATCTCAGCCCAAACCTTAACCCATCTCCATCCCGTCCTCCACAGCATTTTTCACTTCCCTTTGCCTCCCTGCATTTTAATAAGCAATCCAAGTCACACAAATGGGGACACCTTCCAATAAATAGAAGTACATCACTCTGATACACGTGATTTTCTTCGGGTGTCAGAGGGTCAGTGGGAATTTCAATGGGGTTATAGCCCCCTACTGTACATCCTATTGCAAGGATACTCAAGCAGGGAAGATTGCTAACTGTGTTGACCTGCTGTGGTATAAATCATGGGACTGCCAATATGAAAGTTGTAACTGAGCTGGGTTTTCTTTCAGAGAAACTGCGTTGTATGGAAACCTCATCCTTAAAAAAGGTGTGATTCCCGCTGGAGAAAAGGACAAGTGAAAGAATGAGACAGGGAGGGAGGGAGAGGAAGGGAATGCAGCAGCAATCCAGAATGAAATTCTCAGTGTTCGAAATGTTATCTTAAATCCCATGAAGTCATCGAACCAGCAAAGCTGCAAATTAAATAAAAAAAACCTTCAGCGTCAGTGTGATTGGCGCTTGTGATCAATAAATAGTGTTTGTGGCTGCAGGATGAGGTATAATGAGATAGATGATTTATGCTCTGTGCCTGCGCTGAATATATAACTCACAACCCGGGTATGAATTGTGTCCTCTTTGTTGATCTATTTACACCACACTTTGGGCCAGTGTTTGAAATGAGAGATTAACGTTAACTGCAAACAATATTAAAAAAAGTGAGGCTGATATCCTTCCTTGACATACTGAGGTCAGTCCTCAGTTTTGACGTTAACATATAGCATGGTGAATATATACGATAAAGAGTGTAGAGGAGATTAAGTGAACTGCTTCGTTAAGGTCATTCAGGTTATCATGGGTGTTTGCTAGCTGGATGAATTCTGTTGTGTGCTGATAATGGGAGCATCAAATGATAACCCCTGATATCAACATCACTTACTATTTGAAAGATTATTAAAACAGATTGCCACGATATTGTTTGAATGCTGTGGGTTAATCCGTGCACTGAAAATGGAAAGTTTAAACACAGTGGGGTTTTGCAATGTCGGCTGAGATTTAAGCAAATAGTAAAGTTGCTTTGTGCATGATGCGTCAATGATTGTGTAATCCAATAGCTATGTGTGTTTGGTGGCGATTTGTAACTTCCGACCTGATGTGGAAATAAAGTGCTGCGGTTGAAATTGAGTTTGCATCCTTTGTAATGACTGGAGACATCAAAGATTGGATTTCCTATTAAAAGGGCACCAACATCTTCATGAGAAAAAAAAGCATTTGGCAAATTAGAAACACACGTCACACTAACGCATACCATGTTGAAATATCATTCTGCTGCTCATAAGTGGGCCTTGTTGGATAAAAGCAGCCCTTGGATCTTTTATCCGATGAGAAAGGCCACAAAGACCCACAGCGATGTTGAATGCACGATATTCACAAACGGATGCAACTTCGGATGCGAACATTGGTTTGGAAGAATCGCGGCGAGGTAGGTTTTAATCACTGATCTTTTTGCTAAACTTTGCCATTTTTGAATTTGCAATTCGATGTTTTCAAATCTCACAATCTGTTATTCGCAAATCAAATGACACAGTTAGTGATTCGAATATGACTTGTGCTTATTGCTTTTTCATTCCCAGCATCCCTTAAAGTGAAGGTGATAGACAATCTCTCTGCCAGTTACACAAACCAAGGAGTGCAATGGCAGAGATGTGTTTGGTGGACCAGTTTGTCTTATGAACGTGAATCTCCTGAGGGCACAGGTTCAGGGTTGCGAAAGGCAAGTTTAGGATAATGACCAAAAACTTTTTTTTTGCACAGAAGATATGTCGGAAGTGCTGTCCTTCGAATGAAATGCTAAACCGAGATTCTATTTGTTCTGGTGTATCATAACGATCCCATCGCACTGTTCAAAAAGAGACTCTCCCTGTGTCCCCAGGACTGTTGATTAATTGATTGTTCACCTCTTGGCTTTTTTTAGGGCTGTTTGTAAGGATTAATAACTGAGGTGTGGGCAGTACGATTCCGCACACAAGATGCAGCTTTCTCTTAAAAAAAATTTGGCCAAGCCTTGATGCTGGATGTTAGATGTCTGCTCAATCTGGCCTTAATAATTTCACTTTAAGAACAATTACATAGAACGTTACAGAATTGAACAGAAACAGTACACTGTACCCTGCTTGATTTCATTCTGCATTTCCTTTCTGACTAATGTGACAGACTTATTGATGTGCCGTGTGGATAGGATTTCCAAAAAAAGTATCCCGATTGACCACAAATCCTTGGTTTTATTTGAATCAGTAAAGAATTATCCACAGGGTTTACATCACCACAGAAGCTACAAGTATCGAGGCCAGATGGGTTAATGTGGAAATGAGACAAAATCTGTAGCAGGTCTGTGGAACAATGTTTCTTTTTGAAACAAAATAAAGCAAGATGGATATTGTAACATATGAAAGTTTTGCTGAAAGGCTTAATTTGTCCATGGGTTGTAGGAACTTGCTTGGGAAATCCACACATTTCCCAATGGCATGCTTGTGTGCAGGTGTTAGCTTGGCTCAGTTGTGAACACGCACACCTCTGGATCAGAAGGATGTGGGCTCAAGCCCCGTGTTACAACTTGAGCTCATGTTCCCTTATATTTAGGAACTCTTTAATACCCATGAGTAATTCACAGTGTGACATATTGGTAGGAAAGCCAAATATAGTTTGAACACCAAAATAACCATTGCACAATAACCATTGAGCAATAAGTGCTGGGAGTATGCACCAGTTACCAAAAACTATTTCAACTGAGCTTCAAAGTATAAATTAGATTGATCAACCTTTAAACAACTTTGATTGTATACTTTTGTCATTTATTGCCATAGCTTTCACCAGTGGCTGGTAATGCCCTGGGAACAATAGAGTTTATATATAATAATAATTATCCTTGCATTCGGTGTAGCACCGTAACAGGTTGGAAGGACATTTCAAAGCATTTCACATGATTTACTACAAAGTGAAGTGACTTGTGTTTATTTAGATACCTTGTGGTAAAATTTGCATTTAATTTGTATGCCATTTCCTATGTGAAATAGACCAAGATTTACAGAAAGATTTTGTGCACCAAATAAATTTGTTGGATTGCATCCTCGGCCCATGATAAAATAAATCTTCAAAATAAATTAAGTTGCAATCAAATTAACAAACTAAATCAATGAAGCAATCTCCCGCTCCCATAACATGAGGCAGAGTTCAGAAACCATGATGAATCATATCTCTGTCTTCTTCTGGCTCATTCATTGGATTATACGGGAGCACCAACTTCTCTCGACGAAATGTCTGTCGAGGAATATCAAAATTTCCGTGGTGGATCATATCTCGATCTTCCTCTGGCTCATTCAACGGCTCATTGACTTGAGGTGCCTTGTTTACCTGGAACGGGCAGAAAAACAGAGTTGGAAAAGAGGACGGGATGAAATGGAAAAGATTGGAGAGGTTGGGCAAGTTTGTAATAATAATACTCCTTGTATTTGGTATAGCATCTTTCATGTCAGAAGGACATGCCAAAGGGCTTCACAGGATATAGTGTAGAGTGGAGTGATGTGTTTTGTGGGCGAATGCAGAGGCCACTTTACACACAGCAATGTCCCACAAACAGCCATGGAGTGATTCTTCCAACCATGAACGAATTTGAAGACCACAATAAAGATATTAAACTCCAACTCAACGAAGATGAACATCTGGCTCTATTTCATATGGTCTAAAAGTAATAGTGGTTCAAGCTCTACTTAAGATGCTAGAGTTACCGCTGGAGCATATCAGTTGTTGTATTCTCCAATGCATATATTTAAATGTTATATAATGGATCATATGGTTCAGAGAGTACTGTCTGTCCATTGTCTGAGCTTCTCCTTTGGATTCGAATTCCCTCCCGGGCATCCTATTATTCTCTTTAGTCTATAACAGAGTTTCTCTGAAAGAAGTACCAAAAAGCCCAACTCACCTCAGGCTCTGCCGCCTTGGCAATAATTGTTTGCAGAAGGAGCGCTGATCCGACCACGAGAAGCACAATACTGAAAGGGAACAGTTTTTTCAGCTTATGCAAGAAAATTATCTTATATACGTATTTGTTATATTTTATGATAATAATCCTTGAACTTGATTTAAACACCTTATCATGTCAATGAGGTGTCTCAAAGAACTTTACAGGATTTACTGAAAAATGGATTTTGTAGGAGAATAAGGCAGCCAATTTGTGCACGGCAATGTCCCACAAATACCCATGAAGTGAATGACAAATTAATTGTATTTAGGTGATTGTTGGAGAAACTCCCTTCTCTTTTGGTGTAGTGCCATGGAATGTTTAACATCTAGCTGAACAGGCAGTAGGGACTTCANTTTTTTAAAAGTCTCATCCGAAGGATAGCATGTCCAGCAATACAGCACACCTCCAGCATAAGCTTTGGAGTATCAGCCTGGACTAAATGAGCTCAATGTGCCAATGTGAGGGTTGAACCCTTAATCTTCTGACTTGGAGGTGAAATGGTATCAATGAACCAGGTACACACTATGTCTGTAAGGCCCCCTGATTTCCTGGCCACGATTTAATCATTGCTTACGCTCACTTCACTTACCTTCAGACATAAACAGAGTCTCCCAGAGCAATCAGTTTAAGTGAAACAACAACAACTTGCATTCATATAGCGGTCTTCACGCGGGAATATGGCAACCCAGTAGCAACCCGGAGCGCTTCATACTGAACACATACTGATAAACAGCAGTGCAATTTCCCAATGTAGATGTCCTACACTCTTGAGTTTGTATATTCTTAAGGTTCCTTGTACTGCATGACATCTAGTCACAAGCTTAATCCTACCTTATCACAACAGCTCAGCTGAAAAAAGACAAAGTTCCTTCACTGTATCTAATTCTCCTGGCCTACATTGAGACAACGCCCTGAAATATTTATTCTTCTGCTGGAACAGATTGAACATTTACCAGGGTAATATAATTGCAAAACCTGCTTGGTGTCACAGCATTTGTTATGTGAATGTGCCTCTGTCAATGTTAGATTTAAATAAACCTTATAATGAGAGACCAGTTACCCAGCCATCACTTAAAAAGTACAATATGATGGGATCATTAGGAATATTGCTGCCACTTTAATATGCGGTCTGTGTTCCAGGGTCCTGGCATGAAATATATTAGTGCAGGATTTTGGAAAGGAATGAGCCATAATCTGTCTGCGGACCGCAATGTGGTGTTATTCAGCCATAATTAAATTTCAGCCATCCTTTAGATGAGATGATAAACTGACCTGCACACTCTACAGATAGATAGATCCCATGGCACTATTTAAAAAGAGAAGGGAATTTCTCCTGGTGTCCTGGCCAACTATCAATGCATTAATTGACTATTCACAAAATCAGATAATAATAATAATCCACGTATTTGATATAGCGCCTTACCACATCATTGAGACATCTCAAAGCACACAGCAATGTCCCACAGACAGTCATGAAGTGAATGACTTAATTTATAGTCTCAGTGTCCTCGCCTCAGCCCACCCGTCATTCACCTCATCGCTCTCTGTCGGACTTTGCTGTGTATTACGATGACTGCAGTTTTTGCCTGCAACAAAGAAAAACCACAGTACAGGCAATAGAAACGTAAGACCATAAGTAAACAGGAACAGGAGGAGAAGGTCATTCAGCCCATTGAGCTTGTTCCAACAGTAATTACTGTGAAGCGGTTTTAGATGTTCAGACGTTTATAGGGGCTATAAAAATGCAAGTTCATTCATAATGATTATTATCAGTTGCCAGTTGAATGGTGGAAGGGTCTAGATTTGTTCAAGAAACTGACTGTGGCTTGCAAGCCAGGAATTACGTGCTCATTGTAGGCACACAGTGTGCCTTGGAATACCAAAGCCTTCTCATTGATTTACATGTTCTTGTATGTGCAACTGACGACTGGCAATTAATCAGTGATTAACATTGCTTAACCATTCGATAATGAATCTCCCTGCGTGACAAAACATTCTTTTAAATTTAGGAGAATTAGGAAAATTTTCTTTAAATATAAATGTGTGAACCCATTTTTTGAATTATTTACAGAGTGATTCAGGTTCATTTCCTACACACCAGCTCTGATAACTCCAATTTATTCTGAACACACCGGTCTGAACTGTAGTCACGGTACATAAAATCGTTCACTTGATGTGAGCAGTTTTGATTGACCAATGCCACTTTTATACTGCATCAAAGCATGAGGTGTGATTCTGATGTGAGTGTGTGGGGGCGGGGGGTTCCAGCTTGCTCACACTTAGTGGGGTCAAAGCTATACACACACACATATATACGCACACACACAAATACTCATCACCACTGGAAAGGCAGACCAGTCACTGGGGGCTAATTTTGGCCTGCATGCCAAAGTTGCAATGGGTAGGGTGGTCCTAGCTGGACAAGCAGCGGGAAAGCTTGTGGGACAGCAATATCAATGACAAGCTAAATATCAATGCAGTTTTAACTGGTTAGACTAAAGCAGTACTCCAATGCGTACTCTGGGGTCCCTAAGCCTTGGCTCTTGCCAACCTGCACCTAATACTTTCCAGAATTAAGTAAGCAGGATGCATCCCTCCAGGTAGAGAGTGCATGTTCCAATCCAACAATTTATCTCTGGGATTTCCATGTGTAGGTGGGATGATCTCTTAAGCACAGTGATGTGTTTCTACATGTGTCAGACACCCAGCTGACCAAAAAAGAACTGTTCCCTCTAGCATTTTGTCAACCCGGGATGCCAATTCCTCAACCCATGCACATGGGGTGGGGGGGGGGGGGGGGGTGGGGGGGGGGTACAACATACTATTTGATTTTCTGGGTCCGGTTGGAACAGAAATCTTTCTATGAACCAAATAACATATCTTGTTCTGATCTCCAGCTGAGAGCTGGGAGAACAAGCTGATACTTTAGTTGTAACTAAATGCACCGAAAAAAATCTGTCAGACAGGTAGTAGAGGTGTACATTGTAGACAGTGAGGAATTAGATATGAATACATTGGCGATAGGGCGTTGGAAGTTGAAGTAAAGAGAGCGTTAGCACCTTGGGACGTCCTCCCGGTGTGAAAGGCACTATACAAATGTAATTTTGTTGTTGTTGTTGTTGATAGTATTTTAGGAAATGGGCCAAAAGAGAGGTGGTAAAGAGTTTCCTGGTCTTGTCAATGACAGAAGGGAACCCTGCTAACTCACTGTCTGGTCAATTTATGCTTTTAACATGAATGTTTCACTGATACATTTACTGTTCATGTCAGTCTCTTGTCTCCAACGTGTATTTTGTGTGCCCCGGAATTGGGCTTTGCCATGAAATCCTTCACAAGATGACATTAGCAATCACTGCAACAACAAGGAGCAACCTTTACACTGCTTTTGTTGCCCTGTGATTCACCCTGAATACCCGTCTCAGATAAACAATGTGAAAGGGGAGAGAAGCACCTGCTCCTTCACATCACCATCAATTGAGGCAAATATCCAATTTACATAGATTTACATAGAGTTCTATGGTACAGAACTGTGCACAGCCCCTCCTGTTCTCCTCACTTATGCCCCTCTATTCTCTTCTCCCTCACGTATGCACTACGTCTTCCGTTAAATATAATGATGCTATTTATTTCAACTGCACTGTGCGGGCCCAACACACAGAAGTGCTAATCAGTGGGTAATAACGGAAAGCCCATGTCACAGTGGGTTTCTGAGGGTGAACAGTTATGCAGATGGTTAAGGCAGGGGGAGGCAGTTTTACTTTGCACTGAGATCTGCCTGGGAGTGCTTGTTCCTGATGCAAAGTATATAAAAACATGCTTTTCTCCATATCACTGTAGGGAGTTACAGCACAGAAGGCAGTTCGGCTCACTGTCTGTGCTGGTTCATTGAAAGAGCAATTCATTCAGTCTTGTTTCCCTGCTTTTTGCGCTTCCACCTGAAATTTACTCCTTTTCCAATATCTAACCAGTTCCCTCTTGAATGCTAATCTGGATCCTGCCTCAACCACCACAGCTGGCAGGGCATCTGCTTCTTAACAATTCTCTGTGTAAAAAGATAATCCTCCTAATCTTTCCCTTTGGTACGACCTAGCTAATTATCTTAAATTGATGCCCTCTAGTTATTGACTCACCATCTAGTGGAAATAATTTCTCCCTATTGACTATCAAAAAACCCTTAATAATTTTGAAGACGTCCATCAGGTCTCCTCTCAACCTTCTTTGTTTCAGTGAAAAGACTCAGTTCCTCCAGTCTGCTCATAGGTCAAACCACTTTTCCCTGGCAACTTCAACACGGAGATCCTCACCTTATTGTGCATAGATATTCAATCAAAATAGAGTGAAAAGACAAGCAAGGCTGAAGTGGAGATCGTCTAGATTGGGTCGAAACTAATTATAACTATGTTTGAAATAACTCAAAGTAAGCCAGTTCGGTATATTCTGCTTCAGGCTCAAGCTTCTTTCTGACATATTATCTCAGAAGGCATTATTTTAACACTCGGTCTGCCTCATACCTGATCTGTCCCTGTTGTGCTAAATCACACATTAAATTCTACAGGTTGAATTTTGCCTGAAGGAGCCATCGAGTGATATTAAAACCAAAGACTGGGTACAGTTCAACCAGCAACAAGGCATTTTAATCCTTCGCTGCTGAGATTCAGTTTGGCATTTTGCATACAACGTGCCTTTGAATGCAGGAACTAAGCTTTTATTTCAAACATTCAGCTCATTTGTGAAGTGCTACAATTGGTGAATGCAATGAAATGGTACTCAAACACACAGTGGAACAAGAGGACATAAACTTAGTGTTGTAAAGAGCAATTAAAAAAAACAGACGCTAGGAAATATTTCTTTGCCCAGAGGATAATTAATGACTGAAAATGGGTGGTTGAGGCCAGGACACTGGACTTGTTTTAGAAAAAACAGCTTGATGCTGTGATGGGAATTGCTTTGTTGACTGAATATCCAGAGCCACAATTCCTCCGATATTCAGTACAGACATTCGATGCTTGTTTCCCTCCCATGTATTAGACAATTGTAAATGAAACAAGCAGAATACACATTACCTGGAGTCATGTACAGCTTAGGTTTATGTCTTTTGTCAGGGTGCTACTGACAAAGTGTTAGCCACTGTATACAGATGAGGCACATACACAGGTCTAACACCATTCCTGTCAAAAGCATCATTGAGTCTCTTTATATCACCAGTCACATAGGCATAGAGGCACAAAAAATGTTTTGTTTCTTTTACAAAACATAAAGCACATCCAAGCATCAGAGTTTTACAGTGTTTATTGTCAACTGTAGTGACTGTTCATGCAACGTACGTGGAACCAATCTTGCCCCACTTAGGTTTCACTAACAACCATGAGGTTAATGACAGAAATTTAATCTGGAGGATCATTAGCCAGGACACTGGCAGAAACTTCCTTCTCTTTTGGAACCATGCCATGGGATCTTAAATGTGACTTGGGAGACGCGTCCTCATTTTTTGAGGACACAGTTGGGCTGCAGCTTTGCCTTACAAATAATGCTATAACTTAGAGAAGGGAGTTAGAGAACTCCCTTGCAAGCGAGAGGACCTGGGTTCGATTTCCAGTGGGGTGAAACCTTAGGCAAGTTTCCTTACTCCACACACCTCTATTTACCAAGTAGGAACCCGGTTGTTACCTATGCCCAAAGGATTGGCAGATTGCATTCTGGGGTAATAGTCCCTTGAATAAAAATGCCATCACTCAATCCACGATTGTTTGTGGGACACTTCTGTGTGCAATTAGCTGCTGCATTTTGCCCACAAAATGCACAGTCTGTAATTTGTGTACACAGTTTACAGTATATCCTGTGAAGCGCTTTGAGACATCTTAACAATGTGGTAAGGCTCTATATCAATGCAAGAATTATTAGTATTATTGTTATTAATTTGGGTCACTGACGACTGACTGTGGGCCAGCATTATTCAAAAAATGATAGAGCGGTTTCCTCCTTACCTCTTCATTGTCGACTCTTTCTGGCAGCGCTGTGAGCTTCAAGCATTGAGTGTAGCTCTATAGAACCAAGGAGACGTTTGGAAGATTTTTATGGCAATTGACCCTTGTAACAGGGACTGAAGTTCAGCGTCGCTGGAGTTCTTGACACAGCGGGACAAACAGCACGGATCTGGCCTGTTGCCATTGATCATCTTATCATGTTCATCAGCTTGTTCATTAAAGCAAAAAAATGTTCCTGAGAACCTGAAGAGGACAAGAAACAGCACAGTAACAAATTGGGACAGTTAATAAAGTCAATACTGTGGGAGAAGGGAAGCTGGAATTCATTTCTTTATTTAGTGTTGAGCACTTAAAGTATTGTAAAGCAGATCGATATGTCAGTGTGAAGGCTTGCAATGGAGCCTTTAATTACACAGAACCTTTTCATTGGCTTTAGTCCTCGTTTTTCACCACAAGTGTTTTTGTCTCTCTCAATGCCTGACCAAAGCCAATTGTGTGGCTCTCACTGTTATTTCGGGCTCTGCTGTTCTGTGAGTACCATCGGTTCGGCTAAACCCCACACAGTGGATCGTGCACAAGGCTGTGAACGGGCTTTGAAAAGAACCTTCATGAATCACAGCTGCCACAGTGCTGTAGAACCTTAGGCAAGTGTCAGGTTAAAGTGACAGAGTCAGTAAGGCTCTGACCAGCAACTTTCCCCTCCACTCCTCCTGTCCTCAAACCTTGCTATTGGTGTATGGTTTCATACCTACCCCTACAGGACCATTGGTTATATGAAAGCCTCAATCTAAGATGGCATTGCAGTTAGTAATGGGATGCACTGGGCTGTCGAAGGCGTCATTTCTATCACAATAATAATAATCCTTATATTTAATACAGCGCCTTATCACATTGCAGCGACATATCAAAGTGCTTTCCTGCGTATTTGTAGACAAATGCAGCAGGCAATTTGGGCCCAGCAGGTCCCACAGTTATTTTGTAATCACAAAATTCTGGACCTGTCTACATGTTAAAGACCCATGGCATCATTTGAAAAGAGAAGGCAGTTTCTCTCACCATCCTGTCTGACAATCCTCCAGATTAATCAGTCATTCACTTCATGCCTATTTTCGCTGCAAATGGCTGTCATGTTTGCCTGCAAATACAGTCACTGCACTTGACTGTAGATACTTGGATGTGATAAGGCTCTAGAAAGTGTTGTGCTTCTTTCTAAGAGAAGGTTATCTGGAAAAAAATGGGTTTGGTGAAGCAGAAATATTGTGAAAGTGTTTGTATGTCGGGGATTGGGGGAGGAAGCCAGACTCCTGTGTCATGTTTGAGCTAACTGGAATCTCATTTTTATTAGGGAGTGCTAACAGCAAGAATCTATAGTTCAGTACGTCTGTGGACTTTGAGACAAGTTACTTGATAGAGGCTATTTAAAGAAACAAATAAAGTTTCCCAAGAGACAGAGAGGGAGGGTGTCAACACAACAGGTCTGCGAAGGAGTAAGTACGTCTGAGCGAATGCATTGTATATCTAACGTATTAACCAGAAGTAGAAAGCTGATTGATGTCTTTATCTGGAGATCAAAGGTTAATATAGATTCTCCAAAACAGCTGCTGGCTGCTGTCGTTTAGCAGGACACAGTCACTGTGTGGTGTGCATGAAGTTCTATTCTTTGCTAAAACCTTTATATTCCAGTGGCGTCTCAGCTGATCCAGCTGGGGAGGAAGTGCTTCATGGAGACTCTAGGCAGAGGAGACCCATATTCACTCCTCGAATAGAATCAAATGAAGAAAATTCAAAGCTTGCTCTGTGGTCCAACTTGGCCTGTGGTCTGCCCAGCTTTAGCCTAAGCGTTCCTCATGCAAAGGGAAATGTATATATGACGGTTTGGCCTTTATCGGTGTGGGCTTTGTGTGACTGCAATCCTTTTCAGATGTTCAAATACTGATGCAGGTGGAGTGGGTGTTCTGGGAGGCTGAGATCAAATGGATCGAAAAAGCTTTTTTCATCCATCCCTTTCTTGTGGTCTTGTGATCTGGGGACCACGTGCATTCTTTGAAGTCCGAGTTACCTTACCCTCCCTTTGAGGCTGAGCAGACCCATCCTTTGCTGTTTAGCATTACACCTCATTCAGCTCGCTTGAGTTAACAGTAAAATTCCCAGAGACTAACGTGTTACATTAAAAAGTGCAGAACAACCCCCTGGACTGAGCATAGTGTTTAGCTCATGTGGCTCTGATTTGATTACGCAGAAGGGAATTAACAGTTGGAATAGGTTACCGGAAGAGTAGGGGCCAGGACTCATTAGATACCGTTCCTTGCTGTTCAATGACTTGTACTTGTATAGCACCCTTCTTATAGTAGCAATTGTAATAATAACCCTCGCATTGGATATAGCTCCTTATCACATCGTCAAAATGTCTCAATATGCTTCGCAGGATGTCAACTTAAAGTGTAATGACTGTGTATTTGTAGGTGGATGTGGCAGCCAATTTGCTCAAAGCTATGTCCGACAAACAGCTATGAAGTGAGTGACCAATTTTATCCGGAGGATTATTGGCCAGAAAACCAGGAGAAACTTCCTTGTCTCTTCGAATAGCGCCATGAGATTTTTACCATTTAATATCTACCTGAACAGGCCCTCAGTTTAATGAGGACAGCACCTTTGACAATGCCAGCTCCCCCAGCACTGCATTGAATCAGTGATTGGTTGAGAGAGGGATAATGATGCGCAAATAAATAACGTGTATTTAACATAGCGGCTTATCACATAAAACGTGGAAGCATCCAAGAACCCTGAATTGTTACTGAGCTTATATTAGTCCTTTGGGTCCTTGAATCATTGCAGGGTTTATTGTTGGTGATTTTCCACTTGGGTGATGATACTTAGCATCTGTTAATAGGCAACAAAAGCAGCAGTACAGCAGTGATGATGTTCAGAGTACTTTAACTGCACAAAATTCAATTTTCGGTTCAGTGCTAATAGTGTGAAAAAAAGCAAGCTACAGACAGGATGATTCACACCTCATATATTTTAATACATTGCCAGGGCACTTGTTTCAGTGTCTAGCTGCACGATAGTTTGGCACTCTGTATATTCCAAGTATATTAATCCATTTTGATCAGTGTTAACAAGCTGCCTTCCCTCCAACTATCAGCAACAGGAACAAACTCCCACTTGGCATTTCCTTCCTGAGTTGCTGCTTTCACAATCTAAGATTCCATTTGGTGCCAGAGAGCCACTGAGCCAGACCAACATGGAGAGAAATGATTAAATCACACTGTTTTCAAAGGATTAGCTGAGGGCTCATCCTGGGATTTGCATTCCTGCACCTGAACAAACTGTACAAATAACAAAGCTGTGAATGAAAAATGATTTTATCATACTTTGGGACAGGCAATGCAGGGAGCTCACTAAATGATGAGGTTGCCGTAAAGGATCTTACAACAGCAGCAGCAACAACAACTTGCAATTATATATATATGTATATAGTGCTCTTCATGCGACAGTCATTAACAGTGGCAGAGCTTGATGCTAAACCAGGGCGAGAGGGCAGGTGACCGGAGGCAGGGTCAAAGAGCAAGGTCTTCAGTTGCTATCTGAAGACAGGCAAGGAGGGGTAAGGTGGAGGGATTGTGGCAGAGAGTTCCAGAGTTTCAGGTGCATAGCTGCTGAAAGCATGACCACCAATGGTGGAGTGAAGTGGAGGGGACAAGGGACATGTAGAAGGTCAGAGCCGGGTAACCGAAGGATGCAGATGTGGAGTGGGGTGTAAGCAGGGAGGAGAGGCAGGGAGGTGCTACATGTGAATTGAGTCGTAACGGTGAGGATCTTAAAATCGATCCGTTCTGCAATAGGGAGCCAGTAGAGCCTGACAAGGACTAACGTGATGGGAGTACAGAGTCCAGTATGGGAGAATAGGGGCGTTGGAGTTTTGAATCTCAGACCTGAGACCTGTAGTGTACCTAATGAAGAAGTAGAAAATTAGCAGAGCAAATTGGTGAAGGAAAAAAATGAAAGGTCCACCATCGTTTGTCCAAAAACTACACAGTCACTCCATTTTACAGTAATGAAACACTTTGAGATGTCCTTCCGATGTTAAAGGCACTTTACCAAATGTAAGCTTATTATTTAGACGTTATATGATTTATATTATACCATTAACTTTTTTAATGGAATTGAGTGCTTTATCTTCCCATTATTGATTTTCATTTAAGAAGCAGCTTGATGCTGTGATAAGGGGAGAGTGGGTGGTAGGGTGGATGTTCTGGAAGGATGAGATCAGATTGGCCGAAGTGCTTTCTTCATCAAAACCAATCTTGTAATCTTGTAAACCTTGCCTTAAGGCAGGAGGTTTTGGCTGAATTTTGCACCAGTGGGCAAAGATATCCTTTCACATGTTGTGATCCTCATGTTAATAGCCAGCAAACCCACAAAATAGAGGATTGCTAAAACATTATGTTGTTCCCACCATGAGCTTGTCTTGTCTGGTGATCTCCTCGGAATACTGACTTAGATCCGCACTCCTACTTTGTGGGTTTTATTAGATAGACATCGAATAGACTTGTTTTACGAACACAATCTCCCACAGTTAGATTTCTGCATATGTTATACTGTGGTTCGTAGGCTCTTTACTTACATTAATAACATAAACGCAGTCCATCCACTCTTTCCCCCAAAAAGTTTACTCCACAGCAGTAGCTGTATTCATAGAATCACAGAATTATACAGATCAGAAGGAGGCCATTTGGCCCATCCTGTCAGTGCCGGCTCTTTGAAAAGAGCTATCCAAATCAATCTCACTCACCCACTCGCTCCATTGCCTTGCAAAATAGATTCATAGAATTATACAGAACAGAAGGTATTGCACTCAGTGCATAGCTGCTCCTCGGTGGGAGTGAGGGGAAGAGTGTCAGTTTACATCAGTTGAACACAACAATCCTATCATATCAATATGTACTTGCCAGAGTGACTGGTCTAATAGCTCTGGAAAGCGTGTTGCATTCCACAGTCTTTCTCTTTACGTTTTCCTGCTTGCTTACCCGTCCCCTTGTGGCTTTTAACAGAGCACAAATTGACTTGTGTAATGATTCACATCAGACATATTTTATTTTGATCCCTCCTTGGAATGGCTGGCTCTTTGCAGGTTGGTTCAAATTGAGTCATTTTATTAAAAAAATGGCTTTCATCCTCTGGCACTAAAACTCTATAGAGCAAACTGTGTTAACGGCTGTTCAATGCCAAAACAGCAAGCTTGCAAAACCTGAGCTGCAAGTACCAAGGATTGACAACGAAAGAGCCAATACAATTTTGGCTAAGATGAAGTGTTTAGGATTCAGAGAATCTAGATCTTGTTATACGAATAACCAGTTGTTGTACATGTGGCATTATCAGAAGGTAAAATAATTCATTGTCAATTAAAGCTACCATCATGCTCTAGAAATGTACAATCTAGCTAAGCAAGCTTCTGTTTTATAGAATGATTATGCTAAATTATGTTTTGGCAGACATTTTTTTTCTCCCGGCCATGTGGATCAAGTGTTAAAAGAAAGACTTTTGCCCTTTAGTCATCCAGTGCCAGCACTGTACACTCCTGGATCAGGTGTAGCGTGGGTCAGACAATGATCTGCACCACTCGACAATGGAACTAAAAGTGCTGTGGTCTTTCTCCTCAGCTTTCTTATCGCCTCGAACCTGGTCAGAAACATTGCAGTTTTCTTGGCACCAGCCCTGAACCGCACACTTCAGGATNAAAAAACAACCACAATTTCATCACTGTGACATTCGATTTTCCACACCAAGTATCCATCTGGCCTCTCTGTGTGGGATTGCCAAATTAATAATAATTCATGCCAAATTATGGCCAGTTCTGTGCTGTGGGCTCAATCACACTCAGAGTTGGATTGAGAACCCTGGATCGTATTTCTTGTTGGACCCTTGAAATAAACAGCGAAAGAAACTTTCATCCATCATCACAAGCTGATACTAAAGCTTGTCCTAGAGGTGAAAGAACACGTACGTAACTGAGATATCTATAGATATATGGGTTAAATATTCAAAAAGTAGGAATTTGCAAGGGTATTGGGAAAAGGAAGGTAAATGGGACTGAATGCATTGCTCTTTGAAGGACACAGAAAGATATCATGGGTTGAATGACCTTCCTTTGTAATGTAAAGTTCCATCCTAGTTACTCCTTAAACTTCCTAGCTTCGAAAATGTGGTACAATGGTACTTTTCTATCTTAATAAGGAATCCAGTTTATACCATTGGGAATACCTATTGGTACCCATAGGTAAGTCATGTTAGTTCCCAGGAATTCCATCACAACATAGACTGTATCCAGGTTAGAGTTCTCTCAGGTCAATTCTACTGAATTCCTCATTAAAAAAAATACAAATAGTGCATTTTAAACCCAGTTGTAAATTGTGGAGATTAAAATGCATTTGATCCAATTCGACTTCCTCTTCCTGGGAACTACAGGATACATAATGAGGATAATATTAGGAGCAGAGGAATAGGATTAGAGTAGTTAATTGCAGTGAGGAGGACCTGCATCAGTACAGACACAATGGACCCAATAGCCTCCATGCGTGCTGCAAAATTTCTTGAATTGGTATGTGGAGTCGCAGAGTATCATTAAGAACACTTGCCTTGCAAGCGAGAGGATCTGGATTCATTTCCCAGGCAGGGCAAAACCTTAAGCAAGTTTCCTTCCTCCACATACCTCTGTTTACCTAGCAGTAAGTAGGAAACCGTTTGTTAATCGATTGGCGGATTGCTCTCCGAAAGTAATAATCCTTTCNAAAAAAATTAATTTGGTCAATTAATCCATGACTGTTTGTGGGATACTCCTGCGTGCAATTGGCTGCCATGTTTTGCCCACAAAATATACAGTCTTCATAGTATATTCTGTGAAGCGTTTTGAGATGTTTCAACCACATGGTAAGGTGCTATATCAAATGCAAAAAATATTATTTTGTTATTTTTATGAAGTAGGAGTATGCAGAGGCTTTGAAACAATAACTGGTTTGAGATTGCAGATCAACAACAACAACAGCTTGCATTTTTATAGCACCATTCATATAGGATAACGTTTTGCATTAACCCTAAGGGATCATCCACAGACCTATAAGTGTCTGTCCCCTCCAATAAAAATACAATTTGTCACTAGCCGCTTCCTTAACTATCCGTGGAATCTTTTTTGTTTTCTGATCCCAATGGCTATCCATCGTTGTTTAGCAATACATTTATAACAACGAATGTATTCACTCTGCCCTTTGTAATTCCATGTTATAGTAATAAATAAATAATAAGCCTTGCATTTGATATAGCGCCTTATTGTTATCTCAAAGCGCTTCACACAGTATATAGTGTAATGCGAATTGACTGTATATTTTGTGGGCCAAATGGAATGTAAATTGCAAAAACACGTTAATCTTAGATCAAGCTTTCACCTCAATGCTGCCTGCATGCTAACTGAGTCGCGGTCCGGCGTGGAGAGCGCTATATAAATCCAAATTGTTCTTGTTCTTGTTCAGTGTCCTCCTTCACTGATAACGATCATTCTCACGCCTTGATTTGTCCTGGATGTAAAGGTCAAATTTGGGTGCAAGAATCTTGCCCCCTCCCTCCCTCTCTCTCTTTCTCTCTCTCTCTCTCTCTCTCTTTCTTTCTCTCTTTGCGATAAAGAGGCAGAACTGCTTTCCAAACTAACAGGTAACTTAAAACACAGGATTTCACAGGAAAACAGCTGAGCCAGAAAACACTGACAGACATCTCCTTGGCAACCAGACTCAACCAGCTCCCTCTCTCTCTCTCCTCTCTCACTCTCTCTTTCATTCTCTCTCTCTCTCTCTCTCACACACACACACACGGTTTCTCTCATCCTCTCTCTCTCTCTCTCTCTGCTTTCAGATCAGCAATTCCTCAGACCTTTTCCCCACAACAAGCACACGACTCAGCTCCCGGGCAGTGAGTAAGTAAGTAGTCCTTTTGCTACGTGCAACGAAGTGCATCCATCTCCTGCAAAGTAGCATCAAATCTGGTGTGTGTGTGAGTGTGAGTGAGTGTGTGTGAGTGAGTGTGTGTTGTCAATTTCACATACATCATTGTGCAGCGATTCTGATCCCGACAAAGGTAGTCGGATGGCGGTGGCGAGAATGCGATATGCAATAGGTTGCGTTGGATTAACTTTCATGCGGTGGATTCTTTGGGGTCGAAAGCCGTGGCTCTCGGTTTGATATGATTGCTGTTGAGTGCATCGGGGGGTCACCGGCGAAGGACCGCGTTGAAGCTTCACCTGTCAGTCGGGCTGTCCGGGTGCACGTCCAGTGCTGAAGATGAACTGCGCGGAGGGGGAGTGTTTTTCGATGTTATTTATCGGCTTTAAATTTTGCCAAAAGGTTTCAGGTTATCGAACCTGTATCGGATCATTCAGATAACAGTCCCCTCATCCCCATCCCATCCCCAACCCCATCCCCATCCCCATCCCCATCCACATCCCCATCCCCAACCCCAACCCCAACCCCATCCCCATCCACATCCCCATCCACATCCCCAACTCCATCCCCATCCCCAACCCCATCCCCATCCCCATCCCCAACCCCAACCCCATCCCCATCCCCAACCCCATCCCCAACCCCATCCCCATCCCCATCCCCAACCCCATCCCCATCCCCAACCCCATCCCCATCCCCAACCCCATCCCCATCCCCATCCCCAACCCCATCCCCTCCCCCATCCCCAACCCCAACCCCTCCCCACACACACACACCACCAGTATCGATACAGATCAAATCCCACCGTATCTGCCTCACTCACTCACTCACTCACTCACTCACTCACTCACTCACTCACTCACTCACTCACTCACTCACACGGCAGCCTCCGCCTATGCGGCTGTTGAAGACAAAGAGGTTGGTACCAATGGCACAGCTCACCTCACCCGAGCCCGTACCTGTCTTTAAATGCATCGGCTGCATCTGGTGGTTTGCGAGGCACCGCTTTATGTCACGATGCTGATTTCCTTTTTTTTGTTGTGTTGTTGTGTTTTTAAAAAAAAAATCCTTTTTTTTTTGGGTGCTGTCTGCCTGCCATGTCCGCGATGGCGATCTTGCACCTTGGATTGCAGCAGTGCCCACACACACACACACACACCCACACACCCACACACACACACCCACACCCACACACACACACCCACACACACACACACACCCACACCCATCCACCCACCCATCCACACCCACACACACACCCACCCACACACACACACACCCACACCCACACACACCCACCCACACCCACACACACACCCACACACCCATCCACCCACCCACCCACACCCACACCCACCCACACACACCCATCCACCCACCCATCCACACCCACACCCACACACACCCACCCACCCACACCCACACACACCCACCCACCCCCACACACACACACACACACACACACACAAGGCGACAGGATCGCCCTGAACCACTGGAAAATAGCCAACAGTTAACAGCGCCGTTGCACCAGCCAAGCCCCGCAAATGCATTTTGCACTCTTCCAGGGTTTAAAAACCAAATGCTTTTGGAATTATTTCACTTTTAATTTCTTCTTCTTCTTCTTCTTCTTCTTCTGGACTCTTGTCTCCCCACGACTCGAAATTAGTTTGCTGCCCCTTCTCCCATGAAACAAGAATCTTATCTTGACAGGTGCCTAAAACCCAGCTGTAATCCCTCCAAAAATAATGCACTCAATCCATGACTGTTTGTGGTACACTGCTGCTGTGAGCAATTGGCAGCAGTGTTTTGCCCATAAATCTACAGTCTATTTGTATTATATTATATTACACTTTACAATATATTCTCTGAAGCGCTTTGAGACATCTCAATGGCACTATATCAAATTCAAGGATTATTATTATAACTCATTCACAACTGCATCATATTATAACTGTTCACAAAAATTAAATTTCACATTTCTCATCGATACTCAATCCCCCTCTTTTTAATACAGGTTATAATTTGGTGAGGTTTTTGCCTTCTTGTTGGTAAAATGGCAGAATAAATATTTTGCGATTGGATTGCGGTATTCTGTGGTAGAAAGAGTAACACAGTAAAGAAAATACAAATTCTCCATTCTAAATTAGGGGGAAAGATAGTAACATTAGTTTAGATATAACACATCACACTAACAAGTGTATTATGTGTGTATAAAGATATATAATACATGTATCTCAGGTGCTGTCAGTGTTTTGGTATCTGATGCTTGTCTTTTCCACAATCCTGAGCCAAGGCATTGGATCCAGGCAGGTATTGGATCTCACAGCTGATGTCCATACATTCACACTCGCAAGCAAGATTTACTGAACAGTAATGAGGAACCGTAATCCCGGCTGATTTTCTCCTCATCCCACCCCCTGCCACTAGCCTAGGGGTGCTGAAGCTAATTACATTGCTCTGTATTTAGCCACTGAGCCTGAGTTATCCATATCCTGATTATCTCCTCTACTTAATTCACAATTCTGACTCAGTGCCTGTCTCTTCCTCGCCTGACTGACATGCTCCATTTCTTGCTCCCCTTCTGCTCACCTCCCTGTCACAAATCCCATGCCTCCTGCTAACCAATGCCATTAATGTTGAGTCGTGCTGTTAGCCTTTGGTACCTGATAGACAATTTATTCAGGTTAAGATCAAAAAGAGAACCAATGTTTTACACATAGTTCTAACTTGGTGCATAAATTTCACAGATTCAAAGCTATTCTGTGATTCCCTGTACAAGATTCATATAAATGTGAGCCACAGATCGTGACAACTTAGCGGTTCTAACTGTGATCCAAGACCAAAGCTTCCCTTCCTCCCAGCTGGAGGTGGATGTATGATGGCATGTGACCTGTAAAGAAGAAACAATCTTTGAAAGGTGGGAGGGAAAGATGGGGGAAGAGCGTAGCATTCAATTCTTATGCTATTCATTGTGATACAAGGGGGAAATGCCACTTCAGCCTCTAAAGAGTTAAAAAGCGCTACCTGCCAACAGTATCAACTCCCCCCCCACCCCCCATGAAAAATTTATAGTCATGAGCTCCCGAGTATGGATTGAAAAATGTGGGGCATGCTTATTACTGTGAAGACTGAATATTGACTAGACTCAGGATAACAGCGGGAGTGAGTATTAAAGAATGCATTGACAAGGAGGTCAGCTATTCTCTCCAGCATACCTCGCATTAACATCTCCAGCCTGCATAAATTGGTGAGACAATATCCGTCTCTTTGTTCCTTGAGCGCTGGGGTATTTTAATAAAGGCCAAAGCTTCATAGCCATAAACTGCCATTGTCACATCAAACAGAAGCTAATTACATGAACGTTTAAAGCAATGGAATTTTAAGAATCTCATGGTGTGGGGATTTGTCATGGTTATACTGCAATTGACTGCAAGCGTTGCATGGTAAATGCCTGGCATTCAGCACTTGCATCCTACCGCCTTTTCACAAGACGTTATCCACAATCCAAATTCTAAACAACTCAAAGAAGTAATGCAACTGTTTTCAGCGAAGTGCAATGTTGCCTTCACTGACGGTTCCCTGACATATGGAAAGAGAAAATGCATAGCCATGTCTTGTTCATAAGTTGCAATCTCACTGCAGTCAACTGTGAGTCGACTGTGCTTCACTGCTGTGAAGGTGGATTTTACAACACAAAGAATGCTTTTTTCTACAAGTTACTGAGCAAAACATGATACAGTGTCACAAACTACAGATATATTATTTTTTTGTTGCACTGCTTTAGACTGTCTTTACTCATCCATTTCTAGGCAAAGTGACCAAGAAGGGAAAAAAAACAGCAAAAGGCTCTTGCTTTCTATTCCTGTCTCATTTTATTAATTTTGATTCTGTGGTTTGGGGTTAAAATTAAGAGTGGGAGGTGTGGTGGAATCTGGGCTTGCACCTAGTGACAATGATGGTGGTGAAGGTCTTCCGTTGATGCTGTAAGGGTTCTATTTGAAATGAAGTGGGACAGTCTCAGCCTATTTATCAGTGGTGCCGGCTCTTACAACAACAACAACTTGCATTTATATAGCGCCCTTCAAGAAGGGTAGCCTAAATTAGCAGTCTCATTCACAGGAAGCCTGAGGGTAGCTGGTGTGAGTATCACATGGAGGTTGATAAGAGAGTGCTCTTCTAAGGCTGGGGTGAAGCACGAAGAGCTTTACGCTTCCTTCGTCTGACCCTACTGTGCCGGAGCTGGGAGAACTTGACAATGACATGTTCTGACACTTGCCGTGGTACCCAGGTTTAGAGAGAGAAGTTCCCTCCCCCTCCCCACCTTTTGTCTGTGTCAGTACTTACACAGAAGAAAACTAAGAAAGAGGAAGAGAACATAAAAAAGGAATAAGACAAAATAATGCAAATCTACATTTATATATCAGCTTCATGTCAGGAAGACGTTCCAAGGTGCTTAATAATACTGGCTTGGCGCCTTAGCTGAGGGTGGTGGGGAGGGGAAAGATAAGTGAAATCATAGTCAAAGATGTAGGTCTTGAGACATACTTATCAAATATCTACACATTTTCTTTATTTGTCTCCCATCCACCTATACCTGAAAGGATGGTGAATTCCTTTTTCTTTCCACTGAGCTATGATTCCATAGGCATCCTCTGCCCTTGGTCTCCCTGTCCAAGTGACTTATTTTTCTTAAGTGAATCAACACACTGAGGCCCATCCTGTCCCCGTCTCACAACAGTGTATGAACATCTTCCAGTAGAGGTTTCTAGGTAGCAATCTCCTCCCTGTCGCTATCTTATACTTGTGTTCCTCTGGTGACAAACGCCAACAAGTGGGAATGGCCTATTTATGCTAATTTCAACTAAATGTCTCTGTCTCTAACAGTATTAATCTACTGCCTTCTGAACAACCGCACATTGGAGGCAATTAATTATGAGCGGACAATCAATTAAAGAAACCATTTGTTTAATGCAATTTTGATTTGATGTTGATGCAGTGTGACAGTGACAGCTATGGTAAATGGAATTTCTGATTTACAACTCAAATGTCCTCTGATTGGGTTTAGACACAGAATTAGATACAGATTATAATACACCCCAAATAAATACTGTAACCCCAACACACCTATGCCATTAGCATGCAGTATAGTACCTGTATTTACCCTCTCTGTATTCCCCCTCCATCTAAGATCAGGTCAGGTTTCCCATTGAGCATAACTAGTAATGTTGAATTATGGCTAGTTTTATGTTATGGATTTATGGTTACTAAGAATGGGGTTGAGGGACCCCAAACTCATTAGTTTATAGACATCAATAGCCAGTGAAGAATAAAGGTTTCTTTCACATCTGTCTTGATTATTTTTAAACTCATGCCTCAGGGGTAGAAGGTCAAAATTCAACTTTGCTCATTCCATCAGCCAGTTCCTGCTTTAGGATATTTCTGTTATATCTGCAGAGACTTGCACATAGCAAAAAGGAAGCACACAACTTGTATGTTGTCAATAATGGTTCACTATTCTTATCACTCTTTGATGTGAGACCAAATTGGTCCTTGGTGAGCTGATGGTGTTGGTAGCCTGATCCAATGTGGAGCAAGTTCCTTTGTAAGCCTTGTTCCAATTTCCAGCTATTTGGGAGTGGGAAAGCATTAGCACAGTTGGGAAGGCAACTAGTTTAAATTCTGAGCAACATTTGGGATTAGAATTTGCAAACCATCCCACTACTCTATTGAATGTACAGTACTGATGTAGCTGCTAAATAAGCTGGAGGCCACCATGTTTCCAGGCATGGCTAAAATAACATTTAGCCCATTGAGTACTGAATTCCTTTTTTAAAAGCGCGACCATCCACATTGTTCCATAGTGGTATCTTGGGGAAACCAGGCAATCATTCAACACCCCCCCACTGAAATCACTTTGCTACTTGTTCATAATGGGAGATCCCATGAGACACAAATCTAAAACTGGGTCATCCTTCTTACATGAAAGCCGCTATAAAAATGCAATTTGTTGCTGTGGTTGTAAAAATGATCTGTTTTTATCAATGATTGTTCAATAGACACCATTGTATGAACTTCTGGTACTAAACATCATTGTATTGAATTCTCAATGGAGGGAGTAACCCAGCTAGGATTGACTGTAGCTTTCACTGGATGAGTAAAAATAAATCACGCATTAGGCAAGCAAAATTTTAAGTAGTTTACACGTGTTATCTTTACTGTATGATTAAATTACAGCCTTTTATTCACTCTCGAGGACCTATCGCTTTTATTACCTGTATTGTAGACTCAGTAAAATTAAATGCTGATCGCAGTTGTGTGGAAATCACATTAGTGAAAGCCTGTGTGAAGCTTAAGATATCAGCAGTACAGAATCAATTTTCTTGCCATATTCTTTCTTACAGCTTAAGTAAAAACTGGCATGAAAAAGATAGAGAGAAGTGAAATACCTCTATTAGAGAGCACTAACAATAGACCCCTTGAAACTGAAGACTTGGTAACAAGTCCCCAGAAATGCTTTCAGTATAAGTCCGAGCTGTGAAAAATGCAAGAACTCCTCTCTCTCACCCTGAGGTCTTTGACACACTAAGCCCTAAAAATAGCAATCTGTTCAATACTTCTTTATAACAGGGAAATCATGTTGGAAACGGGTAAACGCTCTGGCTGACTGCTGAGAGACTGTCACCAAAATCAATCACCTCCGAAGTAAACAGCGATTTCTCTAGGCATTGCCTGGTCTCTCAGAGTAATGGGATCTTGCCTCTGGCCTGAGATCCCTTCGGAGCTGAGAACCTGAATAACACATGTGGGATTCCTGGGAGAAAATCTTTTCTTTTACTAGGGGGCGACGCAGGTAGAGCTGTTTTACACTCTATTGCTACTTTTAGCACTCAGCTTCCTATTAGATAAAGCCCCCACCTCACCCACATCCCCATCATCCATTAAAGTGAAGACGCCCCCGATTATTGTATGTTTCTTGTTCCAGACTACTGCAGTCGCACTTGATCAGACATGGTGAAGCCTGGCTACAATCTGTCGGAGAAGTTGGAGAAAGTGCAGGGTGGAGAAGATGGTTTCGATAATATCCCCCTGATAACCCCACTTGATGTTAACCAGCTTCAGCAGCCTATTCCCGAGAAGGTACATACAGCACGTTAACGTCAGCAATGGAGTGACTGGGAAGGGTGGCTAAAGCCAGCATCCTGGACTCGTGTAAGAATCAGCTAGATGCTATGATGGGAGGAACAGTAGGGTGGGTGTTCTGGAAGAATAAGTTCAATAGAGCAAAATGCTTTATTCTTCCAAACTTATCTTATTGTAATATTACGAGTACCATTACTGGGAAAACAAGGCTTTGGGAATGAGATTTGATCTGAACCATGGAGCAGCAAGCTGGGTGTCACCTTGCCTCTTCAGTGCATTGAAATGAGCAGAGAGTGTAAAATCCTTTGATGTCTCATCATGTAGAACATAACTGCACTAGTATTCCTGGATGTTGGATATTAGCAAAATGTTATCAGACGTTACTGGTTAGATGTTGGTTTGCAGTGGATTGATGTAGATACATGTGAAAGCCAATAGAGACTACATTTACAAATTGGCTTGAAATGCCCAACAGGTCAATTGCCGGGCATAAAAGATGGACATAAAAGATCTCATGGCACTGTTCAAAATGAGAAGGGAGATTTTGGCCAAAAACCTCCACATAAATTGGTCATTCTATTCATAGTTGTTTTTGGATCATTGTTATGTACAAATTGACTACTGCTTTGGTTTAAAATCACACAGTCACTAAACTGTTACCTGTGAATCATGTGTCAGCTGGCTCAATGGTAACACTCTTGCCTCTTGAGTCAGAAGGTTATGGGTTCAAGCCCCATGTCAGGACTTGGAATCATATTGTTTAAGATGACGCTCCAATGCAGTGGGTGTGTTGTATTGTCTGAGATGCTGTCCTTCAGAAGAGATGTTAAATCGAGGTCCCGTCTGCCTGTTCAGATGGATGTTAAAGATCCTATGCTACTATTCAAAAAGAGAGGGGAGTTTTTCCTGGTATCCTAACCAACAATCCTCCAAATAAAATTGACCACTCACTCCATAGCAGTTTAGGGGAAATTACTGTGCTGAAACTGGCTGCCGCATTTCGTCCACAAAACACACTACTCTTTGCAGTACATCCTGTGAGGCGCTTTGAGTTGTCTCGATGATGTGATAAGGCGCTATATCAAATGCAAGGATTATTTTCAATAGATATTTCAATATTATAGATACTGCATCAAATACAAGGATTATTAGAAAAAAATAGCATTAAATAGCACCCCAATGACGGTTGAGTAAATGTATTCATTGAGTACCTGAATCATAGAGACTGAGACAATTCCAGGTTCAAATCCCAGTCTGTGCTGAGTTAGCTGATCTTAGTCTAGAATTGATCTGAGAACCCCTGTGTTAGGGGAGAGGCAAAACAGCTAATGTTCCCACTTCTGATCAGTATCCAGAATGGGCACTTAGACAAGGGACAGGAGGGTACTGAATGCCAATGAAGATAAAAAGTTAAACCCCTTCAGGAAAGGAGGGAAGAGAAGAAAATTAACGAGCAAAAAAAAAAAACGCTTTCCTTTGCAATCCATTGATTTGAAAGAGCTTGGAGGCTACAGTGCTAGACAGAGGACACCATAAACCTCCAGTAGTTGGTGATCCCAAGGGGTAAGGGTATTGAATTAACATGCACAGGTCACATTGAATCATTTCAGGTTAAATGACTACCTCTCCTGCAGTTAACTTAGCCTCCTCATGCTGTTCAGATCAGCAACTAATCTGAGTCACATCTCACGATTGTATGTCCTGTGAAGCACTTTGAGACATCTTGATGATGATGAGGTGCTATATCCAATGCAAGGATTGTTATTATGATTAAATAACCAAAAATTCAGCATTTAAATGGAAGATGATTCGAAATGTGGAAAGCATTAGAAAAAAAGCAAAGGCTTTCAAATCGTTCATAACTATTGTTGAATAAGTTTTTAAAAGAAGTTATCCTTGTGATGACTTTTGCTCTGTATGTTAATGCTATTTGCTGAAATCTAACTAGCTCTACACATTTTGAATATATTCTCATACAACCTGATATTAAATGCCTTGGAACAAGACCCACTCAAAAGTGGTTTATATATAAATTGATTTGCAGAGAAATGCCTTCCCACTGCCCAATTAACAGCTGCAGCATTGAGATCAGGAATGGGGAGTATAAGGTTTACATACTCTTCAGAACAAGAGAGGGCAGATAGGCGTGGGTGTAGAAAATCACATTTATTAAATTATCGGATGAATGTAGGGGAGTAGGTAGATGGGACAGGGAATCAATGTAAATAGCAGAACTCAGCACCCCCACATACAATTGTCATCCCAAAACCCAACATAGTGTGATAATAGACACACCCTACCCCTCCCCAACCCAGCACAGCATGTTAACCTCATCGTCCCCACAACCCTAACACATGGTGTTAGACTCCTCCAATCCAACTAAAAACTGGTCACATTCTCACTTCCTGCGAGCTGCCCATGTGCACTGGTTTCCCACACTAAAGAAATGATGAACTGGCAGGTCATGGGAAGCCGGCAAGTTCATGTACCAAAACTAACTCAGTGTTCTCAGGGCAGAGTGATCCCACCTTATAATGGGGATTCCATCGTGATTACATGTTGAAATCAGTATACAACCACCCATTAAGCTCATGAACAACTTTATCTGGGGGATTGTTAGCCAAGGGACTGGAGAAACCCACTTCTCTTTTTAAACAGTACCATGAGATCTTTAATGGCAATCTTAACATCTAGAATGGATCTTGGTTGAACGTCACATCCAAAGCATGGTGGCTCTAACAATGCAGCACACTCCTAGCACTGCACCGAAGTGTTAGCCTAGACTAGACTAATGTAAGTTCAAAGTCCAGATGGGGGCTTGAACCCACAACCTTCTCACTCAGAGACAAAAGTGCTATCTACTGAGCCAAGGCTTAAGGCTGCCAAGCACAGACTGTGAGCATCATGCATTGTATTTCAATCACAGTACATCTTGTATATGAGGCACAATTGAATTGTGTGGTTGGGAAAAGGCCAGCAATGGAGAGCCTGGTGCAGTCGGCATATGTGTTATTCACGCACCATTTGCTCAGCAGTTCATTTTCCCTTTTGTCACACTTGGGTACATTTCACTCGACTGTGAGAATGCTGAAATAATGCATGAAAATACAGAGATCTATCACACTTTCAAAAAGGGGACATTAATTCTCCCATAGTTGTTTTTGGGCAGTCGCATTTCCCAAGGGCTAGGATCATTTTTTCCCACTGCAGCCTATGGCAACGTCCATTTGAAGGCTGGTCTAACACAAGGGAATTCGAATGCCAGTTTAGCAGGTTACCAGCTTTTTCACTAAAAAAAATTTGAGAGCAGCTGGTAATCCATTAACTGGGAGTCAAGTGCCATGAGTTGAATTCAGGGATGATGCTATTGACTGTGTCTGACATATCTAGTGAACATTCAGTATGGTAAACATCAAATACATTGTTATATTGATCCTATTATTGATTTGCCTTTTTATATCTTATTGTTGCACTCCTGTGGATTTTAGGCAGTGTATGTCATTGGTTGATGCTACCGTGCCATCACCATTGGCCCTATGCATGTTTCGTGAGTTTGCTCACATTCGGATTGCAGAGAGACGTGGGTTAACGATGAATACAGCAATCCTTGCATTTGGTATAGAGCCTTATCACATCGTTCAGATGTCTCAAAGCGCTTCACAGTATATACTGTAAAGTGTATTGTCTGTAAATTTTGTGGGCAAAATGCGGTCGCCAATTGCACACAGCAATGTCCCACAAATAGTCGTGGATTGAGTGACCAAATTAGAGCACAGAAAAATGTTGCGCACTTGTTTGGCTTTGATTATATGAGAGGGACAATACACTGGCCTGTAGCTGGATTCTCACTTTGCCTGCCTGACTGCCTGCAGGTGATTGTGAAGACCAGGACAGAATACCAGCTGCAGCAGAAGCAGAAGAAGAAGAAGCTGCATGTCCCTGGCATCAAGAAACTCAACATCAACCTTTACGATGAAGTCTCGGAAAAAGTCAAGGTGACTCGTTCGGCCCATCGTCAGTACGATTTGCTCAGTTTTTTTTTTACGTCACCTAAAAGGATGGTTTAACCAAAGTCCATAAACTGCGAAGCAATGAAAGACAAATGAGAAAGAAAAATGTAAGAGGGTAATAGGGAAAGGGGAAATGGACAAAATGACAGTTCACATTCATACAGTGTCTTTCACATCAGAAGGACATCTCAAAGCCCTTCACATAGATGAATAGAGGTCTGAGTTGGGAGGATTGAGGGGACATGTTGGGTGGGGTTGTGGGAAAGGTAACGGGGTGGAGGGGGGGGGTAAAGATCCATCTTTCAGAGAGCCAGCACAGGCGCTGTGGGTCAAATAGCCTCCTTGTGTGCTGTAACGTTCTTAACATTCTCCAATTAATTTATGTCAATCACAGCCCCTTTGTGAAGGTGCTGCGTGAATGTATATTATGTCGTGAATGTATGTTACGTCGCTCGTTTACTGTAAAATATCCTTTGATTCCTGCAGCTGACTGGGCTGATCCTTATTACCATGGCGTTCCTGGCCTGCCTGCTAATGCTTGTCATGTACAAGGCATTCTGGTACGATCAGTTAAGCTGCCCGGAGGGCTTTGTGTTTAAGGTAAGCTGGCAGTCAATGTGCTTCCGGTGATTTACAGATGCTACAGAGCAAATTATGCACAATGAGAGAAATGTCATCTCAGGGTGCTAAGAGAGAGAAGATGTGTACAGTTGCTGCTGGTCGCAAAATCTTGTACCAGTAGCTTTTATAGCTCAAAATAACCAGGTCTCAGATAGCTTGGACATCTGTGTAATATGTCCTGTTACCTATCAACTACTCAGCTCGAAAAAAAAAGCTTTACTCTTTCTCTGGGAGGTATTGTGCCCATGTTGAATGGAGATAGTGGTCTTTTTGCTGATCCTAGTTGTGGAATGGTACTTGGTGCTTGAGTGGGGCAGAGTTGAGAGCAGTGTGAATGATGATCTTTCTGGGATGTTTTAAGTCCCAATAGAAATCCATCAGATCCTAATGGTATCTGGGCATCTCTGGAAGGCTGTGGAAAGGCAAGTTATTGGCTATTATACTTTTACAATGGAGAGGGGTGCAATAAGTGACCATATCTAATGGGAAGTTTTAATTAGATAAGAGAGTGAAGATTGCTTCTGATACCCAGGAGAACATCATTTTTTTCACAAGAAACTTGATGCATTCATGTGAGAAAAAGGAATAGAGGGGAATAGGAGAGGTTGGGGCTCATTTAGAGTATAAACACCAGCACGGACTAGTTGGGCTGAACGTCTTATAACTATATAACTCTATGCTGACTCCTTACAAAGTCGGCTCCAAAAGAAAATTGCAACAAAGTGGGATTCCAATGAGTTGACGCTTCGTATATCCAGTTTCCTTATTAAGGAATTCCTTTAGCCCGAATGGTCTGATCATTATGTATATATTATATAGCCATTACTACACCATCTGAAACAAGCAACAACCTTATCGGGGGTGAACTTGAGCGTCTCTAAAATGCTGGGAGTTCCTCTTTTTCTTTCCTCCTGATCCATGAAGTGAAAGCTGAAGCAGATAATGATGGATATCTTGGCATCTGGCCAATTAGAATCTTTGAGTCTAAGCGTGGCTTCCATTATGATTGGGTTGTAGGTTCATAGCGTCTTTATACTCATGTGTCCCACGCACAGGCCCTCTGCAGCTCCCTTCAAGAGTACTTTGTGTGCCACAGGATTAACCTCTTCCCACTGAATGCTCCTTCCCATTGAATGCTCTTGCTTGTGAGCATCTCAGTGGGCTACAGATTAGACCACCCAGCCCTTTGTATATGTAAGCAGTTCAATAGACTGCATGGTAATCTTTGCTTACTCAATTCCCGGCATTCAGGGGATACTAACGAAAGAGACCTTTACCATAAGTCCAATCGTGCTATTCTTGCCTTAGCTCAGTTCTTCAAGCCTTGCATCATTATATCAGTCACACCCATCCACACTTCCTTCTCTGTGAGTTGATTCCATTAACTTGCACACCATAGAAGGACTTGTTGTATCCTGTGTGAGACACTAATCCTCCATAAAATCCTTTCAGCAGTCTGTACCTCTAGGTTGTTATGACATTTGTAATGAAACCGTATCAGAGGCAGTGCAGACCTGCTCTGTTTGTCACTCAAATTACATCTATCAATGCAGACGGCTTATTAGATGAATGTCGTTCATCACATTAATTCGTAAATTGCACGTATGGCGTTGCTATACAAGGCCGCAAAAATAAATTGTAATTGAAATCCTTTCTTTGTAAACCGCAACATTGTAACACTCTCCTCGTTAACCTGCACCTAATAGTCTCCAGGATTAGCTAAGCAGGATGCATCCCAGCGGGGAGAGAGTTCGTATTCCATTCCAGACGCAGGAATTTCCATGTGTACGTGGCATACATAGAACTCCCAGACCGGTTTTGACACTCTTAAGTATGGTAATGGGTTTCCAAATGTGTCAGACCCCAGCTGATAAAAAAAAGAAAATAAGACTCTCCTGTTAAAAAGGCAGAACCACAGTCTCTGCATTTATTATGTGACCCTCTACTTACATTAAGTCCTTCAAGGTAATGATTACTTCTCATGAACTGTTGGGGTGAAAAATGTGTTATGAATAATTACCACCTGTGAAAATTATCACATCCCAAGGGATCTCAGGTCTGGAATGGACTTGGTTGATGATTGCTTCACTTGCCTATCACCCCTATCTTTGCTACCCTCACCCAGTTTCTTGACTCCCAGTGGATTGACTTGGATATCCACGCTCTTACCTACAAATTCCTTCACACCCACGCACCTTCCTCCATCTGTGGTCTTTTCTAGTCTCACTTGCCTGCTCACCTCTGCCACTTGGCAAACACCCTATTCCAAATAACTTGAGACCCTAAACAGCACCTGGCCTTAGCCTTAAGACCATTGTCTTCAAATTCAACCTCACAGAGAATGTTGGAAAATTCTGTCTGTAATCTATATTCTGAGGATTTTTTTATATAAAAATAAAAGTTACAGTGTTCTTAAAGCATCAGACTTGATGCATACTTTGAACTAGTTAATCTGGTGCACCAGTGCCAAAGTAAGAACAAAGGCTGGGAATAAGATATGTGACAAAAGCAACCAAATTGATCCCTTCGCATTTTTTAAAAACTGTATACTTTAATTTGCTGTATGTCTAGACATGGGTTAATAATGAATAATCTGTGTTCTTCGAAAGAACCTTTGCTTCCAGATTTGAAGGAGCTAAAGACTTTAAAAGGCAAGCTGAGTAAATTATAGCTATTTTATTGTAGTTGACACATTTCTGCTGGGAATGCTTATGATGCATTGTGCCACTCAGCCATGACTTTGATGGAAGGAATTACAGAGACGTGTGTGTGCTGTAGAGCTGATCACCAGCTATTGGGCTGGTAGATATGATGGCACTGACAATGTTAGGTTCATACGATGCTGGAATGCATGGCAGGAGATCAAATATCATTTCACCAGTGTCATTGGATTTCAACATGGGTTGTCTGGACCATTTCATTTGGATTGCCTTTAAGAAGCGGGATTCACAGCAATGCTGGAATCAAATGCGTGGTTACATAGTCGCCTTGTGAACATACCATATTTGACCATCTGTCTTTACAGTTGGGAACACAGAGAGAGAGAGAGTGTGTGATCAGACAAACAGCCATATGTCAACGTGAGAACAGCATGGGCTGCTATTTTATCATTATAATAATCCTTGCATTTGATATTGTGCTTTCACATCGGGAGGATGTCTCAGAATGCTTCACAGGATTTCCTGAAAAGTGCAGTAACTGTGTACTGTATTTTATAATCCTTGCATTTGTAGGTGAATTGTAACTCAATTGGATGCAAACTATATCGTCACATCCAAGCATAGCAGTATTTGAGAAAAACTGGGTTCTATTAATAAATTGCTCCATATAGTTTACAGTCTAAGCTTCTTCTCTAGATTAATGGCACTGCAGAAATGCAGTAAACTTGGCAAGCTTAAAGATGAACCTTGTCACAATCCTTGTTAGCTTATCAGTTGACTTGGGAACCAGAAGATTCTGGTTTGAATCTTGATAGGTGCCCTCAGCTATTTACCCTTTCAAGGTTAATAAAATGAATACCCTGCCCATATAACACCTGGGTGGGAGTTGTAAGTGGGATCTCCCTCTAGATAACCTATATTCAAGTCGACATGCTTGGGAAAGCAAAGCAGGTCGCAGTAGTCCAAGGCTGTGTTGACGGTTGACCTGCCTCACAATAAGCCTTGATATGTTAATATGTTTAAATTAGGGGAGATCCAGCTGGAAATGTACCATAATAACTGTCAATCTGCATGGTTATCATTAACCTTTTCAAACCTTGTTCCTCTGACTATCTTCTTTCTGATATTGGCCATTTTCTGGGGAGTGCGGATCATTTTTGCTCTTCCCTTCTAAAACCTTCGGCTTCATTTTTCATACGTGACCCATTATTCATGGGGGCACGAGTTTTCTTTTCAGTGACCATCGTCAGGCTTCAGGTTGAAGAGAGCCTGCACAAATCCGGGCTGGAAACTCCAGTTACCAACTTGGGCAGTTCAGCAGGGCTAAGTTTTGGCTCATATGACTCCGTTAATCCAGTGGTCAAATGGAAGCTTGGCTTTGAGTCAGGTTGTGCTCAGCCGTTCAGACGGGTGGTGGTTCAGATTTGATTTGAACTTTAAAGGAAACCATTGACCCATTCTTACCATTGAGGACACTTTCTATTCTCAAGTACTTCAAATACCAAATGCCACATTTAAAGAGTAAATTCAAAATACATTTAGAGAACTTGCCCAAACCTCAGTAGTGAGGTGATGACTATTTAGAACTCTCTCTACGTAGAAATGCTAAACTCAAGACATGTGACGGATGTATCAAATATACTGTACTAGTTGTACAAGTTAGCTACAGAGGAGCTAAAGATGGAGTAGAAAAGTGTTAAAGAGTAAAAATAGCAATGTATTGCTGACTTTGAACAGGAAGTGTACTGATTATATAATGAGAGCTTCAGAGACAGTGACGCAGCATATTGAGAACCTATTGGAAAGTTACCAATTCACCATGGCAATCTGTAATAGACCCTATTTCAGCCCTGTAACAATTAGAGTACTCCACATCTTTGAAATCTAGTTCCCACCTGACAGCTTAATGCTGAAGAAAGTGTTAAATACAAAATGAAAAAAATAACTACTTCTCCCTTATGCATCGAATAATTCCCGTGTGAGCGATGTGATAAACTAGCATTTCTCAGTGCATTGACTGTGAAAGCAATAGCCATTGGACAGTGGTGAGATACACGAACCTTGACTGTATAAACAGGACAGTTATTGGGTCCTGATGAGATAAATTGACTGTATAAACAATACATTTATTGGGTGGTGGTGAGATGCACTGACATCGCTCAGGGCAATGATGTGTAAGTCGTAAAATCAATGTTACCAAAACAGCAATTAGCAAAAAATAAAGCTGAGCAATTAAGTTGTTTGAAGTGGGTGTTTTTAGTAGATGAGAGGGATATGTGTAATAAGAATGTTAAAAAATAGAATAGAAATGAGTCAGTCATTGACATTGATAGAACTTGGAAGGTTTCCTGGGAGCAGGGATTCTTTCCACTCTGCTTCTGTTAAAGCTATAAGTCAAAGCACAAATAGGTGGGTTGGACAAGCAGCTGGACAGTTTGCCACACATTGCTCTCAATGACAAGTTATGCTGTTTGAGCTGGGTAAACTCCAGCAGTGCCCCAACATACACTCTGGGGTCCCCAACCCTTGGTGCTTGCCAACATGCGCCTCATACTGTCAAGAAGGAGTCATGTAGCTCAGTGGTTAGAGCACTCACCTCGCAAGAGAAACCTGGGTTCGATTCCTAGCAAGGCAAAACCTTGGACAAGTTTCCTTACTCCACACGCGTGATACTAATCCCTCAAGGAAAAAAAAATAATAAGTTGAACACTTCAATCCAAGACTGTTTGTGGGACACTGCTGTGTGCCATTGGCTGCCGCATTTTGCCCACAAATATACAGCGAATTCACTTTACAGTATTCTGTGAAGCACTTTGAGACATCTAGAGTACGTGAAAAGCGCCATATCAAATGCAAGGATTATTATTATTATTAAGAATTAGGAAGCAGGATATGTCCCTCCAGGGAGAATGCACATTCCATTCCAGGCACAGGGAAATTTCCATTGGTAAGTGGTGTACATATATGGAACGCTCAGTCTTGTTTCCAAGTATAGTCTGACATCCGGCTGACCAAAAAACAATAATAGAAATGTACTGTAGAATTTAAATGTATAATAATAATGATAATCCTTGCATTTGATATAGCACCTTATCATGTCTTTGAGACGTCTCAAAGCGCTTCACAGAATATACTGTAAAGTAAATTGACTGTATATTTTGTGGGCAAAACACACTTTATACATGCATGTATAAATCTTAATTTTTTTTTTAAAATACTTTTTTTATATCTGTGCACCTTTAGGAGTTGAACATCTCAACAAGCAATGCAATGGTCACACTTTGTTCTGTTCTGTTCTGCAGCACAAGCACTGTACACCCGCCGCTCTGGAGATGTACTACTCAGAGCAGGAAGCCGGTCCTCGCGGCAGTCTGTACACGGTGATCAGCCATCTAAGCCAAGCGAAGAGAACCATTCCTGATCTGTCGTCTCCATGGTTACCCATAGTTCCTGCCTTGAAAGGCTCAGCAAAGTCGAAGGAAGTCGACAGCAGCCACCAATAGAAGAGAAAAAGGCGGAAAAACACTCATTATTATTATTTATTGAATGTCTGAATACTCAAGCATTATGTAGTTCTCTTTACAGACAAAAACAAGCTTTCCCTCGGGGTTACATGCATCAAACCAAATCAGATTAGTCAACAGAATTCAGTTTGGTTGGTTTGGCTCCACCAGTTTGGAGTCGTAAAAAAATGAGGTTATTTTAGTGAGTCCTGAAAAATTCAATGTGGTTATCAGTAGGAAAAGTAGCGGAAATTAGGAATATAATAATGATAATCCTTGCATTTGATATAACATCTTATCATGTCTTCGAGACGTCTTAAAGTGCTTCACAGAATATACTGTAAAGTGAATTGACTGTATATTTTGCGGGCGAAACTCGGCAGCCAATTGCGCACAGCATGTCTCACGAACAGTCATGGATTGAGTGACCAAATTATTATTGGTCACTACCACAGATATGAAGCAACACGCACCAACTATAACTTCAATATGTCACATGTGACATCTCTTGTGGCGATAAGACCTTCAAGAAAAGGCCCCTATCATTTTCCAGTATTTATGTTGTGATTGTTATCAGTATTTTATCCAACCCCTGTTCTTGTAGGTTTCCAAACCGATCATTAGGGTAGTTTCTCAGAGTCTTTTCATTTATCGTTGAGCATCAAAGTCACCCCAAAAAAAACATTGTCCCGTCAATGCCATAATGTTAAAGGATTGCTTTTCAGAATAAGGTATGAAACAGAATCCAGGCTTTGGCAGCTAGAGACAGGAACTAGTGTTTGATGGAGAAACCAGCACAGATCTGCTTCCAAAACCTCAGCCCTGGATCTGTGCTTTTGCAGTCTTGGCTTAGCCAAACCCAATCATTAGTCTCACATCCTCAAACCAGTTTAAAATAAGTATGATACTGAGGCATTAAAAGAAGCATGCAAAAGGGACCCTTTTAGTTTCAAAAGATGCTAACATTTATCAAAGAATGAGGGATGACCAGTACGGATTACATGGATTAAGATGGGCAGCAATGGTTAGAATCCCTTTGTATCAGACTCTGCAGATTGAAAACATAAATGTGAGATTTGTGCTTGAGATATTGGGACAGAATTGTGTAAATGGTGCAAGTCTCTATCCTTCATTGAAATGATTAATGTTGTTGCTGTTTTGCTCGGATTTTCCCGTTGAACGGACCAGTGTATACTTGTCATGTGATTTTGCCACATCAGTGACATTAACATTAATCTTGTAGATATCATTGTGGCCCACGGCAAAATCTCAGACAGTGGCGTCACTGTGTTAAGCAACATACAGGGTTCATCACAGCAATGATTGATATATGTTTTTGGAAGATCGTTTAATTTCGTAGGAGAATGAAGTACATTTGTTTATGATCTAAAGACGTTTTACAGACTAGACAATTTAGCTCATCTGAGCATTTTAATTATCTTNAAAAAAAGTAATTCTACAACTGAAGTCGTTGCTTTAGCATTTCTTCTGCAGAGGTTCCTGTTGCAGTTCAGGGCAGATAGTGGATGTGGTGGCATCATTTCAAATAAATAGGCTTTGCTTCCCACTTTTATTGCCTTGTGCATGTTTATTGCTACCCCACATCCTTCCCTAGCGGGGAAGCGAGTGGAGTGTGGGCTGCTGACAGCTCTGTAAATGTGGTCAGTGCTGCTTTATTATTACAGGGGATGTAGTTCAAGTAGCTCTTAGTTTGAGGGTGTCTTAGATACACTATCTTTTGGGGGGTGCGCATAAATGCTTTCTTGTTCCCATATAGATGCGTTAATCACATGCCTAATAATAATCCCTCAAGAAAAAAGAACAATAATAAACTGGTCACTTCAATCCACGACTGTTTGTGGGACACTGCTGTGTGCAATTGGCTGCTGCATTTCGCTCGCAAATATACAGTCAATTCACTTTACAGTATGTTCTCTGAAGCGCTTTGAGATGTCTCGAAGATGTGAAAAGCGCTATATCAAATGCAAGGATTATGATTATTATTACAAGTAAAATTTGTCATTCACTTCACAGCTGTTTATGGGGCATTGCTGTGCACAAATTGGCTGCCGCGTTTTCTACAAAACACATAATCACAACTCAACGCAGTAATTCCTGTTAAGTAATTTTGAGACGTCTTGACGATGTGATAAGGCGCAGTTGACAATTGCATCAAATGCAAGGATTATTATTATTTATTTATTTATTTATTGGCACTATTGCCTAGGAGAAAGTAGTACATCTTTGAATCATTGCCCCCTTATCTACCAGTTAAAGGAGCCACTGGACTAGGGGTATGTACAGATGAACAGCAGAACCAGCCTTTTAAATGCCACTGTGATGGTTGCGGTATTACAGTACTGTGTGAGATTCAGTATTACAGTACTATGTGAGATTCAGTATTACAGTACTGTGTTGGCTGCCTGTGATAGGTGTTAAACATGCAAACTTTTCCAGTTTTTCATTTTCCGATGTTGTCTTTTACTCACTTTGGGGCAGTTACAGTGATACATGGTGTGGTGAATGACCAATCGTTTTTTTTTAACTTGTTCTCGGGACATTGGGGATGTTGGTAGGGTCAGATTGTATTGCCTGTTCCCTTGGCTTCCCTGAGAAGGTGGTGGTGGGGATCTTCTCTCTATATCGCTGCAGTCCTCGCGATGATGGCTTTCTGACTACCTCTATGGAGAAGAACATGTTAGAAGGTTTGCAGTGTATCCTAGAATTGCAGCGAAGGAAATGATTGCATGCCAAAGCCAGTGAGGAAAGCTGAGTGAATGGCACACAAAGTGTTAGCTTGAGCAGTTAATGGACACCAGTCAGATAAGTAAAGCCATTGTTTCATTGTTAGGAAGACTGAATAGGAAGGAGTTATTTTGACTTTGAAGTATCACTGTGATTGAATTTGTCCAAATGGCACATGGAGTCAGCACACGGTGCCCAATGAAGGCAGTCAATAGCAAGTGACAATAGGGTGGGTGTCCTGGAAAGATGAGATCAGATGGGTCAAAGGGCTTTCTTCATCCGAATGTATCTTGTGCTCCCGTGATAAGGAAAAGGTGTTGCAATGTTGTGCTCAATAGGTAATTGCCATCATTCAGAACAGACTCTTTAGTTAGTCCAGCTACATGATCTCCAGAAGTTGGGCACTGAGTGAGGAAAGAGGTTTTTTGCCCTCAGATACAACACGATTCTGAGCAGACTAGAAGCAATAGGGCAGTAAAGGCACTATTTAACCCCTTCATATTTCCTTGTGATGAATTCATTTTACAACAGTTCCACAGAAACGTAAATGTTGAGTGAAAAACAATGTGTCATTTGCAGGAGCCTCAAGGATTGATATTTGAGACCCGGTCAAAGGACGCTACAGTGGGGGAATTTTAGAGTTGTTACACTCAGCAGCAGCAGGATCTATATAGGGTTAACATGCACACTTTCCAAGCCCAAGGAAAAATAACTAAGAGCCAAATACAAAGTAAAAGCAGGGCAGAGGCTCAAGCAGCCACGCATGTGGGAAACGCATTGAAACGGCCACGTGCTGGAGAGAGAAGCTGAGCATATTGAACGGAAATCTGCTTTGATCCTTTCAACAACAGCTGTGTTGAAAGGCTTAAGGGTGGAATGGATTGGAAAATGCAACTTGAATCTGAAATAACTAATATTGCTTTATTTTTGTCATGCTCCTTGTGTTAATTTGGGCCTGCGGGCAGCTAATGGAATTTGTTTTCGTACAGTGCATTCAATCACTCGTAGAGATCACTGACCACCCCCTGTTAGGTTTTTATTTAAGTTGCTGCAGGTTGTGTTTGTTTGTCCAAAAATCTCAACGAAGCGATTGCTTCTAATAACTATTATAAATGTTGTAATGTTGTTGTGACACTTCTTTCAGCATTTGTCTTGGTACTTTAGCAGGCTAATGGTCACTGTGTAGCACTGTTCACTTAACAACGCAACAGGCTCCATTATGCGCCATGTGCAAATCGTGCCCAAATGCATTTCCACATGGTTTACATGCAGTGCATATTCACCCCATTTGTGTCTATTGATAGATTTTGTGACTTTCACATTGCAGCCAGCACTTTCAGGTGTTTAAGTGCCAAAATGGATCTAGTGATTAATAACTGCTTTTTAAAACTGATCAACGAATAAATGTACAGTTCTCCCTTCAGGTTATGGGCCTCTTGTTCTTTTTTTTAATGTACTTTAGCATTTCCTCCAGAGCATCTTTGTATCGTGCTCACTTAAGGACCAATTCAGACTACACCCCTTCGCCACGAACACTACTTCTCTCTATAACGGAATATCAAAAGTGACAGGTTTCCATCTGCAATTCATCAATAGATTCATCAGCAACTTAATGGCACCGACTGTGTCTCACACATGCTCAGTCTACGTGCTGGGCTGTTGGTTAACTCACAGTGTGAAGGGGCTGCTGTGTTTTTCCAAAAGTACGTACTGAAATTCTACGTGGAAGCTGAGCTCTGATTTCTCTCCCGATTCTGGTACATAAACTTGCCAATGACAACGCAGAACACGCAGGGTGCGTTCAAACAGTGCTCCAAAAGCGAGAAAGAAAAAGAGTGCCTCATCCCACAGTAAAAGTTTGTTTCACAGCGAAGCTGTAATGTGGTCCTTTCCATTTTCATCTTGTGTGCAAATTGGCTACCAAGTTTACATTCAATTACAGAGTCACTATACTTGACAGCAATTAGTTTTGAAGCGGTTAAGGTGAGATGGTTGACTTTTTCCTGAAAGCTGTCAAAGCTGTAAAGAACTGCCTTATTGGTGTTTCTCTGCAGTTGAATTAATTTTCCATGCTGATATTGCCACAGTAATATCACAGGGAAATCTGGGATGACTCAGTGGAGATTATAAACAGCACAAAATAAGTCATTGGCCCATTATTCTATATTAAAGGTGCAATAATCAACTCCAGCATTATTATTAGGATTATAAATTGTGTTAAATTTCCCCCTGCTCAGCATTAGTTCAGCACAAGCGAGCAATAATAATCCTTACATTTGATGTAAATGTGAGGATTTTTACGATGGGGAAACGTCTCAAAGGGCTTCACAGGATATACTGTAAAGTGCAGTGATTGTTTTGTGGGTGAACGCAGTAGCCAATTTACACACAGCAATGTCCCACAAACAACCATGCAGGACCAATTTTATTGAGCGGAGTGGGAGGGTTGTTGGCTAGGTCACAGGGAAAAATTCCCTCCTCTTCTAATCGTGCCATGGGATTTTTAACGTCCACTTGAATAGGCAGACGGAGCCTCAGTTTAACATCTCCTCAAAAGGATGTCACCTCCAACAACGTATCATATGCAGGCACTGCATTAGAGTGTCAACCTAGATTATATGAGCTCCAACTCCCCATGTAGGGTTTGAAGCCACAACTTTCTGACTCAGGGGCAAAAGTGCTATCAACTGAGCTAGCCTGACACAGGCTGTAGAGGGAAAACAGAGATATCTGAGCAAATAGTCCAAACAGACTAGGCTGTGTGTCTCTTTGTTGTGGATCAGGCACATTATAAGGCAATCTCAAGATCAGTTCCCCCCTCCCCCAAAAGAAAAGCCATTGCAACAATTTCCCCCAGCCGAAGCAAATTAGAGGCAAAGAAAAGCAGTTAACATCTGAAGTAGGTCCAGTGACACATCACTCTCTATATTTACACTGACACTAATATTCTCTTTTAATAAAAAGCTTATATTTATAACACCATTTTACAGGTTTATGACTGAGCATTCAGTGTGCTGCATCTATTGCATTGCAGATCTATTTGCAGAAGAGAGCTATGTAAATGCAAGTTGTTTTGTTGGCTTGCTGAAAGAACTTCGAAAGGGTTTGATTGTTTAAATTCGCCNAAAAAACTATCAATTCCATCAACATTTCACAACTCAGGGCATATTTGTTGGGTCAGCAACAAGAAGGAATCATTTGTGGATTATCAACAGAAGTAAAAGAATGTGTTTGGAAAAATACTTTTACGCAGAAGCTTAGAATGTGTCCGTGAGATACCTTACAAACAATGGCCACTAAGAATGTTTGAAAGGGAATAGGATAATACCTTGAAGAAAAATAATATTAAAGGGAATGGGGAAAAAAGCAGGAGAATAGGATTAGAGTAGATGTCTTAAATTGGGGAGCTAGTACTAGCACAATGACCTTCTTGTGTTCTGTCTATAATAGAATGATAATAATTATCTTTGCATTTGATAAAACGCCTTTGATGTTACAATGCTATACTGTAGCGTATTAGTGACAATGTATATTTATAGGCAGGCGATTTGCACACAGCAATGTCCAGCAAACAGCCAGGAAGTAAACGGCCAATCTTGAGCCATCTTAGATTAATTCTTGCTCAATTTTATTTAGTGAGTTCTACTCTCCAAACTGAATGCCCCTTTTTTCTCTCCAAGACAGAGAAAGTTCAAACTCAGTCAAACTCTTAGAAGTGGGAGTTGAAAGTCCTTTAACTGGAAATTGCTTATGTGGATCAGGCCACAAAGTCTCTACACCAGATGGACATTCTAATAAATTATACTGTATAATCCTTTTTATCAGAGAACATTATTATTTATTTCCTGTCTGTTTTACAAAGGGGTTGGGGGTGGGGGGGGGGGGGGGTGGAATGGTGTGCTGTTGCACTAGTTTCAGAAACAGATCGGAATTTGATTACTTGTACTTTCTATATAGATTTTACTGTAACATTCCTTGTTGCAGATATCTGTGCTGCGTTGGTCTGAGCCACACTGTTCTCGCACTCAATCTTTGTCTCTGGAGGAACAAAGGCATGGATAATCTATTCTTTTTCGAGTTGCTGCCCTACATTCAGCAATTCCATCTCATCAAGCCTTGAAGGTTGGTAATAGCTTCATGCTTGTCCTTCATGGCTATCCTGTGAAAAACCCGTGCTGCCCAATTCAATATGGATAATTTATGAGTTCAGGGATCTGTGCCTTAAATAACCAAAGACTCGTCTGCTGTTGAAAAGCTGATTAAAACATTTGTTTTTCCTTTGGCGTTTTCAAATGCATTAATAAAGGATTTTTTCCCGGGTTTGACGAAATCCACAAAAAATAAGTGCCATGTGCTAGAGCAGTTCTGTAGCCCTGCCACATATCACCAAGCTCCACTTGGCTTCCTACCAGAGCTGTGCTGAGAGGCAACAGACCAAATGATGCCTTTAGCATCTCCTTGAAGATGGGTAGAATATATTAGAATGTCCACCAAGTGAAGAAAATCACCGGTACAAAGGAAGGAAAACTGGTTACCAAACTATAACTAGATCTAACTATGTTCCACAAATGCAAGAAGATATTAAAAAAATATGGGCTCACAGGCTAAGATTAGGCGAATTTCAGGCCAACTGTACTTTATTCCATTTCCAACGACTACATTTTTGTCCCCCTCTGAAAATCCAAACAAAACCTATATGAGTAACCTCAGTCAACAACTTGTTATTCACAAAATAATTCTTGTCTGCAAACGGGCAAGAGTCCAACATCACGACCAGTGCATTTACAACTGAAACTTTCCCATGGACCACTGGATATCCTGATTAATCAGTGCTCTGGCCCCAGAATTGCATTCATTGAAAATCTCCATGATCTCAGTATTGTAAGTGCACTTGATGCAAATGAGAAGGATATAACCAAAAGATTTGCCCCCCAGACCATGAGGGCAGAACCAGAGGACATAAGCTAAAATTCAATGTGCTTTGAGTTAGATGAGAGATTAAAAAAAATTTCACCCCAGAGGAGTAGCAAATCTGTGGAACGGACTCCAAACCAATGCAATTGATGTTGCATCAACTATCTCCTCCAAAAGGAACTGAAATACTCATAATAATCCTTGAATTTGGTATAGGGCTATATCTTGTTGAGAGGACATCTGAAAGTGCCTCACATGATATGCCGTAAAGTATAGTAACTTTTGTAGGTGAATGTGGCAGCCAATTTGCACACAACAATATCCCACAAACAGCCATGAAGTGAATGATCAATTTTATCTGGTGGATTGCTGGCCAGGACATTATGAGAAACTCCCTTCTCTTTTTGAATAATGCCATGGGATCTTTAAAATCCACCTGAACACGTAGACGAGACCTCAGTTTAACGTCTCATCCAAAGGATGTCACCTCCAACATTGCAATGCTTCCCCCAGCACTGCACTGCCATGTCAGTGGACTACATGTGTTCAAAGTCGAAACATAGAGCTTGAACCCAGAATTTTCTGTCTGAGAGGCGAGTGCTTAAGCCAACCTAAGTACTAATTATCCCATCTTAGTTATAAATGACTATAAATAGTGTTTTGCTCCAAATTAGAGTTATTATAAAACAACATTCTCACTTGCTATTTTGTGAGAGTCTTGGGAAGGAATGGTTGATGAGAACATTCTGCCTGACAGCCTTTCTACATCTGCTCAATCTGCACCAATTTGAGCAGCCGAACTGCTGGGGAATGTGTCCTTTCGTGCCATCAATTCAATTGAAGCCCATGACATGGCCTTTAGCTAATCTATGTTATAAAGTGGCAGGCCTGGTGACAAAGCCAGTCAGCATTAAGAGAAGAGAGTGAGACAGTGGTTGGGTGGTGTGCTGGCATGCCTGGCCCCCATTAACACGATTACAGTCAGAGCATCTGCTCTTGACAGGAAAATGCTGCTCTGATTCATCCTTCTGACTCCTCGACTGCTCTGACTGTTCACTTAATCGTTGTTATAATAATAACAATAATCCTTGCATTTGATATAGCGCTTTTCACGTCGGGAGGAAGTCCCAAAGCGCTTCACAGAACACACTATAAAGTGAATTGACTGTATATTTGTGGGCGAACGCGGCAGCCAATTGCGCACAGCAATGTCCCACAAACAGTCGTAGATTGAAAATGACCAATTTATTATTGTTTTTGGTTTTGGAGGGATTATTATTAGGCGTGTGGAGTAAGGAAACTTGCCCAGGTTTCGCCCTGCCTGGAATTGAACTCAGGTCTCTCACTTGCAAAGCGAGTGCTCTAACCACTGAGCTACAGGACTCCTTTGTTGTTTAAAAGGTGTAGAGGGAGAGAGAGAGAGCTTACATCCTGTGCAAAGAGCAGTTGTTTCTCCAGCAAGCACAAGAATGAGCTGGCTTCTTAATAACCACTTCGCACAGGAACCATCCTCTCCTTCCTTAAACTGAAACCACTGTATTCTAAATGAATAAAACATCACACCCTAGGCTCTCATGCTAGCCACTGAATCTAGTTTCCACAGCCTCCTACCAGCCATTCCACAGAGCTCACTCAACATCAGATTAATAATTACAGGCAAAGTACTAAGAGCTCCTCTTTCCCCTTATATAGTATTCAAGCATTGGGCTGGTAAAATAAAGAATATTTCAGATTCCCTTCCTATTGCAGGTGGATCGATGGAAAACAGCTGCTACCTGGGTGACAATGTTCAGCTCGGTGTGTTTCAACAACTTGCATTTATATAGCGCCACTCATGTAGGGTAGTATCCACTGCACTTAACAGTGGTGGAGTACGACGCTGAGCCTAAGCGGAAGGGGGGAGGTGACCCTCGACACAGTCGAATGAAAAAGTCTTCAGGCGCGCCCTGGACAAACAGGACACGGGCACAAGGGACAAGGAGGCCAGAGCCAGTCGAGCGAAGGTTTCAGGACAGGTTTCAGGTTTAAATGGGTGACAAAATTAAGCCACAGTGTAGACCTGAAGATTAGCAGTGCCATCATTTTTTTTTAACTCTCAGCTATGTACTGTATAATGCATCATTTTTAATAATTAATAGGTTAACATGTCCACTGTTAAAATTCAGGCTCTTTGTTGAGATCACCCACTGTTATACAAGGCACACTGTTCCATCTTGAACAGACAATAATATCTATTTTGGCACCTTCACGGATTACATTGAAGTGGAGAGAGGAAGCTAGCTTCAAAATCAAGGCTGTATTTAAGAATCTGTCAAAGTCTGTGTGCTCTGAAATGCTGCATTAATAGAGTAAATCTAGAGCCAGGTGGAATTTCTATCCCCACAAATAATGCTGGAAATCTCTATTGGGTTAGAGGCCAGAGCATTGACTATTGCTCTCGTGAAAAGCTGCTTTGTTTTCAAATGCTCTTTAAGACAATAACTGCATAATGAATCATCCTATCAAAGGCGCCAGCTGGGATCTGTATAGGCTGAAATTACATTGTGCAATTGACTTTGCATGAGTGTGGGGGGAGAGGGTGTCCAATTTTTCTTTGAACAAATCCAATTCTTACTGTTCCAGTCTCTTTCCGTCTTTCCTTTCCGCTGGGAGCCTGGTTGAAATTAGCTCTCGCCTAATTCAATGCTAAGTTTTTCCTTATGGATGTGTAATAAAGTCATCAGCTGTAATTAACAAGCAATGTCCTTTTCAATTGAAACTTGGAATCATGTTGAGCATTAAACCTTGGGATCATTGTTGCATGCCAATCCCATGTAGGCAATGCAGATATTTTTATGTCAGATAAATATATTTTATATCCCATTGAACAATCGCAAGTGGATTTCTTGTGATAGAATTGTAGCTGGAGTGAACATTGTGCAATCAATGTTCTGACTCAGACGGCAGTCATTCATTTTATCCTCCACTCTCCCAGATTCAGAATAGAGTCAATAACAATAATAATCCTTGCATTCGATATAGTGCCTTATCACATCGTTGAGATGTCACAAATTGCTTCACAGGATTTTACTGCGTTGTGTACTGACTGTTGTAGGCGAACGCAGCAGCCAATTTACGTACAGCAGTGTTGACACAAACAGCCATGAAATGAATGACTAATGTTATTTGGGGGATTGTTGGCCAGAACACTGGGAGAAACTCCCTTGTCTCTTTGAATGGTGCCATGAAACCTTTAACATCCACCTGAACAGGAAGGCGAGACCTCAGTTAACTAAGGTCCAAAAGACTCTGATACTGCAGGACATCCCCCAGCACTGCATTGAAATATCAGTCCAGACTAGACAAGTTCAAAATCCCCAAATGGAACTTGAACCCATAATCTTTTGATTCTGAAGCAAGAATGCTACCCCCTGAGCCAGACTGACACTGTCCCCCATCAGAAACATAACATAAATTCATGGAACTGGAAGTAAATGTCATTCTCAAGGGATGTGAGTGCAAGATTTTGCCAAGTTTTAACTTGTTCGACCGCTTTGTCTTAAAATTTAAGATCACGCAGAACTGTGCAAAATTCTTAAATTCAGAATTAATTTATAAACTGTTTTTTGCAGAAACTGGATTCTAAATTGAGACTTAATTTTAACATTTATCGCAATGCTGCTCCATTTATATTCTGAGACAAAATAGAATTTCAGGTTTGTGAGTGCTTCAGCACAATCCTGAGGAAGAATAGCCTTCTGTTTTAGTTGTGATCATCAAACAGTCCAAAGCTGGTCAAACAGCCTTGATGGCTTTGATAATTATTGCAAAAATGACAAGCATTTTTTGGGGGGGATGGGGGAGGGAAGAGGCATTCAGATCAATGTGATACACTTTTGAAAACACAGATTCAAAATGCATCCTTCACCCATTTCTCCTTTGAAACATTCGTCGTTTGCCAACACAAGTTCGTTCTAAAAATATTCAATCTGCATCTGATTTACACTTTAAACTGAATGCCAATGCTTTCTATTTTTAATTAGCAGATGCTGTGCACAGTGCACCCTGACAGGAATACCATTATCAGTAGCTCTGAGCTACAGACCTACTTTGCTTAATATTTCCTGGGTTCAGGTGGTTTCAGAAAACATTGATTTTTGTTTCTCTCACTTATTCTCTTCAGCCTTGTGAATTTCCCAAGCTACTTTTAAATGAGCTATTTACATCTTCCATGTTTGCAGATTCATAACAACTATAAACTCTCATTCTAGGGGCCACTCCAATGCGGTATTGGGGGAATGCTGCATTTTCAAAGCTGCCATAATTCAGATTAGAGACATTAAAGCAAGCTCCTGTTTACCTGTACAGGTGGATGTTGAGGATTCCATGGCACTTCCCTTCTCTTCCTCTGTTATTCCACAGAATCACAATGCCATTATCTCAATTCCTTATGAACCTCATTCATGCCCTTTGCCAGGTGATCATCTATGTTTCACTTCTCCACTCCCATCCCTCCTCCTCCCTCCCTGTCCCTCAATCACCTGCACAGGCAACTGGGCACCACACTTACATGCACTGCCATTAGGATACATCTTCACCCAATGTTCCTGCTGTGTCATTTTACGCAGGAATAAAATTTTTAGTTCTGTTTTAAGAACATCAGATAAGGGATAAAAACCAGCCCTAACCCCTTTGGGATATTCATCATTCCCACACTATATCTAATTATATTTTAAATAACCCCAATGATTTTTGCTTCTTTTACCTCATACTGCAATTTATTTCAATTCACTCCCTTTCCAGTAAAGATTTTTTGTTGATACATTGACGACTCACTCAATTCCATTTACTTCATTCTTGACTCATGGTTGACGTAATAATCTTGGAATAATCTTCTCTACGGTCAAAGCTTTTCATAGTTGAAATGGTTTGACGAGGTTCTTTCTCCCCTCCCTCACCACCACCTTGTTCACAAACTGCAACCATTTCTTCACAGCTCATGCCCTTTATACTTGGGATTAATTTTGTTTAACAACACAAGAATGTGAGGCACTAGGAAAGATCATGACAGTTCATCTGCTTGTTTTATTTCAAATGTAATTTTACTATGTCACATACTCCCCCTCACCACTCCTCTCTGGAAATCTAACCTGTGTAAATTGGTAAATTTCCGATTTCATTTTCTCATGGCCAAGGGAGCATCCCAATATGTTTATGGTCAAAGTGTACAGCTGATCATTATGATGTACAGGAACTGCCTGAACCATAGAGGCACCTTAGATTGGAGCAGCCCAGGTTAGATTAGATTGAATTGAAACCACCTAAAATTGGAGTAAGCCTATCTTGATACTATAGCTGTTTTATTGCTACAACATTTATTTAGTGTTTCGATCCATGAGCTAAAAAGGAACAACAATCAGCAATCCATGAGACACTGGAGTCTTGGAGCGTGTACTGCCAGTCTCATTCAAGATATCTGACAATATCACACACATAGACAGAGTAATTGACAGACCCAACTTCTGAATAGTCCAGAGTCGGATGAAAGTACATTTTACCAAGCCAACAAATAAAACCTGTTCAAAGTCCAAAAGAGGCATCAATTTGAACCAAGGTGTATTCATCAAGGTCTATACTGGTTAACAAAAATCTATCTGTAACACAAAACCAATGCTTGTCACTATGTAGATCAATAAACTGAACCACATCTCCATTAAAAGATTGACTACTTGTTCTGAAATTAAACCCACGCAGCTGAATTAAATATATATTGATTTGTCACAATTTGTTATATATTTGTCAGTAGCAAGACTTACGAGACAAGCATCACAAGAGTGTTGCACACAACTACATACCTTAATATAATAATAATCCTTGCATTTTGAAATAGCACTTTTCACATCTTCTAGACGTCCCAAAGCGCTTCACAGAATATACTGTAAAGTTAATTGACTGTATATTTGTGGGCGAACGCGGCAGCCAATTGCGCACAGCAGTGTCCCACAAACAGTCATGGATTGAAAATGACCAATTTATTATTGTTTTTTTTTTAGAGGGATTATTATTAGGCGTGTGGAGTAAGGAAACTTACCCAAGGTTTCGCTCTGCCTGGAATTGAACTCAGGTCTCCCGCTTGCAAAGCGAGTGCTCTAACCACTGAGCTACAGGACTCCACAAAGTGAAATCTGCTTTATACTTGGCATTTACACTGCCTCTGGTTGACACATAAACTATTAAGTGAATCACATTTTCTATAATACTGCAATATATTTGAATTTAATATAGTACTTTATCACTTTGAAATGCCTCAAATGTGCTTCAAGGAGTTTTCTGTAAAGTGCAGTAACTGTGCATTTGTAGGAGAACGTGGCAGCCAAGGTCCCACAAACAGATGGTCAGACACACAGTTTTAGTGCAGAGGTGGCCCTTTTCAGATTAAATCGACGCACTTTGCAAATCGGCGAAAGGTCTGCCCTTTCCTTGGTGCCAGGCAAACACCTCCTCAACATTTCCGCCAGTTTTCACTCCAAAGCTGCGGCATTAAATGGTGACCACAGTGTCTGCTGCTGTGAAACACTTTGAGCCGTCCTCCCAACGTGAAAGACGCTATATAAATGTAAAATTGGTGGTGGTGTAATATAAAACCATGCTTTAAAATGTTTAAAAATCTCAATTTTATACAAGAAAACTCTTTCCAAAGCCTTTTCATCACATCCTAAACCAGAATTTTGAGAGTGACTGAATTTCTGTTCCTCTCATTTACTTAACTCTGTGTGTCTGATTCCTTGCCCATCGCTTTTGGCATTTCTGCCTTTTGACTTTTCTGTAACAAAGAGCATTTATTCAATACCTCCTCTGGTTGGGAACAAAATAAAATGATTTTAAACAAAACAAAAATCTTTTGCATGCTGGTAGCCTCACTGAACAAATATAAAAAAGTCCCAACCCCCTTGGTTAGACAAGGGGAAAAGATCCTTAATGATAAAGGCTAAATAGTCTTCATATGTTTTCTTATTTATCCCTCAGGCTACTTTCTTGGGTCAGTTTTGGATAACACGTGGTAAAGGGTCGCATTCAAATAGACTTGAATCCTACTATTTACCACATAGCCCTGATAATCCTCATTATGTAGCTCGTATTTCGCGTAAAGACTGATTGTTATCAAAGCCTCGGTCAAGTGTCAGATAGATTTAGGCAGCAAAAATGTTAGCTACATAGGAACGAGATTGGAAAGCATGATGACCTTGTCTCTTACTGTAAATTTATTTACCATCCTGTAACTAGCTCAAGCATAAAAGTCCATCTTCTTTCAAACTACAAGAAAAGAGGACAAAAAACTTCCTGTATTGTATGTGAATTGAATGGTGCTGGAAGCTAGTAATTACACAGTAATAAAAAAACTGAGACTCACTTTCTCTCGCTCTCTCTCCCTGTACAGCTCATTTGTAGAAAAGCTAAAAGCTTCTCTGTACTCTTTGAAGTTAAAGCAAGAAAACACTTAGGGCCATTTCAAATTACTTGAAGTGTTAGCTGGCTGTTACTGCTGAGAGCTGACAGTATAATGAGTGCTGTTGGCTACTTAATTATACATGAACTCTTTTTTAAAGAAAATACCATTTCAAGTGAAATAGCAGAAACGACAAGCTTTGTCACTCATTGAATCAAAGGTGTGAGACACTGGGTATTGGCACCTTCTCTGCTCCTGTCAAAGCCATAGCATCGACAGGCAGGATATGACATTCTCAATATTATTCCTTTCAGTTGAGGGCCACTGGGATAAGGTATGGACGTTGGGGGAGAAGGAAGCGGTTTAGGTCAAAGACATCTTCCCCTGAGGTGTGATTAATTGTGGTGTTATTCAATGACGTGATAAGCTCTATATCAAAATGGAAAGATTATTATTATAAAGAAGGATCCGGGTTCCCGGCAGGAAATAGGCATCTGAAAGGATTTGGGAGGGAGACAGATATATCCAGGTCCTGGCCAGATTGAATGGTTGCAAATCTGTTTGCTGCTATTGCAAACTGGGGCCCATTGTGTGGGAGAGCCAGAAGTATGTTGATCATAGAATATTACAGCGTAGAAACACCGTTTTGGCCAATCACGTCTACACTGGTGTTTTTGTTTACATGAGTCACCTAGTTTAATCCCACTCCTGTTTGCTCTCCATCAAATCCCATATTAGTCTTATTTTTCAATCATCAATCTAATTCCCTTATAAAATCTTTGCCTCTCGCTTTCCACACATGATTCTGGACTGGTGCAGAATATCAAAGTGCAACTTTAGAAGCTCTTGTATTGTGGTCTGGCCACAGTAACAGAGCCTGAGTGTGCAGTTTTGCTACTGGAGTCTCAGACTTTGTGGGGTGAGGGGTGGGTAGATGGACACAGTTAACATCAGCTAAGGTAAGAATAGATCATTTAATGTAGATGATTCAGTACACTTTTATTCAAAATTCACAGAATCATATTTAAACTTAATGAGAATACATCCTGACACATATCCCTTTTCACCTTTGCTAAGCTGATCTTTACTTTCCCTATTTTCTCTTTGCCGGCACTTTGTGCTGTTCTCAGTCAGTTCCTGGCACAGTGAAGGGTTGCTTGGTTGCAATAAGTGTGCATGAAATGTACTCCACTCGCTGGTGTTTTTAATCAATTTTGTCTGGGTTAAATAGATTTAATAAACTTTTGGCTGCTTTTGACGCACTTCAGTCTTGTTGAATAACAGTAAAATTAGGTAATGCTGAATTTGCAGATCAAATATTCACCAGGGAACTGACTGTAAGAGTTCTTGAAGCTATCAAATACTATCGGCATATCCCACAACTAACTTAAAAGACTTAAGTAATTTAAGGAAACAATGTGCTTTATATTAGGGTGTTTTTCCATTTCTTTCCAACTTTAAAAGTATTCGCTATTCCCTCAAATATCAATACAATACAAATTACATTTATATAGCCTCTTTCATGTTGGAAAGACATCTCAACGTGCATTCTTTCCCTAGCTGGCTGGGAGGCCGAACTGGGCCCAGAGGGGGATGGTTAAGGATTTAAAACTTTCCCTTCCTCTTCCCAGTATGCCAGGCCATCCGTCCCTACTGTGACAAATGCCTGACGACTTTCCTGGGACCTCCTTCCTGCCTCTCCCAGGAATCTGCATGACAACTGCTCGTGATCACCAGCTGCCAGTCACTGCACATGAAGGAGGGCAAGCTGAAGGGATGCCACACAGAGACATCCTGGGAAAAAACAGGAAATGTCGGCAGTGTTAGGCTAATTCATCACAAATTAAAAACAACTAAGCCAAATGAGGGTCCAGGAATGAGAGATGGGGTTAGCAACATGGCGTAGCTTAGCTCTATATCTGTTCAAAATCTCAACATACTTTTGTGAGAATCAAAGGGACCTGTTGAGACACTACTGTGCAGTGCACTTCACTAATATAGTATTCGCCTCTTACTCCACGATACCATTTGATACAAATAAGACCACAGTTCTCAGTGGTTAGAATAAAAATCACCAGTTCCCACTGTGCTAATCCTTCTTATGCTAATGCTATAACTTTCAAAGACTATTTGTTTAAACTATTTTTTCAGTAAAATACTTTGTTGTGGTTGCAACTTGGCCTTTAGTAGTGCTTCAAGTGCTGTGGCTTCGATGTACAAAGCATTTGTAACTTCCTACAAAGCCTGACTGGACCAGAAATTCCTCTGAGTCTTAGCCTGTAAAGACCTTTTATCCTAAAATCTTAAAATCCCATAGAATTATGGAAAATTCTCAAACTCCGCCTTAATTTGGAAGCTGGCTTTACACAGTACTGAAAAAGAATGTAGCACAGTCCCTTTGGGAACTGTATTTATGAAGCTTGAGAACTTATCCCATCCCTGACTTTGTTACTGTCTTCCGTTTTTACATAACCTTGACAATCTGCCGCTGAATAAAACAGGACCTTCAAACTAGGGCATGTTCCTTAGCAACATTCTTCCTTAGCAACTCTCTTCCAGCGTTGCCAGGTGCCCTGGGGGTAAAATTCCACCAGGGTCTAGATTTACTCTATTAACGAAGCATTAAAGAGCGCCCAGAATTTGTCAAATTCTCAAATAGTCTTCAATTTTGAAGCCAGTTTTTTGTAAGTCCTTGTAAGAATGGGCTTCAAATTTAAGATTAAATTTAACAATTTTACAAGTTCCACACACTCATTAAAGGCTCATTTGACTTAGACTCCCTTAGAGCCAGGTGGAATTTCCACCCTCCTATTTGTAAGAAGATCCAAGGGATATGTAGAAACCATGATGCAGAGTTGCTTTTCGACTGAACTTTTCCTGTGATAAGTGGAACATTGTGGCATAGCCACGCCACAAGCACCAAAAGATAGGTTAAATCGTTTTTTGTGTACTCAGTGGTTGTCTAAGTGCATGTTCTGTTTAACAGGAATCGGGAACATTAGCTGTTCTAACAGGGGTTGAGAGAGAGGTTCTTATTTTTTTCATTCCCCTAGTGGGCATTTACTCAATTGGATTGATTGTGGTTTTTACAGCTGACACTTATATTCCTGTACAACTGTTTACAATTCTACCTCAGTCTCTGCTTGTGGAGCAATCGGTTTGCAATTACAGCTGGCAAACCTTCTAGGAATGATTTGATCTTGGCAGGATATTCGCATGTTAATTCAAGCTCTGATACATCCAACGCTCAAAGTTCCACCTACAGTCCAGAATGGCTCTGAGACATACTCCCTACAAGAAATAAATGTAAACTGTAATTGTATTGTACAGTAATTTTAGCCTGTATAGCCATATTGGCTTAAAATTTAAGAAATTGTGGAAAAGTTTTCAATCCAGTCTTTATTAGGAATCCGACTTTCTGCGGTCCATAAAACGAACCCAGCTCCCAAATTAAAACTGAATTTTGTACAATTCTGCACAATCTTAAATGTTAGGTAAAATGGTCTTAGAAACTAAGACTGGTTTGATTTTTTTTCATTGGAAGTTTTACGGGATATTTTGCTCAGTGAATTCCCTTGTGTCCTTTTAGGTAAAATTACACTGTGACCGTGTCAACCCAGAGTTTCTGCCACATTTCTCAAATTTCCCAATGGGTCTGGTAGATTTCTCAGCTCATATTGGGGTCGAATTTAAGCTTTCTTCCTAATGGGATTCCTTACCTGTTAGAATTCCTGATGATCCAGAAGAACTGCACTCCACTCTGGAAATAGATAGCGTTGGAGAGAACTTCCCACAGCTTGTTGGGCCTCATTTCCAGTTAGCAGAAGGAGGGGTCCTCAGTTGTACAAGTTTGATTCCTTATTGGGAAATATCACAACAACATCAACAACTTGCATTTACACAGCGCCCTTCACGTGCAGTAGTCATTTCAAAGCCCTGCAAAGTGAAATGAAAAAAGTCTACCAAGTCATAGTCTCCAAGACCATCTTACCTTAACATTTAAGAACGCTGCAGAATTGTGCAAAACTCAGTTTTTAATTGGGAAGCTGGTTCGATATTAGACATGATGTATGAGAGTGAGTGGGAGACTATATTTGGAAGAGGGTACAGTATTAAAGTGAGTGGGAGAATTGCAAAGAGGCTTAAAACTATTAAGGGGAATAGTTGCAAAGGAGAAAAGAAACGAAAAGGCAATGCAATTTCTTATCTGTAAAGTTGTTCTGTAAAGAGCTGTTTAGACTAAAGGAGAAAAGGGTGACATCAGGATTTAAGATCATCTTAGCAGAATACTCCACAGGTATTCAGCAGCCAAACCAAATACATCCACCGAAGCAGCTATGTAGCCTGATATCTTATTTTCATGCCCAAGAGCACTAAACATGTCGTGCAGAATTGATGTTGTTGCTTATAGATATTGCCAGTGAGACTCAGGATTCATTTCAATCAACACTTTATGTTTGGTGCAATGATACAAGCACAGGTAAAACGCCATCAGTAATTGCACTTTGAGTCACCAGCAGTCCTTTTGTCAGTGTTAGCCTTTCAGCCTCTAATAATAATAATAATAATAATCCTTGCATTTGATATAGCGCTTTTCACGTCGGGAGGACGTCCCAAAGCGCTTCACAGAACACACTGTAAAGTGAATTAACTGTATATTTGTGGGTGAACGCGGCAGCCAATTGCGCACAGCAATGTCCCACAAACAGTCGTAGATTGAAAATGACCAATTTATTATTGTTTTTGGTTTTTGGAGGGATTATTATTAGGCGTGTGGAGTAAGGAAACTTGCCCAAGGTTTCGCCCTGCCTGGAATTGAACTCAAGTCTCTCACTTGCAAAGCAAGTGCTCTAACCACTGAGCTACAGGACTCCACGCTTGGAGAGGAGACATTATAGTGGTGCTACAAAAGTTAGGGTTGACAGAAATATCACATGCAGAATTTGTAAATCTCCTGAAATTAATTGAGAAGAAATGTGCCTTGTGATGTTCTCCCGATGTGAAATGCAATTGTTTGTTGTTGTTCTTGTGTAATTTATATGATGCTGCCTGCTTCAGTGTATTTTAGAAATTTGACAAGTTGCATACTTGCTGTTAAGAAATCTAAATTACACGCCCTATTATTATAACCTGCACTCTGTTGCGCTTAATTTCTTTAAATAAAATTAAATCTCTAAACTCCAGTCCGCTAGAAGTCAAATGGCAGTTTATAAGTTGTATACATTGTGCCTTTTGAACTGTCAATCATTTACCCGTCTCTTAAAATTATGACTCAGATTCCAATTTCCTTTGGTCAACAGAGATTACTTGCCATCCCAAAAGGGCATTGGAGTCAGCAAAATTAGCATCCTGATCCATCATCCTTTCCCAATAGGAATAACTCAATGTCAATTTAAGGGCCATTTATTCTCCTCTCTCTCTCCTCCTGAAGATGGCGTTGATTCTCTCGTGATGTAATCTGATGAGCTGCTAATTTTAACCAGACCACTCTTTGGCTTTTATAACCCAGAAGCAAACACTTAAAAATAAATATGGTTAGCCAAGAAATGTCGTTAAATCCTGCAAGGATTTGAAATGTCTTTTCAGGGCCCAAATAAATATAAACTAACTTTTAGAATCTGAATTTATTTCAGACTTTCAACAAATCTGGCCCATGAGCTAACACATTTACTTATTCTGATCAGAAAGATTGGGTATTAGACAATCAAGACTATTGGACATTTATCTGTCTGCCTGGCTCAGTTGATAGCCCTCTTGCCTCTGAGTCAGGAGGTTACGGGTTCAAGCCCCACATTGGGGACTTTGAGCTCACAGTCAAATCTGAAGAGTGTCGGTTGAGTGCTGTAGTGTCAGATAAAACATTAAATTGAGGTCCCATATGCCAGGTCCAGGTAGACATTAAAGATCCCATGCTACTACTCAAATAAAGAAGGATGGGGACCTAGCCAACAATCACCCAGATAAACCCATGATTCACTTCATGGCTGCTTGCTCTACGCAAAGTAACTGCTGCGATCATTTGCAATTACAGTCACTACACTTTAGAGTAAAATTCCTTAAAGCGCTATGAGACACCATCCTGGCATGGCCGGCACCATAACAAATGCAATTATTATTATTATGATTATATTTTGTAAATGTTATATGATCAAAATGACAAAGTTCATTCAGCACTGAAAGAGTAAGACTTCTTACGTGATTACTTGACATGGAATACAAGATTTAAGTTTTTCAGTTTTCAATGAAGGAGGAGGAGGTGAGATTCATAGCCTCACTATGTTGCTCACCCAGTGTCTTCTGCATCTGAATAATAAGCATTCTCCCCAAGAACAGGATACATTTCTATATCAATGATAATAATAACATAATAATCCTTACATTTGATATAGCGCCTTATAACATCTTTGAGACATCTCAAAGCGCTTCACAGAATATACTGTAAAGTAGAGTGACTGCATATTTTATGGGCCAAATGTGGATCCTAAAGAATTTCATCACTTCTAAGAACCTGATATTTAAGAAATCTCACATTTCCAAATACTGAGCACTGAGATGTGATTGCTTGATAAAAAGGAAACTTGGGATTTCAACAGGCTCGATTAGTCATCACAAGCGAAATAGCTGTCTAAAACAGAGCTGTTGTTGAACTTCATCTCATTGAAGACATGTGGGTTAAATAACAACAATTTAATCAAGGTTTTGATAGTGAGAATGCTACCAACCAAGAACGTCAAGTCTGCAATACTAAAATTGGCAGTCTGACCCAGGTGGGATTGAATCTGAGAAATGAAGCACTACTGACCTTTACAGAACGTAAGACTCTACTTGTGTATTCAGTTGTTTTCTTTGGGTTTTGTCCTAAATCCAACTGTGCAGTCATCCTCTCTAATCCCAGAGCAATTTCCTCACAGTTACAACTCTTCTGCTAAGTTATAAGAAATCGACGCCTGTGCCACAGTCTGTGTTCAGCACAAGCAGGAATCCACTGACATCCCCATGTACAGGGGGGAAGAATTTATGTTTTCTTTTCAACTCCCTTATGCCAGTATGATATGCTTCTTGATGTTTCAGCTCATGGGGTGTAAGGCAGCTCACTGCGATGCAAATAAGCAGAGCCTGTGTGTGGTTTATGGTAACTGGATTAAGTTTCTCTCTCACTCTCTCTCACTCACAGAGATGATTTGGTAAACGAATGATAAAGGTTAAGGACCAGGAGGTGCAGATAAATGCAAGATATTGCATGCTGATACAGAAAGCTTGCGATAATGAGTATGCATTAATAATAGGTGGAAAAAAGCATATTCAGGGAATGGTTTCTCACCCAGCTATTGGGATAACTGGAACAAAATAGTAACTTGAAGCAAATCTAATTCAACAACATATTGAACATTGTTAAAACGGAAAGCTGTTACTTTTAACCCTGGATAACTCATAGATATGAGCATATATCCAATTTAGAGCATCCCACTTAAAAAGGACAAACCATAATGGGTCAGGGTTCAGTGTTAGATCGATTAACGCAGTGGTTTACGTCAAGGGTAAGGAAAATGTTTCACAGAGCTTTGGAGGTTTGACTGCCTGTGAGTCACTTCCTTCAGCCTGCCAAATGGTTTGGGTAATGTCCATAATGTTGATGGCAGGTTTGATGGTCTGAATAGCCTCATCTTGTCCAATACTTCCTAGTAAAATATCCCTGCGGTACAAGCAGAAGGATATTTTACCCTGGGTTCTCACCACATAATTGCCTTGGAGAGATACACACTGAGCTTTTGAAACCTTGTGATACTTGATTTTAATGTCATCGCATGACTCTTGGGTTTAGGAGAAAAGAGAGATAAATCCTGAATGCCAACTATTTAAAGAGCGGAACCAAACTGCAGTATTGCAGCACAACAAGCCTGCGGATGTCATTTGTTAGATAACTAACTCACGCCAAATCCATTACATTTGCTCTCGGTAGTGAACAGGATTTTTGCTCAGAAATCAATTAGGCCTTGCTTTGATCTTGACTTTTAACAAGTGGTCAACTGTGATGCACAGGTTAGCAACTCCCAAAGCCTGAGACAAATCCTATATGCTGAGACAATCTGAGAACTGAAGTACCTTTAATTTTTGTTTCAGAGCGATAAGAATTTTAGTATTTACAAAGATTTACAAAGCCTGTACAGCACGAGTTTATACTCCACACGAGTCTCCACCCACTCCTTACTCCCTCCCATATCTTTCTATTCCCCTCTCCCTCATGTGAAGGTCTAGCTTTCTCTTGAATGCATCTACACTATCTGCTTCAGGCAGCAAGTTCCACAATCTCACTTGCCTGTGCGTGAAGTCGTTCCTCCTAATTCTCGTTTAGATCCCCCACAAGATCTTACACTTGTATCCCTGGTTCTGGACTCCCCAACCAGTGGAAACAGGCTATCTGTGCTAACCTTCTCAAACCTTTTAGAATGTTAAGCACCTCTATTTTTGTGGTTGTGATGGGGTAGGGAGAAGGAGACATTTAACATTTACAAGGTTTAAAAGCCGATTCTGGTTTTGATGAATGAATTCTGAAATTCGAAATAAAAACATATTTCCGATCAAAAATGGTTGCTGCACTGAAGGCAGTTCAGCAGTTTCAGATCGTTCTTCCATCCTATGTTTGCTTTCTCTGCACCACGAGCCATACTCAGCAAATGGGGTGCAATGGTGCTGAGTGTTTCAGTGTGATAATGAGTATCATACATAAAATTTTAGAAAACATTACACTTACCAGTTCTTCTCCTATTCTGATTTGATGAGATGAGCACAGATAACAGTTGGAGAGGTTGAAGATGGGAGGAAACAATTGTTTTTGGTCAGCTGGGTGTCTGACTCATGCGGAAACCCACCATCTTGCTCGAGATTATCCAAACCAAGGAGGAAGTTATGCGGGTGACGGAGTGGGGAGACATTTGAAGCACATCTTTTGAAGGTAGGAGGGCAGAATCCCATTGTCAGTATTGTTGAAAAGATATCAGATTAAATCAAAGAGTAGGTCTCTGTTTTGTTGCCAAAAAGGGTTGTTTTTAATGGATGGCAGTGCCCCTTTAAAAGAGGAACATATTTCAACGCATTAAGCCCCTTTTCCTTCCCATAGCTGATCACTTGGTTTTCAAAGCAGGGGTTGTTCTATTATCTTGACTCCTTAATAGGATGACACGGCCCCTTTTAAGTTATCAAGCGATACATAATGAAATGCATGATGTTTATGTCAGAACTACAAACAGCTTGCTGCTGAAATGAAAGCTGGCATTTAATAGAAGCTTCATTAATGATATCTGGAGCTTTCAAATCGTACTTTGCCTGGAGGCAAACAGGGTCGCCATGTGATGATGGTAATGTGAACATAACTGCGGTAAAGCACTGTGTTTTCAAGGGTAACTTTCTTTCGGCAATGCTTTCCTTTGATTTCTGCCTGCTCTTTCGCAGGTAAATTGGGAATGAATCATTCTGCACATCCAAATCTCCATCTTTTTGCTACTTCTTTGCACAATGCAAATATACATTAGAATATACATTAGAATATACAGCACAGAAACAGGCCATTCAGCCCAACTGGTCTATGCCGGTGTTTATGCTCCATATGTACCTCCTCCTGCCTTACTCAACTAAGCCTTCAAGCATAACCTTCTATTCCTTTCTCTCTCATGTACCTATCTAGTTTTCCCTTAAATATGACAACAGGCAATGATTCAGTTGGTTTTATCCTGCACTCTGCCCCCCCCACTCCCCCCCAATGATTCCACTCCTTCACCTAACGAAACCTTATGATATCTGTTTAATATGGCTTTCCAACAGCTGTCAATTATACCAATGTTCTGTTTTAGTCTTAGTGTGACGCAGATGTCTGCATATCTTGTGACAGGGAAGAGGGAGAGAGGGATTGAGGAGAGAAGAAATCTCTCTCTCTCTCAAACCTGAATCATTGTGCTCAAAGGAAACACGTCACATTTTCCATTAGATCTTTAATTTCTCACAATGGTCCTTCTGAAACCTATTAATGTAACAGTCCCTTCTGATCATTGTTTCAATCCAAATTTCCATGCCTTTTCTGCCAATAACATTCGTTAGTATACAATTTGAGAGTCATTCAGTGAGGCCTTTTTACATGCCGGGTTCTAACGACAGATGACAGGATTTATATTGAAAGCACTCAATGGATGTTTCAACTATTTGTTTCACAAACAGCAACAAGCCAAGCTGAGCAACCAAAAGCAAGATGATCCAGAGAGAATGGGTAACCTGCAGTCATCACAAGGCAGGGAAGATGAGGGGAATTAAATGATACCAATAATTATTTGAATTCATATGTAGCAGTTTGAATTTTCCTTGTCCATCAGTGGCCGAGCCTTTAGCTATTTTGCCTCTGTCATCTTGGAATCTCTTCCAAAAGCATATTTCCTTGTTATCTCTATCTTTCTCTCTCTCTCTCTCTCTCTCTCTCTCTCTCTCTGTGCCTTTAAAAAAACTCCTTAAAAGTACCTATTTGACAGTACCGTAGGTCAACATCATTAAATCTCTTGTTGGTGTCCTCCACAGCATTTATAATAATAATCCTTACATTTGATACAGCCCCTTATCACTTTGTGACAATGTGGTGAAGTACTTCACAGGATTTTACTTTGAATTATCACTGTACAAGTAAGTACATGTAACTTAGCAGCCAATTTGTATACAGCAGTGTACCACAGACAGTCATGAAGTGAGTGACCAATTTTACTACTTGTCAAGTGTTTTGAGTTGTTCTTTCAAGGTGAAAGGCACAAAATAAATACAAATTATTGTTCTCTCCTCTCAATCTGTTTTTTCCAACCAGATACAGTAAATATATTACATGAATTACTCACAGTTGAATTTTGCAACAAAATGACAATAAAGTAGATTAGATCAGAATTCAGTCAATCAAAATGATAATATTTTACAATAATCCTTGCGTACAAAGCCTGCAATGTTGAAACATAATAATAATAATAATAATCCTTGCATTTGATATAGCGCTTTTCACGTCAGAAGTACGTCCCAAAGCGCTTCACAGAACACACTGTAAAGTGAATTGACTGTATATTTGTGGGCGAACGCGGCAGCCAATTGCGCACAGCAATGTCCCACAAACAGTCGTAGATTGAAAATGACCAATTTATTATTGTTTTTGGATTTGGAGGGATTATTATTAGGCTCTGTGTGGAGTAAGGAAACTTGCCCAAGGTTTCGCCCTGACCTGCCTGGAATTGAACTCAGGTCTCTCACTTGCAAAGCGAGTGCTCTAACCACTGAGCTACAGGACTCCATGTCAAGGCACTTCATAGTTAAGTGCTATTAGGAAAAGTGACTGTGTATTCGTAGGCAAATTCCGCGTCCAAAAGACACAGAGAAAAGTTCCACATGAAGCGAATGCTTGATTTATTTGTTGTCCAAAGATACGTTGCTATTTGCAAATTTGCTGATGTAATTAAGTGTACTGGCTAAGTCACATTGTCTCGTGGAAAATTGTACATATTTCTTTTTAATGCTTTATTAAACCAATTATGCAAGTGTTTACTGGTACAATCTGCTCATAAAGCAGTTTGCGAGCACGTACTGTATTTAGCCAAGTCACAGTCAGTCAGCAGTGTGTATTTTGAGTATGTCACAGTTAGAAAGATGATAAGTGAAACACTAGAGGTACAACTGCAACCCACACTCTACTGATCCAGTTTTTAAAAATAACCAGTTTGGAGCAAGAAAGTTACACTCTGTTGCACATGAAGGTAATTAAAGTATACGTCTGTCACTCGTTCGGATTCCCATAGGAGTCAGATACAGACGACCTCGTCTGAAACTCATGTCCACCACAAAACAGTTGTTTGTGGGACATCGCTGTGCGCAATCGAGTTGCCACGTTCATGCACAAAATAGTCACTGCACTACACAGTAAATCCTGCAAAATGTTTTGAGATCTTCTCCCATGTGAAAGGCGTTGTTATTTTTTATTACTATAACATCTTTCCTCAATTCGACATGAAAAGCTGAAACAATGGATGCAGTAAGTGCAGAGCTAACTGAAGGCATGAGCGAGTGTCTATATTTAGAAGTGGGGCATTCTATTCACAAACTATTATTACTTATAACAACCTACATGCATCCCTAAGGAAAAACTTCTCCAAGATTCAGGCTTGGGAATGATCAGTTTTGATCATTCCCAAGTAATTGCACTTTAACTAAAACACAGCTTGCTTTGGTTTCCTTAAATCACAATTTTGCTTTTCTTACTTAAATTGTTTTATACTATGCTAACTTTTTTTTTGAGGCGGGTGGGAGAGAGGAAACCTTATAACCCCTTTTTTTTAAAAAAAAAGGGGGAAAAAAAACTTCTAATGTGAAACAGTGCAGTTACCTTACTTTTTTTTTAATGTGGTAGCTAAGATTTGCAGCAATAAAATGATTGTTATCTGCGGGTTATGTCTCTGCTCTGGGTACCTGGCCACATGTATGTGATTAGAGCGAGGAATGCATGTCTGCTCGCTGCGAGGAACAGAGAGTTGCATTTGCAGTAATAGTCTGACCTCCACTTGTGGCATCACCCTGACTACCTGCACTCAGCTGGGCTTCGGTAAGGCTGGCGCCAAGAAGACCATTCCTTTTAAACGATGCCAAAATAACCGAGCAGCCTCTGCGACAGCCCTTTATTAAAATAAAATCGCTTCCCACCAACTCTCTCTCCCTCTCCCCAGCCCTCACCCTCTCTCCCTCTCCCCAGCCCTCACTCTCACTCTCCCCAGCCCTCACTCTCACTCTCCCCAGCCCTCACTCTCACTCTCCCCAGCCCTCACTCTCACTCTCCCCAGCCCTCACCCCACTCTCCCCAGCCCTCACTCTCTCTCACTCTCCCCAGCCCTCACCCTCTCTCCCTCTCCCCAGCCCTCACCCTCTCTCCCTCTCCCCAGCCCTCACCCTCTCTCCCTCTCCCCAGCCCTCACCCTCTCTCCCTCTCCCCAGCCCTCACCCTCTCTCCCTCTCCCCAGCCCGAACCCACAACGTTTAACACCATCGTGACGTGTGAGATCGTGTTTGTGAGTGCATTTCGAATAAACCCCCCAAAAGGTTGCAAAATAGCGAATTGCACTTTTATTTCACGTTGATTTGTCAACCTCGTGGAGGGATAAAGCAAACAAAGGCTAAACAAAAATAAGACAGAGAATTGAAGTGTGTGTGTTGGGGGGGAGAGAGGAACACGTAGTTTGAGAAATAGTCTGCAATTTTAACAATATTTTCTTTTCAAAGCAAATTATAAGTCATACTTCTGTTGAGTCCTGCGATTTTTTTTAAAAAAAACTTTCCAAACCAGTGTTTTGTTCGGAAAACAGCCATTTATTTTTTGTTCATTATTTTACTATAATTCCATTTGTATAATTTTATTATAATTCACAATAATGTTATTATATTTATTGTATTTGTGTGTGGTTGTGTGTGTGTGTGTGAAAAGTTGATTCCAAACCCATTGATCTGCTTTCAGATGAAACGACGTTGGGAAGACTTTTAAGCTGTGGTTTACAATTCATTTACAGAATAATATTAATGATTGTTATTGTACAGACTCCCAAGTCGGCAGAGTGAATAACAGCAACATTGCAGCTTTGTTTATCGGATGAAGTGGCTTCTGTTTTTTATTAAGAGGGTCTGAGACTCAAGTCAGTGTAAAACCATTTGCAGTGACTGGAAGCTGCAAGTTGAAACTCTTGTGTATAAAGCAAGTGCCCGGAGCACTTAACTCTTTTGCCAGCAATACCTGAACTCTGCAGGTGATCGTTTATTAAAATAATTGTATCAAGAGAGAGAGAGAGAGAGAGAGAAAGTGTGGGGTCCTGCAAAGCCAGAACTTTGCAGGAAATTGCAAAGTTTCAACCGAGTTTAAAATGTTATGTGCCCTCTTTGGGGAGAGGGTAGAAGAGATGCAAAAAAAAAAGCCTTTGTCTCCTTACTTTCCAAGTGCTTCCATCACACAGCAATAAAAACTCTTGCAAATAAAACAGTTGCCACCATTTGGCGTCCCCCCTCAGGGACCAAACCTCAAAGTGGTTGGTACAAGGGACTCAACGTGAGGTGTGAATTCCTCACGCCTTGTGGATCAGGGTAAACGACCAAAAGTTAGTGTTAACTGTGGTTTGAATCCCACTCCCTTCTCTGCAGCAAAGGTAATTCAATGCAGCACCTCTCCTCCTTTAACTTTCTGCCCCATTGGTTTTGCAGACAACTTGTTTTGTTCCAATGTGTCACTGTTTAAAAAAAACTACGAGGAGGCGTCTCGTTTGATTGAATTAATTGATTTATGGGTGGATGTGGGGGGGGGGGGTTGGTGGAGAGATCGGAATGTAATTTAATTCGACTTGTAACGCTGTTTTTTTTTAAAAAAAACACCCAGAAAAAGGCGAGCAGAACATTTCCCTGTTGCCCTTTTCTCTAAAATGAAACCCTCCCAAAGTTTTGTAACAAATTATCTCAGCCCCTCGTGACAAGGTCTGTGCAGTTCCTCCTGGAGAGCAGCCAAGATCTACTGGTGTAAATGGGAAACAGTGGCAGACAAGCACACAAACTGCTTCCTTTGAGTTATAAAGGATGGCTCCAGATCGTCTAGAAATATCAGGGCTTTGAAATATGAAATCCATATGGACGAGCAGAGGCGTTTACTGTATTTCAGACCCTGGTGTCAATGCTACCATCTAGTGGTGAAACTAATCCCCTTTTTAAATGGGAGGTCAACACAAAATTGTAGCTGCTGGAGGGGAAGGGGAGGGAGATTGTTTTTTAAAAATCCTCTTTATCCACTGTAAGGAGGCAAAACAAAGTCGTGTGCTGTCCCACTGCGGCTCCCAATCCCAGGTCGGGATCTTGAACTTCACGTTGTCTAAGCCAACGCTCCCAATGTAGCGCTAGGGGAGTGTTGCATTGCCGGAGGTGCCATCCTTTGGATGATACGTTGGAACCGAGGTCCCATCTGCCTGTTCAGGTGGATGTTAAAGCCATGATCGGAAAAGAGAAGGGAGTTTCTCCCGGTGTCCTGGTCAATAAATCCCCTAAATGAAACTGGTCACTTACTCCATGGCTGTTTGTGGGACATTGCTGTGGGCTGCTGGCTGCCGCGTTCTCTCACAAAATACAGTCAAAACCATTTTGTGGTATATCCTGTGAAACGCTTTGAGACGTCTCGATGATATGATAAAACACTATTCAAGGATTATTGTTATTAATGGCTTTGCAGGGATTCACAAACGATCTCCCCGGATAAAAAATTGGCCATTCACTTCATGGCTGTCTGTGCATGCCAACGCATAAATTGGCTGCTCAATTTACCTACAAATATGCAGTCACTTCACTTTATGTAATTAGTGTGAAGCACTTTGAGACAATTCACCATCATGTTAAGGCACTATATCAAATGCAGGAATTATTATAAACAGTGATTCACCAACATGTTAAGGCACTATACCAAATGCAAGAATTATTATTATAAAGAGTGCTTGGGTTGAACACGCCAACTCTCAGATAGTTTAGTCTGTTAAAGTATTATTTTTAAAAAAAACATCTTTTTCCAATGCAATGAAACCAGTCTTTTAAAATCATTATTTTAGAGGAAGCTTCATCTCTCTTTAAGAAAATTACAGTTTGCTCAATATTTGTTTGTAGGTAGTTTTATATAATCATTGGATGCTGCGTTTTTAAGTGTAAGAAGATGTCCTTGCTGGGAATGAAGCATAATTTGCCTAAATTGGCTGCATCAAACAGTTTCAGGTGATCACAGCACAGGTTAAATTCAGGGTAGGCCTTCAAGGATTATTATTATAATTTTTGCATTCCCTTTATTTCTTGATTCAAATTAATTCTTTTTTCAGATTTTTATAAATAATAATTACTTTGTTTGATATAGCATCTTTTGAGATGGGAGGCTGAATTCCTCAAAGCTTCACAGGATTTTACTGTGTACTTTATAGGTGAATCCAGCAGTCATTTTGCCCACGGCAGTCTGTCTCACATATGGGACTAGATTACAAGATTAGTTTGGATGAAGAAGGGCCTTTGGCCCATCTGATCTCATCCACAAAATACACAATCACTACACCTTACGGTATATTCTGTGAAATGCTTTCAGATGTCTCAATGATGTGATAAGGCGCTATATCAAATGCAAGGATTATTATTATTACTATTATTATTATTATTATCCTTCCAGACTACCCACAGTGCCATCCTCCCATCACAACATCAAGCTGTTTTTATTAAATGAATCCAATGTCCTGGCCTCAACCTCTTTTCCTGGCAACCTGATACAGTTCTTTAAGGTCAAATTTGCAGTATTTTTAACACAATTCATTAAGTAGAGCTAGAATTCATGTTAGCCCACAGAGGCAACTCAGCTCTGCAAATAAATCAGATTTGAGCAGTGTTCCTGCAGGTCGGCATGATGTACATGCAGTTACTATTTGCTTGACTTAGTTTGCTTTTGAAAGAATCCTGAAATTATTAAGAAATATTGTAAATTAGCCCCTACATCAAGAAATGAGCTGGAGGTTATTTCTTGATAAATCTACATGAATGGCATGACTGACATCAATCTTACGAAATGAATGCCATCCTGTGTCACTAAGAGGTAAGGCACTTGGCACCCACACTGGCAGATTCAGGTGGGTACAAACGTTAACTGTAAATAACAAGCAATATCAGTGAGTGGTTTTAAGATTATTTTGTGAAAGATTTAACAAATATTCCTTATCATATGTACGTATATATCTGTGTGACATTGCAGTGAAGTGGGCTGAAATGCATGGCCAATGTTATGTGTAACATCTTTGGTGATACATGATCATAATGGAGAAATCCTATCAGCCAAAGACATTACAGACAAATGCCAACTGCAATTTCAGCACAAAGGAGTGATCTATGGCTTATTCATCTTCATACACAATGGCATTTAATCTTCTCCTGTCAACTCCCACATGTACAATACTTGTGTTCTGTAAATTATGTTGGTGAGACATAAAGCAGCGCTGATCGGGAGTCTCTTGGTTTCCAGCCAGCCCACACATGTCAACTTAAATCCTTGTCCTCAGTGTTTGTATCAAGTTGAATGAATCTACTCGAATTTTAAAAAGAAATAAAAATGTTCCCAACTGACTCATCAATCGTTCTGTAGTTGTATGCACGTGTGTGTGTGTGTGAGTGAGGGTGTGTGTGTAAGTTATTTACTCTCTTCCCTGCTTATGTACCTATTCAAAGAAGCTTTCAGCTAAAGAGCAAACAACACTTCAGGAAGGCTCTTTCCCTATAATGTTCCTCCTTGCAGGAAGGTGGCTTCTCCCAAAGTTCAGGTGTCAGCCTGGCTCAGTTGGTAGCACTCTTGTCTCTTGTGTTAGAAGCTTGTGGGTTCAAGTCCCATATTGGGACTAGATGTCCCTTTGGAGTTGCCATGATACAGGTTGCTGTCTCACCAGCACTTGTCATCCGACCAGAAAGAGGAGCATCGGCTGAAAGATAAAGAAAAAATACGTTTCCAGCCAGGTAGAGACATTTAACTCACTCGGGGCATCATGGTGTTAACCAATCATGAGATTAACCATTGTATGAAGACGCATACTGTAAACCATCTGCCACTAAATTGAAAAGTTGGTGTCAAATATTCTAAGATAGGAAAATACCACCGAACCTCCCCTCATGATGTTTGGACTGAGATAACTAGGGCACAACAGGGGCGTGACTAAGATGAAGCTAATGGTTTTGTGGGAGAAACAGCAAAGTGTTTGTTCAGCTAACGTGTGCTATTTTCCCCAAACTTTCAGGAAAAATAACATTTTCTGTATTTTATTCCTTTCAAATCAAATCCATTTGTTCCCAGATTACTTCTTCAGAACCCATGGAAGCACTAGCTTATCAGATAGTCTTATTGACTCGTTCACCACTGAAAGCTGCCACTTGGTGTTGAGTCTAGGCCGGAGTTGGCACACATTAAAGTTTTGTGCCGAGGCTCAGTAACAAAAGAAAAGGAGCTTTTCGTTCGTCCTATCCAGCCAAATTATTCACATTGATCTTTTGAGATTAGGCTTGAGATACATTGTCAAGGCAGAGCAAAGAACCTATCATTTTTATCTGTCTGTGCTGTTGCAGAACTGGAACCATTTCCTAATATTGTAATGCCAAAAACTATGCAGAAAGAGGAACAAAAAACTGTCCCCCTAGACTGATATCCCTAACATCGTGAGCTCAAAGTGAATTTTTTTGACCCATAGGTGTTGGGATGCAGAATAAACTGTGGATGAGGAGGGCCCATTGTAGTTTTCAAAAGGGAAGTGATCAGGCATGTAATAATAAGCGCTTCACAGAATATGTTATAAAGTTGATTGACCCTGAAGTTGGGTGGAACACAACAGCCGATTGTGCAAAGCAGTGTCCCACAAACAGTCATGGGTTGAGTGAAAACATTTTGGGGGAAGGGATTATTACTGCCAGAGAGCGATCCACCAATCGACTAACTGGGTTTCTATTTACCGCTGGGTAAACAGAGGCGTGTGGACTAAGGAAATTTGTCTAAGGTTTTGCCTCACCCGGGATTCAAACCCCAATCCTCTCGCTTGCGAGGTGAGTGTGCTAATGACTATACTATGAGACGCCACAATAGGAGAGAGAGGGGCTTAAAGGGGTATTGGGATAAGGCAGGGTGGTGCGACTGAAGTGGTCTCCTTGCTCTGTGAGCTGGTGCAGACTCGATGGGCCTGCTTCTGTACTGTAGATTTCTATGTTTTGAATGTGATACAGTATTACTCTCTAAATGCTCAGAGCATCAGATCACAATATCACAGCATCACCATCAATTTGCGCTTTTGATGTTGCTTGGTTTTATTTTAATAGTTTTCACTTTCTTCCCTTTTAATCTGAGTTACCCTTGGTAGTTTGAATTATGCTTTTTTTTCTGGGGGAAAGGAAAACTAAAAGCATTTGTAAGATTGTTTTAAAACGACGTTTTTATTAACAAGCAATCACAAGTAAAAACTCACCAATTCTGTCACCCAGCCAACACAAGCTCTGGTTTTGTTTAACAGCTGCTATTTGTATTGTCAAACAATGGGTTTGAGCCACAGTAAGTGGGCTGATGTATGGGGCACAAGTGGGACATAGGTATTAGTATCCGTAAACTGTCTTTCACTTATAAGTAATGTTTTTATTGTTACATTTACCAGTTTCTTTGGAAAGCTTCAAGGTTTTATCAGAGGCAAACGTAAACACTGTCTGCTTTGCCGAACAACATGGTGGGGTGTATTTGAGCATATCTGACAAGCTTGAATTTTTTGGTTGAGTATTTGGCTTGTGTTTGGGGAATGAGTTATGCTCTGATTAACAGGAGCTTGTTGTGGTTGGAGCTCAAAGGCTGGATTCTGTCTCCGAACTGCTTCAGATATTGGTACCATTTACTTGGCATTAAAGCATCAAGTTACTCTCTCTGACTCTAAATTTACATAAATGTTATTATTCGGTACAGTCTGGTTAACATAGAGTTGAAGACTGATTGTTTCCAACCTAGTAAAGACCAAGAACATCTTGAAATCTGCCTTGAGAGCAATGAACAGCATTATTTTTATGTTTTAAAGAGGCATATTTTCTTTCGCCACCTTTCTTTCCTTTGTGCTCCGTGTCATTTTCTTTTTCTCTGCACTTAAGTTGAAGGATACCTACAACGATCTGAGTGCAGGGAATAGGAACATTCTCAGAGGGCCAGAGTGCGGAGGAGGTTAGCAGGACTGTAAGGTCTTGTCAATGTAGAGGTCAGCACCTTGAAGAGGCCTTGGCTTCTGTTAACTTTCTCTTCAATGATCCAGTTACTTTCACCACAAGAAACAAACAAATTACATCTGTATAGCGCCTTTCATGTCGGGTGTACGAACAAGGTGCCAGACAGTCAGGGATTTGGACCCAAGCAGGGGGTTGGGATCAGTGGGGGTGCGTGTGGAGGGCAGGGTAGGGATAGGAGGGTGGCCAAAGGTGTAGTCGAAGATGAGGGTATTGAGATGTCTTGAGAAGGAGACAAGGGAGGGAGCAAGGGGAATGGACTGTGGGATAGAGTTCCAAAGGATGGGGGCAGAGAGGCTGAAGGCCTGACTGCCGATTGTGGGATGGACACGGGATGGAGAGCAGGCCAGACCCTGCTGAGCGGAGTAAGTGGACAGGTTGATATGGTGTTAACACGTCACAGAGATATGAAGGAGCAACGCTGAAGAGAGCTTTGGAGGCAAGGACGAGGATTTTGAACTCTACCCTCTGGGAAATGGGGAGCCAGTGGAGCTGAGCGAGGGTGGGGGAGACAGGGTCATGGAGCCTGGTGCAGGAGAGGACACAAGCTGCAGAGTTCTAGATGATCTGCAGCTTGTGGAGGAAAGAGTTGGGAAGGCTGACAAGCAGGGAGTTGACATCGTCGAGCCTAGATGTAATAAATGCGTGGATGAGGGTTTCAGCTGCCTGAGGGGAGAGGCAGTAGCGGAGCCAGGCGATGTTGCAGAGGTGGGGGAAGGCAGAGTGGGTCAAGGCACAGATGTGAGGTAGAAAGGACAGTTGAGGGTCAAACAAGATGCCAAGGTTCCAGACTGACTCAGTGAGGTGGAGTGTGCCTGAGGTGTGGAGGTGCTGACAGGAGCCAATCAGGAGGGCCTCGGTCTTGTTGCCAGCACCTTGGGATGTCCTCCCGATGTGAAAGGCACTGTACAAATGTAATTTTGATGTTGTTGATGTTCAACTGGAGGAAGTTAGCTCTCATCCAAAACCTGATGTCTGACATTCTGTCAGGACAGCAGTGGTCCTGGAGCCGAGAGTGGAGGCAGAGAGATAGAGTTGGGTGTCATCCGCCATATGAAAGTTGACCCCGTGTCTGCGCATGAAATCACCAATAGGGAGCATATAAATGTTGAAAGGAGAAGACGAAGGATAGAGCCCTGAAAAACACCATATGAGACAGTTCCCGTCAGTCATTCAGTGAGTCAGAGTCAATCAGGCAGTTAGATAATCAGTCAGAGGGAACGTCGGTCAGTTTCATCCACAAAATACACAGTCAATTCACTTTACAGTATATTCTGTGAAGCGCTTTGAGATGTCTCGACGACTTGTAAGGCGCTACATCAAATGCAAGGGTTATTATTATTATTCAGTCAGTGCCAGTGAATGTGTGATGCTAACACAAATTGGCAGAGGAGAGTCAGAGTCAATACAATGCAATGCAGGTTACATTTATACAGTGCCCTTTACGTCGGGAGGATGTTCTCAGCGCACTTTGCACAGCAAGTCAAACTGAATCGCATTGCTTCAAAGTGGCAAACTGCGGTCACCAGTGCCTAGGAATCCTCCAGCACTCTTTCCAGAGTTGGTGCAAACTGCTTGTTTCGGTAGGAGAGGCATTGGGAAGCCTGGACGTGTACAGGAACTCCCAGCTCTAACCAAATGCAGAAGCTGCCAACAGAGGAAATCACAACTGATTTATGATATTTTCAAACTGAATCCCAATCAGTAATATGTAAATGTTTAGAATAATATGTAATAAAGTGGTAAAAAATAAACCAGATGGCTGGCACTATAAAGATAACCATTAACAGATGAAAAAAAGTGATATAAATGAAACCAGCAGCCTTCAAGGAAGTATCAAAGGGTACAGATGATTGTATTTGGGGAACATTCAGTAATACATGTTCAGATAAAAGTAAAATAACATTGGGCTTCAGTAACTTTTAAAGCTGCAATTAAATGATACTGTGCTTAGCATTAAGAATTGTCAGCCTTATTACAAACTCTTTTGCAAAGTCTTTAAAAGGACTGCAAACAACGAATGGGTTTTGCCGGGGGTTTGTGCGTTTTTGTATTACTGCGAGCGGGCAACCTTTCATAGAGTCAGGAGTCATTGTGTAGCTCCCAGCTACTGCTGGAGGCAGGGAGGTGGTTCTTTAGTCATGAAGGAACCAAAAGCAAAGACTGGTATTTTATCAGACTCAGGAAAGGTGGTGAATGACAGTAATGGAGCAATAATGAGTCTGTAACATCCACCAGCAACAACTTGCGCTTGCATAGCGAGATCACAAGATCTGTTTGGATGAATAAGGCCCTTTGGACCATCTGATTTCATCCCTCCAGAACACCCACCCTACCATCCTCCAATCACAGCATCAAGCTGCTTCTTAAGACCAGTGTTCTTGCCTCAAAGATAATCATAAGAAGGTATTGAAAGCAACACATTAATATTACGAGCACTGATCATTTCCTTGTGGGCTGCAGTAAATTTTAAAGGAAACACAATGTTGATGGGGTTAAACACGAGAGAGAGAGAGAGAGAGAGAGAGACAGACAATGCTACATGTAGAAGTGATATTTTTGAACAGAATTTGTATGATGCTTTTCATATACAAGGAAATAAAAACACAGGAATATCAATGTAGATTTACAAGCAGGGGTTGATGTGGAAGAAAGTTCTGTCCATATTGCGTGCCTGTGAAGCACAATAACAACAACAACCTGCATTTACATAGTGCTCTTCACATAGGGTATCTTCTCAAAGCACAGTTCCGAGACAGTGCTAGACATCGAGTGAGGAGAGGGCCAAGGTCTCATAGTCTAATTTGATAACGACTAATAACAGTAAATCTTGCATTTGATATAGAACCTTGAACTCTGAAACATCTCAAAGCGCTTTCCAGTGAAGTGTAGTGACTGTGTATTTGCAGGCAAACATTGCAGCTTGCTTATAAATGGCAAACTGCATCCAAACAGATTCACAAACTATGTGCTTAACCTTTGCATAGTGCAGCAAGATACTCCTAGTTTATTGTGATTTTGAAACTACCAAGTGTACTGGTTCTCAGCTACTACTTTGAAAAGTGATATGGGAATGGAGCTCAGAGGGTTATAATTCCCCATTTAATAAAAAGGTATCTATATAGAAATTGTGTGTTTAAAAGATCAACAGATTATGTGTTAGCTGATGCTGACAGCTGTTAGCGGTGGCTCTTCTGGAATTGCTAATATCCACTGCACGTTATTAATTGTTCTCTACGTGAAAGTCCTCATACATCCCAGATCCAGGTATCAGTCAACAGGCGGCTTTGATCTTCGTTCACAGCAATGCAGATGTGAATTACAGTGGGATTGTCGTATTAAAGCGATGCATGTTTATTCAATCTAGAAATGGATAAATTGTAACATTCTGTGGCCATGGTTCAAATAAAACTCCCCAAAACTGAACATGTAAGATGATAGATTGTCGAACGTTACTCTTGCTTAAAAAATACCCTGCCTCTACAGGCTTTGACAATCATGATCTCATGCAGTAATATGTAGTGGATCTGGGCAATGTCTGTTATCAGGATGTCTAGAAAAGCAGGAACAAATGTTTGGGTTTCTTCTCTTTCATCCCCTGAGCAACGTACAAATTAAAACATTTATTTTTGGCAACAGCAGATAATGATTTAAATAAAACTGTCTTTTGGCTGATCTTCCCTAGGAGTGAGGTGAATAGGTGATCCGATTTAGGTGTTTAGAATAATAAAGGCGAGCTGACAAACGTAGATTGAGAATGACACTTCCCTCCAGACAAAAATGCAAAACAAGGGCAGGTTATCATATCCTTGTGCATAAAATCTAATGTATCCATACTGCACTGATTGTGGTTACATTGAGGGAATGTTTTACTTTTGTGCAGGTTTGCTGATGCGGAAATCATGAAAGTACTTAAAGTGTAAAAATCTAAAGGACCAGAACTTTTGCTTTTGGCCAGCCATGTGTCAAACACACAGCATGCCATCACTATGCAAAGTCCTGTAGCATATTGGTTAGAGCACTTGCCTTGCAAACGAGAGGACCTGGGTTTGATTCCCAGGCAGGGTAAAACGTTAGACAAGTTTTCTTGCTCCACGTGCTTCTGTTTAACTAGCAGTAAGTAGGAACCCGGTTGTTAGTCAATTGGCAGGTCGCTTCTCTGGGGGTAATAATCCCTTCAAAACATTTTCTAAGAATATTAATTTGGTCACTTAATCCATGTCTATTTGTGGGTCACTGCTATGTGCAATTGGCGGCTGCGTTTCGCCCACAAAATGTACAGTCAATTTACTTTACAATATATTCTGTGAAGAGCTGTGAGATGTCTTGAAGACCCGATAAGGCGCTATATCAAATGCAAGCATTATTATTGTTATTAAAAGCAAAATCCTCGCTCAGCATGCTTTCCATCATCACATCTGAGCCTTCGGCTATTCTGCTCCTCTGCTCTGGAACCTATTCCAAAACTTTGTCTGGCCACCTCTCTGCCTGCCCTTAAAACCTGATCCCCTCTAGCTAAAACCAAATCACTTTCACCAGTACATTTATCAAGTGCTTTGAGACGTTGCTTTATGTGAAAGGTACTACTGTACATTATTTTTATTACTGCAGCTTATTTTTATTTTCTATTATAATACAAATACAATAATACAAATGTCATAGCCATTCAGAGAAATAAACATTTTTTTGTTACAATTGCTATTGTATCAGTGGGGATTTTCCACACTCAGCCTTACACTGCCCACTTTCCAGCTAGGACTCACAGTAAGGCTATACTGAATGAAATGGCATTACAGTTTTACAATTTCACAATAACTATAATCTTTATGATGTAACATCTTAACACGTCAATGAAACATGTTGAAGCACTTTATGGGATTTACTGTAGAATGTAGTCACTGTGTATTTTGGAAGCGAACAAGGCAGACAATTTGCATACAGCTATGTCCCACAAACAGCGATGAAGTAAATTACCAATTTTATCTGGGGGATTGTTGACCATGATACCAGGGAAAGTTCTCTTTCCTTTTCAAATAGTGCCATAGGATCTTTAACGTTCACCTGAACAGGCAGACAGGAGCTAAGTTTAAAGTCTCTTCTGAAGGTAGGTGCCTGTGACATTGAAGCACTCCACCCAGCACTGAACTCTAACCAGAATAAAGATCTTTCACTCCATGCTACCTCTGTGAGATAAGTGTAATGTTCGGTCTTCTCTGTGCAAACAACGCCTCTTGAATCCACAACCTTGCGAGAGCATTAGGATTATACAAACAAGAATGTTTCCACTTCCCAATCCAGTATCCTCATGGCCTCTTTAGGAGCTGAATTGGGATAAATCCACTGGCTCCAAATCTACAACAAACTGGGTTGAGTCTGCTCCAAACCCATTGTACTTGAGACAAAAACAGAAGTCGCTGGGAACACTCAGCAGGTCAGGCAGCATCAATGGAGAAAGGAAAGTGAGTCAACGTTTTCATCTTCAGAACTGGGGCATGTTGGTCCCTTTTAAGGGCTAACGGAGAGGGGGGGAGGCAAGGCCAGGAAGACAAAGGAGAAAATGGGGTAGAGGACTGGGGATGATGGGTTAAAGAGGTGTTAATGATGCAAAACAAAGGAGGGGATTGAAACAAAACAGGGGAATAGAGGTGTTAATATTGCAAAACAAACTAGGGGGATGGGGGGGAATTGTAACAAAATAGGCAGACCAGAGAGAAAAAGTGTGTCTGGGACACAGATGATGTGGTAAAAATCTATTGTACTTGAGATCCTTGCAGCCATTGGAATGGGGAGACTCACTGATCAGCACGGCTGCGCAAACACACCGTGAATCAGCCACAGGGATTGGGGGCTTGTGTTGGGGGGATGTTGCAGTTTCCATTGATGAATAGCACAGCTGTTTGTAATTTCTTTATTTGTGCAGTGAGCTAAGGTCTGTGCAGTGGAACAGTCACCGAGAAGGGAAATCATTATTGTTACACAGGTTACAGAGGCAATCTGCAGTGACTACAAAGAAATCTTCCCTGCAGTGCTTGTATTCTGCTCTTTACTACCATAGGAGAAACCCTTGGTTTGGTAGTTTTCCTACACAATGAACAGGGTGACGTGAGTGACAACTTGATCGCCACTTACAGCAGTCGGGCTGCTTAATTTTCCTTTATCCATTTCCTCTGACCTCTTCTGAAGGTGTCTCACAGCTTTGACCTTCTGTTTGGTTTCAGTTCCACAGGCACCGGGAACCTTCCAGGCCCATGGGTACCACCAAATACCTCACCCGAGTGGCCATTAATCCAGTTTTAAGGTTGACTTTTGTTATTTTGCCGGAGGAGAAGAGGAGCATTGCAGCTAATCCTGATCTTGCCATCACCTTGCATCCTCGCACATACATATTTCAGAGATCACTGCATAGAGACCAGGCACACCCAGACTGATTTAACACTGGCTAATTTGTTGCTGGCTAATTTTATCCTCCTTAATCCCAGCAGTGAGGCCAAATGTAATACATCCAGTGCCACCTTTGTGCGTTGTCATTTCATTGAGACGTCTCAAAGCTTTTCACAGAATATATTGTAAAATGAATTGACTGTACTTTGTGGGCAAAACACGGTAGCCAATTGCACACAGTAGTGTTCTACAAACAGTCATGGATTGAGTGACTAATTTTTTTTTGAGGGATTATTATCCCCAAAAGCGATCCGCTGATCGACTAACAACCAGGTTCCTACTTACTGATAAGTAAACAGAGACATGTTGAGTAAGGAAACTTGCCTAAGGTTTCGCCCCACCCGAAAATCTAACCCAGGTCCTCTTGCGTTCAGAATTCTGCTTTGACGTAGCATGTGAGACCATAGTCACAAAATTTAAGACTGAGTGGAAAACTCTTGAACGCAGTCTTAATTTAGAATACGGTTCTTTTTATGAACTGCAGACAATCCGCTTCCAAATTAAGAGTTGAGTATAAGAATTTTCCACAATTCTGCACAATCTAAACACTGGTCTTACTGGTCTTACACTAAGGCTAGATGGAATTTCCAATCTCCTGATCACAGAGTGCTGGTAGTCTCCTCTCCAACAGCACCACAGCAACAATCAGCAGAGAAATTACCCAGAACTTCCTCTTTATCCCTTTATCTCTTTATTAAAGATCCATGTTGTAGTTCAGCCTCTCACTAATACCAATGGCACTACAGGGTCAGGCCAAGTACTGGTGAAGACCATTGTGCTGTCTGCTAGCTTGGTGGTGTTTGCCATGAAATCTGCTGCTTGTTATTCACCAGTCTGCCTGTCCTGAGTTACCTAACCCCAGAACAAGCATCTATCATTGTAGGGGATTCGGTCCTGAGCCAGGATTCTGGAATTTCCTCGACAAATTCCTGGAACACTCCCAAAATCCAGGAATGATTTTAACTCTAAAGTTCCTCCCTTAAGTCCAAGTCAAATTCGCTGTAGCCGGAAGGGTAATATGATGCGTATTTACAATGGGAAGACAAGGCTAATAACTCGTAAAAGGCAAGTCCTCCAGTGACTTTACAGACAGACCCACAGGAAGTATTTATTGAGTGAGACTCCCCAATTCCATAAAGAGCCACATTTCTAGTGATTCTATTATTAATAGTCATTTTTCTAATTCATCGGGGCTGCTGTCATATAATCAAAGTGATGAAATATTCAATGTGTAATGTGATAATTATCACTGGTGGGATTAGCATTTTGTTGAAAGTTCCTTCCTGTCGATTTCATGTCACAATGAATGGTTGGACTTGAAGCTAGCCTATGACTCCCCTTGAACTGGCTTCCCTAATGGCATTTTAATGTAAGTTCCTGTGATACTGGATTCTTAACTTTACATTGAATTTTTAGGAAGCAGCTTCATTCATAAGAAACATCTAGAGACGGTCACTGCACCCCTCCCCCTTGCCCCCACAATAACATCTAGAGACATTCACTGCCCCCCTTCTCATCACGTATAAAGATAGTGGCTGCCCCTCATTATATTAAATGCAAGGATTGTTATTATTATATCTAGTAACATTTGCTGCCCCCTCATCATATTGGTGAATTGGTACTGTCTGTTACGATGGTTGAACAATGATGAGAGCCAGATTCAATCCTCCACTTGGCTCTGACTCTATCGATCTGTTAGGGCGAAACAACTGGCCTCCACATTAATGGGCTTGGGAATCGTTTAGTACAAAACACCTTTTGAGTTCTGAGCCACTGCTACTTGTTATTGTTCCCGTTTTCCATCTCTTTCCTCATATCCCCTCAATGTTTCACTGCCCGGGTAGTAAATAATTACAGTGTTTATCCAGGTCTCTTTTGAAAAGTTTCCATTGATTTAGCGCCACCAGTAACGATGAATTCAAAACGCTAACAACCTGCTTTTGTTTCTTTTTTCCAATATCTACCGAAAGCCAGTAAATGCTGAATGCTTTTTGAATGATACTTATTTGCAAGAGGTCTACTGGTGAGTGAATGGTGTGCTGGTGCACAGCTTGCCTGGTGCACATTTAATTGTACTATTAAGCAGAGGTACAATAGCTTCATTTAACGTAGTGCCTGGAGTGCAGTGAGCACCAAGATGGAAAGTCCATGAAAATTGGGCTCAGAAATGGTTTAATTCACTGAGTCTGCAGATCTGATTTCAAGAACAGATGCCAAAGGGAACCTCTGAATAAAGCCATGCGAGAGATGGGGTGAAGGTTCGATTCCTGATTTTAATGACATCTGTTTAAATTTTTAATTTAATTTGATTGATTTTAATTTTAATTCTTCTTCAACCTTGCCTGTGGTCATCTCCTCCCTCCCCACAGCTTGGCATCACTGTCAAGCACTCTGTGCGTGAGGGGCATTATAGAAATGCAAGTTGTTGTTGTTGTCTGGGTAACTGTGAGGCAGTCCTGAGCAAATACCCAAAAGGTTTTAGTGGTGGGGTAAGGGGTGAGGAAGCAAAATCTATCAGACAGCCCATTGTCTCTGGGTTTCTCACAAAGTTATGAATATAGGCCCAGGGGCAGGCTACATGTCTTCCTGTGGTATTTGGTTAACTAGAAAAGAGAGAGTCCTGAAGAGGAATGGAGAATAAGACGGTACTCTCAAATTTATAAGGGGAAAAAATGAGCACTGATACATCTTTTGATTTCTTCTCTTAAGAATAGCATATTATTTCCCTCCTATTTTTGCAAAAAAAATCTCTCCGTACAAGAAGCGTGGGGAAGTCAAGAGCAGTTTGGCTTGGAGTGAGCCACAATGTGCCAGCCCATCTGGGTGCATTTTTGTCTGCAAATTGTCTTGTTGTAAATTTTCTGTCTGTAACTATTTAAATGCGATACTAAGGAAAGATTTATTGGAGCGAGGTTGAGCTGGTTCTCAGTTGTGCTATCAATACCCTGAAAAAGGCCGGCAGGGAGGGAGGCGTTGGATTGCAAGCGGGCACTCAATTGAGAGTTTCCCCTGTTTACGTACATCTTGATAATTCATAAATTATCGGAGCTGAGTTTTCATTTCCTGTGTTGCTCAGTAACGTAGCATTTACACTGATTGCTTCACACTGCCCGGTTCCTGCTTCAAGTTATAGCTGTGGCTGCCGCCAGGATTATGTAGTAAATAGCACAAGCAATGTGCTTAATTTCCGAGATGTCCCATGGGCTAAAGTTGTTATCTCACTCTTCTTATCTATTTTTCTATCAGTGGAGTTGCAAACACCTGTAATTAAGTTCAGAGCCTTTTCCTTCCCTCCCTTTGCCACCCTCTCCCTCCACACCCAAACAAAATTGATCCAAATGGATGTACTAGACCAACAATGAGATTGACTAAAAGCACTGAACAAGAAAAAGGAAACAGGACATAAAGGAGCCCATTCCCTCCACGGATCACTTCACCCTGCCTTAGCTGGAACCACTCTCAATGTCATTCCTGATCACGTGTTCAGTTAGGTCTTTTCTTATAGGTGTTAGTCAACACAGGATTTCTGTTCCACATCTCCATACTGTGTGTTTGCGTGAGTGTGTGGAGAGGGTGAACGAAACATTTCCATCCATTCGAAAGTCTTGGTTATTTTATATTCGTATTCTCTAGTGAGAAAGAAGACAGCAACTTGCATTTTTAAAGCAACTTATCTTAAGTTGAACATTCTCAAAGCACTTCACGAGGAGTTACTGTCAAATGCAGTGACTGTTTTGGGGGGTATAAAGGAACCACAAAGCCATGAGGTGACGGGTCAGGACACCAGGAAAACATCCCTTCTCCCTTCCAATCATGATATTTTTAAAGTATAGGATGGTGGGAACTTCAACTTAACATCTCATTCAAAGGACAGGGTTTCAGTGCTAGCATAAGTATCCTGCTTACATCTAAATAGACCTGTTCCTCTCAGCATTGGATCTTCTAATGCTCTTGCTGAACTCTCAGGAGTTTGAATGGGAATCCTGACTAGCGTTCATATTCAAGCTGAAGCGGCATTTCTGATTTCACCTTGTCTTGGGGATGGGCAGGGGAGGGGGGCAGGAGAGAGAAGAAGACTGTCTGAGAATAGCTCCTTTCTTGGTAGTGTGGTGAGTCACAGTGAGCAGGCACTGTGACCCTGACTAAGAGCATTGCTAGAGCACTAATTAGAGGGTGGGGAAACAACATACGAAAAAAATTACAAAAACAAAGGTCCGGGTTTTTGTTTTGACATGTTGTGTGCCCGCATGAGCTCCCCCAACATCGTCACTGCATGTTTCACGAGGAAGAGAAGGATGTAAAAGCAGGAGTGGGTTCACCACTCCTGCCTGTCCACTACAGATTAAACCTCACGCCTACACGATCCATCTCTCATTTTCAAAGCTTCTCTGTTTTGTGATGGCAGAATGAATAAGATCATTTTCAAGTACATTTGGAAGTATAAGCTCCACTTCGGAGAAAAGTACAGTTTCCTTGAAGCACAAATTGAAGACGGGGCTATTTATTTCATTAAAGTTAATTCCTTTTGGATGATTTGGATTCAGAAAGTACTCGCTGTCCGACTTTATTTCATATGAGTTTTTATTTGACGATTATGGAGGTCTAAAATATGTTTCATTTCCATAGAAACTTTTTTGTATTTTACAGCCAGAATCTCAACACCTCCAGGGGTTTTTTCTTGACTTGGAAAGTATTATTTCATAAGCCGATCTCATATTTGTTAGCTTTCTTCTGGATCAAACGTCTTGGCCAACAATAATTGTTTGGAACACGGTTTCTGTGGACAAAGAATGCATGGGACCCAATTGTGCAGTCAACTGGCACAGTCTTCAGAATCCTGACAAACTAGCCAAAAGCATGGAATCATCCACATACAATGTCTGTGCCACTCCCAATATGAAGCAAGACAATCCCTTTGCCATTCCAACACAGATCTGATCCAGTTTATCGCTATTCTGAAGAAAACGTAGAGGCCTGTAGTGTATTGGTAAGAGCACTCGCCTCGCAAGCGAGAGGACATGGGTTCGCTTCCTGGGCAGAGCGAAAGGTTAGAAAAGGTTCCTTACTCCACATACCTCTGGTTACCTAGCAGTAAGTAGGATCCCAGTTGTTAGTCAATTGGCGGATCATTTTCCCAGGGTAAATAATCCCTTTGAAAAAAAATTATAATTTGGTCACTCAATCCATGATTGTTTGTGGGACACTGTTATACACAATTGGCTGCTACGTTTCACTCACAAAGTATACAGTCAATTCACTTGACAGTATATTGCGTGAAGTACTTTGAGATGTCTCAAAGACATGATAAGGCGATATAATAAATGAAAGCATTGTTATTATTATTATATTCTTCTTGACTTGCAACCTCTTAACTATTCTTCAGAAACTACCGATCACCTTTACTTGGTTTCATCTGAATGTTACAATGCAAGAACATGACCCCAGGGGGCTCCTGCAGACGACTTTTCGTGGTGCATAAATTGTAGCCCTCAGAAAATTACCAGGGAGAATTCTGTAAACAGCAGAGTGCTTGCAAAAATCTGCAGGGACGACCACAACTTTGGCTGCGAAACTTGGTGGATTATTTCTAAATAATCTGTCATGTACGTTTCTACTTGTACATTGCTGATTCTGAAGAAGTGTTCCTGAATAAATACTCAGGAGGTTCCATTGTTTGGTTGA